>NC_139027.1:28298202-28898202 GCF_964662115.1 Mustela nivalis | reverse complement strand
GCTCTCCCTGAGATACATAGACATGATGAAGTATGGGCAAGTATAGTAAAATGAAAATGACAGTCTCATTCATTACTTTTAAAAATCAGAGTTCACAGAGTTTTCCGGAAAATTGTTACTAATTACTACTATTTTCTTTTAAAAACTGTCAAATGCAGATTAGGACATTTTGCACGTAAGTTCTTTTTTCCATGTTCTTTCACAGACAATTCTGATCATGAGGCAGACACCTAATTATAGGGCTTTGGTGGTGGGTGGTAAAATTAGACTATGAAATGATGTTTGCATACAAGGTATGTTTGAAAACTAATGCAAGGATTTGGAAATTTTAGGTAAAAAATCACATTGTTGACAGTACCCAGATGATTTATAGATTCTTTCTGGCTGATTAGAATTACATGAGTAAATATTTTGAATAGTTTCATAATTTTAAGCGTAGAAGATTTTACAGAGTTAGGATATAGAATTTGCTTTAAATGTTTGGGGTTTTTTTCTTCATTTGACTTGTAGTCTGGTTAAAATTACCACATTGAAGATTGCAGATTAGGTAAAGTTGGAGAGCTGGTCACGAAGTGTTTTATTGAACTTTGACTAGATCTGATGTCTAGAGTCAAGGGCAGATATCCAGGTTTTTAACAAGATTGTAGAAATCTGCCAATGAGATTTTTGAAACACTTACACGTTTCCTTAGCATTTATTTTCCCTATCGTTGCCCAAATAATACTGAACTTACTAAACAACCATTCATTCGCATTTGAAAAATAAATAATTCAATTTTATGGTTCAGCTGCAACAGCTGAAAGGATAAGTATTAAGAGAGGTTTGTTGCTAGTTAATGTTCCATTTCAGAGTTTGAGTTAAAACCTGGGATCTTGACCAGGATTGAGTGGCAGATTTATTTCTCTTTCCTTTGAATTTACCCCATGTCACATCACAGAACTGTGGAGTTCTCTCATGATTTGTGACTTGGTTCAGTCCAGCCTAATTTGTTTGTGAACTATATTTTGAGGGAATCTATGTGGGGCACCGAGGGTAGGGGGAGGCAGTTGAGAAGAATCAGGAAAGTAGGTGATGTGTACGGAGTAAGGGGGAAAAATGTTGGCAAGATGGTGGTATCCTTAATAGTCATGGGGAAATAGCAGAAGGAGACTGGGGTGTCACATACACTCATGCACACACATAGACCCCCGTGCCCAGACACACAAAGGCACCGGGAGGAGTTGTTGTATAACGTTTAGAATATCTGTTTTTGAGAGGTATGAAAACTGCCACGGTTACAGCATGTAAGCAAATGGGAGAGACTGACCACGTTTGCTCAGGCAGCATGAATTTAGGGCATAGCCAGGCCATAAAAAGTGTGGCTGACTCTGAACGCAAAGAAAGGCACTTGGCAATGGCCAGGGAGCAACGGGAAGCTCTCCCTGTTCTCAAATGCACTGAAGTGAACACCCTCAGAATTCCCTGACTCTGGCCAAAGGCTGCAACCATTTCTCTTTCTCCTTGCCCGCTCTCTGTCCTTGACTTAGCAAAGCTGAGAGAAGGAAAGCCAGAGGGCTCTGGCCTCTGCTGTCCAGACCTCTGGGTCTGCACCTTCGGGTTCTGCTGCTGCATGCATCTTCAGACCTCCTTCTGCCTCACCATGGGGAAAGGGGAAGTTGTAAGATTTGTCAGAGCAAATCCAAGAAAAGGATAATAGCCTTTGCAGTTGCAATAGGGAAACGTTCTGACTTTCTGAGCTGCAATTCTCTTGGGAATTCAGGAGCTCCGGGATGAGAGCTACAGTGGGTATGTCCGTAGGTTTGGTAGAAAAATGCCCAGGTGCCAAATCTCTGAGCCTGCTATCTGGTTGTATTTTTGCCCTGGGACCTGGGTGCTAATTTAGAAATAGAGGGTTGGAGAAATGCACCCAGCAAACCTAGAAATCATGAGATGAGGAACACATTCCTTCTGAAAGTTAGTCATGTGTATGCCCGTCGTCTTTTTACTTCTCTAACATCTTAATGAGATACCGTTTTTCTTGTTTTACGCATGAGGCAACCGAAGTCCGGGGAGCTTTGCACAGCTTCTTACGAGGATACAGCTAGTAAAGGGAATCTTGAGATTTACAGATTGATTTATTAATTTTTGAGAGAGAGCGCGAGCACAAAAGGGAGGGAGAGGGGGAGGAAGGCTCTCAAGCAGGCTCTGTGTTGAGGGTGGCGCAGGGGCAGGACACAGAGCCTAATCTCAAGGACCCCGAGCTCAGGACCTGAGCCCAAACCAGGAGTGGGAAGTTTCACAGACTGCATCACCCAGGCCCCCCAGGGACTCTTTTGAGATTTAAAACTGGGTTGTGTGCCTCTATGTTTAGGCTCCCAGATCAGGGATTGGCAAGATATCGCTCATGGGCCAAATCTGTTCCACCGTCTGTTTTTGTCAAGTTTTATTGGAACACAGCCAGGCCCTGTCATTTACAGGTGGTCCTCATGTTGCTTTAATGCCACGATGGCAGAGTTGGGAAGTTGTAGCAGGGACTGGAGGGCTCACAAGGTCTAAAATAACTATTTATTATCTTGCCTTTTATGGAAGGAGTTTGCTTACTCTTGAGCTGTGTCCAGTAGGACTTTCTGTGATGATGGGAATGTCCTGGATCTGTGCTGTCTGATGTAACAGATGTTAGTCCCATGTGGGCAGGGCGACTAAGGAATTGAATTTTAAGTTGTGTTTCATTGAAATTTTACTGAAGTAGTAACATGTGGCCAGGCGTTAATGTATTGGACAGCACCGTGCTAGATCGTTGTTTGACACAGCTGGTGGGGAAGTGACTGCTGGACTCCTCCTTTCTTCTTTCTTCCTTTCCCTTCTGACTTAGTGGTTCTGGGCAAGTGACACCATTTTCCAGGCAGTTAGGCCGGGAGCTCCTAGGCCACTTTTGACCCTGTCCTTGCCTCTGGTCTTCAAGAAAGTCGTTCATCTTTGTAATCTGTCTTGCACCTTCTCTTGTCTTTCTACCTCCTCTGCGGCCATCCCTGCATAGGTCTCTCGCTTAGGGGTCTTGCAGCATCGTGGCCTGGGGGCTAGACAGACACGTCTCTGCAAAGTGTTTGCCCCCATGTGACAGTAACAGCAGAAACCAGGGCAGTGACATCAGCATCTTTATTGTGCATTTTATAAGCATCAGGCACGAAGCCCTTGGTATGCATTAGCGGGTAAAATACTTCCAAGACGTCCATGAGGTTTACATGACTGGTTTTTTTCTGTTTAAGAAATAAAGAAATGGAGGCTTGGAGCGGTTAGTAAGGATCTTGCAGAAAGCCACACAGCCTTTAAGTGGCAAAGTCCACGTTTGAAGCTGGCTCTTACTCCACAAGCTGAGCCTTGAATAAGGAAGAAGAAGTGGGTCTGAATGGATGGGAGCGAGTCCTTTATTTACCAAGGGGGCCGTGGTTTAGTCTTCCTTGCCACATGATAGAATAGATGGCGTAACTCTGCACTGGCTCCCGGATCACAGTTTCTTTTATTTTAGTTCTCCCAGAAGTGAATAGCCCGTTTCCCAAAAAGGGTGCCTGGTGGCTCTTCTTTCAGCAAATTCATCTCTCAGATCCTCATCCACATTTTCCCTCTCTCCCATCACTCCTCCCAAGGGGGTTTTAAGCGTAAAGGGATGGAACTCTGATGTGGAATTCACCCAAGAGATGAATGAGGATATTGGGGGTGTTGGGGCTGGGCAGGGGGTTGAAAACAGGCTAGCTATATACCATCTTCTCTAGTCTTTAATGTTTTTTACCTTCTTCTCAGTGCCAGATTAATTTATATCTGCTTAGTGATACTTATCATTCATGTGTGGAAGATGTCTTTGAATGTATGATCAGAATTTACTGTCTAGCCCTGTAATTAAGTTGTTTGAGAGACTACGGGGGAACCCAAATAAGAGAACCATAGCATCTTTCCTTCGTGCTGTGCTTTGTAAGTGGGCACCATCAGCATTGGCTATATGGTGATGATTCAAGACAAGAATATGGAGCTATATGCTTATTATTTTAGGGGATTTCTATATCTCTAACTAAGAAAAAAAAGAATTGGGATCCTGACTGACTGATGTGGCATTTCCAGTAGGTTTTACACTCTTTTTTTTTTTTTAAGATTTTATTTATTTATTTGACAGACAGAGATCACAAGTAGGCAGACAGGCAGACAGAGAGAGGCGGGAGGGGAAAGCAGGCTCCCCACTGAGCAGAGAGCCCGACTTGGGGCTCGATCCCAGGACCCTGGGATCATGACCCAAACCGAAGGCAGAGGCTTTAACCCACTGAGCCACCCAGATGCCCCAGGTTTTACACTCTTGAAATGTGTTTCTGTCTATATAGAGTACCTGAATCTTTCCACCTTAATCTTAGCAGTACATCTTGCAAAAATATAATCTACAAAACCCACTGTTTCAGTGTGTCTATGCATAGGAACATCAGTACTCCATCCCATACCCGTTTCCACTTACTTTTTTGAAATCTTGGGGCAGTACTGATTTCTTTAGTGTAGCATAAAACCTTATGACTCAAGAGAATACATGATCATGTGTGCCATATTTTAAAATAATAATGTAGTGTATAATGAATTACCCATTATGACTGGCCTTCCAGTCTGTGACTAAAGATACTCAACTTCATGATTCAGAGCATATTGTTTCTGGATTTACATGTCACATTGACTAGAATGTAAAAGTGCTAGAGATAAGTAGAATTGCCATGTGAGAGATTGGAAATGATAAAATGACAGGTTGTGTAGGGGTTAAAAAAGTGGCTTAAAAAGGCACACCCTGTTAGAAATCTGAGGCATAAACAACACTTTTTCTTCCACGTAGTTGTAGGTCAAAGGAAATTTGAATCATGGGAGCACCAGTAAAACTGAGGTATGTAGGCTAGACCTTCTCAATGGCTTCCTTCTTGGTTGTCTTCCATCTTTGAAGGAGTACATTTTTTTAAATTAGTTTCTTGTTCCTCTATGTAGTTGGGGTAAGGCGTGTCTCATTAGAACATGGTCGACACACCCATACTCAGCAACAATTGACTTGATGACCATAAGCCAGTGATTCTCTTAATACTCCTAAAAACCCCAATTTGAAATGCTTTGGAAACATCTGATAGGAAGACAAAAGTCTACAGATGGTTTGTTTAGAAAGAATCGGTTCACTAGACTTCTATCTTTATGCTCCAGATGATAAAATACCCCAAACTCTGTGTGTGTGTTTGTGTAGTGCACAAGATCTTAACAACCATCAACTCACTTTAATGAACAAGCAATTTCTCTAAAATTCACACATTTAAGTCCCTTAAAACACCAGATTGCTGATGTGGCGTTTTGGTTTAATTTTGGGGACAGGCACGGTAGGAGGTTTCTTTAGAGTCCTTGGATGCGGGAGCACTTGGAATGTAAGGAAGATGGTGCCTGATACAGTATCACTTGCCTGGGTGCGAGGGTGAGGTGGATACATAGAAGGGAGAGTGGAGAAGGGAGTGGAAGGCAGTCAATGTCACCGTTAGCCAGTGTCACGGATTTGAGGAAACTCTCTGCCGTGCTCTGAATGGCTCTTGTTCCTGGGATCTAGAACTGACATTAATGCAGTTAGTGTTATCATTAAGCCCTGCCACGTGTAAATGGGCTCCTGTGAGATGGCCTGACATTGTTTCTATGGAAATATGTGTTGTCAGTTCCAAATAATTTGAAGAGGAAGTTTTTTGGTAGAATCCCTTAAAAGCTGATTCTACTAGAACTAGGTATATGTTCTTAAGATTGTACGACCTATAGGTGCACGTGCACACACAAACACACACATGCCACGTGAGTGATGTTCAGTCATTCCAGGGATTAATTATCCCTTTGGGGATGATAGCCATGCTTACATTGTCTTTTATTTTTGCTTTGTGACCTTTGATCCTTCATCAGTCTTACACAGATTCCAGAAAGTAAGTAGGAGAAGGGAGAGGAAAACACTCAATATTTTTCCTCTGAGTACTTTTTAAGTAGCCCTGGATAAGTTCTGAAGCTTTGGGAAGGTCTCCTCTGCTCCCCTCAATCCGCTGCTTCCACATCCCTATACACCAATAATAGCTGTTTTTGAATATCTTCACTTTGTTCAAATTCTGCCTCCAAGCAGCGATCAAGATGTGTGTAAATGTCCCTTGAGAGGATGGAGATATATATTTTCATTAAAAAGAGTGGCTGATATGTATTTTGTATCTACTCTGTACCAAAGCTTTATGAGCATATGGTATTTCTAATCCCACCGAGCCTGTTATTCCTAGGTGAGGGTTACTGAAGCTCACCCAGGGTAGTAGGGTTCCTTCCAGAGAAACAGAGCAAATGAGGCTGGGTGTGTGGGTGCACGTGTGTGTGTGTAGAGAGAGAGGTTTTAAAGGAAATGACTCACGTGATTGTAGAGGCTCGTAAGTCCAGAATCCACATGGTAGGCTGGTAGACTGGAGACCAGGGGAGGAGTTAGTGTTACCGTGTTTGTCCGAAGGCAGTCTGCTGACAGAATTCCCTCCTCTTCTGGAAGTTCAGTCTTTTTCCTCTTAAGGCCTTTCCACTAGTAGGGTGAGGCCCAACCACGTTCTAGAGATTACCTGTTTTGCTCAAAGTCTACCAATATAAATGTTAATATCCGGTAAAACATACCCTCTGAGCAACTGTCAGACCTGTGTCTGACCAAATACCTCCTGGCTGTGGTCTAGCCCAGCGGGAAGATCCAGGGAACCATCACAGTCCCAGTGACTTCCACAGGTTGTCTTGCTGGCACGTGGTAGACGTCCTGTGAGAATCCAGATCTGCCTGGCTCTACAAACCTTTGCTCTTTTCACTGTGTTGTAGTACCTTAATTTGATCAGAAGCTTTCTTAGAGAACTGCCTTAGGTGTCAGTCCTTTTAGAACGGTTGAAAACTGAGATCTGGGCAGGAAGGGAAGGTGATTTTGGAAGTGGCAGGAGCCAGAGGAATTGGGTAAGGGAAAGGCGAATTGGAAGAACCCCATCTGGCCGGTGATACAGTAGGGAAGAACTTTGGTTGGGATGGGAGAAGGGAGAAAGAGGCGACCATCAAGCTCGGTCTGTTCAGCACTTTGGCTTAGCCTAGATCTGGCTCACCTTTACATTAGGAAACAAACGAACTCTTCAATGGCAGGACTGAATCTTATCCTCATAGCTGCCTTATGTGCTCAGTAGAGTGTCTAGCAGTTGGTTTAGTGAAGTCTTATGTACTAAACTTAGAATAGAAGCATGAGGAATCGGGCTTAGGTCTTGGATGACTATGGGCTGGTGTGCTTTTGCATGTTTTCTAAGGGACTGAACACAAAGTTGCCTTCCCGGATGTGCTGTCTCGTGTAGCCCGGCAGGTCAGAAGCTGCTCCCTGCCTCCCATCTGCTGTAGACTGGCCCTCAGCGAGGCCTGCAAGTTCTCACTGTCCTTAGGAAGGGCAAGAGCTGGCTTCAGCATCAGCTATGTTAAGTTCCTGATGTTCACCACACCTGCTTGTTTACCAGACTGCCCCAGAACGATCCCTATTATGGCTCAATACAAGAAAATAAGTGATGTCGTGATTTTGATAATAGGTACCTAGGTTCAGTTGGGCGGTTGATTTTGGTTGAAATGGTTTCTGTTTACTTCACATACACATACCTGATCTAATGCTTGCTGGAATGGACGAAGGGGCCAGATAGGGACAGGGAGGTTTGGGGCCCTGATTCTAAAACACATTTGGTAAACAGACTCTAAATCAGGAAAGGCGATGCCCTAAATCTACCTAAATTTGTTCTGAAGTATGGTATCTAACCCAGACTTTAGGGTTCATTTTATTATGACAGGAAAAGTCGATGTAGTCTTTTGTTGTTTCTTGGGTGACATCAGGCCTTATCTCTCTGCTTCAGCGGATACCCCTGTGATCTCTGAAGAGAAGGGGCCCTGTTACCGTCTGGTCAGTTCCGGAAGGCAGTGTATGCACCCTCTGTCTGTTCACCTCACCAAGCAGCTCTGCTGTTGTAGCGTGGGCAAGGCCTGGGGCCCACACTGTGAGAAATGTCCCCTTCCAGGCACAGGTAAGACATGACCAGCTGTATGCTCCTCCTATTCCTTCCCAGCCACACAAGGACCCAGGAGGATTCTGGCAGCTTGTGTTCCAACTTTTGGAACTTTTGGTTTCCAACTTCTAATTGATGTGTTAAGAATACAACGTATTTTTATCTGTTTTGTACAAACCATGACCATAGAAGGTTGAATCAATGGAAAAGAGATTTTCCTGTTTCTCTGTAACATGACACTTCCTCTCGAGTCTAGCGTTCAGAAGTGTGAAGAGACCAGAGACCTTGCTGGGCCGCGTGCCATCCTAAAGACTGGCCACGTGTCCCATGCACGGCCACGAGGCCCTGCGGAGGTGGACTCACTCACTCACTCACTGGTTGAACATGTGCTTGTCACTTTCTCCACTTGCAGATGGAGGGAATTATCTTCACGACTGAATTTGTGCTGTGAAGATTAATAACTCAGGGGCAGATCCTGTCAGTGCACTGAGGAACTTCCAAGTCAGAATATTAATGGAAGTTTAATCGACTTACACTTTATAAACCTCATACTTTAGTTTGGTACATAGTTGCCTAAGGCCCTTAAAGGATAACTATATTTCTCTCAGTGCCTGACTCCTACCAACGAGTCCTCAACTTCTCAAGCAGGAAGAGAAAGAAACATGACCTACGAATAGCAGGCGTGATATTATCAAGGGAGGAGTGGTCCCTATTTCACAGCATGTGGTGACCATAAAAAAGTCTCATGAGGTGCTTGTCTGATAAGGTGCTTTCCACCTAGGGAAGTACATCAACTCTCACGGGGACTGTTGAATGTCTCAAAGCTGTAGCTTACACAGCAGCAGAGCAGCAGACAAGGTTTAAATATCAACGTAAATTTCATGACTCACCTTTGTTGGTGGTTAGGGTCAGAAAGAATTGATAAGGCAGAGGAGAGTATAGTGTTGATGGTATTTTGGTAGCTATGTAATTTTGGACACCTTCACGAGGGCCTGGTATCCCCCTGTGGGATTAGCTATTGAAAAGTAATAAAAATCCATGAAATAAATGACCTTCAGAATTTATAGATCCATTTCTCTTCAAGTTCAATTTTAATAGCTTTGTAACTCTTACATGATGCATAAATCAAGACGATAGATATAACACAATTAATGATGTATTTTATGGTGACTAACATAACAGAATAAAAACTTTAAAAATAAATAAGTAACACAAGACAACATCTTCGTGACATCCAGTAACTAAACTGGAAAATAACATTAAAGATAGACTTTTTGTACTTATCCAATTTTTGGTTATGTGGTGATTTGCCGACATTTGATTCATTAATACTGCAAATATTTGATAGGAAAACATGTTGTCTTCTGGAAACATCTGGTCTTTCAAGTAAGAATTGTATTTTATAGTTAAATTTAAGAATGAATTTCCACCATTTAATGCGCAGTCCTTAGAAAAACACTGTTTTAGTATGCTTCAAGGAGTATTTTAGAGTTTCCTTTTTATTGAGGACTAATTTTAGGTCCAGAACACTCAATAGGGGATCTCTTGTTGAGTAGAAGGGAGAAGTGACTTATTTTACTTTCAATTTGAAAAGTAGAAATAAAAAAGTTGACCATAAGCTCCTCAGTGTCTGCGTTTGGTAACTTGCCTCCAAGACCAACACCAAAGGGATTAGGTGGATTTTCCTTCTCAGGCCACACACTGCCTCACCACCCCTGTCTTTCTCTTTCACTTATTCCTGGAGATGATGCAGTGGAGGTTAGCAGATCTTATGTGCCCAGTCTGCCTTTTTTTTTTTTTTTTTTTAAACAGGCAAGACCACTTTCCTGGCAAGGATAGCAGTCCCAGGGCACAGAACATCTCCTGTCCTCTGGATAATTAAGCCAGCTGGTCAAGATCAGGCTGTTGCCTCCTCATCTCTTTTTTTTTGAAAATAACTCCATTCTGACTTGGCATGTCCTTTTGTTCTTGACTTTTCTCCCTCATCCCTTTAGTTCTTTGCCGGATTCCTTTTCACTATCCTGAGACTGTCTTCAAAAACACTCCCCGTTTTAGTCCTTCTTCATCAACCTCACCATATCCACTGATACGCTCCATTCTGGCTGACTCTTCAACTAGAAACAAATTATGAAAATTTCAGCATCTCATTTCCCTGACCAGTGATTGATTTTTCTCTTTTAGCCTTCTTATTAGTCATCTAGTGTAGAGAGATATTTCTGAGTTCCTTGTTAATAACTAATGCAATTATACCAAAGCAGGAGGAAAAGAAGAAAGCCTGGTTTTTGTCGACCTTATACACATACCCTATGAAATATATATAGTATATATGGTATCTTCTGTATGTAAAAACCTTCTAATATATTACATAGATTCCATATATGTGATATATCATATGATAGAGAAAACTAAATGTACATAATGTATATATGGTTTCTCCTAATTGGTTGCTGAAATATACAGTATATATGAATATATGCTCTCTATATGTGCTATGTAGGCTATATATATAATATTGATAAGGAATTAACAGATGGAGAAGTATTGAATAAAAGAAAGGGTTGGGTTTTTTTCTGTAAATATGCAAGTTTAAGAGAAATTCAAGCATTATGCATCTGTTTTTGAAATTTTTAAATGTAACTATATTAATGATGATTTACTAAGAAATACTCATCATGATATTTTCCTCTGTATAAGTTTTGCACTTTTAGATTTTTAAAAGGAATATTTTCCCATCCCAAATCTAGCTGCTTTTAAGGAAATCTGTCCTGGTGGAATGGGTTATACGGTTTCTGGCGTTCATAGACGCAGGCCAATCCATCACCATGTAGGTAAAGGACCTGTATTTGTCAAGCCAAAGAACACTCAACCTGTTGCTAAAAGTACTCATCCTCCACCTCTCCCAGCCAAGGAAGAGCCAGTGGAGGCCCTGACCTTCTCCCGGGAACACGGGCCAGGCGTGGCGGAGCCAGAAGGTGAGAGTGGAAGTAGATCGAGGACCCAGCCCTCCATCTTGTGTGTCTTGTTTTTAACCTCAGCACTATTGATACTGTAGGATGATTCTTTGTGTGTGGTAGGATTTCATCAACCTCCTTGGGCTCGAACTTTTAGATGCCAGTAGCACCCTTTCCCCTCCAGGTGTTACAACCAGAAGGGTGTCCAGCCCTGCCAAATGTCCCTGTGAGGTAAAATGACCTTTGATTGAGAACCACCTCTGTAGAGTAATGTGTTTGGAGCAGGTAACGATATTCTGTGGTGATCTCAGGGATTGTTGGGGGCTACTTTGTCTTGGTGTTTATTCCTGAAGGGTAATTTATATCCTTTAGGGAATAACCCTAGTTCATTTCTTTGTCTAGAGGGCCATTTAATAAATTGTTACCTACTTCACTAAGTGGAATCTACAGACTTAAAGAAGTTAAAGCGTTGATGGAGCTTCCATTGGAAATAGAGAGCAACAGACAGTCAGGGATCATGGGAGACCAATGAGGCAGGACAGTAGAGTCCCCAAAGGGATCTTGGAAATCACCTTGTGTAGTCCTTTCATTGACTTTCTGAGAAGCCTGAGGCCTAGAGAGGGTACATGGCTTGCCATGTGTCATATGCAGAATATGTAATGGGGCCGAGAAACACATTTTTCCAAGAAAGAGGGTATAGCTTTGTATTCTAGGAGTCTAGAGACAATTGACCTTGACTGTGTCTCTTTATATAAGCCAGCATATTCAACCCCTTGAATATCTTTATTATCCTAAGAATGTTTATCACAGATAGAAGGAGCAAACATTTTAGATTTATACAGAATATGTGTTTTCTTTAATGACGCTCCTGTTGGCTTCTCACAGTTTAGTGGGTCAGAATATAGGGTGCCCATTTATGGATTTTGTGAGGAGAGAAGGTATCTAGTTTAGTAGAGAATCAGGAGCTTGGCTAAGCTGCCTTCTAGAGAGGTCTTTTTTTCAGATCTCTGAATTTTTCTGTGTTCTAGCCTGTTGTATTTCACTTTTCCACTTGTGGCCCTTCTTGTTAGGCAGAGCAGGGAGGCCCTCACCTAGAATTGACAGTATTGACTGGTTTGCTCTACACTTGCCGTATGTTTGCAGATGTTTGCAATGGCTCATACTCTGCACAGGCAGGAGGAAATGGGCTCTGGTCCAGCTTCTGCCTCAGGACATCCTTGGTGGGTTAAGCAGGACAGACCATTCGGTTGATTTTTTCCAACCACAAGAATAGAGCAGCAGTGATAAGCCATCTGGTTCCCTCATTGCTTTTGGAAGTTAAGCATCTACCAACACAATACACTAATGTTCATGGAGATGATGACTAATGAGAAGAACCCCAGTAGTTGTTAATCATAAGCTGGAGAACTAATACTAAAGGCCGATTAATGAGAAGCAAGTCTTTCTAAATCCAAAGGCATAACCACTCCCACTGTTTCTCAATAATGTTATGATTGTGTAATATGTAATCTATTCAATATACTGATGCTAATCTCTAATTAGATTTTATTGGCTTGTGATTTCTCTCCCTCTAATTTAGTTAGCTTATCTTACCGACGATGCTCATGGGGCTTCAATAAAGATTACGAGTACAGTACCCAGTCTTAAATCTCTTATTGAAATAGTGGCTTCCTTTTTTAACATTAACATCCAGTATCATATATTATGTTAAGGATAAGTACATGGCCAATTAATGAAAATGTTTTTTGATAAGGGAAGTTCCATAAAATTGAGATCAGCCCTAAAATAATGAACCAGAAAGTATTGTTTCCTTTAACCTGTTCAGTCAATGAGAGAGTTGGAAAGAGTTTCATCACATCTACCTGAACTTTGGTAGTTAAGGAATGATGTAGCATGGAGTGTATGTCTGTTGATCTTGTGTAAAATTCTCCAAAATGGCAGATGACCATAATTCTGCATTTTATTTTGTTTGATTCTTAATCCTTTTGGAGTGACAATTGACTTTTATTGTTTTTTTTTTTTTAAATTTAGCCATTATGTGGTGTATTGACTTAGATTGTACTAATGCCCTTCTTTCTTTTCCGGTTTTAGTGGCAACTGCACCCCCTGAGAAGGTAATTCATTCATTATTTGCAAGTCTTTGTTTTTTGTTTTTACTATCAAAACGATTTTCTTTTAGAATACCTATTGATAGTCTGTGGATTCTTAAAACTTAAATACAGTAACATGCCTAGTATTCATTATTTGGTGTGAGGAATTATAGCATTCATTCAAGAAATATTTAGTGAGCACCTATTACGTAACTGGCACTATCCTGAGTATTAGGATAACAATCGAGAACAAATCAGACAAAACTCCTTGTTCTCATGGAACGTGAATTGTAGTGAGAGAAAACGGTAGGACTGATGGAATCAGAGGTTTAAACAGAATTCAGGTCAGTTCGTGGCCTGGACTGTGGATAGAAAAAAAGATTATATGCAATTGTGAATTCTTATATATGTAAGAGTGAAGATATATATATGTTCCGCATTTTCTCATATACTGAGTGAAGTACTTCTTAAGTCAACTAAAATTTAACATGCATGGTATTTGGTTACATTAAAAGAACAGAGCTTACTTACCCTTGGAAGTTACAACCCAATACTAGAATATTGGTTCTTAGAAATTTTAGAGAAATATTAAGTCAGCCTTCTGGTTTTTTTTGGCATAAAAATGGGACCATGAATTGTGAGATTTATTCATAGGAAATATACAAATTTGCTGGATCTAAGCCTTGTTTATGTAATATTGTATCCCGTCTGAGTCTTGCTTTGATTCTTTAATAACATGAAAATTAGATCATTATTAAATCTTCACACCCAAGTGTTAGAATTCAGATGGCACGAACACCTATAAATTATTATAAAGTTTTTAAAATTTTTAGCTTATGCATATGGGATAGGATAACTTCAGGGTTCTACCTAAGTGCTGAAAGAATCCAGAACAATAAAGACGTAGGGTTTTAGAGTGACAGCGGCCAACAAAGAAGAATGTTGTTATATTGACACCAAAAGAAGTAGAACACATGTGCATATTTTATATGCACATTTACAGCTCCTGGATTGTGTTTCTAAAGGTCAGCAGCGTGCAGTGGTTTGCAATTTTGTTGATTTTGAATTCAGTCTTGGTTGATATGTGGAAGCAATCCTTCAGGTCATGAGCAGACCAGCCAGCTCCCTGATAACCTATTTTCTTCGCTGTTGAGGACGGAGTTTATGGTAACTCTCATTAAATTCTGAAATTTACAATTTACATTGTAAATTTTTTGGAGATGAGACAGTGAGGAAAATGCCGTCATAGTCTTTGCAGTCTTGACTCCTCGCGGAGGTCTCATGATGTTAAGGATGGATGAAGAGAAAGCAGGGTAGCCTGTGGGTGGGAAATTATATGTGCATAGGTGCAGTGGAGGAGATAGCAAGAGGTCTGTTGGGGGAACAGGGGAGGCTTGGTTAGAAGGGGAACTTGGGGCTGCTGAGGAAGGCTTGAAATCCAGCTGCAGCTGTAATCAGGGTGGGATACTGTGCTTCTCTCTCTTGACTCCACTTGTCCAGTGGAGAAGGAGCATTGATTAGGAAGTCTGCTGCCCCGTGCTGATGGGGGAGATGCTGTCTGTAAGTCTCAGGAGTGCATAAACACCTGATGGTGGTCTGTTCCATGTGGGCATTGACCACGGGCTGCAGGGAATGGGTTGCCATTTTGACTGATTGAGGTCCCCTTGAATAGGTAATGGAAGATTTGTCTGTATTCTTAAGATGGAAAAATGTGGGGGAAAGTAATAGTTGCTCAGTCTTTATGGAAGATGAATCACAGCAGAATTAACCGAGATAGGGAGATGAGGGAGCTTAAGAGACCAGTTAGATGATTATAATAAACAGGATGACACAGAGAGTCCAGACCAGGGTAGTGGGGGCTGTGGGTATGAAAAGGTCAACAAATATAAAGAACAGTGCAGCTGGGCAGGGCTTGGAACAAAGAATGGAAGAGCAGGGACCATAGTGTGACTTGCAACATGATTTAATGCCTGTGGCATTGACAGACACGCAGACCGCGGAATGAGAGCCTGCAGGGCTTTGGCAGGGATGGATTGGAGGTACTCATGGAAGATCGAAATGGAGTCACTCTAAAGACTCATGCCTATGAAATTGGGTCTTTGATGAGCTACCCCGGCAGGATATCTATTTTATGAAAAGCGAAAGAGCAGATCGTTGAAATTAGGACGGCCATGAAAAGGGAAACAGACCTAGGGAGTGAGCTTTGGGGGAGATAGCAGTGGTGTGCAGGGCAGCCAGGACCAAGTAATCCAATGAATGCTTCTGAGGACGTGGGGCGTGGGCATGCTGGCCCCAGCTGCTGTCTCTGCTGGTTCAGTCTGCTGGAGCCCTGAGCAGCTCTAACTGGAAGCTACATCACAAGTGCCCCCAGTCTGTGTTTTCACCTCCGGTCCAGAGGACGGGAGGGGGCTGCCGGACGCGTGAGGAAGCCCCAGGTCCAGGTCCCTGTGTTTGTGTTGCTCTGCTTGACTACGCTGAGAGCTGGAGGTGCACAGTTACTGGATGGGAGGTTCGAGAGAGGCCTTACTGACTGCCCGGCTTAAAATATTTTAATGTATTGTGTGTTTTTGGCTGACACATGTGCTGTTCCCGTTATTTACTCTGCAGAGTGTGGCTGGTCATCTTGCTAGAGCAGGGTACCATGTCCATGAGAGGACAGCTTAGTTCTCCATTGGAGTTTGTTTTGCCTTGTTTGAGACCAGATGTGGGCCCCTGAGCCACATGTTTACAGTGTCTAAAGGGACCTTTTGCTTTGGACCCCCCTGGGATACAGTTGGGGGTGTGTACATACATCAGCACCGCTGGGGGAATCAAAGGCTTGCTTTAGTCGCGGCTCAGCATCACTTCCTTTATGCATTTTTACCCCACAAAACTGCACAGGTCATTGTCGAGTGTCTCATGATACTTGTTGGCTTTCTAAGAGTAGAATCAAGTAAAGATAGTAATGTGTGGAAACTGAAGATAATTCCTACTTTCAGTTCTTGCTCTCTCTCTCTCTTTTTCTTTTTAATACAACCGCCCAGGAAATACATTCATTGGATCAAGAGAAAACCAAACTTGAGCCTGGTCAACCCCAGCTTTCTCCAGGCATCTCAACTATTCACCTGCACCCACAGTTTCCAGGTAACCTCTGTTGATCTGAAGAATATGATAATATTCTTAAGAATATTAATATACTCATAATGTTAGTGTAGGGGTGGTCTTGTATGGTTTAGAATGGTAGAAGGAACTTAAGTTTCTCATGGTTTTCAGTGGCCAGGAGTAGGTATATATTGTTAGAACACTTCTGAGGGGCATCATTTGATGAAGGCTCATTTTTCCCTGGCTTCTGAATTGTTCTCATATATTCCTGCTGAATGTTGAAACTGAGGCTATAGATGACTACCAGGGGCTTTCGGGATCTATAAGAGTCCTTTGTATCCAAGCAGGACTGTGATATGTTAGTAGACTTAAATTATGTTTGCATTTTGGAATGGGACCTCCAAGCACCTAACAGGCTTTAATTTTTTTCATCCCCTCCTTTCTCATATATAGTAGTGATTGAAAAAACATCACCTCCCGTGCCTGTGGAAGTAGCTCCCGAAGCTTCTACATCAAGTGCCAGCCAAGTGATTGCGCCTACCCAAGTCACAGGTGGGTGTGGTGGTACGTGCCGCAGCCTGTGCTTGAGACGTGGGGGTGAGCCTCCTGTCAAATGTGGTATCAAAATTGTATCAAAGATATGAGATGGCTCAGGGCAGGTTAGTCATAATAGCAAATCTTTGGAAATCATCTAAATACTGTTAAAAAGCAGGAACACTTAAATTAATTATGGTACATATACAGTGAAATATCTCATAGTTTTAATGCTGTAAAAGGCTATTTAATGTCATGAGGAGATGCTTCTGGCAAAATGAGCAATACAGAACACGGTATGATTCCAATTTTATTTTTTAAATGTTTACAAACACAGAGAAAGATACAGCACATCCAAGGGGCTCCCTCCTGGGGGGCTCAGTGGGTTAAGTGTCTGCCTTTGGCTCAGATCATGATCTCGGGGTACTGGGATCAAGCCCCGCATTCTCCCTCTCCCTCTGCCCCTCCCCCTGCTTGCACGTGCTCTCTGTCCAAAAAATATATAAAATCTTAAAAAAAGTAAACAAGTAAAACACCAAAAAATACATGAATTAAAAAGTACATCAAAGTGTTCAACCATTACCAATTCATAGGATCACAGATAATCTTTGTTCTTTGATTTATTTTTATATATTTTCAAAATTCTTTATAATAATTTTAATCATTAATGACACATTATAAACATTTATAGTAATGTGAAACAAACCAGCAGCATAAAAATTAATATCCTTAATGTATAATGAGCTCTTATAAGTCAGCAATAAAAATACTAATAGGAAAATGGGAAAATAATAAAATCAAGTAATTTATAGAAAAAACATATAATAGGAAATGTCAACCCATAATCAAAGAAAATGCAGATCAAAATAATTATTATCAAATTAGCATTTAATTTTTACTAGAGTAAAATTGAGGTCAGACACATTGCTGAAAGGAATGTAAACTTGTTCACCACTTTTGGAAAGCTCAAACTGGCATAATGTATGAAGGATTTTAAAAATAGGGTGCCTGGGTGGCTCAGGTGGTTAAGTGACTGCCTTTGGCTTACGTCATGATCTCAGAGTCCTGGGATTGAGCCCCGAATTGGGCTCTCTGCTCAGCAGGGAGCCTGCTTCTCTTTCTCTTCTTTTGCCCCTTCACCTGCTTGTGCACGCTAGCTCTCTCTCTCTCCCTCAAATAAGTAAAAATAAAATCTTTAAAAAAAAAAAGAGTTTATTTATTTGAGAGGGAGAAAGAGACGGAGAGAACACATGCATGAGTAGGGGGAGGGAGAAGCAGACTCCCCTCTGAGCAGGGATTTTTTTTTTTCCCACCACCCACGACGATGTGGGACTCAATCCCAGGACCCTGAGATCATGACCTAAGCCAAAGGCAGACAATTAACTGAGCCACCCAGGTGCCCCAAAAATATTCAGAACTTTTGACCCAGTAATCCTATATTGAAATATCTAGTGTGAAGAAATAATGTCTCTGAAGACTGAGATAATGATTTATATAAATGGATACTTGCCACAGCACCAGCTTTAATAGAGAAAAAGTAGGAACAATCTAAATATTTAACTATAGGGAAATAGATAATTATGTTACATCTAGGCATTGGAACATGATGCCATGAAATACACTATTTTTGAACAATTTTTATTGAAATCTAGCAGAAAACGGTCACAAAATGCTATTAAACACAAGACAAAGTATATGAAAATAAAGGAATGGAGAACACCATACCAGTTATTTTAAAAAAAAAAGGGGGGGGGGGCAACTGGGTGGCTTAGTGGGTTAAAACCTCTGCCTTTGGCTTGGGTCATGATCTCAGGGTCCTGGGATCAAGCCCCACATCGGGCTCTCAGCAGGGAGCCTGCTTCCTCCTCTCTCTCTGTGTGCCTCTCTGCCTATTTGTGATCTCTGTCTGTCAAATAAATAAAATCTTTAAAAAAATTTTTTTAAATAAATAAATAAACACCTTATACATTGCGAAAATCCTGGGAGAAAATATGCCAGATATTAACAGTGGTTGTTTTTTATAGTAAGATCCAAGAGATGTGGGGGTATTGTAGAATATTTTCTATTTTCCATATACTGTATAGTGGGCAAATATTTTATAGTCAGAAATAGATCACCAAGATGTATCATGCTGACTGACGGTCAGGATGAGGTTGGCTGTATATAACAAGAGAAGTCGATAGAGGAGTCTGCATGTTTCCTCAGAAACATGATATGCATAATTTTTCAAATAAAAATATGCTCAGTGTGTTACTTAGGTGAATTACAGTGATCATTTCACAATGCTTGTGTATATCAAAACATCAAGTTGTGTACCTTAAGTATGTATATGTTTTATATGAAAAAACAGTACAATTATATAAGTGATATATATATAAAATAAATCATATAAAAATATGTTATTTTTATATGTTAAAAAACCTTTTGGCTGTTTTCTCAAAAATGTGGTTGTAAGTTCTCTTAGATATTTGAATTGAGACATCAGACTGGAAAGCGTTTTATTTTGTTTTATGTTTTGTTTTATTTTTGAGAGAGAAAGAGAGTGCATGTGCAAGCTGAACATGGCAGGTTTGGGGGTGAGGAGAGGGGGAGAGAATACCAAGCTGGCTCCAAGCCCAGTGCAGAGCCCATCACTGGGCTTGATCTCAGGACCCTTGATGTTGGCACTGAGCTGAAATCAGGAGTTGGATCCTCAACCAACTGAGCAACCCAGGCACCCCTGGAAAGTGTTTTTAGAAAGCACCTGTGTGTTCCAAGATGAAGTGCACTTGACAAAGGAGCGTAGAGTCACATCATGGACCTCACTGTGTTTTTACCCAGTTCAGGGCACTGTAGCCAGAGCCGGCCAGAGCTGTAGCCTTCCCCAGTTAGTGCATGGCAACCGCTCTTTGATTTTACTCTTAATACTGAGTTAAGTGATAGAGAAATATCAGATCTTCTCAGTACTTCTAGAGTGATGCAATGAAATGATAGTGTTGTTATTATTGTTTTTTAATGGCCAAGACTAAACAGTTCTTCTCTATTCTGAAGCCATTTATGGGTCTGCTTGCTTTATTAAGCACATCTGTAAGAGAATCTGCTGTGCACTGAAACATACACCAAGATACAATACACCATCTTGGACAGCAAGGATCTTCACACTGTTGACCTCATATTATTAGAAAGGAAAATTGCAGTGTGACAATGCAATGTACTAGGTCTGAATACTGTATACCTACGTTTCTGTTTTCCAGTGTACAAGTACAGTTTTATGCCTTTTTAACAATGGCAGACTTCAGTGGGTGGACTTTTTGCCAGCAAGCTTCATAGAGGTTGAATAAGATTGACTAGATAAATGCAGTTTTGCCATGTAAATGCAGCTGTGTGAGGAAAAACAAATTGAAGGTACTTAGCTTCAACTGAACTTTTTCCCAAAAAAAGTGGCTGTGCTCTATGAAGTTGTTAGAAGACAGCTTAATTTGAGGTTGGCAAAGATACAGGGCCAACATCTGCTATCACATGTTGGAAGCACTACTGTTTCCTTCCAGGAAAAGAGTGACGTTGAAATTTTATGCAGCATTTGTAGGTGTTCCTACATCCTATAGTAGAGGAATCTTTCTGGAACAATCCATGGGGAGAATATTACAGTCTTTGAATTAAAATGGTCTGCAATTTTAGAGCTACACAATAATCAGCAATCTACACTAGAGCAAGAAAATTGTTTTGTATCAAATTTAATTTAAATCAAACTATAGATGTTCCCATTGGTTTGATATGAGAGCCAAACATATAGATTAAGGGAGCAGTCTGATCCGTTCTGTCCAGATTGTTACACAACGGTTTTTTTTTTTTTCCCTAAAACACAGAGGAGGTAAATCTTGTCACTATTAGTTTGTCTCACAAGTTGAAGAAAGGAATAGAATAATACATAAGAATCTAAAATAAACAAAATCAGCTCCACATTGCTTAGTGATGATATCTTTATGGTGGTAAGATTGGAAGGAGCCTTTTCAGATTCCTTCAAACATACTTTGACATGCAGTAATTATGAAGTGAGCCACATTTGCAGGACATAAGTGTGATATATTCCACTCGTAACAGCTGATTTGGTGGCTTGTGACATTATTGGCATACTGTTTCCAAATAAATTATACATTTCAGCATATAAATTCTTGATTTAGCATAGTGTCTTAATAGCTCAAGGATAGGTTGGAAAATCAAACCTCTGGCAAATATTTGCGAAGTGGAAACATCTGTTTCAATTGTTGTGGGACAATTTATGCTCATTGTGGGGCAGCTAGGAAGCCAGAGCATTTTTGTAAACCTTTCCATGAATTAACATTTGACGCCTTCTTCCTCCTCTTCCCAAACTTCCTCCATGGCTCTCACATAACAGCCAAAAATTATTCTTTGACTTTCATGACTACCTTGTGGAAATCTTTGTAATGATCATGGCCCAACATTATAAAAACTATTTGCTCATCAGGGCTTTTCCAAAGTTCAGAATTGACCCCGTTAAAAAATGTTTGTCCCTACAGTGTATTGCCGATCATTACGGCTTCAGTAAACTCTGTATGCTGACGGAAAATGAACTCCTTTTTTCATTTAAAATCGCCGTGCTTTAATATTTCCAGGCTTTATTTACTTAGTTACTTACTTACTTTGAGTAATCATCTAATGAGGAAAAAAGTGAAAGGTCAGCATACTCATTCCTATATTTTGCCAAAAAGCTTTCTTTTTCATTTTGGAAAAAATGTAATAAATATACCAAATTCTTTTTTTAAAATTAACATATAATATATTATTTGTTTCAGGGGTACAGGTCTGTGAATCATCAGTCTTACACCTTTCACAACACTCACCACAGCACATACCCTCCCCAGTGTCCATAACCCAGCCTCCCTACCCCTCCTCCCCTGACCCCCCAGCAACCCTCAGTTTGTTTCCTGAGTCTCTTATAGTTTGTCTCCCTCCCAGTCCCATCTTGTTTCATTTTTCCTGCCCTTCCCCCTCCGACCCCCTGCCCCACCTCTCAAATCCTCATATCAGAAAGATCATATAATAATTGTCTTTCTCTGAGTGATTTATTTTGCTTAGCATAATACCCTCTAGTTCCATCCATGTCATTACAAAAGACAAGGTTTCATTTTTGATGGCTGCATAGTATTCCTGTGTGTGTGTGTGTGTGTGTGTGTGTGTGTGTGTGTGTGTGTGTTGTATGTACCACATCTTCTTTATCCATTCATCTGTTGATGGACATCTGGGTTCTTTCCATAGTTTGGCTATTGTGGACATTGCTGCTATAAACATTCAGGTGCATGTGCCCCTTCGAATCACTACATTTGAAGATATCAAACTCTTAAATGCACTGTTGGCCTTATTTCTGTGATAAATAGAATATTTGGTTTTCCATTGGCTTTTGGTCATGGCTCTTTTTCCAGGTTCTAAATGGAACTCTAAGTGAAAGAAACAGAATATGGTCCTTGACCAGGTGAAGGTAAGGGTGTCTTAGGGGCACAGAGAGTAGGAAAAATTAAGGTGGTCCTGAGGACCAGGGGACATGTGATGAGCGGTAGGGATGAATCCAGTAGAAAGAGCCTCTTGATGATCTCTTTGAGAAACCAAACATGCTAAAGAAGTCTAGACCTTTTCATTAACTAGAATACCCTGGAGACCAATAAATTAGTGTTTCCTCTTTGAGGTTTTGCAATAATTCTTGTGCTTATGTCCACACAGTCTGCTCAAAGAGTTGTAGATTTCAACATAAGCTGATTCATTTTATGGGAACAGATTCACATCCCTATGTATGAGGGACCTCTTAGAAAAATAAAAAACATAATGTCTTTTTCCTTAAAAAAAAAAGAAAAAATGGGAGAATTTTTCCAAATCTTCCTCAAAATAGTACCTTCAGGACTTGCCTTTCTGTGTAATAATACACCCTGGAGATTGAAAATCTAAATCTAATAGAAAAGGAGGGGAAAGCACAGGCAAAGGTGGTTAGGAGACTTGTTTGAAAAATTCTGAGGTGTTTTGATGGTGTTACAACTCTTCTTTCTACTTACAAGGGTGGAATCCTGCCTCACAGATGGAAGGGAGCTCTGAGGCCACACTGATGAAAGTCACATTAATTAATCACTTACATTTAAAAAATGGGACAAACAGGGTAGAAATCAAGTACATTTTAGTAAATGTCCCTCCACTCCTTTGATGTATCTCTTAGTACCCTCTAGTGGTGTCACAGTAACATTTTCTTACATACATTAGTACCCTGCCAACTGGGATCAACCTTTTTAAGCTGTATCTCTATAAACTTTATCGGTGAGGTAATTAGGTAAAGATCCTCAAGCATGCTTCATAAATATTTATCCTCAGAGCTTCTTCTGAAGATACTAGAATGGAAGAAAAGGCCATTATATTCACTTTATTTCCAAAGACTAAGCTGTACATTTCTTGAGTATTTCCCCTATTTTAGAGCTGATGTAAAAAGGAACAGTTTAAATATGTTGGCAGACTATGGTGTAAGGATGTATTATATTTGATTTAAACATCACACAGTTTTGAAGATTTTTGTTCACACATGTAAAACTTCCATTCTACAGCTGTGCTTGGAAAGTTACAGATATTTGGTAATCAACAAATTGGTATGTGTGGGTATTGGGGCAGCGAGTCCTGCTCAAGCACTGCATGAAAACCCCAGATTATTATAGACTTGAACTTGTTCTGAATCCTTATCCCGACTACATTAATTCATCTTCTGATCTTTTTTTTTAAAATCTGATCAATATATCTTTTCTGTTTTAAGAAAATGTCAGAAAACTGTAAAGGAAGATCAATAATTACAGAGAAAATCGAGAAAAGTAAATACCAATAATTTTCAGAGAAGGCATCTACCTACAATATGGGATAGATGGTTAGAGATGCGATTTTCACACTATTCTTGTAAGGAATTCCTGTAAACAGAGAAGAGAACGCTGAGTGTCTAAGATTTTAACCTGGAGAGGGTGACCTTTTACCTTCAGATTTTTGTGGCATAAAAATGATTTTTTTTAAAGGAAGATGTCTGATTATAAAAGTAATTATACATGTTCATTGTGGAAATTTTAAAAAATGAAGAAAAATATAGAGCAGAAATACTAATTCCCATAATCATAACATGGAGATTTCTTTCTTTCCTGTCTTCTGTGTATGTTGGAATTTAGATTATATTCTGTATTTGTAACCAACTATATATTTTTAACAAACAAGCATTTTCCTATCATGTCAATGATGTATTATGCTGTATATGTTTCATAATTCATTTTTTCCATTACTACCAGTCACTGAAGTTTAAGCAGTCATGTTAGTTACCCATGTTTTTAGCCTTTCAAGTTACTGTATGTTTTCTGTGACTTTACATTAAACAGACTAAGCCAGTCTATTTTTCTGGTGGTGAATTAGCATAAATAGGCTCACTAAAGGTCTGGGTAGTTTGTAAGCACGGGGTATCAAAGTGGATACTGCAGCTCTGTATGCATATGCTTCCTTTTAAAGTCTAAGTGACTTTCCAAATAATTTGCACCAATTGTCTTAAAGTCGAAGCACAGTGAATAGCAGTTGATGAGAAATGAATACTGTGGTTTGGGTTTTTGGAAAACAGCCTCAGCCCTAATTCATGTCATGTCCATAGTGAGTCTTTGTTAAAGCACTGCATTTTCACATTCTCCTGCAGAATGCATGGTAGGTTATTGGTGATGGTAGCACACCTGATTTTCTTCACGCTCAAACCACAGACCCCCTCGAGCAACGCTGTTGCTATAGCTTATCCTGCTTGAGGCCCTGGTCGGCTTGCCCTGAGCACTCAGACTCTCCCATGGCAGCATGCCTTGTGAGCGTTGTTTACTTGGTGATGGGAATGGGATCATAGTCCAAGGTAACATTGTTATAAATGTGCAGTTTCTTTGTTATATATTCTTAAATGACCTCAAAAGGAACAACATCTACAATGATGATAATAATGGCTAGCTGGGCTTTCTTACACATAAAAAGTTATTGGTTTAGATGCAACATGGGGGCTTAAGTGGGTAGGAGAAGAATCAATGAAACAAGATGGGATTGGGAGGGAGACAAACCATAAGTGACTCTTAATCTCACCAAACAAATTTAGGGTTGCTGGGGGAGGGAGGTTGGGAGAAGGGGGGTGGGGTTATGGACATTGGAGAGGGTATGTGCTTTGGTGAGTGCTGTGAAGTGTGTAAACCTGGCGATTCAGAGACCTGAACCCCTGGGGATAAAAATATATGTTTATAAAAAATAAATTAAAAAAAAGTTATTGGTTTATAATCCACTGTTAAATCAGTAAAATTAAAAAAATAAAATATATGGATTACTTAAAGGAACTTTCCTCCCTTATTTCCTTTTTTAAATTTTTATTTTTTTAATTTCTTAATTTTTAAATTCCAGTATACTTAATGTATATTATTATATTAGTTCCAGGTATACAAAATAGTGATTCAGCAATTCTGTATATTACTCAGTGCTGATCATAAGGTATTTTTAATCTTCTTCACCTATTTCAGCCATCCCCCTACCTAAATCCCCTCTGGTAACCATCAGTCTGTTGTCTATAGTTGAGTCTATTTCTTGGTTTGTCTCTTTTTCTCCCCTTGTTCATTTGTTTTGTTTCCTTCATTCTGCCTATGAGTAAAATCACATGGTCTTTGTGTTTCTCTGATTGATTTATTTCACTTAGCATTATGCTCTCTGGAAATCCATCCACGTTGCAAATGACAAGATTTCATTCCTTTTATGGCTGAGTAATATCCCATTGTATATATCTACACCACATCTTCTCTGTCCATTCTTCTATCAGTGGATACTTGGGCTGTCTCTGTAGTTTGGCTATTGTAGATAATGCTGCAGTAAACATCTTGGTGTGTGTATACCTTTGAATTAGTGTTTTTATTTTCTTTTGGTATGCCCAGTAGTGGAATAACTAGATCATATGGTGGTTCTGTTTTTAATTTTTTGAGGAACCTCCATACTGTTTTCCCCAGTGGCTGCACAAGTTTGCATTTCCACCAACAGTACATGAGGGTTTCTTTTTCTCCATGTTCTCACCAACATTTGTTTCTTTTGTTGATTTTAGTCACCCTGACAGGTATGAGGTGATGTCTCACAGTGGTTTTGACTTGCATTTTCCCTGATGACAAATGATGTTAAATATCTTTTCATGTGTCCTTTGGCCTTCTGTAGGTCTTTGGAGCAATGTCTTTTCATGTCTTCTGCCCATTTATTAAGTGGATTTTTTTTTTTTTTTTGGTACTTAGGTATACAAGCACTTCAAGCACTTCATATATTTTTTAATCCTAACCCCTTATCGAGGTGTATCATTTGCAAATATTTTCTCCCATTCAGTAGGTTGTCTTCTAGTTTTGTTGATTGTTTCCTTTATTGTGTAGAAGCCTTTTGTCTTGATAAAGTCCCAGTAGTTTATTTTTGCTTTTGATTTCCTTGCCTCAAGGAACATATCTAGAAAAGTGTTGCTATATCCGATGTCAGAGAAATTACTGTTTGTGCTTCCTTCTAGGGTTCTTATGGTTTCGGGTCTCAATGTAGGTCTTTAATGACTAGCTTGCATTGAGCATGTGTAGTGTGCCAGACATTGGGCTGTGTGCATTAGCTGTGTTTGAACCTGACGCTCAAGTTGGTGCTCTGATTATTCCCATTTATCTAACACACAGAAAAGTGAGACGTAGAGTGTTTGAGTAACTGGCCCCTGTGTTACACAGCAAAGAAAGGGCAGCAGGATTTGTGTTTGCACTGTCTGTAAACCTGGGCTTCTACCAGCTGGTCTGCTCCACCATCACAAGGCCACTATAACATCTTACAAAGTCATCGAAAACAGACTAAGGAGACTTCCTCTTACGAGGCCACTTTTGAGTCCTCAGGTAATTTAAGGCCATCTTATATCCTTTTGGTCATGAAGCTCATTTTGATGGCCTTCACTGAGCATGGATTCCTGCCTCTACCATAGTGTGTTCCCCGAATAAAGTGAGGACTCAGGGTGCCAGTCTGCTCAGGCCTTACAGAAGAAGCGAGTTTCCAGCAGGAACCATTAGGATCACAAAGGATTTAGCAAAGAAGATTGGGAAGAAGATTCTGCTTTACCTCAATACAAATATGCTTATGCTGAAATTAACAAATTAAGAGTGAATTACACCGGGGCGCCTGGGTGGCTCAGTGGGTTAAGCTGCTGCCTTCGGCTCAGGTCATGATCTCAGGGTCCTGGGATCGAGTCCCACGTCGGGCTCTCTGCTCAGCAGGGAGCTTGCTTCCCTTCCTCTCTCTCTGCCTGCCTCTCTGTCTATTTGTGATCTCTCTCTATCAAATAAATAAATAAAATCTTTAAAAAAAAAAAAAAGATTTAAAGAGTGAATTACACCCAGAAGTTTGGCTTTGATGAGAAATGGTAAACCTTTCTTGAGAATTAAAGAGAAATTTTGGAGGAGGTTGGACACAGTTGTTGGAAATTGAATTTGACCTGCTAATGAATAAAACTTTACCACATATTTCTTATCAGGAGAACTCACCTGATGGTTCCAAGTCCATCCTGTCACATTAACTGGAGTGGATAGAAACTCATTGCAGGCCCTCTTAGAAGTTAGAAAGAATTGATTATCTTGCAACTTCCAAAGTGCCCTTTTCTGAGTCACTCTCCACTCCCGTGCATTTTAGAGATTGTTCTATTAGGAATTATTGATGATTTGGGGCGCAACTAATTGAGCAATTATGCAGTAAGCAAATGAATTTATATTTGATTTTAGAGGTTGCTGTCTTTTTTTTTTTTTTTTTCCCAAATTGATGTAAAGTGGACACAGTGTTGCATTAGATTCAGGCATATAACTGAGTCGTTCAACAAGTCTGTTTGCTATGCCATGCTCACTCACGCGCAGCCGTCGGTCACCACATGATGCTGTTGCACTACCATCGACTAGAGTACCTGCGCTGTGCCTTTCATCCCGGTGGCTTCATCTTTCCGTAACTGGAAGCCTGTATCTCCCACTCCCCTTCACCTACCTTGCCCCAACCCCCACCTGCCCATCCTCTGGCAACTACCGTTTGTTCTCTGTATTTAAGGTCTATCCCTGCTTTTTTGTTTGTTTGCTCATTTGTTTGGTTTTTTTAGATGCCATATGTAAGTGAAATCGTGTGGTATTTGTCTTTCTCTGACTTGCTTCTCTTAGCAGAATACTCTCTAGGTCCACTCATGTGGTCACACATGGAGAGATCTCATTCTTCTTTATGGCTGAGTTATCGGCCACTGTCTATACCACATCTTCTTTACCCACTTGTCTTTTGGTAGACAATTGGGTCACTTCCATGTCTTGGCTATTGTAGATAATGCTGCAGTAAACATAAGGGTGCGTGTATCTTGTTGAAGTAAGGTTTTTATTTTCTCTGGATAAATTAGAGGTGACCTTTGTCTTCTAACTGCATACCTGATGATAAGCTAAGCAGAAAATTCACAGGGATGGTTTGAAAAAAACTCTTTGTTGGGTGAACTCTTTGTTGATGTCTGTTTTTTTCTCTATTTATTTTTAAGAAATCAATGAGTGTACTGTGAACCCCGATATCTGTGGAGCAGGACATTGCATTAACCTACCCGTGAGATATACCTGTATTTGCTATGAGGGCTACAGGTTCAGTGAGCAACAGAGGAAATGTGTTGGTAAGAGACGCTTTTGATAGATGAAATTATTAAATACCAAATATTTACACATTAAGAACATGTTTTATGTAATTATCATGGGAAATGTTATTGTGTTTAATTTTTTCAAAATTTTATCCCTGAACTAAGAGAGCCCAAAAAGAGGTTTATTAATCTTCTGGGATGCTCTTGTCTCCTGGTTCAATGTACCTACCTACCTACCCGGCCAAATGTAATATAATTAGATAAAGGTGCAAAAAATTTTTTAAAAAAAGGTAAACGTGAAAAAATTTCCAGAGGTTTCTAGGTATAGTAGAATAATACAAGAAAATATAGAACAATAAAATGGTAGAAATAGCTACTTACAAACATGTATTTAGCAAAATAAATTTAATATGTACCACAAGAAAGACTTACATTGATGTAAATGCATAAAATCTGATTTCTAAAAACGATTTCTAAACTGAAAACAAGCTGACAAAAAAAAAAAAAAGGAAAACAAGCTGACACAAAGCTGTTAATGAATCTACAAAACACAGGGTCTTGTACATCGTTCTTTGGGGAAAAAAAGGTATCTCCAAGGTATATTAACATTATGGAAATTATTTGAGTGCATTACGTGAACACTAAATTTAATTTTTCTCTTTTTTAGAAAAAGGAAATTCAGCACTAAGAGTTATAAAGCAACTAAGGCATAGACCCAATTAATAGAAAGCAACAAAGGCGAAGACCCAATTAATGTGGCTTTAGTGTGCTAACTGCCGTTCTGCAGGCTGTGTGACTTGTGCTGTTTGGTTTCCCATGTACATGTGGGTTAGGTCAAGGGAAGGATCCACCTGTTCTCTCCCACAGCTTTTTCTCTTGAATTTGCCTACATACATCCTATGTATTCTGTTTGGAACCCTGGAATATGAAGTTGGGAGGAGCAGTTATGATCTGGTCTAGCTTCACCCACATGAGCAACAGAAGAATCCCTTTCAGTGTATTTCTGGCCACCTCTGCTGAGCTGACCTGGGAGTCACACAGCAAATTTCAGAGCTTAGATGACTTCATGAGACTGGCATGTCCTTCTGCGTTGACCCAAATCTGTTTTTCAGAAACACCAATGCCATGTTTGTAGTTTTGGCTCTTGAAACAATACACCGTAAGCATATTCGCTGTTCCTAGTAATCTTCCTTCAAGTACCTGAGGACTATGATCATGTCTCCACTTACTGTTCTCCTCTGTTAGGAAGATTTGGCACACAGGGCATAGTACACTGGTATTTTATGGGCAGGGAGACCGAATTTCATGCTACACTGCACTAATCCTTTTATCTGTATTTTTGTTAATAGATATTGATGAATGCACTCAGGCCCAACAGCTCTGCTCCCAGGGACGCTGTGAAAACACTGAGGGAAGTTTCTTGTGTATTTGCCCAGCAGGATTTATGGCCAGTGAGGAGGGTACTAACTGCATAGGTAATGGCAGTGTTCTTCCTGATGCATAAATTCCCAGATCTGGGTTGTTAGCTCCCTTAAGATCCCATCAATCTTATTGCTTATTCAGGCAACCCAGAATTTATTACTGAACACCTTTTATGACATATTCATCTGCTAGGTACTGGAGAATATAAAAATGGAATCTTTTCTCCATCACTTTTGAATGAAGGGTGTCCAATGTGTGCGGAGCCCTAGGTGGTAAATGCTTTGGGCCCCCCGTAAATCAGAACCACTCAATTTTTTAAACATGTCAAACCAATCAAAGAGATGGTGGTAGGAATAAATTATTTTATTCTTGACTTCAAACCAACCTGGGAGATGGGAGGGGTTTGAAATTCTATTCTGAGAAATACAACTTGACGATGTTTTCTGCTTCATGTAGATGTTGACGAGTGCCTGAGGCCAGATGTGTGCGGGGAAGGGCACTGCGTCAATACTGCGGGGGCCTTCCGGTGCGAATACTGTGACAGCGGGTACCGCATGACCCGGGGCGGCCGTTGCGAGGGTGAGTCTGTGCCACGTCCGCGTGCAGGGTGCACGTGAGCTTCAAATGCAGGGCTGGGTCCACACCCGAGGCTGCCAGCCACCCAGCCCGGGACTTACCTTCCTCGACCCTCGTGTGTGCGACACGAACTCATCCACACTCCTCCTGCCTTCTGGACTCACAGCCTCTTTGCCTCTCCTCAGTGGCTTGGTCCGGGTTACCGTCCATCATCCCATTCTCCTTGTTCCTTCAGCACCTGCCTTCCCTGGCATGTAGAGTAAGTCACTCTGGAACAATTAATTGCAGAGTATCTTAGCATAAACCCAGACTTAATTCCAGCTTCTGGATCTTTCCTCTGGGAGCGTGGTCCAGGCTTACCCACTGTTGACAGTTAGTTTCCAACCTTTTGCCTTGTTAGATTCCTTTCGTGTGTTTTGGGACTGGCTCACCAACCCTCCACAGAAGCACCGTCTGACTAACTGCAGGTCACATTCCAGCACGCGAGATAAAATTTCTTTATTATTGACCACAGCAATGAAGTTGCTAGTGTTGTGTTAAAAAAAAAAAAAAAGTTCTGAAAAGCTTTTAGAGCATGGCCAGAATGATAAACCACTTAATTTTTCTGCTCATGTTTGCATCCCAGTTGCAACGGTTCTTTTTGCAAGAATTATTTCCATGAAGAAATGTATTGCACTGCCTCTTCAGGGCTGCGTGGAGGCCTGCCAGCAGAAGAGTGGCGGGGTCCCTGAGCACGTGTCGGAAGGGCCAGGCTGCTGTGGACGGTGCTGGTTCCATGGGGCTCTTTGCCTGCCTGCCCGAGGAGCAGCCTTTTTTCTAACGTGGCTGGGCTTCCAGGCCAGGGCAGGGACAGCCACGTTGAGGCGGGCTGCGCTCAGCTGTCCCTGGCTCCTCTGGGTTGGTTTTCTTCATGATCTAATGACCTGCACTCGGAGGGAAAGCTAATTAGATGGTTTTTGGCAGCCTGCAGCTGCCTATACGCCTGGCCTCTTGTTCAGCCCCTTGTATTCTGATCTGGAGAGAAACGGGGGCATTTTTCATTCCTGAATCTTTGACCAGCTCGGATCAGAATGGAGCTATAAAGTCTCCCCTGGCAGCCGGGGGCCATGGGACAGCAAGGGGTGAAGTGTCCCCACTCTCCTCTTATAAGGGACCCTCCCTGTGCCCCTGAGAGGCAGCATGCCCAGGAAAGGGCAGGACTGTGGCCTTGGCTCCTGGCTCCCATGCTTAGGAACGGTCTGGTCTGGAGCCAGTGACTTAGCCCCTTTGAACCCTGTGAAATGGGAGCCACAAAGTTAACTTTCCGGGCTGTCACGAGAATAAATGCATGCTGTTGTGTCTTGTGGGGTGCCTCTCGCCTTGCTGGCTCTCAAGAACTCTTAGTCTCTGGAAACCTCCCTCTTCTCCTGATGATGTGTATTTGCAGAGATCTTCTCAGTACATCTGTATCTGTGGGAGCGGGTTTGTTGTTGTTGTTGTTTTAATCGCGTGGGTGTCCCTGACAAGCATGGATGGGCAAAGCAACACTCCCCAGAGAGGTCAAATGCTGATATCTTCAGTTCTTCCTACAGTTTCAGGACGGGAAGAGAGGACGTTGAACTAGTACCTGTGCATAGGGATGGAAACTGGGAAGGAGTAGGAAAGAAATACGAAATCTCTGTAAGCAAATGGGAAGCAGTCAGGGGACTGTTCAGGACCATTCAACGTGTGGAAATTAACAGAAATACTACCAGGGTTCCCTGAGTAAATAATATTATAATTCTATCCCCATGAAATGGCTTGAGAAGAAGAAGGAGCCAAAAAACATGGCTGTTTTCTAATTTCGTCATGGACCGGAACCAAAGGTCCCCAGGTTTCTGGCTCACCCAAGATTTTCTCAGCTGCCACTAACAAAGCTGCATTCAAACAGCGCCGGTCTCCAAGGAATCTATTGTAGTTCACAGACATTATCTCATGCGTCCTTGCTTTGCTCGGCTAAGGTATTCCCGGGCAGGTAGTCCCGCCTCTACGGATGAGGGTACAAGCAAGCAGAGGTAAGGGGTAGTGGGAAGTTCAAGGATATTGTCTTGTATTGCTTAAGATTGCACCTTATTTATTGGACCAGGCTTTTTCAATGACCTTCTCTGACTTAGCAGTTGTAGTTCTATTAAAAAAAAAAAAAATTCCTTCCAGAGAAGAATGTAATGCTGTTTGGAAAATGAACCTGGCAAGCATCATCTTTTTGTAGAACAAGAAGTCCCAGAACATCTGACCTTAAAAAAAAAAAGAAAAAGAAACACTGTGTGTCATTGTATATTGGCAAGGATTTTTCGCTGATAGGAAAAAAAAAATTACCACACTGACCTGTGCTATTCTATTAATATCACCCTCAACTTTTTTACTTTGAGCCTGTTTTTTACTTTAAGCATCTTTTCACACCAGTCTAGTGATAAGGGGGAGATAATTTTTGAAAATTTACCAGAATGAATGGTTGTAGCCATTATATATTTCTTTTACTTTTCAGCTTCTGTCCTGAAAATTCTGTCTCTATTTTAAGTGTGATCAGGGGTCCTCTATACATTTTAAATGAGAACACTTAGACATTAAATCCAGTCACATGAATTCAGTATTTAACTCTAGAAAAATGATTATTTCTAACGGGACTGGTACCCATGGTACCACCCGTTATGTTAAACTCTTGAACCATTTCCTGTCTCCTTCTTTCCCCCCATTCTGTTGTTCTACCATTCTTCAGAATGCCTGAAGTCACTGTAGTAGCTCCCTTTGCCACAGCTCCAGCCAAATTGAAGGTGTTTTTTTTCCAACGCACATTGAAAAGAAAGATGATGAATAACTTCAGTTAGCTGTGAATGTGAAAAATAAGGTGTATTTTTGTGAGGAAATATTACCCTGTGATCATATCACCATGTTTTCTGGAAACTCTTGGAAATACTTGATGAGTTCATTCTCTCCTAATGTGTTTTTTCCACCTCCAAGGAATTCCTATCCTATGAAAAGTTTTAAAATATTCAAACCCAGGGTATTCTTGGGCCCATGAAGCCAGAGCAAGCATTTCCCTAGAGCATCTGTTGTCTGCAGAGAGAGCCTCTGGCCAGGTGGATTTGTGGCTTCGTCATTCTCATGCCTGTTTGTTACATTTCTATCTGGCAAGCTGCACTCTAGCCTCAAAGGTTTGATGTTCCAGAAGTGGCCCGCGAGGAGCTGCCAGCTCCCAGGGTGAGAGGTCTGACCCTGCCAGGTGGGCATTTTGGGCCAAGTTCTTATTTTGAATGTGTGTAAATATTTCAATCAAAATACACCTGGCCGCGCTTTATCCCTGTGGTGTTTAAGTGTAGACAGTGTTTGACTTACCTACTTAACATTTTCTCCATCAAAATGTAGATAGAACACACGTCCCCCACCCCACCCTCCACTTCATCAGCAAAGTATGTTTTTGCTTCAGTAGTCCGATAAAATGTTTGTGACCTGGTTTTTTGGTTTTCCAGATATTGATGAATGCTTGACCGCAAGCACTTGTCCAGATGAGCAGTGTGTGAACTCTCCTGGGTCTTACCAGTGTGTTCCCTGCACAGAAGGGTTCCGAGGTTGGAATGGGCAGTGTCTTGGTAGGTACTAGAGTGTTCTTATCATGGTATCGTTTCTTCTGTCTAGTGCATTTTCTGAAAGAGTGGTATAATGCGCCACATTCAAAATTAAAAAAAAAAAAAACCACATGGAATATAATAACCTTATATCCTTCTGAGAAATTTTCTAAGCTGTGTTCTAAGTAAGTTTTAACCAGGGGAAAATATAAGAAAGCAAGTTGGCACAAAGAATATGAGATTTTATCTGGAAGAAATAATTCTGATGGAAGCAAATTATCCTTGATGTGATGAATAACCAAGACCAAATAAAACAATAATCACCACAGGGTGGAGAACAAAAGACCAAAAAAAGAGAGGAAAGGCGTAAGAAGAAGCAAGCTACTAGAAGCTAGTAAAATTAGGAGCATACGTACACAAACGTGCAGCAGAAGTAGAAAAGAGAAATCTTGATGGATTGCCACGCCTCTTAAATTTATTCATTTAGGTATTGAATAAATACTTCATACCGACACCAGGCAGTGAGGAAGATAAGCAACAACTTTGCTTTGCTTCTAAGTAGCTTTTCCCCTTAATGGCTTTCCTCTTTGTTTCTATCTCTGTGTCATCTTTTCCTTAGAAGCTGAGCTCTTTTACACTCAGTGCCAGACTCTATCGATGTGAGTTCAACTTCTCATTTATTCATACCTTCTTTCTTTTCATGCACAAATGCTGAAGAACTTACTATAATAAACCCAGAGTTGTGCTGGGTGCTGGGATGGGATACATTGAGGAACCAAAAAAAAAAAAAAAAAAAAATCCTTCCTCACGGCACTGTCTGGTGAGGAAGAGTGATACCGAGACATCTCAAATGAATATACAAACACAAATGAGATGGTGCTGGGAAGAAAGGTTCTGAGATGCTGTAAGAATGTGTCACAGAACAAGTCACCTCTGGGAAAATTCCTGATTGAGGTTTAACTGGGGAAAGGGATAGGAGGGAGATAGTTTTAGACAGAGGAAAGAGCATATTCAGGGAGCTTGTGGAAGGAGGAAGCTGAAAGGCAAGTGCAGCTGAAGAACAGGGAACAAGAGATTGGTGCAGGATGAGGGGCCAGACCCCCTCATGTTATGCCAGACCCCCCTCAGTCTTGTTTAAAGTGTTCATCTTGAACATTACACAAAAACTAAGGATGTTTTTAAAAAAAAACAAAAACATATGCTGGCTAACTGAACATAATAAAGAAAATAATAAAAGGTTCATCTTTACTCATGTATCTCTGGGAAGGACATCTAGATGTTGCAGAGCAGGCGGGCTAAGGAGGCTTGGCAGAAACAGTTCCAGTTTCAAAGCTTTGGACTCATCCCCAGGTTGCACGCGCTAAGCCTCTGTTCATGGTTCAGGTGGCCCTCTGCCCTGAAGCTTGTGCCCATCTCCGAGAGTGTCTGTCATTGGAATTGTAAGATGCTGATCTTTGCAAGAAGAGATTTTTTTGTTCATTAATTGCTTATTTGATATGCCTTTGTTTATGTGATCAGTGCTGGTCGGAACGTACATTTGGTTTTAATTTCCTGCTTGGCATAAATTTCCTAATTGCCTATCAAGATTCCACTCGTGTTCTCATTTTCACATACTGCTGCATATTATAATCCAAGAGTAGAGCCTGAATTTTACCTTAAGCAACTAAAATCCATAATAGTGGAATCCACAGCCCTGATTCATGACTTTACTAATGTAATATGACTGACCAAATTGGCAAGTGAATGCTTTTCAAGATAAATGCATTTATCTAGACTGGGCAATAAAAAATAAAAGAGTTATTATACCTAGATATATGCAATCAGTCTAAGCGTGACCACTTTGCCCCGATTTGGTGACAGAAACACAATACCTTTGCTCAGAGTAACTTAACTTCGCCAACCAGAGGAGTAGGATCATAAGCAGAAATATTAGGTTACTGTGTAGTCGACCGAAGTCACACAGATAGCCAGTTTTTCCAAGCACTAGTTTTCATTTTTGCCTTGCTAAGATCACACATTTCCTATGAAAAATACACCGTGTACCTTTTCCTTCAGCCTCGGGTAAAATTTCAGGCTCTGTCATCTACAGATGAAGCTTCTCTTCCGTGATACAATTCCAGTTCCACTCACTGTTCATCCTGGACGCGCAGCTCCTCTAAAATTCTTGGGAGGACTTTTACAGATTATACCAAGACGGATCCGTCTTCATTTTTTATGGTAGTAGAGCTCTCACACGTTAAAAGTTGAGTGTGACAAAAAGTAGATAGGGCAACATGCTTTTCTGTTCTTACTGAACCAATGAATGAATTAGATTTTCTGCTCAACTCCGACCATGCTAGTGAATACCCAGCCATGCTGCGTACATTTTAGTTCTCACCCTTACCCTCCTGGTGCTCTAAAATACCTTTTAGAAGGTGTTGTCATTACTTAAGCTTATCACTGAGTTGAAGTCATGGACAACAACTTGGCTATATATTTATTCATTCTGTGTAACAGCTGAGTGCCTACCCAGAGGCAGGCATTTTTCAAGACCCGGAGGATTGAGAGCGAACAAAATAAAGGTCCTCCCCTCACTGCACTTGTACTCTAGAGCTCACATTGTGCTCGCAAATACACAAATCGGCAAGCAAAGCATATCGTATGTCACATGCATGTTGAGTGTCACAAAGGAAAAAAGGAAGAACAGCTTAAGGGAGACAGAGAGTGTCAGAGATTTTTATGGGGGTCAAATAATAAGCTATTTATATGGTGTTCCTTTCTATTTGTTTTTGTCTCCAGTGGTTATTTGGGACTAGCTTATGGCTTTATAATATCCTCGTAGTCCAGATAATTTCAGGTACATCGATAAGACTCCCCCCTCCCCATTTTATATATATGAGAACTTAAAGACTTAAAATTTTCCCAAATCTCACCATTTGAAGAAAAGTCTGACACTTGGCATTTGTGAGTCATCTGTAGAGAAGATAATCCCTACCTCACAAGGGATTCTGTTCCATAAGTCTTCGTGTTCTCCTTTGTCAACCCCCATACTCTCCCCGACTTAATATTTTTAAGTTGTAAAATTAAAGCTGTACGGTATTATATGTAATTCTACTTTTGTGTGGCATGATGTTTATGGTTTTTTCTAAAGTACATTAATCCATATGTTGATTTGAATTTCTTTTTTCTGTGAAATGGATTCATTACAATTTGAGAACTGCTATTTGGTCCCATATGTTCTGCAGGGATTTGAGGCCAATCACACATGCTGCTTTCACTGACTCAAAGGTGGACTTAGTGAAACCATTCATGGCCTCCTTGTAGTTATGCGGTGTGGGCTGGATCTCACTGATTGGTGCCTCTCCCTGATCTATGAATTAGAACAAAAATTGTTTGGGGCAGAAACAGGTCAGATGGTAGCAGGTGTTTTCTGGAAGAGCATGCTGTATGCTAGTGTTGAGTTCGGGACAGCCGATCCTTTATTCTCAATGGTTTATTGTCCACTTTCAAAATATCTATCCCTTGATGCTTTTTGGCAACTCTTGTTGGCTCCTCTGTTAACGTAGCTTCTTCTTTCAAGTTGAGGATTTCATTCCTCTCTCAAAAGCCACTTTCATCATTCAACATTGTATTCCTTGGACCTCACATTCAGCCTGGAGTTGCTGCCCGCTGCTTGATCCCTGGCCCTAATGACTATCTCATCACCCTGGGTCCTGGCCGGTTCCAACTGGCTGCTTCAACCAGGCCTTTCTTGAGGGAAGCCAACCTATCAGAAACTCAATTAGCAGGTTTCTCTTCACTCATGAACAGGCCCAACTCAAACCTTACGGAGCCATCCTCCAAAAGATATTCTCTAATATTTAATTATTTAAAGGTACTTTCAGCAACTCTGATATAAAGATCATATTTCCCTGAATTTTAACAGATTTGGAGTTATATATGACCTCTATGAAGCTTGGTTTCAATACCTTTGAATTACTCTCTTCATGGGATTTACTGTCAGAATTAAATAAGCAAGATAAAGCACCTCGTGAGGCATGTGACACAAGGTAGACCCCAATAAATGTTATGACCCTTCTTCTCCCAACCCTGTTATCCTCCTTTTTACCCGCCCTAAGCCTGAAATAGAAGAAGTGCAGTAATAACTGGTACTTGTTTAAATAAATTTTATGCCAAGTTTCTATGTAAAATTGTCTTTGACTTTCTTTAACAAGTTCATTTCCTGTAGTTCTTAAATCTATCTGATAAGAATTTCTTTTATGAATCTAAGTAATCTTAATCTCATAGTTACCTTTCAATTTCCAGCATGTTTGTTTAGGTGGGATCTATTTCTTGAGAACCACAGTGCTTTTCTGTAGGGTCATCGATCATCCCTATCAAATGTTTTACCTTCTGTAACGCTACCATCTCCACCCTCTTACTTCATTTTCTTGGTTCACCTTCATAAGACACAGTATCTATCACCTGGTCAATGTAGGCAGCTACCCCTCATTGAGTTTACTTTACCTTGCTTTATAATGGAATCTGCGAAAGACCATGCAACCTGGGAAGACAAATTTCTGAGATTTTTATCACACAAATCCTTCACTGTCAAACCATCAAGTTAATAGTGACTTTATGACTCTGATTTACGTTTTCTAAGTGTAATGGGTCTTAGGCATCTGAAGAACTTGGTGTCATTTGATCCAGATGACTGGTTAGCCAGAGTCTTCACCAAAACCAGGTGCACAGAACATGCATGGTCAACATGGAAAGCTCCTTGTTCTAGGGCTTCTTTGCACATTAGGATTTATTTTCAAATTTTAAGAAGCATTGTTAACCTTTATGGAATAGGTGAATATTCAGAGACTTATCTGAAATTAAAAGCTTTCATGCTACTTTTATCTACTTTGTGTAAGATGGCAATAGAACAACATCTGCCTTTTGCAGACATTATTAAATGTGCAAACACCGACCTAATCCCAAATCGCTATAGCTAAACAAGTCTTCTAATTAGTCATTATGTTATTATTGAATACCTTATTATGTACTTAATTCCAGAGAAGACTTGAAGTTGTAAATAAGCAAAACAAAACAGAATAGAATGGTGGTTATCAGGGGCTGAGAGTTAGGGGCATTGGGAGGATGTTGTTTAAGGGTACGAACCTGCAACTGGCAGGTAGATAAGCCCTGGAGACCTATTGCACAGATCAGTGTTTATAGTCAACAGTGCCATCTTATAGTGATTATAGGCAACAGTGCTGTATTATAAACTTCAAAGCTGCTAGGAGGCTAGATGATAACTATGTTCACAAAAAAAGGAAATAATTATGTGACATAAGAGAGGCATTAGCTAACTTTGTTAATCACTTTGCAATATATAAGCATACCAAATTGTCACTTATCCTTTGTCATATGTCAGTTATATCTCCACAAAAGCAAACAAAAAAACGCTTTTAACAGCAGGAAACATACCTGTGTGAGAAAGGACCAACACCACAGTAATAAAAAACTTCTCTTATGTTGCTTCAGAGGGCTTTGACTTCATTATTTTATTTGGTATCAGGACAGTCATCCCTATAGTACAGATACAGTGATTGATTCCCAGATAGGTTAATGGGCTTGCTTATGGTCATAGATAATAAATGGCAGAGCTAGGACATGATCCCAAGTCTTTTATCTCCAAAACTAGTGTTCTGCTCTTTATACTACCTCTTCCTGTACACATAAGAAAATAAGAGAACAAAGCAATATGATTAAGATAATGAGGAAAGAAAAGTTCATAGAGAGAAGATCTGTGGGTGGGATGGGTGGGAACCATCCCTGGCAAACAGCAGTAAGAATGGCTGAGGGATTCTTGACTCTAAGATGGCGGTCTCTACCATAGATAGCCCCAGTTGAGTTTTGCTGAAAGACAAATGTTCTTTCAGAAAGGAGAGGTAGGAAGCCAGTGATGTGGTAGGATTAACGGATTGATATTCTGAGATAATCTTTGGCTCTTTATCTCGGATGTACATAGCATTGGCTCTTCTCCAGCTTTGAAGAACAGTGATGGGTCTTTGAGGGATGCGTAACATATTTTTGTAGGCTGCATTGCTACTGCTTATCTTAACTTGGTCAAACTTGACAGAGGGCGCCTGAGATCCTGAGGATTTCCTGTACTGTGAGAGCGGTTTGTTCCATCCCACTGGCCTAACCAGCGTCGGTGTCTGACTTCACCATGCTTGCTTTTCTGTCAGAAATGTCCTGCCATCATCTTCACTATAAAAGACTATGTATACAGAATAGTTGAGGGTTGACTGAAGTAATGTCATGTTGGGGGTGGGGAGTAATCTTGTATTTTCCTGTAGTCATCGTGACAAAATAAGATGTTTCCTTTGCATATCAAATGGAGCTCACTCATTGAAGTCTGTGGTGATCACTAAGGAATAAAATGAGACTCAATGACCTCTGAAGAATGACTGGTGTGCAGTGTTGAGAGATTCATTTCCTTGAAAGCACAGGAAGTAATGCAGGTAAACTGTTGTTCTGAAATCAAGTCTGACCAACCTCAAGGAGCGGATGGGTAAAGTGGAAGGGGACAGCACAACCTTGGACTTTGAAATTTGTGTGAGGTCAGCCACTGACCACCCTCTGGACCCTCAGAGGGGGGCTTCAGGCTATCTCGTGTTCTCCCAGGACAGTAGGAAGGGGAATTTCAAAAGGGTTCCTGACCCAGAAAAATTATATCCCAAGGCAGTGAGAGAATTTGCAGGTGGATTTGCTGGCCAGCTGAAAGTCATCTTTGTAAAAATTGTGGAGAATGGAAAGTTGCCAGAGAGCTGGGAAGAGATTAATGTCCCCATTTTCCCCCAAAGAAAAAAGAAGCTGGAGTTCAGGAACTAATGACCAGTGAGCTTCTTATTAATCTTAACAAAGAAATGTACGCTGCAAGATTCAAATGGTGAGGTGAAACATTTTTTTTCGGAATTTATTTATTTATCTGAGACAGAAAGAGGCAAAGGGAGCAGGAGAGGGAGTCTTAAGCGCATCCCATGCTGAACATGGAGCCTGACACAGGCTCGATCTCATGACCCTAAGATTAGGACCTGAGCCGAAACCAAACGTTGGATACTTAACTGACCGTGCCACTCAGGTGCCCCAAGGTGAAACATTTTAAAAGAAAAAGATGATCGTAAGAATCAGCCAGGGTTGGGGCACCTGCGTGGCTCAGTTGGTTAAGTGTCTGCCTTTGGCTCAGGCCATGATCCCAGGGTCTTGGCACTGGGCCCCACATTGGGCTGCTCATCAGGGAGTCTGCTTCTCCTTGGTCTGCCCCTCCCCTGCTGCTCATGCTTTCTCCCTCTCTGTCTCTCAAATAAATAAATAAAATCTTAAATTAAAAAAAAAAAAAAAGGAATCATCCAGTGTTCACTAAGAACAAATCATGTCCACTGTTGTGACTCCCTCTTCTGATAGGCTTCTGAGAGGAGCAGATCATGAAATCCTATAGACTCTGGTTTTCCACAGGCCTCTGTTAGAGTCTCTTGGGGTGTTGTAGATGACAGTGATCAATTTGGATTGGGTAATAGTGTACTGGGATGGATGCATAAACTTTTGAACAATCATATCCACAAAAAGCTGACCTCATAAACCCCTGGCAATTTCCTTACTGTGGGAGGTTTAATTAATCCACTGAATAGCAGATGCCAAATTATGTCCCAAAAGCCCATTGGTAAATTGTATTTTGGGAATTTGGAACACATTTTTCTGTGGACAGAGTGTTTTTCATGACGTTTCTCTTTTGAACTGATTATGTGTATACATCACAAGAATTTGGATAATCTGACTCTTGTACAAGACCATAACCCTAGAGTAAGATGAGATTTGAGCTCCAGTACAGAAAACCAAAGACTTAACCATCTCCCTCTCAGAGGCTATGGGTGTTGGATGGTGGAGTGGATAAGGACTGCCTTGTTTCCCAAAACACTGATCCTCCCAAGGGTTTGAAATAAGAACTGAGGGCACACTATCTGTTAATAACACTCAGGGCCCTACAAGTTTGTATCTTTGACTTCATGGAAGAACGCTGGAAACCACAGAGGGTTTTTAAAGGACCTATATGATTGATTGTACTTGTATTTTAGAAGACTGGCTACTGGCTGGATAGTGGATTAGAGAGGGCAAGACTTGAAGTAGAGAAGCAGACTTCGGCAGTAGCCCATGTGAGACAGAATGGTGGTAGTAAGAATGAAATGAAGCTGGTGTAGTTGAGAGATACTGGGAAGATAGAATTGAATTGACTGTTACAAATCAAATGTGGGGAAAGCGGGAGAATAAGGAATCTAGAAAGGATGACTCCCAATTTCTGACTTGGGCATCTGAGTGGATAGTGGTACCATATATTGACCTGGAATAAATAAAAGAGACACAGGGGGAAAGAGGAGTTGTAGCGGTGAAGACTTGGAGGTGCCTGTGGGACGTCAAGGGGAGATGGCCAGTGCACTGACTAACTAGGTTGCGTGGGTCTGTAGTTTAAGAGACAGGTCTAGGTGCCAGGTAAAACAGTGAGTTTATTTCACTCCTTTTACATCCAAGCCTCACTCCAGGCACCTTCCTACTATGTATTCTGTTGTTGTTGTTTTATATTGAGGTATGATACATCTATGGTGTTATATTCGTTTCAGGTTTACAACACAGTAATTTGATATTTGTATACGTTTGTATCCTAGAAGTATCAAGCATTTTTTTAAAGATTTTATTTATTTGGAAAGAAAAAGATTTTACTTATTTGAGAGGGAGAGAGGGTGTTTGCAAGTAGAGGAACGGAGGGAGGGGGACAAAAAGGATCCAAGCTGAGCGCAAAGCCCGATGCGGGTCTCGATCTCACGACCCTGAGATTATGACCTGAGCCAAAATCAAGAGTGGGACACTTGACCAGCTGAGCCATGCAGGAACCCTCGTATGAAGTATTTTTTTAAAAAAGTATTTCATGACTGACCATCTAGGCTGTCTTTTAATCTGCTTTTAGAAATTGATTGTGTCATTGCATTCCGTGCCCTATCGTCACATTTCCCAGTACACGAATAATCAGAGAGAACAATCCATACATTTCTCAACTTTTTCACGTTTTTGAAACCGATCCAGATACCAGACGTGACATCTTAACGTTGCTGTCTGGAATTTACGTGCCCCGTGTCTCGGCTCATTCTGTCCCATTATTTACTTTGGCTCCAGAGTTTGGCTGCTTCTTTCAAGTTGTTTGCGTTCGGTGTTTATGAAAGTGGACTCCCACAACCAAAGAAACGATGGACGATGAGTCAGTCTGGAAGTGCTGTTTTTGTTGTCACAGAGTAGGGTCTAGCTCACCATCGTGAGTGATTCCGTGAAAGCCAGGCGGAGCACACAGACGGTGCGGGTTCCTTGGCTGTTTTGTTTGCATGTGAAGCGTTTGCTTCACCCCCCACCACCATTGCCTCATTTTGGTAACGCTCTATTTCTAGCTATCATTGTGGGAACACCAGAATACAGGTTTAATGAAATGCCGTGCACACAAATGCAGTCTGAACTCTGGAATGCTGAATTAGAGCTCAACCTCTGATATGCATGGGTTGGCAGCTCCCTGCCTGTTCATAGTAAGAGGGCGGGGAGTTTTATTGCTTTCATGGTGAGCATTGCCAAATGAAATGGATGTAGTCAAGAGCATTTTCCTCTGCTCTGCTGGCCTGCCTTACAATTAAGATGCTTGGATTAAGTTACAGACTGCTGTAAAATTAAGCCTACATCATGACTTTGTGTGTAGTTTCAGCACTTGGTGGTTTAAATTTTTCCCCTTAAGGTGAGGAAAAGACGCTGTGTGTCTTCTCACGGCAGCATACAGTGGGCTTACTGGAAGCAATCAGGTGGGGCATAGAACCCAAGTTTTTCTTTTTGAATTATCAACATTCTTTTTTTTTTTTTTAAAGATTTATTTATTTGTGGATTGGGAGAGTGAGTGAGCAGGGGCGGGGCAGAGGGAAAGGGAAGAAACTCAGGCAGACTCCCCGGCTGGAGCTCAACGCAGGGCTTGATCTCACAACCCTGAGATCATGACCTGAGCTGAAATCAGTCAAGAATCGAACGCTGAACCAGCTGAGCCACGCAGGCGCCCCTGCGTTCCCAACATTCTAGTGAGAATGTGATGAATGCTGAATGAAACCAGTGGGCACTTCAGTGGTGGTTTTCTTTGTCAGTGCTGTGTTAGCAGGTAATAAGCAGACATTCCTAATCCTCTCTTCTGCGGTTTGTATCACCACACTTAACATGGGTGACTAGAAACAGATCCAAAGGAGGGAATGGTCTTTGGAGTTACGCTGACTGGATGCTCCTACCAGCCCCCAGTTTCAAACCCTGTGGCCCTGGGCAATCTGTTAGAACTTCCTCAAGTGTTGGTTCCTTTGTCTGTCAGTGGTCGGCTTGTATGGCTCCCGTTGGGATTAAACAAGCTCAGACATGCACGGCCTTTCGTGCTTCCATGCGGTGAGTGCTTGGTGAATTTGAGTATTATTTTCTCTGTCTCTGCAGCCTGTCCCCTACCTTCAAACTGCCCACCAGGCTTGTTCGTCCCCTAGACTGGTTTTTCTAATACCGATCCAGAGCCATCTTTGAACATTGTGTTGGAGTCTTTTTCACCTTTCTATTAAGAACTGTTGTGGTTTCTCCAGGTCCTAAGGCCTACCTTGGGCTTTCGCGCACGTTCACTTCCTGCTGAAATCATCAGCTCCCAGCTGGACCTCAATACCTCTTTGATTCTTTGGAAGACTTCATTGTGTCGGGGAGGCTGCTTTAAAACTACCCTCTCTTCTGCCCTCCCCTCTACAACAAGCTTTCCGTGGAATTGGTTCCTAGAGCGTGTTTGGTTCCTTCCCTGAGTTACTTTGTCCAGAGTAAATCACGGCACAGAGCTGTCATACACACAGCTCACACCAGAGCTCCTCTTCCTCCTCTGGGCTCATTTGAAAACTTACCTTAAAGAATCTGTCCCTGTTGGAGGATGCACCGTTTCTGTTTTTAGCCAAATTCAACTTTATTCATGTTTTCTTTTTTTTTTTTCCTTTGTCTTTGTGGGTTCCCCTCGCCCTTCTGCAACATTCCTCAAGACGTGGACGAATGCCTGGAACCACAGATCTGCACAAACGGCACGTGCTCCAACCTTGAGGGCTCCTACATGTGTTCATGCCACAAGGGTTTTTCTCCGACGCCAGACCACAAGCATTGCAAAGGTAAATGCTCTTATCGGATTTCTCCTTTTTATTTGAACTATACTTGAGACTATGTTAGAGTAATTAGCTAAGAAAAGGGAACCCAGGGGCACCTGGGTGGCTCAGTGGGTTAAGTCTCTGCCTTCAGCTCAGATCACGATCCGGGGGTCCTGGGATCGAGCCCCACATCGGGCTCTCTGCTCAGCAGGGAGCCTGCTTCCCCCCACCCCACCCCCGCCTGCCTCTCTGCCTACTTGTAATCTCTCTTTCTGTCAAATAAATAAATAAATCTTAAAAAAAAAAAAAAAGAAAGAAAGAAAGAAATAAAAGGGAACCAAAAAAAAAAAAAAATAGAGAAAGAAAGAGAGAAAGAACCATGTTACCTCTCATTTATTTTGACTGAGCTACTCAGAGCACATTTTTGTTGGCATGTTTGGAAGTCACTCCTCATTGTGGTTACATAGAGACCATATCTATTTACATAGAGGAGAACAGCATATTTTTAGAGAGCATCTGTAAACCACAGACCTATTTATTTCGTTTCTTCTCATTATAAAAACAATACAATTCCACCACTCTGTGAATATACTAAAAACCATTGAATTGTACACTTTAGACGAATAATGTGGTGGTAAATTATACCTCAATAAAATTGCTGTTACAAAACATTCATCATAAGGGCGCCTTGGGTGGCTCCATCCATTAAGCATCTGTTTTCAGGTCAGGTCATGGTCTCAGGGTCCTGGAATTGAGCTCTCATTGGGTTCCCCGCCCAGTGAGGTGCCTGCTTCTGTTTCTCTGTCTGTCCCGCTTTGCTCCCCTCATGGTCTCTCTCACTCCCTCCCTTTCGCGCTCTCAAATAAATAAATAAAATCTTTTTCAAAAAACATCCACTGTAGAAAATCTAACAAACAGAAAATAAGCAAACCAAAAATAAGAGTTTCTCAATCTCCTTCATCATTAGTCCTCTATTTTGGATATTTTCTATCACTAAGATCATGTATGTACAATTTTGTATCTTGCTTTTTGTCACTTAATAGTGTATCATGAGCATTTTATACATCATTAATAATTCTTCTCAAATACTATTTTTGAAAGCTGCTTAATAGTCCAGTGTGTTACTATTTCAGCATTTTCTTGCTGTTCTTATGTTGAACAACCACATTTTTTTTTCCCAGTGTCTCATCATTATGTGAAAAAAAAAAGCAAACCTAACAAGCTTTTTTTAAAATAAAACTTGGTCTGGGGATGCCTGGGCGGCTCAGTGGGTTAAAGCCTCTGCCTTCAGCTCAGGTCATGATCCCAGGGTCCTGGGATCGAGCCCCGCATTGGGCTCTCTGCTCAGTGGGGAGCCTGCTTCTCTCTCTCCCTCTGCCTGCCTCTCTGCCTACTTGTGATCTCTGTCTGTCAAATAAATAAATAAAACCTTTAAAAAAAAAAAAAAGAAAAGAAAAAAGAAGTGGGTATTGGAATATCGGAACCTAGCTCTGACACTCAGAAGTTGAGCTTGGGTAAGTTTTCTTCCTTTGCTAAGCTGTACTTGCTCATCTGCTCATCAGTAACAATAATGGTACTCGCTTAGGGGGATAGGATGATTGTGTGAAAAAAATACAGAAACGGAGAATGAGATAACGCAGGGACAGAGTCTGACACATAGTTGATGTTGTTATTCACCAAGTCATAGGCAGGTACAAAGTTCTGTTAAAGCCAAAAAGTGCTTGTGTGCTGCTGGGAAAGCTACCCAAGGTGCTCCTGTTCGACCTTGGTCTTAAAATTTTGAATATGGAGGGGAGAAAACCTTAGGAGGCAGAGAAAGCAGCACATGTCAAAGGCTGGAGGTGTGAAAGGGCTGTTATCACCACTTGCCAGTGAAACTTGCCCCCCTACTCTGGTTTTCCTGGTGTCTGCATCGCAGTGTGGGGTGGGGTCAGGCAAGGCCCCCATCTGCTGCTCTAGAAACCTACATATACACTGTTTTCCTTACTCCCCAATCAAAGCGCATGCTTTTTACGATAAATTATATAACATATTTCTCTGTATTTATTTCGTAAACTTTCCCAAACCACCTCAGCTCACCAATGTCAAATTCTTCCCAGATCTTAAATCTGCTCCTTTTCCAATTTTCCAGCAACTGCCAAATCTCACCTTGGTGCTAAATATTGACTTTGTTTCACCTCACTAAATCTACTAACAACTCTTTTCTTTTTCTTTTTTTTTTTTAAGATTTTTTAAATTTATTTGACAGAGAGAGATCACAAGTCGATGGAGAGGCAGGCAGAGAGAGAGAGAGAGAGAGAGAACCAGGCTCCCTGCTGAGCAGAGAGCCTGATGTGGGACTCGATCCCAGGACCCTGAGATCATGACCTGAGCCGAAGGCAGCGGCTTAACCCACTGAGCCACCCAGGCGCCCTAACAACTCTTTTCCATGTTGTAAATATGCTATCTAGTGTATTAATTCAGTACTTGCTTCTTTATTTCTTTTTTGTGTCTCTGTTCTTGTATCTCTTTGTACATTTTAGCATTATATGTCCTAAACTTATAAATACCCGGAGATAGTCTCTGTTGTAACTCTGAACTGGATTCGTCATAGTGATATGCGCGAAAGTCCCTTAGAGAAATCCTTTTTCAGGGAAAACGATATGCTCTGTTTCCATCTCTTGGCACAAAAAAGAGAGGACATTTGTCCTGCATGCCTGTTTTATTAGAAAGCGTTCTTTTGTTGTAGGAATTATGTGCCTCATCAGAAAAGGAAAAGGCTTCTTTATCTGTAGAATTACACTGCCTCTGTCCCTGTGGTCGTTTCAAAGACCCAGAGATCACCTTATTCAAGATAACTGGGTTGCCGCAAGTTGTTCCAAGTGTGCGTGTCATTACCTATAATGAATTACTTCTGACAATATTCCCGACATAAATGAGTAACTTATGTAAAGATGTCTGGCGTACCCTGACAGGACTTGGAATGGAGGGTATAGTCTTGCTGCAGACATCTTCACATGGGAATGCTTAATTTGTCATCTTCTTTGAGAAAGTCTAAAAAAGAGTCCAAGGCACTAAAAATGTTGTCAGACATTACGTGAGGTCCAACCAGCTCCACACTGCTGTTGTTGGTCTTAAGTTCTTGGACTGACGTCTCAAGTATTTAATAGAATTTGCTGAAAGGAAAACGTGAGGTAGACAGTTCCTTGCTGTCGACCGCTCCTAAAGCTAATGGACCTAGAGCATTTGGAAAGGTGCAGCATCGTTCTGAAAGTGACATTCAGCTTGATGATTTAATTTCCCTATTGGCAGCCAATAGTAGGCAGCCGGGACTTACTGTGGTGGTGATCCGTTTTCTTTACAAATAAGTGAAACAAAAGTTTCTAGTAAACCAAATTAATTTCTCTAAAACAATGATTAAAAAACGCATTCATGAGCTGCAGTTACATTCATAGTTTATGTGGGGTCTCTCAGAAAACGTGGGATAATGTGACACCTTCCTTACATCGGGATACAGTTCCAAAGGTTAATGCCACAGGAGAGGCTAAGAAATACAGATTTGGTCAGGAAATAGGTAATCGTCGGTCGTACTCCAGGGGAAGGACTGTGCCCCACATGGAGTTCTGAAAGGTTTCAGATGCATTTTAAATAATAGGATAATAAGATATTTTCAGAAGAAAAGAGTAGTTAGACATTGATCTTTAGGACATAGTTTCATAGCTTGATTTATAGGCTCAAAGTTTAGATAACAGTGTATTCTAGATATATAGATATTTATATATATATGTAGATATAAATAGGCCTGATTTAACATAATTTCCCTGTTTCTATTTACAGATATTGATGAATGTCAGCAAGGGAATCTGTGCGTGAATGGGCAGTGCAGAAACACGGAAGGCTCCTTCAGGTGCACCTGTGGACAGGGGTACCAGCTGTCAGCAGCGAAAGACCAGTGTGAAGGTAGGAGCGTGGCCCCGTGAACTGCTGTGGGTTTCGCTTAAGCCCCTGGCCTGAAAGACGGTATTCAGGAAAGGGGGTGCCTCTCAGAAACTAACTGCCTGGTTGCATGACAGCACCAGAAAGCAAGCCCTCAGCTGAGGTCAGAAAAGTTCGTAACACAGGATAGGAAAGGGTTAAATCTGAAAAATAAGGTATTTGTGATTAGTGGCTGAGCATTCGGCTTAGGAAGAAAAAGCGTTGCCCTCTGTGTAATTCCTTGCTGCGGAAAATCAGCTCTATTCAGTTCATTCGAAAGTTTTACCTACTCAGATTTTAGTAATTGGAAGGTTGTTAGATCAGCCTGGCATGATGCTATGGAATGTTAATGACCTTCATCTTGGTGTCTCTTCCCCTTTCTAAAATTTTTCCTTTAAAAAAAAAAATGTTACTGAAGAAGGCTTTTCAGCAAGAGTGAAAGAACAGCATCCCCCTTATATCATGGGTAAAGTTTGTGAAATACATCCCGTTCCCTCAGGTGATAGTATTTTGGATCTTGCTGAGGCTGACCTTAGACTTAAAATATAAATTTCTTCGAACTTCACACAGAATTACTTCACTTCTCGATAAGTATGTGCTTCTTGAGCTTGAAGATACTACGATATCCTGGTGACAAGCACCAGAGTCCAGAGTTCTTAAACAGAAAGGTCATTTAAATGCCATTTATTTAAGAACAGAATACACACTCTATAGGACCAATAAGGAAACAAATCATATCCGTGTCTGTATGTAAACTCTATTTAATGGGTGCAAATGTCTTCTAAGATGCTATTATAACTGATGGTACTAAGAAGAGATCTACCGACATTATCACGGCCTTCCCCATGCTCCCCTCTTTTGAACATTTGAAGGAAAGACATTACAGTTCCTAATCTAGAAGTTGAGAACACACACAAGCATACTCATACAACACAGGTAAATTAATTTGTTCTAGATTCTACAAGTCCATCTCAAAGTTTTTTATGTGAGTCTGTGACTCCTGACCTTAATTAGCTAAGCATTTATCAGATGCCCACCGTGCATAGAGAACTACAAATGAATGTATAATAAGAGAAGAGGTCTGTCTCCAGGTAATACAATAAGGCTCACATATGCATAATCCTTTCTGTTGAAGAGCCTATGATTTCACTAAGTCAGATACATGCAAAACTATCCACCATATTATCAATAGGGGCAAGCCAAGGTTAGGTGCCCAATGCCATGATTATCAACACGATGCTGTAACAGAGCAGGGAAGAGTAGAGTCGTGCGGGGTCCCTGTGGAAACTGATGTTGATGCTGACTCTTCTAGAATCCCAGAAGTAGGTCAGTGTGCTCAGATGTGAAGAACAAAGCCTGCCAACAAACAACGTGAATTAACACCTGCCCACCATAAAATGCTAGATCATCTAAGTCAGAAAGGATGTGGTAGACATAGCCCCCCCGTCAGGAGACTTGAAGTCTCATGGTAAAAGTAGAAGAATTGAATACACGCAATGTATCACTGTGCCTTCTGTTGGGCAGTTATGACACATGTGCAAGTAGTAGGCAGTGAGCTGTCGTTTGCTGACCTCTGCTTTAGACAATGACAGGCCTAAGTGCTTTTAACCTTGGTGTTCTACTTGAACTTCTAAAAGAGATTCAAGAAGCTAAGTTGAGGTTTACAGATTACAGCAAAGTATTTGCCACTCATCGATGAACATTGGGATGCATATATACAGATTCTTAGCTTCCTGGTTAAGATTTTAAGTTCATCTGGATTTTCCCTCCTGGGATTCATGACTTTTTACTAGAGATCAGTTTAATTCACATAACCAAGAGTCTAAATTGGTTATAACTAGATAGTTCATAGACTTCTTTACATGCATGATTAAAAATATTTTTAGAGTACCGCTCACACACTTTCCTTTTACTGTCTTGCCCGGTAGATATTGATGAGTGTCGGTACCATCATCTCTGCAGTAATGGACAATGCAGGAACACAGAGGGCTCTTTCCTCTGTGTTTGTGACCGAGGCTACAGAGCATCCGCCCTTGGGGACCACTGTGAAGGTGAGAACTGCTCCTGACTGCAGAATCCCAGAGAAATCTGGACATCGTCCTGCCTTCTGTCCTTGAGTCCTACCTTCTGACCTCACAGTCAGGACACTAGGTTCCTGCAAAATCATTTTCCCTGTGGTTACACAAATAATGAAAAGAAGCCAGTAGAATCCAGGTTTCCCTTGCACTGCTCAGAGCTGGGTTTTAGAAGTGTGATGCCAGCTTAAATACAGAAAGAATCAGTTTCACTTTCCTCTGGTTTAGATGGTTTATCCCGGGTCTGTGGTTCTGAATGGTTCAATACCTTATTTAAGCAGGACCAGCATCCAAATACATAAACACAAGTTAATTTTCCAGATAACTGTGAAGCTTCTTGTGAGCTAAATTTTATTCAGTTTTGAGCTTTCTGTGTAAGTATTTCTAAAAGATACCCCAGGTGTACAGCCCTGGGTAATTGTTAGCCACCCACTACCCCACCACCACCTGCTGTGCCTCCCAGCCTCGGGGTGGGTCAGGGCTGCTGAGCTGATCTTTCCCCAGCACGTCACATGTGATTTCTCTGAGCTCATGGTCTGCTCAACTCACTGTGTTTTTCCCTGTTCGTCCTCTGATGTCCAGCATGTAAAACCTATCAGTTGTGAAACCAGAAATGCGAGGCAGTGTTGTGCCTCACATAGAGAGTTAGCGTCTGTGAGTGAGAGGTTGGACCCCACCTTGGAGGGAAGCACATGAGCTTTTGGGTGAGGGGTTTTATGGCACAGATGTGACACACATTGAAAAATGGCCATGATGCTTTCTCACTTGTCATCCCTCTTGTTTGGGAAAGAGCCATCATACTGGCACCCTACTTTCCTGACCAGAGAACTTGGCAGAACAGAGACAGCCTTTCCAGAGGGCAGTCAGGGCAGCTTTAGAGGCCTTAAAATGAATGTTAGTGCTGAATAAGTAAATCATCTAGGATTTGATCCAAAAGTAAGGATGGTGTTCAAATGGGTCTTCACTCCAGTCAAGAGGTGTAATCAACATACGTATTGAAAAACAGGCAAACAAGTGATGAATCAAGATAATGAAATTTTATTGAAAAATTGTGTGTTGGGAACTCTATAACATATGGATAACAGTTAATGACTCAGCATAGTGGCTTTCCAAGCTGGGAGAGGCAAGCGTGTAGCTGGGGACCCGCCATGGAGGAACCTCTTCCAGAGTAAACAGGTGACGGGGCACATGGTAAGGCCCTGAAAACCTAAGCTGACCACCAGCATCTCTTCTGTCCTAACCCCTGACCAACATAGAGGGCAACCAAGGCCATTGACTGGTGCTCGGTAGAGGGCATGTTGCTCTCTTTCGGCTGTTTTAATGTGTTGCCCATTTCATCAGAAGTCCAAATTTTTAGTCTGTCAACATCAACCACATGAAAAGCCAAATAAAAGCTTTTAGCCCACTTTCATCATTGTTAACACAGATATTCGATAAGAAGGCTTCTTTTGGAGTATATAATTGGTCCTTTTTCTCTTAAAGTCAGAGATAATTTCCCTAGTGTTCTAGGTTATAAATAGGGTTGGAGTCCATTCAAGTAATTCAGTGCTGTCTTTGAAACTCTTAATAGCACTTCAGCCTGCTAATTCCCAACCAGTAGTGTTTCCGACCCTCCCCAGTGGTATTCAGCTGTAATTAACTGAGCTCTTGCTGTTCACATGCCTCCCCCAGCTGTGGGAGGAAGAACCATCTTTCTTGTTGGCTTCTATATTTACATGTGTAACTTCCCTCTCGTAACTCTGCCAAAGGCCTTGTTTTCTTGCAGTGTTTATCCTCAGTCCTTCCGGAAGTCAAAATCTCAAGTATTGTGCCAACTTCTGTGTGTTACTTGCTCCAACACGCTCAGTAGCCATTCGGCCTGCGAAGGCTGGCCTCCATTGTCGTGGTTATTAGAGATCTTGGCATCTCAGCCTTCAAAAGCTCTGCTTTTTTTTTTTTTTTTTAAGATTTTATTTATTTATTTGACAGACAGAGATCACAAGTAGGCAGAGAAGCAGGCAGAGAGAGAAGGGGAAGCAGGCTCCCTATGGAGCAGAGAGCCCGATGCGGGACTCAATCCCAGGACGCCGGGTTCACGACCTGAGCTGAAGGCAGAGGCTTTAACCCACTGAGCCACCCAGGCACCCCAAAGGCTCTGCCTCTGACTTGTTCCCCTTCTAGATACAATCTCTCCTTCCATGCCCCATCTTGGCACGTTCCCCAGCCCGTCACTGTGATTGGTCCATGCTAGTCCCTTGCAAAGCCTGAAAAAGATTTAGGATTTACTCTGCCTTTCTGTGGCCCCTCTCTCTTGGTCGTTTTTTGTAGACCAAGTCAAAAAAAGGAGAGAAAAGAAGTGCTTGTATTTGTTTCCTCATGACATTTCTTTCCAAGTCAAAATCATTCATTCTTTTCATGCATGCATTCATTCCACGAATAATTGTGTTTCCAGGATGTCCCAGGTATTGTTCTAGGTATAGGATATACAACAATAAACCAGACAGACAAGAATTCCTCCCTTTGTGGAGCTAGCATTCTAGTGAGGAAGATATACATGATAAATAAGTAAAATATATAGTTTAAGTGACAATAAATGCTATGGAGAAAAAACGGGGGTATATGGACAGTGGGGAGAGGGGATGGGGCTGACCTTACAGAGGCTGCCTTGAGATCATGGCATTTGGTTATTGATAGGAAGATGATTCCATTCAAAGGAATAGCAGGTGCAGGGGTGCCAAGAAATAGGGTTTGTGGAAGAAACTAGGAGTTGGACTTGGGCACTTTAAATTTGGGGTGCCTATCATGAGTATCCAGATGAAGATCTCTAAGGGGCAGTTGGACCGGTGTGTGTAAAATTCAGGGTTGAGTCCCAGACTGTGAGTCATTAACATGTAACTAGTGTTTAAGCTGTGAAATTGGAAGACGTCACCAAGGGAGTGAGCATAGCTAGAAGAAAGAAGGGGTTCAAAGATGGAGTTCTGGCCCCTCATTTTAAGTGAGGAGGAGGATAGGAAGCAACCAAAGGGATAAAGAACAAGTGGCAGGACAGGAAGGAGGGAAATCAAAATCCAAGAGAAGAAAACATTTCTGAGAGGAGGGAGTCATGGACTGTGTCAAACATTGCTGCTTAGCAGAATGAGGACCAGAATCCACCAGGGGATTAAGCAGGGTGGGGATCCCTGGTGACTTTGACCAGTGCATTCTTAGTGAGGGTGTGACCAAGACTGACATTGTTTCCTTAGAGCCTCCTGCCCAAATCCTAGAAGCACTCTGTCTTTTACACCACTGTCCCATGTTGGGCTCTCTCTCAATGTTCAACCTACTTTTTCTTTTCTTTTCTTTTCTTTTTTTTTTTTTTTTTGCTTTTGAAGATAGAGGTCTTTCAAAAAATTTAGACTAAATCACACTCTAATGTAATGCAGGGTTTTCAAATCTATACAATCATTTATAAATACTTAGAATACTGTTTCTTTTCCTCACATAGGTTCTCTTAGATTTTGAAAAAAAATCAAATGATCTTAAAGTAGTACGACCAAAGCTGATACACTTTCATTATGCGAAGGCAAACATCTCGGTAATGTAGTGTTTCCCTTGTGGGTGAAATTCGTGTTCTTAGGACTCTCCTTCGTCTTTTTTGAGTTGAGATTCTTCACACGACGCTGACGATGAAATCTGCCTTTCCTTGGTTATCCCAGTTTCCTACAGAACAAGGAAAGGTACATCTAAAAACCAAAGGCCCACATAACACCCATGAAAACAGCCGTGGAGCTGTTAGAATAAGTGTGGAAAGTTGGAGTTCTCATGGCTGCCCGATGGGAAAATAAAATGGCACAACCACTTCAGGGGGCCTCTCCGTCCCAATTTAGACCTACTATAGATCCAGCCACTTCCCCTAGGAATTTACTCAAGGCAAATGGAAGCCTGTGATTACACAAAGGCTTACACAAACTGTATTCATAATAGCCAGGCTGAAAACAGTCTAGACACTCATCAAAGGTGAATGGGTCAACAAATTGGGGCACATTCATACGGTACAACACTTCGTGGCAATAAAGAGGAGAGAGCTGTTGGTACACACAGTCCCTTAGATCAGTCTCAAAAACACTGTGTTGACCAGAAGAAGCCAAACAGAAAAGGGGCACAAGAAAAACTTTAGGGTCATGGAAATGCCTACAGCTTTCTTTTTAATGGTTGATCTAATATATTCACTTAATCCATGTTTTATGACAGAGAGTCATACACAGCAGACTAGCATTTATCCCCATGTGACACAATCATTATTGAAAAAAAATCAGAGGGTTGGAGCTTATGAATTATTTTCATAGAATTTATATCAAAAATAAATACCTAAAATATTTCAGGGAATTTTTATCTATTTTATATCTAAAATTTAAAAATTTATATTAAGCCTAAAAAATATTCTCTATTAACTTTGTTTCCACTTTTAGAAATCTTGATATACCAAGTGTCAGTTAGCTGGCGAATAAAACGTTCTTTGGCATGGGAATGAAACCTGAAGGTTTCACACCTCATGGGAGACCCTGGTTCCTACATGTTCTTCTCTCTCTTGTGCATAATTTTCCTGTAGTGTCTCTTTCGTGGTTAATTAGGAATGGAAATTTAAGGGAAGACTGGAAAAAGAAGCAAAGAGAAATATCACCAAGCCTTATTTTTGTAACTACAGAATAACATTCTTAGAGATATCTCACAGGTCCTTAAAAAAATGATCACATTTGTGATGATTTAAGAATCTAGCAGTGATCCCAACAGATATAAATGGATAAAGAAATGTCTGTACTTTGTACGGTGGTCACAAGAATGTATCTACATTTGTTCAAACTCAATGAGCTAGACTCTTAAAACTCGATGCATGTATTGTACGTAAATTTCACTTTAGTGACGTTGGAAAAACACACTAAAGAAGAAGGGATACCCTACTTTAGGTGTGACGAAGTCACATCAGCTGTGTTTTATGTCCTAGGGTTAGTATTCAGAAACATTTTAATGTAGGCTTTAATGTAGGCTGACTTGTGTCTCTTCTAGTGGAGCGAAACTGTAGAAGTGTTTTCTTGTTTCTCTTTTATTTGCCTCATGAACAGTTATTAATAAGTGGATTGGGTTCCACAAGGAGAATTCGATTTGGTGTGCCAGCATTTTGAACAGGACAGTGAGGAGACTGAGACTGTAACTGTCTCCCTGTTCACTTCTTCCTGGAACTTCTCATGCATTTTCGCAGCAATCATAATTATTGGCAAGAAATGCCATCATATGCCAAGTTCTGAGAAACAAAGAAGGTTTTGTGCCTTAGCTTTCTTCAGTGCTAATAATTGAAGTCCTGCACAGACAACAGAAGAGGGAGTCATGGACTGTGTTAGGAGTAATGAGCTCTGACTGGAAGTAAATGTGGTAATAAACAGCCCTCGTGAAAGATCTGCCCAGCATTCGCGCAGTGAGGGGGGTCATTAATTGTCTCACATGCTCACAGTCAGAACTCATTACTGGTTACGTAAACCATGTTTAGTTGCATATGCTATAAATATATGCATTAAAAAATCCAGTCAACCTCAAACCTATTGGTGATAGCTGCTGAGTAAGTGACTTCAATGGAGCTTTTGATCTTGCTGATGCCCTTTCCTGCCAAAAGCGCCCCCTACCTTCCCTCCTCCACTTTCTACTCTGTGGTCCCAACTTCAAGCATGTGACATGAAGCCACCTTTGGTTTTATGATATCTCTTCTCTGAATCTGTGTGACACATGAAGTTGGTACTATTCTTTTGACAAGTAATTATATATTTTGGCAACTCTTGGGTTGAATTTTTTTGGACTTACAAAGCGATATAATATTTTGTGTTTATTTTTATTAATATAATTTAAATCATTTCTGTTTGGGAGCAGAAATCATGCCAAATACTTTAAAAATTTTCTTATGATTCATAGTACAGGATCTTGTATAAATAGATGCTCCAAATATTCTTTTTTTTTCTTTTTCTTTTTTGAGAGGGAGAGAGAGGTAGGGGAAAGGGCAGAGGGAGAGGGAGAAACAATCTTAAGCAGATTCCTTGCCTAGTGTGAGCTCTACTCAGGACTTGGTCTCATGATGCTGAGATCATCACCTGAACCAAAATCAAGGGCCAGACACTTAACCGACTGAGCCCCCCACCCCCACTTGCTTTCTTTGCTTATTTATTACTTATTTTGCGGGGGAGAGGGGGAGAGGGAGAGAAAGAATCTTAAGGAGGATCCACACCCAGTGCAGAGCCTGATTTGGGGTTCAGTCAAAAGGACCCTGAGATCATGATCTGAGCCAAAATCAAGAATGGGATGCTTATCCAACTTAGCCACCTGGGCACCCCTAGATGCTCAAGATTTTTCTTAATATTTATGTATTCATTCATTCATTCATTCATTCATTCATTATTTACTTTGAGTGGCCTTCTTCTTTAATGAAATAAAATAACATTCACATTCCCACAAAACTATAGGTAAAGTGTATGATGGAAGTTACTTCTATTTTTTTCTTTTTTCTTTTTTTCTTTTTTTTTAATTAACATGTAATGTATTATTTGCTTCAGGGGTACAGGTCTGGGAATCATCAGTCTTACACAATTCATAGCACATACCCTCCCTAATGTCCATAACCCAGACACCCTATCCTCCTGTCCTATCCCACCACCCCCCAGCAGCCCTCAGTTTGTTTCCTGAGATTAAGAGTCTCTTATGATTTGTTTCCCTCCTGATCCCATTTGTTTATTTTTTTTTGTTTTATTTATTTATTTAAGAGAGTGAGTGAGAGTATAAGCTGGGGGAGGGGCAGAAGGAGAAGGACAAGCAGACTCCCAGCTGAGCAGGGAGCCTGACTCTGAGCTGGATCCCAGGACCCCAGGATCATGACCTGTGCCGAAGGCAGATGCTTAACTAACTGAACAACCCGGGCACCCCTCTTAATTCATATTTAAAGAATATTTTTATTCCCTGTTGTGACCAAGAACATAGCCAAGTGAATTGTTTAGTACAAGACTTTGATGTTTTCTCTTCCCAATTTCATTTGATGTTAATCCCTTAATTTATTTATTGTTCAAAGCCAAAATCCTTTCAAATTGTTTCATTTTAAAAAATTAAAAGTTAAAAAGCGGGGCGCCTGGGTGGCTCAGTAGGTTAAAGCCTCTGCCTTCGGCTCAGGTCATGATCCCAGGGTCCTGGGATCGAGTCCCACATCGGGCTCTCTGCTCAGCAGGGAGCCTGCTTCCCTTCCTCTCTCTCTGCCTGTCTCTCTGCCTGCTTGTGATCTCTGTCTTTCAAATAAATAAATAAAATCTTTTAAAAAAAGAAAAAAAAAGTTAAAAAGCTGTCTTCCATTAAACATTATGTTATTGTGAACAATGCAAAATAATGTTCATTTACATGAATGCGTGTAAGACTAATGCTTAATTTTTTAATATAGTTTATTCTGTCTTTTAAATTGTTAAAATTGACTTACAGATATCAATGAATGCTTAGAGGACAACAGTGTTTGCCAAGGAGGAGACTGCATTAACACTGAAGGGTCCTATGATTGTACTTGTCCAGATGGATTCCAGCTAAATGACCATAAAGGATGTCAAGGTACTTCTCTGCTTTTTAGTCCTAATTTACATAGTTCAATTCTGTGATGACTCCTGATGGTAGTCTGCGGCTTTATCCATTTATATATAAATGAGTTGTGCCAAATTATAGTTTTGAAATCTCTTTCTTGGGTCTACATCAACTATGGGAAGTCCTCACTTTACACTCAATATTAACTGAAACTCGGGCATTTTGGAACTGTGTCCTAGCTCTGCAAACTTCTGTGGTAACTGAGATCACCTGTACTTTGCAGTTCCTTCCATGGGCCAGTCTTGGTGCTAGATTAAAAATTGGCTTTTTTTTTAAATGTCTTTTGTGGGTATGTTTCATTTTGTCTCATGGATGGTATTTATCCTTTTTTTCCGTGATCCCTGTTTTTATCCAGTATTCAGCTTTTTCTCTTCCTAAAAAACAAAAAAACAACTCGTTAATAATTTGGTCAAAATTAGAGGTATAGAATGCAGGGTTTTATTATTTTCCTTAAAGTGCTATCACATTGCATCTCCCAAAAGTATAGAGGACACAAGGCACTTGTAAGAATACAGCACCAATCATAAGAGCTTTAACTGAACACCTACTATGTGCCAGTTGCTGTTAGGAGTTCATAGATTTGTGGAGAATTTAAGAGGCAGCTTTTCTTATATCCATTACACATGAGTAACTGAGGCTTAGGGAAATTAGCTTGGTCCTCCCAAATAAATAGTAGAGATTTGAGCCCAAGATCTTTTTCCACTATTCTTCCCTATGTTGCCCTACCAATTATTACCATGTTTATAGCAATAAGGGAGGAGACTGTGAGACTCCATATTTGTCCCCCAGTGTAGTACACTGAGTTACTGGTGATGCTGGGACTAAAAAATCAGATTGTTGGGACACCTGAGGAGCTCATTCTGTTAAGCATCTGCCTTTGACTCAAGTCATGATCCCAGAGTCCTGGGATCAAGTCCCACATCAGGCTTTTTGCTCAGAAGCCCGCTTCTCCCACTGCCTGCTGCTCCCCCTGCCTGTGTTCACTTGCGTGCTCTCTCTCTCTGACAAATAAATAAATAAAATCTTTTTTTAAAAAAATCAGATTGTCTAGATCCTTCATCTCAACTTTTTTTAGCTCTACCTGGCTGCCATGCAGGGTTTCCTTTGTATTAGTCTTAATAAATCCATGCCTATTTCTTCCACCGAAGGCTCTCACTTATATTTACCTTTATACTTATATCTGCTACTTGGGTAATTTTTCCCCCTAATGGTTTCCCCTCCATTAGCGAACTCTGCAGTATATCCCAAAGTACGTATAAGTAAAGGTTGTTGGAGTTCTCCTTTTCCACTGCTACTGGACATGAATAACTTTTTAATTCTGCATTGTCCTCAATTATGTCTTCTCTTTCATGTCCCGGATGTATAGTACTTGAAAGGGAGGATTTGTGTACTCTCTAAGACGTAGCGTTGGAATCCTATTCTACCCTATGTCCGTAGTATTATCCACATCCATCTATATGTCCCTGTGACACCAAAGATTTGGGCCTTTGCCTCATGATTTTTAAAAATTAATTTACTTACCAAGCCCAAGATTTAACCATACTGCGATGTTCCCCATTGGATGTCCTATATTCATTTGTCATTGTGATGCAGTAAGGTGAATTTAAATTTTTTCAGTATTTTCAATGCAAAAAGTAAATGTGCTTGGATTTAATGCAATGGAGAAGAAATACTTGAATTATAAAATTACTGTGTGATTATTTACATTTTGGAACTTTTTCATCCTCAAATGAATCTTGATTTATATAAAAATGCCAAGAGTTACCCCCTAAAAAACCCCGGTATTCTGTTGTTATTGCACACGTTTGGGTTTAAAAGCAGTACTTTCTTTCCTCTTTCCTTTCCTCCACAATTTTTGACCAAATAGAGGCAAAATAAGTCTTCTTTAAATGGGCAGTGATTTCATATTGCAGATTTCACAAACTCCTAGAGTTAAATCATAAGGAAGTAATTTAGTCATCTGATTTATTAATTATACTACTGTCTTCTCTCAGTACATTCAATTTGTGATTTGGTATCAACTCTAATATGTCACTTCTCCAAACATGTTTTATTAACTGTAAATCCTTATTAAGTTGACTTCAGGCTCAGTCACATGGGTGATTCTTTTTTTCCAGAATAAATGAATACGTCTGCTAAAAAAACTTAAATCCAAACACATGAAAAATATTCCTGAAACAGGTTTTAATGCCGTTTAGAGTATTATCTATGAATCTTCTCCACCACCCACTTTCTCCGATTAGAGGCTGTTTATAACGGCAATGCACACTCCTCTTGTTTTAAATCCTGTCCCTCTGGCTGTGCCACTGGAGGCAGCCTTCTGATCTTTCACTCCGCCTGAGGTTACTAGCCTACTTCTGTCTAATCTCATGACCAAGTCCCATTCTGTACCCAGGCGTCAATTTCAGTTTTGTTTTAATGCTGAAAATGAGATTGACGCCAGTGCTAATCACCATGGGACATATAATATATGAATGACAGTGTGTGACAGACCTAAGCTTTAAACTTTACCCAATAAGCTGAAGATAGTTCCATATTCAGTAGGGCATATTCGGTTGGAAGTCTAAGAGTCTCTTCCCACAGCAAAATCAAGGCTGCTATGCAGACAGCATGGCAATTCCATGTTAATAGTCTCTGTAGGAATGGGACTGTGTACATTGGAGATTCAGAACACACTTCAGTTTTGCATTTTGACTTACAGATGCCAAATTGTGAATTTCTGTGGAATCTCGGACCCATGAAAGAAACCCAACTTAAATATAGTCTGGCTTTCAGCTGAGCTGCTAGCAGCATAGTTTAGAAATGCCTCAATAAGTACAACCCAAATTGGATGCATATGTTTCTCTAGTTCCAGATATTCGTGTTGTTCTTTCTTAGCGGTTTCCTGGAAAAAAGTCTGGGAATTCATCTTCAGTTCCTGTCATCAAACTTTTTAGACAATTATTTGTTAATCAGTGAATTCTCTTGAAGCAAGCCCTTCATGCATTATTCCCTCTGCAAAGCTGCAAGTTGGCAGCTTTTAAAGGGCCACATGGAGGCATAGGATGCAGTAAGGAGGAGGTTTGGAAAACCTCTTGGGCTCCACAAGATAGATATGGACCTTGGGCTTGACCCCCTCCCCAGGCCAGTGGAACTTTATTGAACCTTGTTACCCAGATAGAGGTAACCCAACACAGCAGGCTGGAAAGAAAAAAATGAAACTAAAAGCCAAAAGATGGTCAGAGTTCAAAAAAAAGATGCCCAGTCTAAGGTATTACTAGTGGGTCGGGACGAATCATAAAAGGTATTGGAGATTTTATAAAAGAAGTAAAGGGTTTCACAGGGTAAAGTCACATAGAGAAATAGTCAAGTAGAAAATGATTCATTGAGCTTCCTTGAAATGCTGTTAAATCAGTGACAATAACAAGAGCGGGAAGATTGTTTAGAAATATGAGTAATTCCTGCTTGGTTTCTTATTTTTTTTTTTTTTTTTTAGTTTATTTTATTTTATTTTTTTTATTTTTATTTTTTTAACTTTTTATTTTTTATAAACATATATTTTTATCCCCAGGGGTACAGGTCTGTGAATCACCAGGTTTACACACTTCACAGCACTCACCAAAGCACATACCCTCCCCAATGTCCATAATCCCACCCCCTTCTTATTTTGATTCAGTTGTGGATAAGCCAGCTAGTGCGAATTATATGGCCAACAGAATGGTAAAGAGTTAAGAATTGATGTAGACAGATGAATAAATCAGTGGTGTTGACAGAGGGTCAGAATGAAGGGGACAGGCCAAAAAGAAGAGCACCAGGAGATCCTGGGTGCAGAGAAAGGAATAACTTTATGGAGGAGAACTCTAGGGTTGATGGGTAAGCATGTTCTCGAGGTCACTGGGAAGGGCTCGTAATCCATACGTTTTCCATGTGCCCATTAAGCTTTACAGCAACTCATGTTGGCTCCTGCCTCCCCTGTTAGACTGTGAGCTTCATAATGGCAAGGACCCCAGCCTGTTCAAACTTCTCTTAGGAAGCATTCAGTAAATAGTTTTAATTGAATTAAAGATGGACTTCTAAGAAAGTGCATCAAGGACCTCTTTACTGAGAGGTAAAAGAGGCTTCAGGAAGGTAAGGAAATGGCCTTAAAAGGGCTCCTGCCTGCAGGGTTCCAAGGACCTGTGATAGTTTTCATGGCCCCAGTTAACTAAGAGTATTTTAACCAATCATGGTTTAATTAGGAGAGCATGACCATAACCGAGATTTTGTGGTGGGCAAACATCCCTAATACATTGTGAACATGCTGTACTAGGAGTTGGGGACTCCATTCAGACACAAGGTTCTCTTCAAGGAGCTGTCAGTGTAATAAGGGACACAGCTGAGTAAAACACTGATTAAAACACAGTGCAGGGGCACCTGGGTGGCTCAGTGGGTTAAGCCTCTGCCTTCGGCTTGGGTCATGATCCCAGGGTCCTGGGATCGAGCCCCATATCGGGCTCTCTGCTCGGCAGGAAACCTGCTTTCCTCTCTCTCTCTGCCTGCCTCTCTGCCTACTTGTGATCTCTGTCAAATAAATAAATTAAAAAAAAAAAAAAAAAAACAGTGCAGATAGGTAGTTGCATGGGTCAGTACCGGTGTGAATAAGTGACCATTCTCCAGGAGTCATTAATATCATCATGTGGGCACTCGTGGCCACAATAATTAGCACTGGCTTGATAGAACATTTCACTTCATGCATTAGAAATGTTTAGAAGTGCATCATGACCCTGGCCATGGGGAGTGTAATCACATTTCATTGAGAACAAACAGGTCAGCACAAGACTTAACGCTAAGACGGTCAGCACATATGAACAGCGGTATAGGTTCATGAGTGTTAATAATTGTAGCTACCACTTGCTGACCCTTCGTTGTCCGTTAGGCACTGCACTAAGCCCTTGACCCGTCATTCAAGAATTGGTATCACAAAGCTGTGCAAATAATAAAAACGTCACTGATCTGGAAGACCTTCCTTTTCTTGTATTTGATTTCTTTTATCCATTTTCTACCAAGTATAGATGGGAGGCTGTTTCATTTATATATTCAGCAGACATTGTGAAGGCCCACATTAGGGACCAAAGGGTATTGGTAAGGCATGTCCTGTTTTGCCCTTAAGAAGTTCATGTTGTGTGGACGCCTGGGTGGCTCAGTGGGTTAAAGCCTCTGCCTTCGGCTCAGGGGTCCTGGGATCAAGCCCCACATCAGGCTCTCTGCTCCGCAGGGAGCCTGCTTTCTCCTCTGTCTCTCTGCCTGACTCTCTACTTATGATCTCTGTCTATCAAATAAATAAATAAAATCTTTAAAAAAAAAGTTCACATTGTGGGAGTCAGTCGGCATGGAGGGGACCCAATGCTGTGGGGCTCCCAACAGCTGTGGGAAAGATCAAAAAGAACACAGCATGCTCATGAATGAAGACCATTTCTCAGAATTTGTTTCTTAGTGTTCCTCAAGCCTCCAATAGGTCTTTAAAAAAAGTATGTTAAAAAAAATAATAAAAAATTTTTTTAAAAAGTATGTTAAGGTTGATCATCTGAAAATGAAAATGCTTTTTTTCATAAATTGAAAATGGTTGAATGTGGGCTTATTCATATAATTGAACCAAAGTTGTTTCTCCCTTAAAACTTGTGGTCTGGTGTAGGTACAAATAGCGCATTTGGGCCACAGAATAAGCGTCCGACCGTTTTGTAATGGAGTTGCTTACTGTATGTCCAGTAAGCATATTTCATACTATCATATGAAACCAAAGGAAAAAAATTTTTTTCACATATTTGGAACTCGTTTCAATTCCAGATATTAATGAATGCGAACAACCCGGACGCTGCGGTCCTCGTGGAGAGTGTCTCAACACAGACGGTTCTTTTCACTGTGTCTGCGAACAGGGTTTCTCAATTTCTGCAGATGGCCGTACATGTGAAGGTAAGATAAACCGTCAGGAGGCCTATAATTATCTCCTGATAAAGCAGAGAGGAAGGAGATCACTTTCTGTGAAACAGACAAACACCGGAAGACACTATGAGACACTCCTGATTTAAGGCCTCCAGGCATGTATGTATCAAGGTGACTCCTGCCCACATTCACGGCTCAGGAATTGCTGGGATTTACGCATAGGATGACCTAAGGTTATAATGATGCTAGTACTCACAGTTGATTCCACTACTGGTACTGAATTAATTCATGGAAACATGCAGGACATGATGATTTTAGGTCCATGGGGGAGACCCAAAGGAAACCTGTAAGCAGCCTCCTTGATTAAAAGATATGATAGTCTTCACCATTGTAAACATGTCTTGTGTGATTCTTCTCTGAAGCACTGTCAACAGGGATTTTCCAGTTGTTTCTCTAACATCCTTAGCTGTGGGTTGGTGTATGTCCTTGCCCACTGGTATTTATTACCTTCTAAAAAGTTAATTGTGTTGTAAGATATTCAGATAACAACGTTGGCTTTCCTCTTTGCAACCTCAGTGTGTTTGCAGGGACACAGAACTGTTCGTAGTCCTGAGATTTATGTTCTTAATGATTTATTAAGAGTTTGATAAATTGAGGAATAATTCATCTGAACCATTCTAAAAGTAAACTGAGAAGATTCCCATCATCATCATGATTTCAGTCCATCTCTTGGAACATCTAGTTCATCAAAAGCCAGCTAAGTTGTAAAGAAGTAAATCGCAAAGGTTCTATCCCAGGCCTGTGATAGTACCCAAATTCTTTGCTCCAAAAAAGAGCTCAGCAGGAAGTGCCTCCTCTCCTTGCTCGTACCACAGTGGAATCGAGCCGAGGAACAGCGACCAGGTTCATCTGAAACTAATTATTATATTGGGAAGAATGAACTGATCTTATAAAATGCAGGAGATTGTTGAAATCACTCTCCTGCTGAGTAGACAAAACATTGATGCCAGATTTGGCTTCAAGTGAAAGAGAGAGAGGGTGGGTGCGGTTTGAGCAAGTGGATTTTGAGGGGTTTGGAAGCCCTCAGACGTTGGGAAATGGGGAAAAAATCATTAAAGGTGGCCATGGGGGTTTGCAAGGATTCCGTGGTGCAGTGATTCGAGTTTTACCTGAATTTTTTATTTAGACCTTGAGCCTGGAGTTCTTAAGAAAGACCCTGCGTGAATACACACTTTGTGCTGCACAGACCACAGTGTTCCCACCAGTGGGCCACAGTGCTAGCCCACCTGGGTCTCGGAGGACACTGATGGGCAGAATGCACATTTCCCCACATTCCAGAAAGATGCAGGCTTGATTCTTCATTTGGGTCTGGAACATGGATTATAAGGGCTTCCTTCCCTGAAAAATCGTCCACATTATAACCACCAGTGGCGGTGCTGTGCAGAAATTATGTTCAGAAAAAAACACAGGTCCCGTCCTATGCTCACGAGCCAAAATTACTCTTCTGGAAGAATATACCAGTATAAATAACCTTCACCTCCATTTTGTCTAAGCGATTTTCTTTTAATTCCGTGTCTTTTTAAATACCGATTGCTGCAACTCAAGAGTTATATAATCACCCTAATTCACTTGCAGTTCTAATTTTGTTAGGCATCTACTTGGCAAAGACTTGAATTTTAAAATACGTTTTTAGAAAACCTCCAGGTCTTTGTAAATTACTATACTTCAGTATACTTTCTTTGACACTTGTTCCCCCCCCCTTTTTTTTTACTTTAGAAACTGGACAGTTTTATAAGTAATAAAATAGATAATTTAGAATACTGTGTTGATAGATGGTAGTGTAACTAGAAATCTCCCAGAGTATTAGGCATGTTATTCTTTTTCTAGAAGAAGCTTTGCAAAGCTTTCATTTTTTATGGGCTTACTCCGCTACATTAAACTGGTCCAGATTTTCTTGTGTTGGACTGAACCTGAAACTTGTGGCAGTAGCAGAATGTCCTGATTCTACCTCAGGCTGTGGTGTAGGGTGAAGCCAGTCCATGTGACCGGGACTAGCTGCGGAACTGATGTGCACAGGACTTGCGTTAACACTGAGAAGGGACTGGCTCTCCGCATGCCCGTCCACCAACTTATTTCTGAACTTTGGGTTTAAGCAGCCGGAGACTTGTGGACGCAGGGCTGGCAGAGTCTGCTCTAAGCTGGGCTGTGTCTTGCCCAGCTGACGGTAGGAGGGCCCTTCCTGATTTCCCATGGCTTCCTTTGTGTCTGGTCCCACTTCCTGAGGACAATGAAGAGGCCTACTCCGACAGAATCGAGTATTCCGACTTTCAGGGAGCATGGCAGATTATACAGAAATAAAAACAGCACCGTGGGATCCTTCCTTGCCCTTCTGTACATAGTGTTCTGGGAGCATGTACCTGATAGCGGAAGGAGGCACACCTTGATTCTCCTATAGCACACGAAGAACAACAGGGTTCTTGGACGTTCAGTTGGAGTAGAGTGGGAGGTACGTGGCGAGTGAACTCTTCATCTGTTTACTCATGTACCGAGTGCCTGTCTTGTACCAGCAAAACACTGCTCTGGTCCCCTGGGAGCCTACATTGCAGGAGGGCAATCTGTGATAAATAAGGAAATAGTACACACAGAGAATTATGTTTTTGACCTTAAACAATTTAACACATTTATGCTTTAGGGATAGAATCTGGGGTGCCTGGATGGCTCAGTGGGTTAAAGCCTCTGCCTTCGGCTCAGGTCATAATCCCAGAGTCCTGGGATGGAGCCCCACATCCGGCTCTCTGCTCTGCGGGGAGCCTACTTCCTCCTCTCTCTCTCTCTCTTTTTCTGCCTGCCTCTCTGCCTACTTGTGATCTCTATCTGTGAAATAAATAAATAAATATTTTTTTTTTTTTTTTTTTTAAGAAAAGTAAATACAGATGATTGGGGTGCCTGGGTAGTTCAACCAGTTAAGCACCCAATTCTTGATTTTGGCTCAGGTCATGATCTCAGGGTTGTGAGATGGAGCCCCATAGACCGGGTTCCGTACTGAGTGTGGAGCCTGCTAAAGATTGTCTCTATCTCTCCCCCCTGAAATATATATATACCGCAGGTCATTTTTCTCCCGTCCCGCACATGGGTGTTGGAAAAGGGCAGGGAAACTGGACTCTTCGGATGGACTTCCTCCTCTCTACCTCCCTTTCTTCCTCGAACTGTGGTTCTTCTCCTCCTGCCACCACCTCTGGGTCCTCTTAGCCAGGGTGTTTATCTTGTGTAGAAAAGCAAAGGAAACGTTTCACCTCTTTAACGAAGTTCACTGTTCTGTGTCCCAATTTATCTTATTCGTGTGTTTTTAAAAATCACAGTTCTTTTGCTCTTTTATTTTTTTCCTTTGTTGTTGTTGTTATTGTTGTTGCAGAGCTTTAACTCATGACAAATATTGATCATCCCATGTATAAATAAGCTGACCCAGAGTTTGGGCTCATCATCAACGGCAGAATGTGTGTGAATGGGAGAGCGGAGAAACTTGTGACCATCCGATTCCTATGTGTCACGCTTCTGCCCCCTGACCCGGCCTCTTCCTTCGCATCACGACGCGCATGGGTCTCTGCACACTGCTCTGGCCAGCGGCCGTGGTGCTCTCCCTTTTGGGCATCCCAGTTGAATGAGAGTTTATGCTCGGGGCCATCAGACATGACCAGACTTCACTATGCTTTCCAGCCCATTCACACTTTAGAATGGCCACACCGGTCTAGCAGGGACCTTGAAGGAACCCAGCAACACAGCACTGGTAGCTCACAGAACCTGGTTAGTCATGGCTCATCAGGCCTCCAAACCATGGCCAAAACCCTTCCCTGAAGCCTTGTCTTAAAGAAAGCATCCTCACTGGTTCATTTGCCAAATATTATGTGTATGCTAGGTGCAAGCCACCGTTCTCCATCCTGGGGCTCTGTCGATGAACAGCATCAATGCCTGCTTTCTTGTAAACTACATAATGGGCTCGAAAGACAGAAGCCCTGTGGGGAAAAGGAAGTAGAGCAGGGTAAGGGAGATCTGAAAGCTGGAGCAGGGAATGGAAAGCTGGTATCTTACTAACTCGGGTGGGCTGAATTGACCATTCTTCTCTATACGAAGAGAAATCAGAGAGATTTTGTGTCTGGGGAACAAATGAAGCCTTATCAGTACCTTTTTCACACTAAGGGATAATAGCCTGTCAATCCTAGAACAGAGGGCATGAGATTGTCTGCTGAGGCCGTTAGCGTCCTGCCCACATGAGTTCTGTTTTGACGGGGGAGTACAACTCAGAGTACATCGCCAAGAGCAAACCCTAATGTAAACTACGGACATGATAATAGCATGTCAGTGTATGTCCATCAGTCATAACAAATGTTTAGGAACGTTAATGGTGAGGAGACTGAGGGAGAGGACAGGGGTTGGGGAGATGGGATTATCGGAACTTGCAGTAAAATTTTACTGTGAACCTGAAACTACTCTTGAAAATAACGTCTATTTTTAAAAGTCAAGCATTCAAGTTAGTCTTATGAAAAACATTACCTGTTTTTCATAAGGAAAAACAATCAAAACCCTTCATTTTAATTCCATGTTCTCCCTATATTTTCCACCCCTGGTTGTTATTTCTTACTTTTAAAAATAATACCATGGTCGGGCTATGTGATCAGAAGCTTCTGCTCCCGCTTTCAAAACAATTCTAATGCTGATTCCGAATTTGACAACTAAAAAGATGGGAAGCGGACTTCTTATAACATGGTGACTAAACCCTGAATCCCAGCATATTCAAAGAATCCAGTCCTGTTGTTAAATGGCCCTAGAGATTCTAATCCTGTAACTTTTTAGGATATCTTTTACAAACCACTTCTTGCTAACTCACTCATTGGAAAGGGAGAACGTCATCAGAGGCACGTGGTCAGGATGGCTAGCTTCCTGAACTTGGCCGAGAATAGTGATATCAGAAACACTAAAAGAGGGGCACTGGCTGGCTCAGTCGATAGAGCCTGTGACTTTTGATTTCAGGGTTGTGGGATCGAAGCCCATATTAAGTGTAGACACTACTAAAAAATAAAAATTAAAAAACAAAAAAAAGCCTAAAAGAAGTTAGGTTCAAGCTCTGAGGCTAATTTTGTGTTCATGGGAACCAGAAAATACGGTAAAGGCAACTTTTGCCCAATGGAAGAAATAAAAACTAAATCTGGAGCAGCATGGTGTTGTTCTCAGATTTTTGGTATGTTTTCTATAAAGAGTATGGAAAGAAAGTATAAAACCATTGCTGACTGTGCACGGAGGCACTTTGGAGGTTTTGTGGCACAGAGATAGAACTTTCTGTCACCAAGGAGAAAATATTTTTTAAAATGGATTTAGCCAAGTAGGACATTGAAGTGCCCTGACTCAGTAATATATTACATCTGGGCACTTGGCCCAAAGATTTTTCAGATTTACTTTGTTGCTGTTGTTTTGTGGGGTTTGGGGGTTTTTCGGTTTTGTTGTTGTTGTTGTTTTAAGTAGCTTTATGGTCCCAAAATGAAAAATCTAGTGAGAGAATACAACCTGAATGTTTCCTTTCTAAAGAAAGATCATTTAGATTAACAATAAGATCCTCTTTACCCCCCTGTAAAAAGGAAAAGGATCTTACAACATTCCAGGTAAAGAAGGGCTTCCTGCTATAAAGGCTACTGTTCTTCACGCTCGCTCCTGTGAATACACTTCTGCAGAAGTGAGTAAAAATGGATGTTTAAATCATTAGGGAGAAAGCTGAGGAAATTTTGCTGGAATAAGCTGCTTTTGGATCTGGAATACATATTTTCCATGCATTGCTTGATTGTCTTTAGTATATCAACATTTTTATAAAGAAATTCATAATAGTAGCAAAGAAATTCAAGAGCTCTTCCTAAGCCTTTTATCACCGCTAACCTTTTCAAACCCCAGAGCTATGGAAAATCATCTGTTCACAGACGGAGAAGTAAACACTTTCCTTGCAGCCAAAAAACAGACCTGGAACTGCCAGAAAGTGAAGTCTGTAGATAGTCTGCTTCCCCCTCACACCTTCTGTTGCCACCCAGCGCTTGGCTGGGGCGCCAGTCTCTCTGCAGCTACTGCCATGAGTCCTTCGACGTCCTTTGCAAATAAAATACTCAATAGGTCTTGGAAAGTTGTTGAAAATAGTATTTGTATACATTAGGCTTCAGTTGTAGTATTTAATACATCGATTCCAGAATTGGGTATTTGTTGGCCATTCTGCTGATGGAGTATTCCCTGGTAGGACTCCCAGCATGAGTAGACTGGAGGTTCTTCCCATAGTGGATGTCATGACTTTATTAAAAATGGTTTCACTTGTTGACTTCTTCTTGGGAACCAGGCATGATGCTAAGGACATGGTACCAATTTTCTCATATAATCTTCATGACAAACCAATGGGTAGGGTGAGTATTAACTGGAATGCTTTTGGCTGCAATGAACAGCCTAAAACAAGGAAATTCATTACACTAAGAAGTGTAGAGATGGTCACCTGTACTATAGGTCTTTATTCAGATGTCTTTCTCTGGGAAACCTTTCTGTCCACCCTTTCTCACATTCACCCTCTAACTCTTCCTGTTCCCTCCTTTGCTCCCTTTTAGCCACCTTTTTCGGCTGCTTTCTCTTGTAGTTTATTGTCAGACCCCACTCCTGGATGCTGAGGTTGATGAGACCTCTCGATCGGTCTTGTTCACAGCTGTATGGTGTTGAGAATAATTAGGGCACAATAAACAATGCATGAATGAAAAGGTAAAGAGGAGGTCTTTAACTCATCCTGGAATATCAGGAAGCAGGTACGATAAGATGACTCCAAATTGAATGTATGGTGTACTTTTGTGCAGTCTTTCCTATTTTTTGAAGACTTAATTCTTTCAAGCACACCCTGCATAGTTATTGGGTACAGAAATGGTTAAGAATTTAGGGTGTGTATTGGGTACAGAAATGGTTAGGAATTTAGGGTGTGAGGGGTGTGGGTGGTTCAGTCATTCAGTATCTGCCTTCAGCTCGGGTCATAATCCCAAGGTTTAGGATCGAGCCCCACATCAGGCTCCCTGCTTGGCAGGAAGCCTGCTTCTCCCTCTCCTTCTCCCCCTGCTTGTGGTCCCTCTCTTGCTGTCTCTCTCTCTGTGTCAAATAAATTAATTAAATCTTTCAAAAAAAAATTTTTTTTAGGCTGTGGGGGCCCCTGGGTGAGCATCTGCCTTCAGCCCAGGTCATGATCTCTGTGTCCTAGGATCGAGCCCCACATGGGGCTGTCGGCTCAGTGGAGAGCCTGCTTCTCCCTCTGCCTGCTACTCCCCCTCCTTATGCGTACTCTCTCTCATTCTATCTCAAATAAATAAGTATAATCTTAAAAAAAAAAAAAAAGGCATTTAGGCTGTGGATTCCAAGTTCGTGGGCTTGAACTCTTACTCTACGTCTGAGCTGTGTGAACTTAAGGAATTTACTTAAGGCACATCTGCCCAAGTTCCCTACATGCATAATGCATTCATGGCATCATTGTAAGAGTTAAGTATGTGGATGGGTGTTGACAAGTATCCGCTAGAATGGAGCCTGTCTCCATAGATGTCCAGGAATGTGAATTCTGTGCAGTGTGTTAGCACTTTTTACATTGAAACCCTAGTTATGTTGCCATTTGTTTCCTTAACCTGTGGACATCTAAAAGGAGGGAGCATCTAACACTTATTTGTTTTTTTATGTTATCAGTGTTTACAAAATATACGACGTACAGTCTGATTACATAAGTATTTGTGAATTAAATTGTCTGTTAGTTCTAAGTCTAAGTCTGGATATAAATGAAATACTACATATATTCTATCTACTTCTAAATCCCAAATTTATTTAATGTAAATTATATAAATCATACAAAATATAGGATAATAACCCATTTATACATAATTTGCTTTAATTCCTTACCCTTTGTTTTCCATAAGAGTTCTAGATGACTGACTTTCCTATTGACCCACTAAGTTTTAAAAGATGGCAGGTTTTAAAACGGTTCATGAATCAATTGCCATTAAACCGATGGCTAATGCTGATGTTTATTTGCATTTAAATGCCGAAGTTGTTATTTCTAGAGATACACTGTCTATTTTCTGTGGCTTCATAACTGATCTTTCTTGGCTTCCTATTTGAATATAGAAAGAGAAAAATTAGAATAGCGAAAAAAAATGGGAATTTTTTTTGGCCGATCCTGTGTTGCTTTTGGGGCCTAAGTGTCAAAAAGATGAATCTGGGGTTTGATGTGTTTGGCCTGTGCTTAGGGCTCTCTCCTGGTCCTCGTTGGCAGCACCTTTTAGCATAAGAAAGACTATATGAAAAGAGAAAATGTACAGTATGATTCTGAAGTTAGAGGAAGATGTTTATTTTTTGGAAAATCTTGGTTGTAAAAATGTGCAGCTATTAAATTAATGCAAAGATAATTCAGTGGTTATAAATAAATATATTCAGAGAAAACGGTGCATTTAAAAAAATGTATAGAGTGTAAAACACAAAATCTATTTCACACATTATCTTTTGCAAGTAACTGTGTTAGTAACATGCAATTGAAGTTCAAGCTATTTTCTGTAAGTATCTAAGGGGACATTTTTCTGAGTGGCATGGAATTTATTCCCGGTGGAGTATTCACATACTTTACTTTCTGTGGTAGTCCATTATATAACAGCAAATCAGGATTATTCTTTACCTTCAGGAGCAGAGAAGTGTTTTTTGTTTTTTTTTTTAAGCTTTCTTCTCATTTCTCCCCTTCACATTTTAAGGAATGTTTCTTTTCTGTAGCAAACGTAAATCCTTCTCATTCACTTCTCCAGTTTTTATATAAAATTTTGTCAGTCCAAAATGGAAAAAAACGGCTTTTTGAATTCAGAAATATGCTGCGATCCTCTTTTTGTCAAAAGAAACCTAAATGACTTGAGTATACAGGTTTAGGTTTTGCCCAAAGAAAGAGTGTTTTATGTCTCACTGAAAATGCCCTGCTTTTCAACTCAATTCAGAATTTTTCCTCTAAGTGTCACAGATACTTAGTTTGGGATTTTAGCCGATAATATTGAGGTTTGGGTTTTTTTTTTTTTTTTTTTTTTTTTGTTAATTGAACAAACATCTGTCACACACAGTGGCTTCCCCACCCTGTGTCCTGGTTCTCTGAGAGGGAAGACAGGCGCCGGGGGCATACTGCAGACTCTTGAACCTGTTTCCTGACACATGTCCTCTCCAGCTGTAGGAACTGAGCCTTTTGAACCCCCCCTCCATGAGGATCCCCGAGACCCAGAGCATTTCCCCCATGTTCACTGCGTCAACTTGTTAAGACAATTTGAAATGTAAAGGCTGAAATACTCTTCTTGGATTTTTTTTTAAAGGAATGAATGTAAGATGATTTTGTTTATGAGGATTTTCATTCTTGACCTCATTTTGGGTGATAAAGAGATAATCTTCTATACCTTTGTCCCACTGCATTGTCTTTGAAAACCCACTGTAAGTGAGAGTCAAGGACTTAATTTGAATTCTTGAAAAATTCTTAGGACTCTTTCAGGTGTTCAAACAAATTCACAAAACTTAAAATCTTACTAATTTGGGGGGCGCCTGGGTGGCTCAGTGGGTTAGAGCCTCTCCCTTCAGCTCAGGTCATGATCCCACGGTCCTGGGATCAAGCCCCGCATGGGACTTTCTGCTCAGCAGGGAGCCTGCTTCCTCCTCTCTCTCTGCCTGCCTCTCCACCTACTTGAGATCTCTGTCAAATAAATAAATAAAATCTTAAAAAAAAAATAAAATCTTACTAATTTTTATATTTTATCCTCATGTAAAAGGATGTTTTACTCCCACTGTTTATCTTTAAATTTATGCAGGGGCCATGTGGAGTGGGGGGAGAGACAGTAACTGGGACCCACTCGCAGTGATTCAGGTGGACTCTGGAGAGGGGCAGAGCTGACAAGGGCTCTGTCCAGATCACAGGTCTCATCATTAATGCTTAACCATCAAATATGACCTCCCCTTCGAACCTTAAATGTATCTTCCATTTTCTATTGTGTGTTTAAATAATAATAATTCCTAAGTTAGATATCCTAGAATATTAGAATTCTAGTCTGTTCTGAATACATAGCAGTGCTGTTATAATCTTAAGTAAATGATTTAAAAACTCACTCCATAATAATTCTCACCTTCTATAAGACCAAAAAAAAAAAAAAAATAGAGGCATATTAAGGACAGAGAATCACATAATTCCCTTGACTTGCAGTGGGTTACATAAAAGTGTAGTTACATTTTTAAGGAAGACTGTTGTGTCACATATGCTTTTTTTTTTTTTTTTTTAATTTATTTGACAGAGAGAGATCACAAGGCAGAGAGGCAGGCAGAGACAGGGAGGGGGCAGCAGGGTTCGTGCTGAGCAGAGAGCTCGATATGGGGCTCGACCCCAGAACCCCAGGACCATGACCTAAGCCAAAGGCAGACGCTTAACCCACTGAGCCACACAGGTTGCCCCCACATATGCTCTTATATATCCACCTATATTCCTATTAAAAAAAATAGCTTGACTTTATTTTCTACTTGGAAGAAATTAAATTTCACAGTATTTGGCTTATTACGGACAGATAGGGACATATTATGGACAGTTCAGGATTACTATTCAGAGTCCCTTAATATTTTAGTCTAATATATACCTCTTACCAATGAGAGAGAGAGAGAGAGAGAGAGAAAGAAAATGAACTTTTTGAAATGGGTAAGATGGTCTTTAACCAAGAAATAAAGCAGTGTGGATTGGCTCTTCTTTTTAAGTAAACTTTCTAATTGCTTAAAATGCATAAAAGAAAAGTGCATGAATCGTAAGAGTACAGCTTGACGAACTTTTACAGAGTGAGCGCACTTGGTAATGAGCCCCCCGACCCCCCCCCCCCCCCCGAGCTTCTTCCTACTTTTAACCCACTCCCCTCCCCATGACCCAAACAGAGTTCTATTTTGTCTTTGTTACCCTGGCTTTGTTTTTGTACCTGTTTTTGAAACATCTTATCAGTGAAGGCATACGGGAGGCACTCGTTGGTGTCTGACTTCTTTCATCCAGCATCATGTTTGCAAGCTTCATCTTCCTTGCTGTATGGTGTTTCATTGTATAAAGAATGTCTCCATTGCATAGATAAGCCGGCTCTCAGAGTCCTGGTTCACACCGACCAGATCTCCTTCTGAGCATTTCAGTTCTACCTCCTTGCCAACCACTGGTGCTGTCATTTCTTTTCAAGGTTAGCCTTGCTTAGTAAGGGATCTCTCGTCATGGTGTCTATCGGTTTGTGTTTCCTTTGTGAGGGTTGATGTTCCACAACTTTTCACACCCTTATTAGCTTTTGGGGTATTTTTTTAGTTATCTAATTCTGCATAACAGACCTCTTCAAAATTAGGGGCTCAATACAACTGTCTAAAGAAATGAAGCCAAGTTCTTAATTTTAATGAAGGCCAGTGTTTTAATTATTTCATTTGAGATTAGTAATTTTTGTGCCTGTGGTCTTTGCAAATCCTAAAGTCATGACGATCCACTTTTTAAAAAATATTTTATTTATTTGAGAGAGAGAGTGAAAGAGAGAGAGAGAGAGAGAACAAAGGCCAGAGAAAGAGGGAGATAGAGAGAGAAGCAAACTCTGCGCTGAGCAGGGAGCCCGCTGTGGGGCTCAATCCCAGGACCCTGGGATCATGACCTGAGCCAAAGGCAGTTGCTTAACCAACTGAGCCACCAAGGCGCCCCATGATAAAATTTTATATTGTCTCCTATAAGCTTTATTTTATATTTTACTTTTGGAATCTGTAACAGTCTGATACTGTTTTGTGCGTATGGTGTGAAATAGAGGTCAAGATTTATTTTTTTCCTAAATGTATTCCAGTTGGATCGCCTCCCTTTATTGGGAAGAGTACAATTTTTCCACTGATTTGCACTAGTAACTTTGTCGTGAGCAGTGTGTAAATGCATATGAGTCTTTTTCTTTTTCCTTCTGTCCACTGGTTGGTTTATCCTTACACCAACAGTATATTGTCTTAACTATAGTAGCTTTATAATGAATGTTAATGTATGTGCTGTAAATTCTAAAGTGTGCAGTTCTGTTCTTAATCAGGGTGTTATTCATGGCCCTTTACATTGCTATGTAAGTTTTATGATCAGCTGATCAAATCATACCAGAAAAAAAAATTCTGCTGGGATTTTGATTGGAATTGCATTCAATCAATAGATCAATTTGGGGAGATTTAATATTTTACAATATTGAGTCTTCCAATGCATATATATATATAACATATCCCTCTATTTAGGTTTTCTTTCATTTGTTTTGGTGTTTTGTTGTTTTTTGTATAGTCTTGGACAGAGTTTTTTTTAGAGTTAATCTTAAGTAAGTTTTCAGTATTTTTATGTTGTTGCAAAGGGTGTTTAAAATGTATTCTACCCTTACAACAATTTGATTTTTGTGCATTGACCTTGTACTTATGAGCTTGCTAAACTTACTTGTTATTTTCCTAAGTTTATCTGCAGATTTGTTTGGATTTTGAACAGAACAGTTATGTTGTCTACAAATAAGGTAGCACTAGGTTTATTTATTTTCTTTCAATAATTATACCTTCTCATATTACACTATCTAGGACTTGCTCTCTGATAGAAATGGTGGTAGCTAGCTTACTTGTCTCATTCCTGATCTCAGCAGAAAAAGCATTGAATATATTGACTATTTCTTAAATTTTGATGTTTGCCATAGTTGTTTCTGGTATGTACACTTGTGGTTTGATGAGAGTCTTTATTCTGAGTGGTTTTTAATGATTACAGATGCTTTTCCTGCATCTATTGAAATAATTGTGTTATTTTTTAAATCCTATTTCCCCCTTTATTCTGTGAGGAGTTACATGGACTGGTTCCTCCCACCCCCCATTTGTTTGTTTTAAACAAGATAAAAGTTTATTTCTCTCTGTGTAGCAGTTCAAGCATAAATAATCCAGGGCTGAGAATCCAGGTCTAGAGTGCTGGACCCCGGGTGACATCTGTCTTGTGTTAACTTTGACATGCTGTAAATCATGGTAGCTCCCCTGCCCACCAACACATACACATTTAAGCCATAGTGATTTTTTTTTTTTAAGTAAATAATACCTTTACATTCTTACAATAAACCTAACAGTCATCCTATAGTATCCTTATACAGTATATCCCTGGAGTCCAATTGTTAACATTTCGTTGAGAATATGTGCATCTGTGTTCATTAGAGAGATTAACCTTTAATATTTTTTTCTTTGAATGCTCTGTGAAGTTGTAGACTCAAGGTTTTTCTGGTTTCATAAACTAAATTTGAAAGTGCCCCCTCTGGGTTTTTGTGGAAAAGTATATGTAAGATTCGTGTTAGGGGCGCCTGGGTGGCTCAGTCGGTTGGGTGTCTCCCTTCAGCTCAGGTCGTGGTCCCAGGGTCCTGGGATCAAGTCCTGCCCCAGGCTTTCTGCTCAGCAGGGACCCTGCTTCTCCCTCTCCCTCTGCCCCTGCTGTGGGCTCTCACTGTCTCTCTCACTCATTCTAGCTCTTATATAAATAAATAAAATCTTTTTTAAAAACTTCATATTAGTTCCTTCCTGACTTCCTTGAAGAATTCACAAGTAAAATCATTTGGGCCTGGAAGTTTTTGGTTTTGTTTTGTGTGTCTGTGTGTGTGTTTGGGGGGCTGTTATGAAAGTTTTTTAAATTGCAGTTAGGATTTCTTTTTTTTTTTTTTTTTTAAGATTTTATTTATTTGACAGAGAGAGAGATCACAAATAGGCAGAAAGGCAGGCGGTGGGGGGGGGGGCGGGAAGCAGGCTCCCTGCTGAGCAGAGAGCCCGACGTGGGGCTCAATCCCATGACCCTGGGATCACGACCTGAGCCGAAGGCAGAGGCTTTAACCCACTGAGCCACCCAGGCGCCCCGCAGTTAAGATTTCTTTAAAAGATGAAGTAATGGTCTCAATTCTTGGACCATTCATGACAGTTTTAGTAACTTTCTTTTTCAAGGACCTTATCCATGTTAGGTAAAATTTTAGGTAAATTTCCAATTCTTTCGCATCAAGTTGTTGATAATACTTTTTCTTATCTCACCTTAATGTCTGTAGAATGTGTTAGTTATGGCTTTCATTTTTTATTTAGTAATTTGTGCTTACTTTGTTTTGTTCTTAATCAGTGTTTCATAGGTGTTAGTCTTTGCAAAGGAACAACTTCTGTTGATTTTTTTCTTTGTTTTCTATTATGTTAATTTCTGTTTTTATAGTCTTTCTTTGGGCTTCATTTGTCTTTATAACTTCTTGACATAGATTCTTAGATCATTGGGGTTTTTTTGTTTTGTTTTTGTTTTTTGTTTTTTTTAAGGATATTATTTATTTATTTATTTGACAGACGGAGATCACAAGTAGGCAGAGAGGCAGGCAGAGAGAGAGGAGGAAGCAGGCTCTCCACGGACCAGAGAGCCCGATGTGGGGCTCGATTCCAGGACCCTGGGATCATGACCCAAGCCGAATGCAGAGGCTTTAACCTACTGAGCCACCCAGGCGCCCCTAGATCATTGGGTTTTTAAACTTCTTTTCTATAATGTGTATATTCTTTTCTGATATATATTTATGGCTATATATTTCTTTCTATGATTGGCTTCATCTGCAGCTAGAAGTTTTGATATGTTTTTTGCTATTCAGATAAAAGTACTACAAATGCATTGTCATTTTTTTTTTTAACCGGTGAATTATTTAGAGGGGTTTTGCTTGGGGAATTTTTTTTTTTTTTTTATACCTGAATACCTCTCTAGCCAGAGAACATAATTTCAATGATTTCAATCCTTGGAATTTGTTGGGGTGCAGAATATGATCAGTTTTGGTAAATATTCCTTGTGTACTTGAAGACAATGTGTATTTTGCAGTTGGATCTATATAGGCTAATTAGGGCCCAGTTTACAAGTTGTCTAGATCATTACTATCTCTATTGTATATTTGTCTGCTAATTACATAATTTACTGAAGGGGTGTTTTATAATCTCCCATTATTATGGAAATTTATCTGTTTCTGATTTTAGTTTTCTGAGTTTTGTTTTATATATTGTCTGACCGTGGAATTAAATAGTGAAGTTTTTGTGACTTACTGGTGTATTGCCGCTTTTATTTCTTTGAAATGTCCCAGTTTGTCTCTTTCAGTGCATCTAGTCTTTAAATCTACTTTGTCTTTTATCGGTATAATTACATATGTCTCTTTTAATTAGATTTTGCATGGTTTGTCTTTTATCACTTCTCCATGTTCTTATTTTGAAAGGGCCCTTTTCTTAGAAGTAACCAGGATATGGTAGTTTTTTTTAATCCAGATTGACAATCTCTATCTTTTAATTGGAGAATTTAGTTCATATACATTTAGCATAATTACTGGTATTGGGGGTTCAAATCTACTCTGTTTTCCATTTGTCTCATCTCTTTTTCCTTTTTTTTGGCTGCCTTCTGGAGTTTTTATTATTTTATCAATCCTTTCCTACCCTTCTTCTTTATACCTATTTTTGAAGAATGTTTCCCTATGATTTGTAATGAAACAGTGTATGAAGGAAAAATAAAATAAGTTTGGGATTTGAAACATACGGCCCAAGGTTTATTTCCACAGAGTGAAAAGTAAAATTGCATACAGTACTCAACTGTATCCTGTAGGAAAGTCATTCTTCAGTAGAAAACATTTATAACTGGGAATTTGCCATTTGTATTGGAGGAAGGGATTAAGTCTAAAGTGTTTTTAGTTTTCATTCAACAGAATCTCTGGATTAATGTTCAGAAAATTATACTTTTGGGCAGGGTCTCCAGAGTTTTTGAAACTAGACAAATACAGCTTTGTATGCAACAAACAAACAAAAAAAACTTGGCTAGGTTAAAAATCATGAAGATTTTTCTTTTTGCTTGCTTTCTATTGTAGTTGCGCTTATTGAGAACTCCGTGGTTTTTTAACTTAAAATATGTGTGTTCTATTATTAATAATATTTTTCCTGTGTAATTTTTTTAAAAAGATTTTACTTCTTTGAGAGAGAGAGACAGCAAGCAAAAGAGGGGGAGGTGCAGAGGGCGAGGGAGAAGCAGACTCCTGCTGAGGCCAAGAAGGGAGGCTGATGTGGGGCTCGAACCCAGGATCCTGAAATCATGACCCTGAGAAGTGTCTGAGTCAAAATCAGACTCAGACTGCGCTCTGACTGAGCCACCCGGGGCCCCTCATGTAATTTTTATCATTTTCAAACAAGATACTTGATTTTAAAATAGAGATTAAAAAAAAAAAAGACATTCTATGCTTAGTTGAATTGAAAGAGATATTTAAATGTTTTCAGTTTTTAAATTCTTTTTAGAATATTAATGAATATTCTACTTTTATTTATATAGTTTTATTTGCTTTTTCTGGTTAGGGTGCCATCTATACTTGGGTATACACTCAAAGAATTTTCTCCTTTTAGTACCTTCAAATAATTTTTTTCAAATATGTAATTTTTTTTATTTTAAGAGTAGCATGTGCTCATTGCATAAAATTTAGAAAATCATTAAGTACTGAAGTTTTTGTGACTTTATAAGTATAAAATCATTTTTTGCCTGCCAGTTAATATTCAGCCTCTTTCTTTATTAGGGTTTTAATTTATTTAAGTGTTAAATAAGATCTTTATACCTTTTATTTTTACCTTTCCACTTTGCATTATGTTATTTGTGTTTTATTGATCTTTAAAAATAAATTTTTGATGACCTCATAATTCCATAGCATGATTTACCATGTATTTGTAAAAGTATCTTCTGAATTATGGAGCTAGACTGTTTCTTTTGTTGTTGTTGCCATTTAGTGCTCGGTGAATACACATCTATATACATGTTTATTTTTATCAGTGATCATGTCCCTAGACTAGATTGTAAGGCATTTAATACAAGATCAAAGGACAACCTTACAGGCCTTACCCACATCTGAGACCACCTTGCTTTCCAGAAATGTTCTGCTGATTTCTGCTTCCATCAATACCCAAAAGAGACCTAGCTCTTAACACTCTCAAGAAGCATATGTTTGGGGCACCTGGGTGGCTCAGTTGTTAAGTGCCTGCTTTCAGCTCAGGTCATGATTCGGGCATCCTGGGATTGAGCCCCATAGTTATCGGGGTCCCTGCTCAGCGGGGAGCCTGCTTCTCCCTCTCCAGCTCCTCTGTGCTTGTGTTTCCTCTCTTACTATCACTATTAGTCATAAATAAATAAAAATCTTAAAAAAAAAAGGAAGCAGGGCACCTGGGTGGCTCAGTGGGTTAAAGTCTCTGCCTTTGGCTCAGGTCATGATCCCAGAGTCCTGGGATGGAGCCCCACATCCAGCCCTGCATGGATCCCTGCATCAGGCTCTCTGCTGAGCAGAGAGCCCGCTTCCCCCTCTCTCTCTGCCTGCTTCTCTGCCTACTTATGATCTCTGTCAAATAAATAAATTAAAATCTTAAAAAAAAAAGTTTTCGTTCCTATTTTTCTCTTCATTTGTTAAAGAGAAAATATCTCATTTTAATCTGCCTTTTACTACCCGTGAGCTTAACTTCTTTTATATTATCTCTCCTATGAAATATTTTTTTTTTGCCTATATGAGGTAGAGTTTGTGTTTTTCTGACCAATTTATGTGTATAAGGATAATAATACGTATTGCATGGAGAACAGGGTGTGGTGCATAAACAATGAATTCTGTTACACTGAAAAGAAATTTAAAAAAAGAAAACTAAACGACCATAACGGGTGATTTAAAATTATACAGTAAGAGGTAGGGATAGATAAAAATAACATAAAACAAGGTGGCATCATTTTTGTGAATTATGGGATAACATTAATATAAAGAATCTGCATTTTTAGAGTTTACAAGAGAAAGGAAGAAGGGCAGACAGTGTATATAAATAAAGGCTGATAATTTTCTCAATTAAAAAAAGGATAATAATGATTTATCAATATTTTATAGATATTTCCCCCATTCTTTAATTTGCCTATTAATTTTCTGATGCTGTTATTTCTCTCTTACCTTTTTACTTTGCCATTTTCTGTATTCTGTTGTGATCAGTTGTATACTTTTATTTCTTAGCATATTTATCTCTGTGGTAGTGTTTTTATGTTTAACTCTTTCATACTCTGGGATATAAGCGTGAATATTTTCTTGCCATTCAGTTTGTTCTTTTATCTTCATTCTAGAAGAGCTTCTCAAGTTTACCTTTGCAAGTTTCAAATGCAAGTTCCTACAACATAGATTCAGCTTCTTAAACTCCAGTGCAGCTTTCATGTACTGTTGCTTTTGGTCAGATGGCACATGGCTGTGTCACCAGTGTTCTTCCAGCCCATCACCACTGTTTCAGTGGCTCTTTGTCCCAGGCTAAGGCAGTAAGTGCTCAGCCTCGGGTTTGGGTGGTAATATGTTGTGCCATCTTTTTAGGGTCTTGATAAGTGTCTAGCAAGGGGCAGGAGGAGGCCCTGTGATTAGACACATTTTCAACTCAAGGTTGGATCAAAAAAGCTTCCAGGAGGCCCCAGCTGAATCTTGAGGATGGGCTTGGAATAAATGCCACAAGCTAAGATTTTCAGACCTGAAATATAGGGTAAGTTTAGGAATACTAAGTAAAATAGTTTCAGTTAAACATGTAAAAGGGAAAAAAGTGATACATAAGACATAGCTAAAAAGGTAGACTAAGGCTGGATCATGGAAGTTGTTTGCTTTTGTATTAAACAAGTAATACACTCAGTGTTGCCATTGCACACCTATTCTGTACCAGACTTGGTTCCAAACTATGGACATGTGATGTGAACAAAACAGATCAAGGATCTGCATATGCAAGGGGCAAGCAGTAAATATACAAATAAACTTTCCAAACAGCATGTTTGGAAAACACAAACCATTATGGGGGGTGTGAAGGAAAGAGAAGAGACAGTGAGAAGGAGGGGGAGGGAAAGCTCTCTTAGGAAATGGCAGTTGAGAGGCACCTGGGTGGCTCAGTGGGTTAAGCCCCTGCCTTCGGCTCAGGTCATGATCTCAGGCTCCTGGGATCGAGCCCCATATTGGACTCTGCTCAGCAGGGAGCCTGCTTCCTCCTCTCTCTCTCTCTGCCTGCCTCTCTGCTTACTTGTGATCTCTGTCTGTCAAATAAATAAATAAAATCTTAAAAAAAAAAGGGAAATGGTATTTGAGCTGAGCTCTGTAGAGTGAGTTAGCTTCTGGAAGAGTCCGGTAAGGATGGCAGGTGCGGTGGAGCACTCCCAGGGGGAGTTGTAGTGACAGCAGAGACTCTGAGGCACGGGAGTAGTAGATGCATTTGGGAAGGTGAAAATGTAAAACACCTGTGGTAGTGCTTATAGAGAAGGAGGCACAGTGACTCTTAGGCTGGAGAGTCAGGGGCAGAATATGCAAAGCCTCCCCAGAAACATTAAGGGTTTGGGTATCATTCTAAGTGTAAAAGAAACAGACTGGTTAATTTTAAGGACAACAATATACTACATGTCATTATTTTGAAGGTGCATATTTTTAATACTATAATATTTGGATGTTTCTTATAGTGATTTTTTTTAAAGCAGTATGAAACAGGTGGCAGAATTTCCCCCCCTTCTCCTTGCTTAGAGGCACATAAAATATTTGTGTCCTTTTTAATGTATGTACTCTTACATTTGGTTTTACTCAGTACTCTGTATATTTAAAACACACATCACCCAGGATGCCGTTTGGAAATGAGATTAGAGGGACAAGAGAAAAGTCAGGAGGAGTCTTGCAGGATGTTGTTCAAGCCAAACATATTGGTCCTCAGGCTAGTGTAGCAACAGTGTGATGGAGAGAAATGAATGACTCACGAAATCTTTTGAAAATGGAACCTGGTCTTGGGTTAGAGCATAGTGTTGGTTTGAATGTAGGATAAGAAGCAGAGGAAATACGGAGGATAGATCTCTGGTTCTGGATTTAGCAACTAGATATTTGTTGGCACTCTGCTCACGGGACAGTGGGGATGGAAGCAGGTTTTTTTTTTTTTTTTTTTTTTTAAGACCACATTTATGATTTGGGTTTATTAGAGCTGCCCATTTAATATCCATGTGGTTGTATCAGGCAGGCACTTGGATACAGTTTATATCTAGTGCTCAGAAGAAAAGTCTAGGCAGAAGAAACAGCCTGCAGTGGTCAGATACACATGGTATTTGAAGGTTATCAGGGTGGATGGGGCCATCAAGAGAGCTACAGAATGAGAAGGAAAGAGGGTCTAGGACTAAGCCCTGAGAAACACTAACATTTAGAAAGAAGTAAAAGATTGTGTGGGAGTGGCCACAGGGTTAAGTGGAAACCCAGGAGCATATAAGAAGTAGAAGGTACTTTAAGAAGAGTGTGGTCAACTCTATTAAATACCACTGAGAGATCTGTGAAGATGCCAGTCAAGAAGAGTCCTTTGGATTTTACAAAAGGGTGATCTTATCAACAGCCATCCCAGTGGATTAGTATATTTGAGAGCCACCCAAGAACATACAAAAACTGATGGTATGGATCCAACATGTATGGAAAGGTCCAGAAATTTTGCTGTTAGAATGTTGACTAATTGAACAACAACAACAAAAAAGAACGAAGAGAGGAAATCAGAAGAGTGTGATGACTGAATTGTGGGTAGGTAGTCAAGAATGAGTCCCAGGCTTTTGGACTGGGATGATGTTTGTGTTTTTAGGGTGGTTTTCATTAGGATGCCTTTAATTATGGATGGTAATATACATTGTCCACATAATGATTGATTAAAATCAGGGCAAAATTTGGGTTTGCTTTCTCTGGAACTTCTAGCTGTTTCCAGAAATCCGGTGGGAGCCAGCTCTGGGTAATTTTTAAAGAATAATTTAAGTAAAATTTTTTTGAAGTAGTGGGTTTCAAAACTAGGAAGAAAGTGATCTCTCCCTGGCTAGCCTTCTTTTCAAGATTTCATGTACTAGAAAGCTGGATTTGAAGTATAATTTGCTACCTCTATCATTTCTTTGCTGCTTATGTTAGGCTTCTAGCTTTCAGAACATACTTGTGACCATCAAGGTCCCAGGTTTTTCCCTTCCCCTTCTCCGTCAGGCATCAGTGTGGCAGTCCAACACTGCACAAGGACGTCGTTTTGCTGTTTTCTGGCTCATCCCCATTTCTTAGAACAAAGTTCTTTTCCTTAACACATGAGGCCCAGATTCTCCAGCCTTGTCGCTATTGCCAGACCTCGGTGGACCTTTTTCTTTTAAAGGCTCTTTCCATATCCTATTGTATTGTCTGGACCATCTCCAAATCCAGTTTTTAATTTCCTATTGGCTAAATTTTATTTTTTTTCTGTAGGCCCTGCACTCTTCCGCTTAATCCTGGCTTCTCTCCTCTGCTGTGAGAGAGACCTTAATCTCTTTTGGGCCAGCCGCCATGCCATTTTAAAATTCCTCTGGGCAGCGATGCAGCTGGTTTAACATTGTTCAATCCCACTTCTTGGCTGGGATTTACTGTCTCCTGGTCGGCTTCCGTTCCTTTCAGTAAGAAGTAGGAGGGTTGCATTTCCCCTGAAGCAGGAACCCTACATCCCTTCCAGTATAAGCCTCCCCCCAGCACCTCCCCCCGCCCGACTTTTTTGGCTTTATTTTCCAAAGATTCTGGCACCAAATATTTAACCAGTTGCAGTTGGTCAGGAAGCTCTGAGCTGAAATAGTAGGTCATTCCTTTTTTTTTTTTTTTTAAGATTTTATTTATTTATTTGACAGAGATCACAAGTAGGTAGAGAGGCAGGCAGAGAGAGAGAGACAGAGAGGAGGAAACAGGCTCCCTGCTGAGCAGAGAGCCCGATGCGGGACTCGATCCCAGGACCCTGAGATCATGACCTGAGCCGAAGGAAGCAGCTTAACCCACTGAGCCACCCAGGCGCCAGGTCATTCCTTTTTAAGAGTAAATTCATAGAGCCCCACTGCTAGACATGGTCCTGGGATTTCCCGGGCCTGCAACACCCTTGGAGCTTGACGGGCCTTTCTTGCAAGGGTCTCCCAGAAATATAGCCTCTTCAGGACATACAGTACCTTGGGTGTTTAGTTTTCAAGTAAGATACTGCTTTGTTCAGACCTTGTCCAAGGATAGGAGGAGAGTACTTGATTAAACTGTGAGGCAGTAGGAGATAAGTTAGAGAGTGGGTATCTTGACTCACATCTTTGTGGTGAAAACATACCAGTATGCTTGTGGGACTCACAGACATTTGTTTCTGCTTGTCCTCTTGCACTGGCCTTTTATAATCATCACTGTGATGGGAGGCAAGAGGTCGTAATGGCTAGAGCCACAAACTTAGATTCAGAAGGGTGCTCCTTCCCCGCGCTCTGCTCCTTGGCCAGCTCTGATGGGGTAACCTTGAGGCAAGTTACTTAGCCTCTCTAGGCCTCAGCTTTCTGGTTCTTAAAATGAAGGGGTTGAACTGGATACTCTTCAAAGTTCCTTCCAGTTGAGACAAACCCTATCATTCATAAAAAAATGTTTGGATGACAGAAAGGCTTTTTCTTCTCAACCATACAGCTGTGGAGATTTTCCTGTGAAAGATTGCTACCAGAAATGGGACTCAGTTTCTGTCATCCACCTCTCTAGAGAGTGCGGGCAGCGGCAGGAGGGCCATTAATGAGCTTTCGCTTCCAACAGGTAGTTATGGCCTACTCAGAATAAGAAGAAAGAAAATTGGGAGGCCTGTGTGGCTCAGTTGGTTGGGTGGCTGCCTTCGGCTCAGGTCATGATCCCAGCATCCTGGGATTGAGTCCCACATCGGGCTCCTTGCTCGGTGGGGAGCCTGCTTCTCCCTCTGCCTCTGCCTGCCACTCTGTCTGCCTGTGCTCAATCTCTCTGACAAATAAATAAATAAAATCTTAAAAACAAAAAAACAGAAGAAGAAGAAAGAAAATCAACAGCACAAAGATAGGACATGTTAAAAAAAAAAAAAAGAAACACTTTTTTCTTAGTTCAGAACAAAAAAATATGAGGAAGAAAACCAAATCATTTTGTTAAAAACGTATATGCAGATAGAGATTCCTTTCTCCCCATTCCCATACTTTTTGGTATATAGTACAGAAAACCTAATAGAATCATTGGGGTTTTATTAGGAATTTCATTGTTGAGGTCTTTGAACATAGTTGGTAATTATCCCAGAACCCCAATCCCTTTTAGAAAAACATGCCTCTTTTCCATACTTTCACCTTATTTTGTAGCTCACTTACCTAAGGGAGAAGGTGACACCAAGTATCTGGCCTTATGCTTTTATTTGAGGATTTGAGGAGCGTGGGTGGGGTTCTGCTCTTATATGTAAAATTCCTGATAATAATTAGTAGGTTTTGAAAAGCTTTGGTCTGTGGAGAAAAGGTACCAGGTAAAAATCAATTAGGCAAGGAAAAGAGATATACCAAATGGGTCAAAAGTTAAGACCTCCTAAATGTGGGCCTTTGCTCCTTTAAAAACGAGCCACTGGTAGATAGTTCCAGTTACCCACGATGATGCTCTATTTCTTTCCGATGGTTATGTTATTCTTGTTATTAGAGAATTCCTATCAGTGATCCACTATCCTTGGTCTGTGTAATTCTTCCTTGAATTCATATCTATATTTATAATATTTATATCTGCCTTGCTGTAAAAAATATTAATGGCAAAAAGTTGCATGAGAAATCAGCAGTTTTTTAGGAGCATAACTAATTCATCTGGGTTGCCAACGAAGAGATTTCTGGAAAGTCATTTCTTCATCACACATCTGGGAGACAGTATGACTGGTGATAAGATCATGCGTGGCTCTTCCAGATGCCAAAGCAGAACTGGTTTTAGTACTTTAGTAGAATGACCCCTTCATTAAGCAAAGAGAAGACCTCTCATGTTAGCATCATTCAGAATGGAGTTTCATATTAAAAATATAAAAAGTATTAAAAATCAGCTTCAGGGGACACCTGGGTGGCTCAGTTGGTTAAGCAGCTGCCTTCGGCTCAGGTCATGATCCCAGCGTCCTGGGATCGAGTCCCACATCAGGCTCCTTGCTCCGCAGGGAGCCTGCTTCTCCCTCTGACTCTGCCTGCCACTCTGTCTGCCTGTGCTCGCTCTCTCCCCTCTCTCTCTCTGACAAATAAATAAAATCTTAAAAAAAAAAAAGAAAATCAGCTTCAGTAAAACAAGATGGTGTTCACTTGTCCATGTAATGAAGCTTTCATCTTGGTAAGCTTTTATTCTCACATAATAATAAATGTTCTTGCATTTTAGTTTTATTATTATAGAATTGATCTTAATTTTAGGAGATCTTGGGACTTTATAGACAGGACTAACAATGGAAAAATATCTCCGCACTCACGTCATCAAAGACAATTCTAATTAAATAGTGTTGTTTTATACAGGTCATTAGAGAAGTAAAATGCATGTTGTCCTTTTGTTCAGCTATTTCCTTACCTCATTGTTGAAAACATGGAACTGCTGAAAGTTACAGTGTATCATTTTCATAAACTATGAGTTGTTGAAGAGCTAGTCTCCAGCAGGCACTCCACGTTATTTTTTCCTCTTCATTCAAATCCAAAATATTGCTCATCTAAACTTTCTGTGTTAATCACGGATACATTAATTCTGAGGCTGCAAGATGCCCAGTAACTCATAACCATCTCAGAACTTGTTCACCTTAGGTCAGTTTCTCAGTTCCTGAGCTGGTGGCCATTAGCACGAAGTCATCATCTGTTGTGACTGTGCAGAACTCATGAGAAGGAAAGCAGGAGATGTTATTGCAAGAATCTGGGCTAAAAGCCGCCAGATTTTCAGCACTGGTTTTCCTTCCTCCTTCTTTGCCGTCTCATTTTAGCAGGAAGCTAAGTTGCCAGTGACATTCACTTGGAGGTTTTCCACCCCAAACAGTGGCCCTGGGAGAGGGGGGACAGCAGCGGCACAAAGCGCTCTGGGAGGAGAGAGGAGGGACCCTGAAGTCTGACACTTGGGAGGTGTCCCTTGGGCTGACTCCTGATGGGCCAGGAGGAGTTTCCAAGCAAAGCTGATGGTGGGGAGACTTTCTAGTGGAAGGAGGGAGTGAAGGGTTCCAAGTCAGTGAGAAGACAAAGACCATAGCGTTTTCAAGAACTCTGGTGTACTGAGACAGCTGAGACATAAATTGGGAAGGAAGTATTGGCTAAGAACTCTGGCTGGATGCTTAGCCAGGAGCCGGAGGAGGAAGGGTGCTCTGTGCTCTGCCAAGGAGAGTGGTTGGTGTCCTGCAGCCAACAAGAGATCCTGAGTATTCTGAAAAAGGGAATGTCACTGACAGGTTTGCTGTTAGTGAAGAATGGGTTAGGGACATGACAGAGGAGAGGGGGAAGCATGCCACCAAGATTTCTAGCGAGGGTGACTGGTTAGAGTCTCTGATGAAGAGAGTATAGGAGAAAGGAAGGTGAAGTACGATGGGTGTGACCGTCAGCTCAGTTGTCATGAAATGTCCCATAGTTTCAAATAAATGGCTTTAAATGCTGGAGGTCAACCTTTGAGAAAGATTAGGAAATCATCAGTGTATAATTGATAATTTGAAGGATTTCTGCCTTTCTTTCCAGCTCTTAAATCCTGTGGCTCCGTGAATAGTTTCTTAGACAAATACCCATTTCCAGAAGTCTAAAATTAGTAATGGCCTGTATTAAGTGATTTGATGATACTGTGTACTTACTGATCTCACTGTTGTGGTCAGTAAATAAATCCTAGCCTTATGCTGACATTGGAAACCCATCAGAACAGATTTACTGCATGTCATCTCTGTGTTAGATGTTACAGGGGAGAGTCAGTTTTTTTTTTTTTTTAAGATTTTATTTATTTATCTGACAGACAGAGATCACAAGTAGGCAGAGAAGCAGGCAGAGAGAGACAGGGAGGCAGGCTCCCTGCCAAGCAGAGAGCCCGATGCCGGACTCGATCCCAGGACCCTGAGATCCTGACCTGAGCCAAAGGCAGAGGCTTAACCCACTGAGCCACCCAGGTGCCCCGAAAGTCAGTTTTTTTAGATGTGAAATAATGTCATTGAGTTTTTGGTTCAAGTTGATGTAGGAGATAGAGGCAAAAAAAGGGGGGGGGGCAGAAATAAGATTTGTCAGTCAGCTCAGGAAGTGTGGTTTAGGAATAATACAGTGAATTTGGTTTCAGGCTTGATAAGTTTGAGATTAGAGTAAAAGATGAAATGGAAATGATTAAGACTAAGAAGGATCCTGGCTGGAGATAAAGCTTTGGGATTCATTCCGAGGACCGTGGTAATTGAAATCCAGATTGTCTGGAAAGGGTGGGACAGGGCAACGCTAAGGAAGCAGCAGATCCCAGGGAGCCCGAGCCCTGGCAGACCCCGTCTTCAGACTGTGGAAGGATGGGGGCTAGCCAACGTGGTTAAACGTCGATCAGGAATAATACTCTGTCATGGGATATGGAAAGAGAGAGTTCAGGGAGGGAGTTGGCCCGCCTGGGACGTCAAGGATGATGGTGGCTGCTGACTGGAAAATGATCAGATTTATGGACGGGTCAGCCGTTGGTGGTCTTTCTCCAGAGGAGCTTCATGGAATAAAGAGTGAGAAAGTGAGTTTGTAGGTCAAGAAGGAACAGGGGGAGGAATAATCATAACAATGGTTGGCCTGTAGTGTACGCTTCCCATGTCACATGCCAGGTACTGTTCTAAGCACTTTATTTATACATGTTCTTTTGTTGAGTCCTCCCAGTAATTTTAGGACTATACCAATGTTACTAGTAGTAGTGTGGTTACTAGTTTGTTTTTTACTGGTGAGGTACATGAAGAACAAAGGCCATGCATATAGATCGTTCTTCTGAGACGTTTTGTAGCAGTAGAATGAGTGGGAAAGCACAGTAGGTGACCTCACAGTGAAGTGAACGCTATTCCGGGAGATTTTAAGATGTTTGAAATCAGGGAAGGGAGGAGGAACTGAGAACGCTAGAGAAGGACGAGCAGGTAGGACTCAAGCGAGGAGAGTGTGGTAGGGAAAGAGCCCAGCCTTGAAAGGAGAACAGTTTTGTTTGAGTTGAATAAAGCAAAAGTGGGTGGTCCCTCATCGTTTACAATTCAGAAGCAAGACACTCTCTGGACTTATGCTTGATTGTGTTGGAAAATTAGGAAGGGAAGCGAAACAATTTCCAAATCATCATTGCGTTCATTTTCTTTTTCTTCTGGAAAGTTTCCTGACTCGACATTAAACAATTTAGAAAGAGCAGGGCCCCCTGGCTGGCTCCTTGGGAAGAGCTTGTGATTTTTGATCCTCGGGGTCATGAGTTTGAGCTCCGTGTTGGGTGTAGGGCTTTCTTAAATAAATAAAACGTTTTTAAAAATTGAGGAAGAGCAAAGTTCAGTTTTATTAACTCCTCCAAACTAAATTCCGTCAAGGGCTACTTAACTTACCATTTTTTTTTAAATCATTTGTTATCTTCCCATGTATTTGGATGCAGCAATTGCATTTTCATCATTGTTTCTCCAAAAGCCTGTGTTTGGGGAGCGTGTAATCCAGAAGCAGAGAGGACAGAACCTGACAGATGCGAGCGTGTGGTATGGCAGGAAACCAGGAAAAAGGGAAGGGGAACGAAAAGGCGAAGTCAGTCACTTACAGTCAGTCACTGTGAGGATAAAGACGTGTATCTAGGGGCACCTGGGTGGTTCAGTGGGTTGGGGCCTCTGCCTTTGGCTTGGGTCATGGTCCCGGCGTCCTGGGATGGAGCCCTGCGTTGGACTCTCTGCTCGGCGGGGAGCCTGCTTCCTCCTCTCTCTCTGCCTGCCTCTCTGCCTACTTGTGATCTCTCTCTCTGTCAAATACATAAATAAAATCTTTAAAAAAAAAAAAAGTATATCTAAAAGTCTGTTTTTAACTTCATAATTGAGACATCACTTTCATGAAAACATTTTTATTGGGGGAAAAAAGGCATAAGATCACTATCACCAAGTTTTTAGAGAACACGTGAATTTACAAGTCGGCCACTGGCTAATGGGGGTGTGGGGGGCACAGCATGGACATTTGGGACCTTGAATGGCTATAACTTGAATAGGTCAGACCGGGTGGGTACCCTGCTGAACTCATCAGATTCCCTGTCTCTCCTCTCTCTCCTCCTCCCCCCTCCTCCTCCCCCTCCCCTTCCCCCTTCCTTTCCCCCTCCTCTTCCTCCCCCTCCCCTTCCCCCTTTTCTCACCCCCCTTCTCCTCCTCCCTCTCCTTCTTTCCTCCTTTCCTGAAAATGCTGTTGAGATTTGTCCAAGGTTATCTATAGGGATGAGTAAGCGACCTCTGCCGAAAGAACTGTGAGCATTGACCATGATTCAGAAAGGGTGACCGTACTTTGCCGGGTTTCCCTGGTAGGAGAACGTACTCTCCTTGGAACTACAGGGTTGGAAGCCGGCAGAAAACAGACAGTGGCAATTCCAGCAGCTCTTTCTGTTCGAAAACATTTCCTGAGGAAAAGTACATGTTTTCTCACAGAGCCCAGCCTTTGTCTCTGAAGACATTGTCATCAAAACATTTTATTTCTATGTAAAATGTTTTAGAAGTCCATTCTGTGTAAACATGATCATCTCAGACCAGTCGAGGTATGTCGAGCACCTCTGTCGATCCATTAATATCTGGTGTTTGTCAGTCTGTGTTTTGTGTCTGATGTGAAATGTCTCTTTTGCAGATATTGATGAATGTGTAAACAACACTGTGTGTGACAGTCACGGGTTTTGTGACAATACGCCCGGCTCCTTCCGCTGCCTCTGTTATCAGGGCTTTCAGGCCCCACAGGATGGGCAAGGGTGTGTGGGTGAGTGTTTAGATTTCTTTCCACAACATGTTTCACGTCCCCACCTATTGAAATGCAGCCCTAGTTATCCAGAGCAGGAGAGACTGTAAACAAGATCATTGGGATAGAATTTCATCCTCATTCGATGTGATCACCCAGTTTGGGGGTGTGCAGAAAGATGGCTTCTGAACTTGCTCAGGACATTAAGAAATAAAGAAGAAGAACTGAATTCCATGTGTATTGAAAAAAGAACATCTGTTGAAACTCTGAGCTGTGGCTACGGAGCCCTTCTGCAGAGTCCCGCCTGCACAGGCAGCTGTCTGGTGTGTGGTATGGCTTGTGGGTCTTCACGATGTACCTCCTTAAGCAGTGCAGTTAAGGAAAAGTGTTGGCAGGAGTTTCATTTTCCAGGAATGACACCCGTAAAATGATGCTTCGGATTGTGCACCTCTTTCTCCGGTCTGTGTGGGTTGATGGAGCTGGAAGGCATCCTGAATGTCATCACATGTCCGGGAACAGGGTCCAGCTCGTGCTCCTATAGACAACACATTTTATATCTCCTTTTCGGATCAGCTGTGATTGCTTTAAATCAAAATCATTACAAAACATTTGCAATAAGAGCCGTAATCGGGGAAGAAAGAAAGGCTATGAAATGCAGATCCTCACAGGTAACGAGGCTTTTCCTTTATGCTTACTCTGTCCGTTTCATAGCAGACACTGTCTCAGGAGGAGTCCGTAACTCCTGAGTTTGAACGTCTGCAATTCCAAGCACATCCAGATTCAACGGGGGAAGCAAAATTGATTTCCCCAAAGTTTAGTGGTGAAATTGCCCCCGTGAGTAGCCACCACTTTAAAACTAACACTGTCATCATTGCTGGTTCCAACTCCTGCTTTAGTCTCCTTTGCGCTAAAATGCAGGCAACAAAAACTGTCTAAATGTTTTGATAAAACAGGTCAGGTGACCTGCATGCCACCTCCCAGCCTCAGCACCTCCTTCTTCACCTCGAACGCTCCCGCGACGTAAAATGTACATCAGCGTGTGGCTGCTCACGCGGCTGTGCAGGGATGGGGCTGCTGTTTGCTGCTTCTGCTGGAGACATCTTCCCAGCGTCCCCTTGCCTGAGTGGGGATTCATCCCACTGTCTCCTGAGGATCCTGCCCCTCTCCTCCCAGACGCTGTCCCCACTCCAGCTCGGCACGGACCCCTCCTCCTGCTTCCCGAACACCTTTCTCGGATTCAGCTACAGTACTGCCGAACTGCGGGGCTGTCATTAGCGTAGACGGCCTGCAGCTGCCTTCTCCGAGGCCTCCAGAGCCCGTGGTTGAGAACCTTGTCTCTCGTCCTGGCTGGGACTAATGGTTGGCCTGTTGTAGGTGCGTGGCCAATTTTAACTGTGACCTGCTGAGATAGCAGCTATCCCACCGCAGACTCCATGTCCGCTCCTGAACCTCTGGTAGAGGTTCACGTCGGACCAGTCTGATGAGGACAGCAAACCCATCCTGACGTTCTGTTTCAGCCCACAAAACACCATCCTTAGAGGAAGGATATTTGTTATCATTTTACCGAACTCAACAGGTGTCATTTCATCTGTTCATTCACACTCCCCAAATATTAACTGAGCATCTACTATATGCACCTGCTGCTGGGTGTTCTGTAGGATTTGAGAATCAGATCATCCCTGAGAGCAAACTTTGGCCATTCTGTTTCCTCTACTTGGACTCTGCCTGCACCTACCCCCTCACTCCCCACACCCTCTGACCCCCCCCCCGATCAACCCCCTTTCAGCTCTGCTCCATATCACCCCCTCATCCTTCAGCTGGAACTTGGGTCCGGTATCCTGTCCCTAACCCAGCCCTTCCCTGAAGGTCCACTGTTCCATGCTTTCCTTGCACTTTTCATTCTTAGCGCTTACCACGACTTGTGAGATCGTCTGGCTGATTTCCCTGGCTTGACTCTAAGCTCTGTGAAGGTAGGAGTTGGGCCCGCCTGTATAATCATTGTTGGCCCAGTGCCTGGCCCGCAGAAGTAAACTAGAAAGTACTTTTTTGATGGAGTGAATTCATTCTCGTGGGAGAGATACCAAGAGTCATGTAAATAATACGAGTTAGAAAGTAGAAAGTTCCATTTGACATTTACCAAATTGATAAATGTGAACTGGCAAATTTCTAAAGTCAATTTTTCTGGTCTACATTATGACTGTCTGAGTTGATTAAATATGCCAGCTCTCTGCTTTCCTTCATGTTCTAATACCTTTCATAAGCAAAACCCAGCTCATTAGGTTTATATCTGTTTATATACAAAGTGAAACGGAAAACTGAGGTAATTACCCAAATAAGTCAAGATTCATAAACTTTTTGTCCAATTAACTGGGTATAGCAGGTGAAAATAAGATTTTTTTTCCCTAAATGATTTGGATAATATTTAACTTTATATAATATTTAACTTTGTATAAGCCATCTCAGAGTACGCTTATGAGAGCTGATGTTTGTGCGTGTTTAATGCATAAAATACGTGAGCATTTCAGATGTCAATTCAAGTACTTTGTTGAACTGGGCATTCCTTAATAAAATTTCTTTGGACGAGACACGTTAAATGTAGTGTTGGGCAAGGTCAAACGTTAGAATTAGCCCTTTTTAGGACTATGTGCTCACATAATATTGAATAAACTGTACTCGGTAGTAGATTCCTGGGCTATGTTTTAGTTAAGTATTAAGTACAAACGAATAGCACTTAGCAAAATAGAAAGCACCCACAGAAGACCTGCAGAATTTTTAAAGGCACAGCCCGTGATACGTTCCTGGAATAGTTTGTTTCATGTGAATGACTAACGTAACCTGATGAGTATTTACAGGGGTCTTCCCTTCATTTCCTAAAGGGATACACACCTGATTTCTGGTTGTTGTAGTATGGACATTTTGGCTACTACTGTATTTTCAGATATATGAATAGATTGAAAACAATTTTGTAATGAATGTAAGAACGGTTCTTGTTTCTGAAGTGCCAGGTCTGCTAATTTTCCTGAATTCAAAAGCGAGAGCAGACTGTCCTGTTCTTTAAGACCTTATTATGTCAAAAAGTCAAGGAAGAGAGAATTAAATGGTCAGGGTGTACACAGGCCGCTTGCAGTTCGATCCCAGGGCCCTCCATAAAGTGGAACTGGAATATGGAAACTTGGCTTTGTGTTTTCATGGTCCTTTTACACGAACCGAATTGTGCAGCCCCATCTTGAGGAACCCCTTCCCCAGAAAATAGCGGGAGGCTCTGATTGCTCACGGGGGACCATTTGGGACCAGCAGACACCACTAGCCCTGGCACAACTGGTAAAATAGAGAGCCATCAGGAGGGAGGCATGCGTCTGACTTGATCTGTGCTCCCTTTTCCAGATGTGAACGAGTGTGAGCTGCTCAGTGGGGTGTGTGGTGAAGCCTTCTGTGAAAACGTGGAAGGGTCCTTCCTGTGTGTGTGTGCTGATGAAAACCAGGAGTACAGCCCCATGACTGGGCAGTGCCGCTCCCGGGACTCTGGAGGTAAGTCTCCGTGGCTCCTCTTGGGGGCTTATCCCTACTCAGGTTTGAGCCACACGCTCTGGAAGTGAGGTAAGGAATAACCAAATGTCCTGGAACACTGCTGTGTTTGGAAGTTCCTTGCTCTTTCCAAGCCTGCCTTATCAGTGAATTAGGATGTGGTCAGTGATGACTGTTTGAGCTAGATGGCCTCTGTCGTGCTTTCCAACCCAGAGACGCCATGGGTAGGGTAAAGGATCCAAAATGATGAGAACATTCACTGGGAACCGCTCACAACTGAGAGAGCCATCAGCTCAGGGTTTAACATGGCGTCTTCTCACTAGGTTGCATAATCTTGCTTTCTTGGCCCTCAGAGAGGCGTATCTTGACACTTCTCTAAATTAGAAGCAACATATAGGCCTCTTAGGATCTACAAAGACTTCCACTTGGAAGAGTTAAGGTGTTTTTTTCAGAAGTTGGCCCGGAGAGTGGCTGTGTTTGCATTCGTTTAAAATTTGATTTAGTCTGTGTCGTCATGGCACGAATTGAAATGGAGAGCTGATGGTTTTCCAGATAAATTAATCAACTTCCAGATCACTCTTTTAGTGTGTGCCATGTAGCTATAGTTTGGTTGTATTTTAAGGGAAGCAAAAGACCAAATGGTCATTCGAGAGCCAAATAAAATGAAACATTGGCCATTTGACTTTCTTGCTCAATCTCAGTGATTATATCCATGCTTCTAAGAGAACTCTCACTACTTCTCGATAGGGTACACTTGTTCTGTGTGAAATAACCATCTTTGCAAGTAATAGGGAATAAAATGTAAAAATATTTTCCCCTACACATATTCTTAGTTATTAAATGTAGAAAGGAGGGGTGCAGAATTACACAAAAAGACGGCAGTTCACAAACATTGTGAAGGGGACAGGATGAAGTGTTACTGGGGTCGCTCTTCATTCCAGTGACCACCCCTGTAACGCATGAACCAAAGAGAAAAGACTTTTCATCTCAGTTGTTCCTGTAGTAGCAAAAACAAACACTCACGGATGCCTGGGTGGCTCAGTCAGTTAAGCCGCTGCCTTTGGTTCAGGTCATGATCCCAGGGTCCTGGGATCAAGTCCTGCATCAGGCTCCTCTCGCTCTCTCTCTGACAAATAAATAAATAAATAAATCTTTAAAAAAACACCCAGTCAGTAACCTGGCTGGCCCATAGTAGGATTGGGTCAGTATCTTTTTTCTTCTTTGTCTTTGGTTCTATAGAATAACACCTCACCCACAGTATCATTTTGACTAAAGTCATTCACGTATTATTGTACAGTCATTGAATGATTCACATGAAGGTTGGGTAGTCAAGCTAAATGCGTGTGGTCCCGTGTTGAGTGACAGACCAGGCTCTTCAAATGATTACAGTCTGTGGTGGGAGGGAAGAAGAGATGATATTTAAAAAGATAATTATTGGAATTAATGGAAACTTTAGTCCTTTGTTTTCCAAACTTCTTGTAATACTTTAAATTGGAATGACTGTGGTGGGCTGCTGTTTTCCAGCTGTGTAAGCTTGGGCATATCATTCACCTTTTATGAGTTTTTATTTTCTTGCTTACAAAACAGAAAGGTGGTATTTACCTCACAGAATTTTATGAATTTTTTAAAAATCCTCTCTGTAAAAGCCATTTGTTAATGGCAGAGTTCAATAGGAAGTAAGCTCTAATCCAAACACTTAAGTGATACCTCTTTCTTATTTTTTTAGAATCTGTTCTGAAATAATAGACCTTTTAATGACTTTTTTCCAAAATAGATATTTTTTTGCTAGAATGTTTTAGCACCATCAAAGAATGGTTCAGGGGCTCCTGGGTGGCTCAGTGAATTAAAGCCTCTGCCTTTGGCTCGGGTCGTGATCTCGGGGTCCTGGGATCGGGCCATGCATTGGGCTCTCTGCTTGGCGGGGAGCCTGCTTCCCCCACCCCCCGCCTGTCTCTCTGCCTACTTGTGATCTCTCTCTCTGTCAAATAAATAAATAAAATCTTAAAAAAAAAAAAAAAAAAAGAATGGTTCATTCACTTCACATAGACTCGAAATGAGGTGCATGTCTGAGATCCTAAAGCTTGCTCATTTCTTTTCTTAGAGATGAATGGTGCTTTAATAGGATCGTGAGACCACCTGAACCATTTTGGGGGAACGGGAGTAATTCATTGTAAACTGCTTCTTAAAACTTTACAATGATTCATTTTGTAAGCCTTGTTCCTCATCTCCTATTTTTAAGTTTTTCTGTAACAAAGTTCCTAACACTTGCTTTGCTTTTTTCCTCCCTTAGTGTCATTGCCCTCTCAGTGACTCTTTCTGGAAAGTTCTCCCAGTCAGAGCTCACTATGTACTGTCCTGCATTTTTTTTAAAGAACTTCATTTTGAATACTCAGATTCATGAATCTTGTTTGCCAATGGTTACATAGTTTCTTTTCCTCTTAACTTTATATCTAATCTTTCCATTTATGGTTTCTTACATATTTTCCCCCATAGTTCTCTAACTTTTGCTAAATATTGTACATACCCAGTTGTTTTTATTGGTCCATGTCAGCATAATCTGACTATATAGTTCCTGGCAGCTCTGACTACTCTACCTCAATTTGCATAGTTCTTGGCAAACTTTACTGATGATACGCAGTCTTAAGATTGTCTGTGATGACATCTTCATCTGAGCAGTTCTCTGTCTGGGTACTGAGAGACCGGCCAGCTGTGAACCACAGATTTCCCTCCCTGACTTCTTCAGGGCCAGTAGTTGACCTGCTATTTAAAAAGGTGATTGAAGCTGGAAATCTTAAAAAAGATAATATAGTTTTTAAGTATTTAAATTTTAACTTAAAGCACACAAAGGAACATTCATTTGCTGATCTTAGAAGGAGGGCCAGAGTCTTTCTTCGAGTAGAAGTCCACTCTTAGAGTCCTGCATGGCTTGTCCTGCATAAACTGTATTACACAGGATTGACATCACCCACTTTAAAGGGAGTAAGAATTTAAAGTCCCTTGTGAAGTAAATGAGTGTAAAATCCCTCTAGATTTTCATAGTTTTTCTCATTTTTTTTTTTGTGGTTGTCTTATCCACACCTAATTTGATAACGTTGCTTTTACCAAGTCAGCATTAGTCTTTCCAAACCTTGATCTTGTTCTATAAACAACTCTTCTAAAGGCATATTTTATTGATCTATATACTGTTCAGTTATACAATTACAACAATTAATACGCTGGCACAGAATGTTTCAGAATAAACGCAGCCGAGACTCGGTCAGCACCATGCCCAACACGTGAGATCAGACGCGTGTGCTCCCACTGGAGAGCAGCCAGCTGGCTGAGGACACTGGCCAGGGTGCTTTTCAGAGGGCGAGGGAACATTGGTTCATGGAAGAGATTGGTTAAATGGAGGCCACTTCAAAGAATTAGTCTCCTCCAATCAAAGGAGCTGCTGTTAAATAAAACAAACCGTGGTGAAGGAAATTCAAGTGAAAGTTTTTAACAAGGACTCAGATTAATAGTATTCTCCATATGATAGACCAACAACGCAGACCTCGTCCTTCCTGAAACGTAATTCAGAAAGGAAAGGTGAAAAATTTGCAATATAGGCTGGAACGCTGTTCCTCGGCTGGAACAAAGTTTCCCCAGGACCCAGGGCATTCCAGCAGTGGGCAGTAGCGAGTCATCTGCGGTGGGATCAGACTGAGGACGGAACCGGGACTGAGGGGTGCGTGGCAGGAAGGCACACTTCACATCAGTGTGCAGATTTGTCCCATAACTAGAGACAGCAGACCACTGTCACGGGTCTGTGGGTGTTTCCCGAGAGGTATCCCTGGAACAGGTGGGAGACCCACGGCCTGAAGGGCACCCACTTCCCCCAGGACATCATGCCAGGTTGTACTTTTGAATTTTCCTATCATAGGATTTTTGTTTCTAAACTACATCTTGGCTCCCACCTAATTTTTTCTTTTTAGGTCTGGCGTAATGGTTTTTACTACCTGAGCCTTTGGCCACTAATTGACTAACTGTACGTTGTACAGTTAGTACAGTTAGTACAGCGTACGTTGCCTAAAAGCACCTGCAACAGAAATGACTAAAAAAAATCCATGCCACTCATCACGGGTAAGAGGGTATGCACGTGAAATACAGCCTGGTGCTTCTATTTCCTCAGTGCCTGTGATAATTGGTCAATAAAAACTTGGCGTCCGTGGGCACTCTAAAGGAAGCAGTAAATATGTAGTCTTGCCAGTTGGAGCCCTCAGGCCTTACCCACAAAAACGCGGCTCTCTGTCTTGATTGGTGCACAGAGGAGACTCGGGGGGTAGGAACTGGGTTTTATTTTTAACACAAAAGGTATAAGAAAAGAACACAAAAAGATGTATGTTCTCATTGAGGCAAGGATTCCTCACTCTAAGAAAAGGGAATAAGCAAGATCAGAAATTATAGAACATAAGTTGGAGGGGTAATTGGCATTATAAATTATAAATTATAAATTAATCGTTCTTGACACAGTTCATTTCAGGGTTTCCCTAAATATCATTTCTTGCTAATGGGTCGCCTCACAAGCTCAGGCCTAGACTTCTACAACAAGGAAGCGCCTTCGTGGTTTTCCAGCTCAGCTCCGATATTTATGTGTAAGGAAGCCCAGGCCCAGAGAGAAGTTCTAAATGTTCTCCTTAGGGCCTGCTGACGGATGCTGCGCAGAAACCCCGCTCCCAGGTCTCCTCCACATCACCACTCCGCTTCTCAAGGCTGAGGACCCCGTGACACCAGATTCTTCAAAAATTGGCTTCCTTTTCACTTCCTTTCTTTGCTTTGTTTTCTTTACTGAAATGAGGCGCATTCTCCTCAGAAATTTGGCAAATACGAAAATAGATCAAAAATAAAAATAAGGGGCACCCGGGTGGCTCCGTGGGTTAAGCCTCTGCCTTCGGCTCAGGTCATGATTTCAGGGTCCTGGGATCGAGTCCCGCATCGGGCTCTCTGCTCAGCGGGGAGCCTGCTTCCTCCCCCACCCTGCCCTGCCTGCCTCTCTGCCTACTTGTGATCTCTCTCCCTGTCAAATAAATAAAGTATATTTTTTTTTAAACAAAAATCCCCTGCAATGGCGACATCCAGGAATGCCCTTTGTCAACCGCACTTACCTCCAGATTCTTTGGGGGGACATCCACGTTCCACCTACCTCCACGGGACCGTCTCCCATTTGATCCAGGGCCCTCCCGCTCGTTCGTCTGCGTGAAACGCTTTTCCCTTGGGTCAGCAGTGAGCTCCTACATGCTAAAGCCATTAGTCTCCCTGCTGACTCCTCAAGAGAAAAATGGACAGTGGTTTCCCATCCCCACCCCCACCCCTTCTTTTCCCTTTGATTGATTTTAGGACATTTATCTTCCCTGTATCCTCCTTTCTCTTTCTCTGTTCTTTCTCTTTCTTGTTCCCAGACTCTTTTTCTGTTGCCCATTCCTTAAATAATAATGTCCTGGGGAGTTGCATGTTCAGGCCTCTTTTTACTCTCTGTGCTTCTCCGGGGATATTTAATCCTCGTCTCTGAGTCAACGATTACTTACGAGGTACTCACTGCCAAGGAAATACTTTCTGCCTCCTCCTTTGTCCTCAGGGCCGTGCTCTTATTTCCAGCTGCCTATTATTGGACCTTTCTCCCAGGGAGTCTTCTAAGTGTATCTGCCCGAAATTATCCAAAACCGAATTCTTTACCATTCCTTCCCTAAGCTGTGTTCACTCATTAATTGCCAAACGTCAGTACGAGAAATCCTGACATCATCATACCTTAATTTTTCTCACCATTCCTCCAGGCCATCATAACGTCCTGCCAATTCTCCTTCCACAGTGTCCTTCAAAGCTCTCCCTGCTCCTCACTCCTCTAGGCCAGTCCCTCAGCTTCTCTTACCCGGACCGTGGCAGTACCCTCCTGACTTCCCTCCAGCCTCTCCCATCAATTCCTGCTCCTTGCAGTTGCCTCAGTTGATGTTTGCAAAACATGAGTCTGGTTTTATTTTTTTTTTTTCTTCCAAGTTGTTACTTAAATTCTAGTTAACATACAGTGCGGCGCTGGTTTTAGGTACAGAATTTAGTGATCCATTGCGTGCAATCCCCAGTGCTCAGGGGCTCAGACAGAAAGCTTCAGCTGCTTCCTGCTCCCTACAGCATGAAGTTCAAATCCACTAGCGGGGCAACAGGACCCGATACTCCATCTTCCTCCTTTTCTGCATCCCCTGTAACCTTGTTCACTGCTTCGCATGCATGGTGCCTGACCTGTGGCACACACTCAGTGACTCTTGAATCAAATTGCCTGTTTGATTGGAGAGCGTATCCACTTTGTATCTCACATCTCATTCCCAGGTAGTTCTGTAGAATTAATATAATTATTCATTTTATCAGAGATACATTTTTATCAAAGATACAGTGGGGGCCACACTTGAATGAGGAATTATGCATTTATACTTATGCATTTATACTTATAAATTATGCATTTATACTTATGCATTTATACTATATATATACTTATATATAAATGTATATATAAGTATAAATTATGCTTCCCTGCTGTCAAGGGGCACGTGCAAATCATCCTCATGGTTCTGACAATTAAACCCACACAGCATTCTTGTTCTCTTCCTGGAGAGGTAGTTTCACTATAGGTTTTATGTATATACAATATTTTTTTAAAGACAGGAAACCACATATAATATCATTCAACTGTTATATTTGGCAGAGTAGGGTTTTTTTTTAATAATGTATTTACTTAACCTGTAAAATAAATTAACATTGAAAGAGTTTTTTCAAAAATAATTTCTGATTAGAAAAAAAGGCCTTGGGTAGGAAAAAAAGACAGCAAGAGCACAGTATTTAAAATGTAAACATTGTAAAATGCCATCAAGCTCCTGGGGTCTTCTTGTGTATTGGTAATGCCGCTATACCATAAAATAAGGTAAGTCTATAGGAAAAGTCAAATAAGGTAAGTATAAGGAAAACAGGCTCATTTGTTTGCGCGGAGGGGGAAGCTGGGTCCGTTTTCTTCCCACATTCAGGGAGACTAGAAAAATTTTTCAAACCGTGCTTTTACTTTTGGGAAGTTTTTTACTTGCTCTATCTAGTATCCAAAATAATATCCACGTTTTCAGTAAAGAGCTGTCCACGTTTGCACAAACCAGTACCAGCTGAACCAAGGGACAGACTCGGCCCTGGATGCCAGTCATTTCGTGTTCTCGAGGCTGCGGGAGAGACCCCCACCCCGTTGCGCTGGAAATCACGTGGGATCCTAGCATTTGCCATGAATAGGGCCTGAAGAGGAAGCGTTTGTGCATTTCCTTTTAAACATTTCCAGATAGTCCACCTGTCACGTCTGATGTGGCTCTACTCTCCCAGTCATATTCACAAGCCCTCACGACACCTGTGTGTCTGTGTTGTGACCAGGCTTTTTTTTTTTTTTAAGATTTTATTTATTTATTTATTTATTTGAGAGTGTGAGCATGAGTGGGGGGAGGGGTAGAGGGAGAAGCAGGGAACCAGAGGCTGGACTCCACCCCAGGACCCTGGGATCATGACCTGAGCAGAAGGCAGACGCTTAACGACTAAGCCACCCAGGTGCCCTGTGACCACAACAGTGCTTTTGCTGTTGTGACCTCTTCTCTTTTCTCTGTCTCCACATGCAACATCTGCTCACCTGCCTCAGCATGTCACACCCATTTTTCCTTCCTGTGGGGCTTCATCCTGCTTCCGGGAGGCTTCTCTGTCCCTGGGCTCTTGCCCTGACTTTCCCAGTTTCCAGTACTCTCTCCCTGAGTCATAAGCTTTCTCTTTTCCCCACTCTCCCCAGCCTGTTCCTATCTCAGGCTCACTTCTCCCATTCTCTTCTCGAAAAAGAAACGAAGACCAAGATCCTTCCTTCACCCTGGACAGTATTTATTTCCTGTCTTCTTAGAGGAGGCCCTGAGGCGACCTTCTTCCAGCAGACGGTGGTGGCGTCCTCTACCCTATACCTGAGTCAGGAAATCAAATTTCACTTGTTCCTATGCCCGTGCATCCCTGTCCCAGCCTCGGGCTCTCAGAGTCACCCTCCCTGAACTCCTTCTGCCGAGCCCACCTCCCCTCACCGTACTCCACCCACACAGACTTGAAGACGATTGTACTCTTCATTCCTCCTCACTCCTGTCACACCTTATTTCCTGTCCAGTTTTTCAGAATTTATTTTTTAAGATGTTGGCTCAAAGGTCAGCTCCTCCAGGCAGGCTTCCATGGTAGCCTTGCCCACCCTGGCCATGTGCAGTAGGGCTTAGGTCAGGGCCTGACCCGCCACCTGCCTGACTGCGTTAGGGATAGGAACTATGTGGAGGAATCTTCTCCCATATATTTTTTCTCTTGTGCTTGGCTTTCTCATCTCCATTTTGACTGTCACACCTTTGCCATTGAACTTATTAGCCCTTATTTCCAGTCTTCCTTTTTACTTGTGTCCCTTCCTGTCTGGCCCCTTCCTGTTGTCAGTGTTCGTTTTCTGAAACTCACCAGTGGCTCTCTCTCCTGAATCCCACTTAACACACACACACACACACACACACACATCTCATCTTGCAAGTCTTTAATCGAGACAACCAGGGGGAAAAGGAAAAATGATGAATTTCCAAGCTTTCTTTTATTCCTTCTTGGAATATTACACTAGGAATTGTTTTCTCGTAAAAACAGGAGTTGGTATAAAACAGTAGTGCCTGTAGAGATTTTAAAATTTAAAAAAAGACAAAGCTTCATGAATGATTGTGTTGAAAGTAATTTACTGAACAGTACCATCGTTAGAGTTTTATAAATTGATGTCTTTTTCAGGACTATGGCGGGTGTGTTTTCGAGGGGGGGGGGGACACTGTATCCGAGTATTTGTGATGTTACTCGTTGGTCATTGTCAAAATCCTGACTGTCCCAGAAGGGTATGAAGAGGATTATTAGCTCAGAAAGACCTTCAGAATACATTGCAAATGGAAATTGGAAATAAAAACCCATTTGTGTGTTTGTTTTTAAGATTTTATTTATTCGGGGCGCCTGGGTGGCTCAGTGGGTTAAGCCGCTGCCTTCGGCTCAGGTTATGATCTCAGGGTCCTGGGATCGAGTCCCGCATCGGGCTCTCTGCTCAGCGGGGGGCCTGCTTCCCTTCCTCCCCCCCCCCCCCCGCCTGCTTCTCTGCCTACTTGTGATCTCTCTTTCTGTCAAATAAATAAATAAATCTTAAAAAAAAAAGATTTTATTTATTCATTTGACAGAGAGAGACAGTGAGAGGGAACTCAAACAGGGGGAGTAGGAGAAGAAGCAGCAGGCTCCCAGCTGAGCAGGTAGCCAGATGGAGGGCTCAATCCTAGAACCCTCAAACCATGACCTGAGCTGAAGGCAGACGCTTAACAATGAAGCCACCCAGGCACCCCTAAAAGCCATTTAACAAGCCCATTTAAAATGCCCAGGTCCACTTTTATTAGGAAAATAGTCCAGCTTTCTTCAACCTAACAGCAAACCTAAGATGAGACCAGGGAAGGAAACAGTCCTATAAATAAACACCACATCCTCTTCTTCATGATGAACCAGAAGACATTTCTAGAAGGTGCTCTTCATAAGTGGCACTTGTGACTCGATTCACAACTTTCTCTTCAGAGCAAGGGAACATGATGGTCCTATATGACCTTGTAGCTGCACCCTACCCTTGCAGAGATTATCTGGTGACCCCTCCCTCTTTGTCTCAAAAAGGAGAAAGAAAGGAAAAAAGCAAAGCAAAACAAACCCATGCCAGTTCAGGTGCTAGGAAGCTGAGCCCCATAGAAGAGGTTTAGGGAAAGCAGTAGGCATGACACATTGGACCCAGCCTGGATTGTCTCTTCTGGAAGATGAGGTTGCTTGATAACCCATACAGTCTGCTTCACGGAGTTACTCTGGATCACAAGGAAGGGCTCCGTAAAAATTGCTTCAGTAAAAGATCCAAAAACTCACTTCTTGTCACCGTCCGTACCCTAGGATTGAACTATGCAAATTGCTGTTTACGCCCAGATGTTATGCCAACCTCTTAATAAAATTTAAAAATGACATCTGAAAATACTAGAAAGGAGACAGTTTATTTCATAGAAGTCTGTGGCTTGAAGTATGTGGCATAGCTAATCTTATTCATAAAAGCTTTAAGAAAAATAAAATTCATTCCTTTTAATGTCTGATGCTTTTGTGTCCGTTGATTAGATGTCTTAAAATTATTTTGCGATAGAACCATTCCTCCTGTGACAACAGTGACCTAAACCCATACAGAGATTCTCTAAAGAAATCACATTGCATTGTGTTCATGGCTCAGTGTTCCCCAGTGGAAAAATGCTCTAGGAAGTTAATTATTTAAAGGTTAGAAAGATAAAGAAATTGCCTTTTTTTCACAGAATGACCTTTGTGGACCAGTTTTTTGAAAAGAATTTGCATCTCTTTCCAAACACGGATGAGGGCCTAATCCCCAATTTCAGCTGTGTAAACACGGAATTTTCAGTCTGCTTGGAGAAAAAATAAAACCTGTTAACAACCAATGTAAAACCTGAATAGTATAGTAATGTTATTGGTCGTTTCCCTTATGCAATAACTTGGGAGTATCCTTCCAAAAAAAAAAGGAAAACAAAGATAATTTCTTTTCTTAGTTTCTGTGCTATGAGTAAAACAAACATGGTAGAACACAGACCATATTTATTAACACAGAAGCCTGTGGTGTCTCATTACCTGTGGATGTAGCAATCTTCATGATGTCCTCCTGTATAGTTTTCCATTTTGTAAGAAACACCATGACATACCTATGACTTTGAACACAAGAAGAAAACAGTTATTCAGCCCTCTTTTAGCACAGACTGTAAACTTGACCAATTGTGGTGCTGGTTTGAATAGTATTTCTAAATGCATCCATTCATAGCTAGCTACACGTTTAGGTCCTCTGGATAAAATGAGCAGAATTAGTAGTAGTAGGCTGTCAGTTTATTCACAAGTGTTGGGGAAGCATTTACAAAATTTTCTACAGAGCTCATGATGGATTTTTTTTTTTAAAGATTTGATTTATTTATTTATTTGACAGACAGAGATCACAAGTAGGCAGAGAGGCAGGCAGAGAGAGAGGGGGGGAAGCAGGCTCCCCAATGAGCAGAGAGCCCGATGCGGGACTCGATCCCAGGACCCTAAGATCACGACCTGAGCCGAAGGCAGAGGCTTTAACCCACTGAGCCACCCAGACGCCCCATGGATTTTAATATCTTGGAATGCCCTTACATTTCCTAGAGAATTCTGTGTGTACGAGCTTGGAGCCCCTCCCGAGGAGAATGAAGTGGTGGTCGTCTGCTCCATCCATGTGGGCAAAGCCCATTTCTGTCTTCTGCACGCCTGAAACCAAGAGGGGACGAGGGTTGTGGCAGGTTTTTATCTGATGTCACACACAAGGAAATGATTTAAAACTGCTTCATAAACTGCTGTAGAAATCAGCATTTCTGCTTTTTCCTGGACGCTTATTCCAGGTTGAAATTTGTCATCGGCTCTGAACGCTAACTGAGAGTCCAGACTGAATTATGTCAAAGACAGAATGATCTGAGAAGGAGCCGAAATCAATTGTGAACAGGGATCTTTTACATTCTTGTGGATGTTCTGTGTTTTGAGAGTAATATGTACGTCAGTTTTGTTTGTTGTTTTGCTTGTTTTCTTTGCCATAGGAGGAAAGAAAGGGGCAGTAGCTTTTGTGATAGAATTCTGTGAACTTCTATTTTAGGAAGACTTGCTATAGGGCATATTGATCTAGTTTTCACAGTCAACCTGAACCTGCCAAAATAAATACATAGGAAACTATTGTGAAAATACCTCACTAAACTTTCCTAGTAATACAATTTATCTACCAACTGCAAAACAAAGGTAGGTGTTGACATTAATGTCTTATCCTCACTGGCAAATGTTTTTCCCTTTGTCCCTGTAGTTTCTTTGTGTCTAAAAATCTGGAAACAACAGCCTTCTGATGAAAATATTTTGCTGGAATTAATCTAAATAATTGTGATGGCAGTAGTCAGCTCTTTATTTGATACAGCATAAAATAGAAACTATTAATAAGTTCTAACTAAATCATAGGCAGTAATTTGACCTCTACAGCCTATGGTAGGGAAGAGATTAGACTATTTTACAAGCCTAGTCTGAAACTATTGATTGTTTTTTATTTTTTTGAAGATTTTTATTTATTTATTTTGAGAGAGAGAGAGAGAGCATGAGAGGGGAGGTCAGAGGGAGAAGCAGACTCCCCATGGAGCTGGGAGCCCAATGTGGGATTCGATCCCAGGACTCTTGGACCATGACCTGAGCCGAAGGCAGTTGCCCAACCAACTGAGCCACCCAGGCACCCCTATTGATTGTTTTTTAAAAGCACACTCTTGTTCACAGACTACAAATCTGATGGGATTAAATCATTTGTGGTATTTTCTGAAAGTAGGTAGACTTTGTTCTCGTTGTTTCTTTTCTGTCCCATCACTTTGTCTTTTCTCACAGAGGATTAAACTGAGTCTGTTGGAAAATACATGAGCCCAACTAGAAGCCAGCTTGAAATTTTACCCTGAGGTTTAGCTGGTACTCATTATTTCCTTCAAAACTGTATTTTGTAGCTACTGAGGTAGACTTTCAGGAACAAAAGGTTATTTTATAGACTTGAGGTTACTGCAGTGTTTTTCTGGTTATCTTGTGCTGCCTTGTTCTATTCAGAAAAGACTGGGGCATGGTTGATTCAAATAACCACCTAAGAGTTAAATGTTTTGTGTGGCCTCACTTCTCTGGTCAAATGTTGGGGAAAATTTTCATTGATTTAAGTAGGTGTTACAGCTCATATAGCTCAATGTTTGGCAAGAAAGCATATATGGAAACTCTTGTCACGGCCAAATGTACAAGAATAAAGTAATTGGTTAACGTAAAAGGAAATGATTTTGACAGATTTACACTCTTGGGGTGTGTTAGAAATCCATCAAGATTCAGGATTCCAGGCATTTTTATCTTGCAGTGGAAGAATCCACCACCACTGAAAGCAAAAGGGCCACTTTGTGTAAGTGAAATGATGCTGACACACCTGCCTTTTTACTGTTGTGTCTTCTGCTCTGTTGTGATACAGACCTGATGGGTCCTGGAGGTCCTCTTCTCACGTTCTCCACTCTCTTTAGTCTTAGATGAAGATCAACCCAGGGAAGAAAAGAAAGAATGCTACTATAATCTCAACGATGCCAGCCTCTGTGATAACGTGCTGGCCCCCAACGTCACCAAACAAGAATGCTGCTGTACTTCTGGGGCCGGGTGGGGAGACAACTGTGAGATCTTCCCTTGCCCAGTGGTGGGGACTGGTAAGGACCTGCTGAGTGGTGTGTTCATCATTGGGTCTGGTGCTCTGCTGTCCAGGGCTTTGGCATTTTCTCATTTTGGTCTCTGCATTGAAGCCTTGTAACGATGGCATTGCCTGGGACCTGCCGTAGCAGAGCGGAGATGAGATCACCTTGCAGTACATTTCATTCAGGCCTGGAATCCTCCCCCATCGTCCTACCTCCAAATGAAATCTTAAACTTAACTTCAGTCCCGCCACAGAATACACTGTTACAGTGAGGTCCCATAGGGTATTTTGACAGAAAGGTGACTCAGTTTTATTACATTTTTACAAACCAGTCTTTTTTGCTAAAGCTGACACCGCATTATCTGTAACTAGAGCTTGCGTATTTAGACTAAGATCTTGCCTGGATGGAATCTTACTAAACCTTTAAAACACTAGAAACCACAGTCAGGTAGAAGGAAATCATCACATCAGCCAAAATGTAGGTAAATCAAAAGTGCATGAGTTCGGGGAGTTTTTTAAAGTTACTGGTAAACTTATAAAGCCATTAGATTTATTTGCCCCTACTCTGTAATTTCGGAGATTGTGCTGAATGTATTTGCCTGAATTAGATGACAAGCTTTGCCTTAAAGTTACTGAGTCTGAGAAAGAAAAACTGAGTTTTTCTTCCTCAAATTAATGGAGGATGTTCTTTTTTTTTTCTTTCTTCTTTTAACTCTTTGTTTGTTTGTTTGTTTGTTTGTTTGTTTTGGGTCTCTCCTGAACTCAGCTGAATTCACCGAAATGTGTCCTAGAGGGAAAGGTTTTGTCCCCAGTGGAGAATCCTCTTACGAGACGGGTGGTGAGAGCTATAAAGGTCAGAATCAAACAGAAGCGAATTTGCAACACATGTGCATATATATCATCATTCAAGTAAAATCACGGCTTGGGTTCAACAGAATTAGAGTTCTTCTAATCATGGAAACTTATTAGAAAGTCTTTAATTCTTCTGTTGGAGGGTCCCTACAGATTCCAGGCAGAGGTCTGTCTTGCGATTTAGAAAACATAGGACTGCTGGCCTTCGATGTCCTGTTAACCTGCTGAGTTTCCATCTCTTCCTATCTGAGATGGGAGTCATGTCTCCGAGGTTTATTGTGAGAATTAAATGAGATAACATACTCAAAATACTTAACACAAAATTCTGTACCTACGAGGTACCTTCTATAAGTTTATTCTTTTATCCCAGACATACGTTAGAAATAACATGATTTAAAACCGTGTAATTTTGACTGCCATTATGTTGGTCTGTGTGGTTATCAACAAAGTTAAGATTCTTGCCCTTTTTAGAACTTATCCCACTATGGCTAAGAGACTTTTACCAAAGGCTTCAGATTCCTCATAAGGAATAGAAAAGAAGAAAACTAAAGTAGATGTGTGTTCTATATTTAATGCTATTAGTCTATAATTCTAAAATAAATGCACAGCCTTTTTGGCAAAATTTAAAGCACATGTATGAATATTTCCTTGCTAACCACTCACTTTTGACATTTCCATGGTAGAGCTATTATTGACATCTCATATACAATGTGGGTTTTTCCCCCCTTTACGTTTTAAGATTGAAAACTGCTAAGTGGCTGGAATATAGACTAAACATTTTTATTGTCCTTCCGTTGTTGAGAATAGTGTCTTAAGGATAGTCAGTAGCTGGGTATGTGTTTTTAAAATCTATTTATGATTTAGTCCAATTAAATAACAAGACTTGGTTTGCAATATGTGTTTAACGGTTTTCAAGTTCCCAAATATCCTACTTTGTTTTTGCAGGGATATGGTTAAATCTCACTTAATATTGTGGAACAGAGCCCTGATTTTACCATAAAGTCACCCTCTCTCATATAAAAATAAGTTCCTCCTCACCCTGTCTTAGCAGTGCTGTAAATGGTTGGAATATTAGTTGCAGATCCAAACAGCCATGTATTATGGACTCGACTTTGCCATTTTCCAGCTGTGTGACTTTGAGTGATTCATCTTCAGAGCCTATGATTTCTTTTTAATGAGACGGCATTTGCTCTAAAATGCTAGAACTGATGATAATAATAATAATAGCAATGAAAGTAAGGGATAATAGTTTATGAGAGTCTGTGGATTCTTCTACATGGATTTTCTCATTCAATTGTTTGAGTCCTATCAGATGTTCCTGTTGTCTCCAACTTAGCACTGAGTAAACTGAGGCTTGCAGATGGCGAGCGCTATAAATTCTGTGGAGGAGTGGGCCTGCCACCCCCCTTAGCAACTTGTGCTTTTCTTAGCTGGTCATTATCACCAAGAAAGAAGCCTCATCGAGTCCCATCAAACTCTCCTTGGGAGTGTTCTTCATCTCAACTAGTTAATGGGTCAAAATATACATTTATAGAAGCCACTTTTCTTAAAAGGTATATCCTTACGAAAATATCATTGGTTGAGTTGTGAAATCCATAGATTATTTCATCAAATAGGAGGTAGCAACCCAGAGATGGTCTTTACAAGAAGACCTTCTGCACTAATGTTTTGGACATTGTTCCATAGGTATCACAGAGTCTGTCTCCACATCTGTGAGTTGGGTCTTTAAGAATTTTCTTAAAATTTTATTCTAAATTTCTGAAAACTTTTCTAAAAATTTTTCTAAAAACTAGTTCTTAAAACTATGATAAATTCTGAAAACCTTAAAAATCTTCTGTTGTTGTTTCTGAAGATTCTTTGGGCTATGAATATCATAATATCTAACTTGAAGCCCCATAACGGTTAGACTTTTCTTTTTAACTGAAAGACCTAAGCTAACTGTTCTCTTTCTCCATCCCCCCCCCATAGATGCGGATGAATGCATGCTCTTTGGGCAAGAAATCTGTAAAAATGGCTTCTGTCTGAACACTCAGCCTGGTTATGAATGCTACTGTAAGCAGGGGACATACTATGATCCCGTCAAACTACAGTGCTTCGGTAAGTGTGAAGAAGCCACATTGTGCTGTGAAAACACACAGATGGAAAAAGATAAGTAAACGCTGTGTATGTAGTAAAAACAGTTCCCTAGCATCTGAGTCACGTGTCGGAAAGATCTTCAAATGTTTTATGGATCTTTTTCTTGAGCGAGATTTAAGAAAATAAAAAACCTCCATACTCTTATTTGAGCAGATTTCAAGCAAAGAGTTAATATTCAATGTGGAATTATAATTCAGGTCACTGGTTTAACCAAAGTGTTCTTTTGGTCTGGGGAGCCTCCTGTTTCATCACTCAAACCATGCAAGTGAAAGTCATTTTTAAATACTGACCCAGACTTTAAGGCTTAAGCAGAAAACCATATACACTAGGCAGAAAAAACATAGCAAAAAGGAAATAATTTTAAAGCTATCATAAAGAGACATTTTATCTTGAATTTCGAAGCATATCCTGTTCCTAAATGTTTTCTTTCTTTCTTTAATGTCAGCAGCAGCAGGGCACCATTATTTTTCCAATCGATACAACTTAATATTTTTCTAGTCAGAGCTATTCTGTCTTGGATGATGATGTGTAGTTACTGAACGTGTGGCAGCCCCTAGGATCTGGACGAAAGTTCGCAGTGTGTGAAGTTTGGGACATGTATGACGTACAACTTATTGCTGATTGTCTTTAATAATTTTTTTCTCTTAAGATTTGGATGAATGTCAGGACCCCAGTAGTTGTATTGATGGCCAGTGCGTTAACACAGAAGGCTCTTATAACTGCTTCTGTACCCACCCAATGGTCCTGGATGCTTCAGAGAAAAGGTGTATACCCCCAACGGAGTCCCACGGTATGTTTGGATCTGAGATGCAAGTCTATGTCCCAGTAAATCTCACTGTTTATATCCCCGGGGAGATGATATGCTACTCGTAATTGGCATAATTTATCTATCCATTATCACTGCTAGGAGCAACCTTGGATGACGTCAGTTGAAAGGCAGGAAGTTTGGAATTGAGTACTCGAGTGTACTGGTGTCACTAGTCCAGGGCTTTGGTGGATGAATTGGGTGAGGAAGCATGAATCTGCAAAGTGTTATGTAGAAAGAATTGGTAGGATCTGACAGAAGCGTGGGTGTAAAAAAAAAAAAAGGGAAGATTGGAAAATCAGAAGTGCTTTAGGATTATAGAGTGTAGAAGGAAGACAGTGCAGTGCTTTCTATAATGATGGGAAGCGGCAGAGGGAGGGGTTTAATTGGAACATGATGGGCAGGTTGAATTTCAGCGGATGGAATGACACCCGGTGGGAGATGACAGAGGTTCGATCCATGGAAAGACCAGACTGGCTTCAGACTTGTACTTGGAAGTCACTCTCAGAAACAGAGATGGAAACTTTGAGACTCACTGGCTTCCACCACACTGTTTATGAAAGAGGAATAACAGTGCGATTGTCATGGAACCATGTTTTCCCTTTCAGAACAAATAGAAGAAACCGATGTCTACCAGGACCTGTGCTGGGAACATCTGAGCGAGGAGTATGTGTGTAGCCGGCCCCTCGTTGGCAAGCAGACGACTTACACGGAGTGCTGCTGCTTGTATGGCGAGGCCTGGGGTATGCAGTGCGCGCTCTGCCCCATGAAGGATTCAGGTGAGCCCTGCGGCAGCTCCCTCTGCTGGGGTTCCTCTCCCCTCCTTCGGAGCCTGGCCATCCTTTCCCTTCTCTATCTTCAGTTTCACTCCCGATTCCTTACTTTCATCGGAGGCGTGGTGAGGGGTGTGTGCTCCAGTCCAGACCCCGCCATGAATTTTTGAAACCCATTCTCTTTCACCGAAGAATGACACATGACCCAAAGAAACATCACGCAACTTAGCAGTTGGTGACATCCATCTTGGGAATTTGTATTTCCTGACACTTCCTTTTCTTCCTACAGTCTGTCTCATTTCTAACAGTGTTTCCTCTGAGCAAAAAAGTGTCAAAGACTGTCGACAGTCTTTGTAGGGCAAAGTCCCGGTTTTTATGTCAGCCTCTTGGTGAGAGGGACCAAAAAAGGGGGTAGAACAACAAAGGCAGAGAGAAGAAGTAAGTGAAAATGTATTTGGACCAAGGTCCTTTGATTTCCAGGGTTAGATCGGAGGATAAACCTTTGGCCAGATGGAAAATGCAACAGTTAGGCTCCGGGTTTATCCCCTCTCCTTGCGCTGGGGAAGGACCCGGCGGTTCTGACTCTGGGTGGTCTGGTGACTGCGGGCTTATGCGCCGACTGCCTGCTTCTCTCCTTACCCCTGCAGCCACTTCCTGCTCTTTAGAGGAAAGTCCGTGAGAGTGTTGGTGTATCATTTTGTCGTTGGCTATGAAATCCATTTGTTAAAGCTGGAAAGACAATGTGTGTGGGGGGATAAAGCGAAGGAGTGTGTCATGAAAGCATTCTCAGCATGGTCAAGAGGAGAAGCATTTCCCAAAAAGAGGAAATGCATTGGTTTTCAGTTCATTAGAATGCAACTTTCGAGCTATTTTGTAGCTTTTCAAATTGGCAGTAACCTAAAACCCGTGTAGCATCAAAAAGAAAATGATTTGAAATGCCATAAAAAGAAAGGACTTGCAAAGGATAAAGAGAGAAGACGTAAAGAAATCGATGGTGATAGTAGCCCAGGACTAGAAAGAGGATGGGTAGGGGCGCCTGGGTGGCTTAGTTGGCTAATTAAGCATCTGCCTTCCGCTCAGGTCATGATCTCAGGGTCCTGGGATCAGGCCCCGCATTGGGCTCCCTGCTCAGCAGAGAGCCTGCTTCTCCCTTTCCCTCGGCCTGCCTCTCTGACTACTTGTGCTCTCTCTCTCTCTCTCAAATAAATAAATAAAATCTTAAAAAAAAAAAAAAAAAAAGGTAAGAAAGAGAATGGGTTCTGGGGCCAGAAAGTCTCGGTTGGGGGGATCCAGAACGGCCCATTGAGAAAAACAACCTCACCCAGCGCAGCTCATTTGTGAAACAGCAGCGCCCGTGTCTCCCTTGGTGGGTTGTTGAGGGTGGGGAAGGTGCCAGCAGGGCAGGCACACAGGGAAGGCTGTAATTGTTAGCATCCCTGTGGCCTCCCCTCCCGGAGGCAGATGCCCACGGAGAGGAGAGTGACAGCTGTAAGAGGCTTGAGACATCTCACGGTGCTGATACCTCAGATCATTTTACTTAGCCAGTGGTTTTTGCTGTTTAATTTTTTTTCAAAAATAGCATATACCCCTCTTGAAGAAATCATCGAAGATGTTCCATCCCTCTCCACCTACTGCACCACAATGGAACTCTGCTCCTCCTTAACGATATTCATTCTTAACAGTTGTTTTTTTTTTTTTTATTATCAAAACCTTTTATCCTTCACATTAATTATTGTTATACAGCTGCATTTATATTCGTATCTTTTAAAGATTTATTTGAGAGAGAGAAAGCGAGCGAGCGAGCACAAACAGAGGGAGAGAAGCTTCGAGCAGACTCCCTACTGAGCAGGGCTTGAAGACGTGGGGTACAGCTCGCCACCCCATGAGACCATGACTCTGAGATCATGACCTGAGCCAAAACCACAAGTCAGACGCTTGACCGACTGAGCCACTCAGGCGCCTGTGTGTTTAAGAGCATTATTTAAAACTGAATTCCGTATCATCCATAACACACGCTTTGTTTTTCTGTTTTACTCTTCAGCATCCCTGAAATTGGGGGTATCGTATGAATGACAGCATCAAACAACAGCCACAAGCCTTTTTTTTTCCCCCACGTTTTAACGTCTGCTCTCTCACAATGCTTGTTACCCTCTGCGGTATCTGAGATCCACTGAAAGATGGTAGCTCTTACGCGGCTACACAGATTGTTGTATGGGTGTGCCAGGTTTTCTTTCAAGTCACCTCCCGCCCCGGACATTTGGGTCGTTTGTCCCTCTCACCCCTTGCCGCGATCTCGATTTTCCTCTTATAAATCCAGCTGCAGGGAACCTTCGTGTGTGCGTCTTATATATACCTGCGGGAGAAAATTCCTGCAAATGAAAATGCTGGGTCGGGAAGTATGTGCACTTTAAATTTACTGTATTACTCTGAACTTATTGTGCAAATTAGTGCTCACCTTGGCAGCATGTGAAATGACGCTTTCCTCACACCCTTCTTCCACTGGGTATTTGCAGGCTTGAGAACTGTTTTGGTGGTGTTGTTGTTGTTTTTAAATAAAGACATTATTTATTTACTTGACAGAGAGATCGTAAGTAGGCAGAGAGGCAGACAGAGAGAGAGGGGGGAAGCAGGCTCCCCACTGAGCAGAGAGCCCAATGCGGGGCTCAGTCCCAGGAACCTGAGATCATGACCCCAGCCAAAGGCAGAGGCTCAACCCACTGAGCCACCCAGGTGCCCCTTGAGAACCGTTTTTATCAGATGGGTGAGAAGAATATCTTACATGCGTCTCACTTATTTCTAGGGAATTAGATCATCTTTTTCATGTTTTTCCCGTCTTTCATGTTCAAATGATGGGCATTTCTTTGTCAGTGAACTGTTTATCACATCCTTTGCCCATTTTTTTTTTTTTTTGGTTGGACTTGGTGTCTTTTTCTTATTAATTTGGAAGAGCTTTGTGCATATTCCATTCACAAGCCCAACATTTGGGTTATGGTACGTATGCTTGTCTTTCTGCAAACTCCTTTAAGGAGATTCTGCACATATTTCCATTTTCTTCTGTCCCTGTTCTGCTCCTGTGATATTAACTAGTTACTACATATAAATCTGACAAGCTGTGCCTTTGAAAATCAAATTTAATTGACATAGCTTTTGGAAGAATAGTCAAGTATGTTGTTGTCAGGAATTAATCTTAGAATATTGTATCAGTTATTTTTAACTAAGGCTAAACACTTTTTTAAAATTTTTATTAACATATAATAATATATAACTTATATTATATATATAATATATATGTATATAACATATAATAATAATATATTGTTAGCCCCAGGGGTACAGGTCTGTGAATCACCAGGTTTACACTTCACAGCACTCACCATAGCACATACCCTCCCCAGTGTCCATAACCCCAACCACCCTCTCCCTACCCCCCCACCCCGGCAACCCTCAGTTTGTTTTCTGAGATTAAGAGTCTCTTATGGAAGACTAAACACATTTTAAATGTAAATTTGAACGAATATGTGTGAACAAATACATACTGTATAACATTTTTAGGAGGGTATGGGGTATCAGGAAAAGAATGGTACCCATTGGCAAATTTTAAAAATAATTAAGCATTGCTAATTATAATAGCATTATATAATTATAATAACTAGCCTTGCCACACTCTTAATTTATATATGTATAGTACAGTACTTAGGATAAATTCTCCAGAAAGAATCTCTAGCCTATAGTCCACCAAATCCTCAAAGTCAGTGGTTTTCAATCTTTTATTGTTTAAACACTGGTAATTTTTTGTCCACTGAATTACTTTAAGCTGAAGTATGTAAATTCATTAACCTCAAAGATGCTGGGGGAACTGGCTGGGAGAATAGCTACTTGGGCTCTTGAGGTATCTGTGAAGGACCCCAGGGTTCCAGAGAACACATACTGAAAACTGTTGTTCTAAACGGTTTAGTTGGAGGATAGGAGTAAGTTAAGCAGGGAGTTAAGCAAGTTAAGTTAAGTAAGTAAGTTAAGCAAGGAGTATTTCTGTTACATCCCTACGATTATGGTCTTAGGCCCCACTTAGGAGTTATTCATTCTGAATCCACAGAGAAGGTCCACAGCGAAATTAAAGAGGTTTCCCAGCGGTCCCCTGACCAGCCTGCACTGCCTGCGTTAGCCCCTGACGTTCCGGCTGCACCTACAGCAGACCATCTCCTGCTGGCCGTTGCTGCTGGAATAGAGTCACTGAGGGGAGCCAGGGCACAGCGGTCAGCACAGGCGCTGCCTTGGACTCCTGCTTGTGCAACTTATCTACAGAACCTTGTTACCTGGTCACTCTGTGCCTCTGTTTCCTAAAGTGAAAATAATTTCACCTGCCTTAGCACTGTTTTAAGAATTGAGTAAGTTAATACAGGAACACCTAGAGGAGTCTTTGACAAGCCGGAAGATAGTAGCAGCTGTTGCTGCTTACTGCTGAGTGACTCAGGTCAGATGCCTTTTTCAAATGTACCTGAAATCAGAGGGTCTTATAAAATATACAGTTACCTAAGAGCGTCTGGGCATGAATGAAGGACAGACAAATGCAGAAGTAATTGTCCTCATAGAAGACTTGCTTTTCGAGACAGCTGCTTCATAAATATCAGTGGGCTTGCCAATGACATGTACCTGGAAATCTTATCAAAAACCACATTATGGTTTTTGGGTGCAAAGAGGTGAGCAGGGCTCGGCATTTCTAGCACGTCCCAAGATGACGCAGATTCCGCTGGTCCTCAGACCAGCACGCAAGATGTTCGAAAGACATCTAAGAGCATCTGCCTTAATTTTGTTAAAAACCAACTTTAAAGCTGTTACCAATTTTCCAGCGAGGAAACAAAGAATGTGTGATTTTCAAACACATTTCCTCATCATTTCTGTCACTGAATCTTTTAAATATGTTGTTCATGGATATCCTGAGAGTCGAAAAGGACCACATCGTCTGTGTGTTAGTATAAGCACTGGATTCATCCCAGCCTCTCGGGCACTGAACCGTCCAGTTTCCCTAGGAGCTCAGCACTGCTTCGGGGAACAATTAGGTACTGATGGAAACAGTGCCGGGGAGCTTGAGGAATAAATCGCAGCTTGTCATCAGCCTCAAGCATTAAAGTGCGGTGTCAAGTAAAGCCTTGGCTCTGGAGCAGGCTTTCACACTTCTGGTCCAACAGGTCACGGGCACTAATTCTTGCTAAGGCAGCAGCTCCGTCTGAGAATACTGGTCGTTGGAGAGGGTAGGGAGGGGTTGGTTCAGTAGTGTTCTCTGAAGTTCGATGGTATCTTGAGGATTGGTACCACATGCCGGGGAAAGGCGTGGAGGGGGACACATTGTGTCCGGGCAACTTTACATGAGGAGAATTGCAGAGTCATATAATTCAGTATGTTCCTGGGGCCACTTAGGTTCCCGTCTTCATCCTCTGCTAGATGGAGGCCAGACACCGGGCATTAGCTGAGGTTCCGGATGACTGAGGGCGACCCTGCCGGTGGGACAGCACGTCGTCTGTGGACGGCATCGTGTGCCTTCAGCCTTCCCGTCCTAGTCTGGAGGCCTCTCTCCCCTCACTCCCACTCCTGCCTCTTCTTCTCCTTTCCCTCTCCATACCTTTGGGCGCTGCCTGCTTTTAAAATGTTTGAGGAGAAGGGGCCTGACCTGCTTTGGGAGGACCCACAAGTTTGACTTCTTTATCATGATGTCTCATTCCGGACTCTGGGAGAAAAAAACATTGTTGGGAAAACCAAGTCAGGGAAAACAAACTGTTTTACCCACATCATTAATAGGACCGGGAGAAACTACAGCTTCAGAGCCAGGGGATAAGGGTTAGCCAAATGAGAGCCGGTGTCAGAGTCATCAGCTCTGCGTCCGTCTAGCACACTGCTGCGAGTAATAACAATATATATTTTACAAATTAAGGGACTAAAGCAAGGCAGTAATTCTTGGTAAGTAAAACGTGGTGATGCCTTGCATTTATCTAAAATGAATTTTTAATATTTTTATTGCTGTTCATAAAAGCATAAACTTAAATTTTCTGGAAAATGTACCTATGAATTGCAAGATATATAGGATGCTGTTATCACATGGAAATAAAAACCCATTAACCCACATGTGAAAGAAAATTAGACACACTTGAATACTGGAATCTAAAATACCCAGGGCTGCAGTGCCTGAGTGGCTCAGTCATTAAGCATCTGACTCTTTTTTTTTTTTTTTTTTTTTTTTTAGCTCAGGTCATGATCTCAGGGCCCTGGGATCAAGAACCATGGGGGAGGGGAGGAGGCCCCCTCCATGCTCAGTGGGGAATTGAGAATTGAGAATTCTCTTCCTCAGGTCCTCCCCTGCTCAGGCTAAAGTGTTTGCATGTGCACATGCACATGCTCTCTCGCTCTCAAATAAATCTTAAAAATAATAATAGGGGCACCTGGGTGGTTCAGTGGGTTAAAGCCTCTGCTTTCAGCTCGGGTCATGGTCCCAGGGTCCTGGGATTGAGCCCCACATCAGGCTCTCTGCTCAGCAGGGAGCCTGCTTCCCTCTCTCTATGCTTGCCTCTGTGCCTGCTTGTGATCTCTGTGGTCAAATAAATAAAAAATAATAATAATAATAATAAAAATGCCCAGGGGTCCCAATGTCTATAGCTATCTCATTAAAATTAGGCTTCTGTTAAATAAATTACCAAAATAATTAGACGTATCGTAAGTAAATTGAAGATAAAGACTTAAAGTCCTGACCTAAAACTGAAGAAATTTGATGGGACCCTTCAGCGTGTTCGGAGAGTGCCACCTATGGGTAGTATGGTGTACTGCACTACAGGTGTTGGACCCTCTGAAGTATTCTTAACACCTAACGTCAGGTGTGGAAAGGTGAGAGTAGTTTAAAAATAAATAAAAAAGCCTCTAAGGAAACAAGTGCTGCAAAAGAGATGGGGAAATGTTAAAACAATTTTTGTAAAATACTAATATTAATCAAAATGAGAGGAATGGTCCTCTCAGTTTTGCTGAGAGAACAGTTGGGAGATAGAAATGTAGAGATACATTTGGTGCAGAAATTCTAGTTCTGGAGATACAAATCATGCTTCTACTTGAGTGCTGGGGGTGGGGGAAATGTAGTCATTACAATATAAGAAAAATTTGAGGGGCGCCTGGGTGGCTCAGTGGGTTAAGCCGCTGCCTTCGGCTCAGGTCATGATCTCAGGGTCCTGGGATAGAGTCCCATGTCGGGCTCTCTGCTCAGTAGGGAGCCTGCTTCCTCCTCTCTCTCTCTCTCTGCCTGCCTCTCTGCCTACTTGTGATCTCTCTCTCTGTCAAATAAATAAAATATTAAAAAAAAAAAAAAAGAAAAATTTGAAATCAATTCTGTCATTAGGGAATTTTTAAACTATTATATGCAAGGTACAATTAGGAATAAAAACTGTGGTTGAAAAGCCATCTTAAATTATTTATAGTTTACCTGTTTTCAGTTTTAGTTAAATTACTTACATATTCCTTCTTTCGTTTCATTATTTATTACACACCTGGATGCACTAGCCAACAAATTTTGGAACAGGTGTACAGTTTGCCTTTTACATGAAGTATAATTTTAATTCTGTAAATCTAACATACTATACAATTATCTTACTAAATTAGAAGAGCTTTTTCCTAAATGTTGTCTCATGCTAATGTGTACATGATACCTTTATTTAATAAATTCTCTATTTGCTGCAACACCAATTTTTTTTAACACTTCCTGATAGCTAACCTACCCCCAATTTTTTCATACGGTTTTGCAAAAGGGAAAGACTTTGGAATCTGATTCAGAACAACTGAACTGGTGATTTCTTCCATATCCATGTCCGGCTCTTACATATTCCCAAATATCTCTGTGTAAGAAGTTTCATAATACCCTTGGAGGTGTGAAGGAAGGCAGGGATTTGAATCATGGACTGAACTTGAAAAAATATCATAACTGGGCAGTGGTTCCAAAGGTCCTTTCAGCAGTCATGGCTTAAAGCCTTTTCCAAGAAACATGTTTCCAAAGAATGTTAATAATAACTTTGGAACATCCTCCAACCGAGGCACAGTGAGTGGTCACTGCCTTCAGCTGAGGCAGCCCAGGGATCTCATGCCCTTTCCGGCAGTGCTTCAGTCGGCTGCCCTGGACAAGTTACTTTAGTTTCCTTTATCCAAAGTGGAGAACTCTTGTGAGGGGATATGGTAATTAATACTCTCTGAGTACAAAAGCATTGATTATTTTTTTTTTAAGATTTTATTTATTTATTTGACAGAGAGAGACTACAAGTAGGCAGAGAGGCAGGCAGAGAGAGAGAGGAGGAAGCAGGCTCCCTGCTGAGCAGAGAGCCCGACGCGGGGCTCGATCCCAGGACCCCGGGACCATGACCTGAGTGAAGGCAGAGGCTTTAACCCACTGAGCCACCCAGGCGCCCCGCATTGATCATTTTTGATCAGAGATCCTGAGTATGATGATTAAAGGAAGTGTAGCTGTTAATAAATTATAGTGGAGCATTGAAGTCATGCTGGAAAGATATAAAAGGCCTCCTAAATTCTGGCTACTAAACCTGCGCACATAATGTCTGCCGTAGATACGTCGAGCAGTAAGTGGTCCCGTTCCCGGGGACATAATCCATGGTATCCGTGGAACTAGGTTGCATGGGATACTATATGGCATGCAAGTGAGCAATTTATGTTTCTTACGGAAAAGATGTATTTACTTCCTCTGTTACAGAATAAAATTTAGTAGCAGATTAGGCACACACAGCTTTGTGATGTAATCATTACATCAGCTTTCTTGCTTGTCAAAAGGCAGCGGCAACAATAGGTCATCCGAGGGTTAAATGTGATGAATGTACGGGAGATGCTTGGATCACAGGAAATGCTCTGGAGATGTTAGCAAATCAGAGCTTGTTCCAGGAAATGAGTTGAGCTAATGCTTCTCCCCACTGCTACCTTTTATTCGGTGCTAGAAGTCTTCTTTGAAAGGAGGCAAGAATTAAAGACAATGAAAAATTGGAAGAGTGTTTGGGGACTCACAGAGTCAAAGGGCTCGGTGAATCCCAAGAGACGCTGCTCCTTTCATGCCCTTCCAGTCTCCAAAGCTACGAATATGTAAGCTAAGGCAGGCTTTATGGCTGGAAAGGATCATTTAATGTTGGCTTTTAAAGGAACATTCAGTGTGTTCAGTGTATCCATTTTTTTTAGTAAAAGAGCAAAATAATGTTAGAACCTAGATTTTCCTGAGAATTTATACATTTTACCCTGCTCCTTATAAGTCCATTATGTTTATAATAAGATCAAACTTTATTTTCTGATGAACCTTTAAATAAATCAAGGAAGAAATAAAACTTTCCTTTAGAGTGACTTCTATATCGAAATTGTGTTAACTCTCTTAACACTTTGGTCTCTGTTTATAAGTTTTATCTATTTGATTTTCTCTCCAGCACTTGATATATACTGGAGAGGTCAGCCCACAATCCTAATAAGCGTTTTTTTCTTAAGCAGCTTTTATAAATCTAATAAATGAAACTTAAAATGACAAATTTAATTTTTAATAAGTTTAAATCCTGTTTACCAACATAATCAAGTTCTCTCAATTCTCATTCAGCACAAACCCTAATCTAGCTTTATTTCAGATTAAAATCTTAAGGTCTCTGTCTGATTCTCTATTACATGGTTCTCCAAAACATTATAAACATACAAAATAACAAAAACCTCATTCTCAAACCTTAACAGAAGAGTATTCCTATTCTAGACTTAATGTACATCATTACTAGCAGAATTTCCACCTCAGGCCAGGTGAAGTCACTGGATAGAAAGATTCATGGCTGGGGGCGCCTGGGTGGCTCAGTGGATTGGGCTGCTGCCTTCGGCTCAGGTCATGATCTCAGTGTCCTGGGATCGAGCCCCGCATCGGGCTCTTTGCTCAGCGGGAGCCTGCTTCTCTCTCTCTCTCTCTGCCTGACTCTCCGCCGACTTGGGATCTCTCTCTCTTCAAATAAATAAATAAAATCTTAAAAAAAAAAAAAAAAAAAAAAAAGAAAGATTCATGGCTGTGATTGTCCGTCATTAGAGAATTAGGACCAGCGCGTGGGGTGTGTATAGTCCCGTGGGAGTCTGAGGGTCCATGTGTGATATGCTGGGCACATTTCATTCCTTCCATGTGAGCGGGGTTTCTCATCTATTATTTTTATAATCAGTATCCTTTAGTACAGGGGCTCTGAAGAGAATAATAGGGCAGATAAAATTAGGAAAAGTTTTTCTCCGTCTGCGCGTGACTCCCTGTAAGAATCAGATACCTGCTTCTGAAGGGATGTGCTCACCCTGTGGGGAGATTCCCCACCACCCTGACAGCTCAGACTGATGATTAACTTCCCTTGTGCCTGTAAGGTAGGCTGGGGGGGGGGGGGTCAAAGTTCTCCAGAAAAACTGACCCAATAAAAGAGAGAGGGATTTCTTGATTGGTTGATTCATTCATTCATTTATTATAAGGAAATTGTTCCCGTAAATATAGAAGCTGGTAAATTCAAAATCTGCAGGGTGGGCTGGTGATGTGGGACGTTTGAGGGGACCCCAGGCTCCAGGTCACAGGCCTTCAGGCAGGAAGAGCCTAAGGGAGTGGGCTGTGGGCTGGAGAATTTTCTCTCACGCAGAAGATCATTCTCTGTTCTTTTCAACCACTCAGTGACTCAGTCATTGCCCACAAGATGGAGGGCAATTTGCTTTATTTAGACGCACCAACTTAAATGTTGATCTCATCCAAAAACACCCTCACAGAAACGCCCGAAACAACGTTTGACCAACTACATCAGGGCACCCCAGGTCCCAGCCAGGTTGGCACATGAAATTAGCTATCACGAGTGGGATTGAGAAAAAGTTAAATATTTGCATTTTGTGGGCCTTCTGCACTGCCCCCTGAAATCACACTCACGGAAGGACCTTAGTTTTCAGTTCTTTCCCCTCCGCCATGCATGCAGGGGAAGGGCAGGGAGGAGGTAGCATACTTAGTGCTTAGCCAGGGCCCCACCCCCACCCACCCCCACTGCTCAGAGGGCAGGTCAGACTGTGAAGGAGAGAGGGGACTTGAGGGGGGGAAGGAGTCCGCAGGGATCAGTGACAGAGAAGCCTGCTACAAAGAGGAGGGTCCGTGCCTCAGAGGAAGAATACTAGAAATGAAGCTAAAAAGTGCATTTTTAAAAACAACCTTGCTTTGGGCCGGTGCATCAGACAAAGAGAAAGCACCAGACAAGTCAGTCACATTCAGGTTAAGATCATACGTTGTAGGGACGCCTGGGTGGCTCAGTTGGTTAAGCAGCTGCCTTCGGCTCAGGTCATGATCCCGGCGTCCTGGGATCGAGTCCCACATCGGGCTCCTTGCTCCACGGGGAGCCTGCTTCTCCCTCTGACTCTGCCTGCCACTCTGTCTGCCTGTGCTTGCTCTCTCTCTCTCTCTGACTAAATAAATTAAAAAAAAAAAAAAATTAAAAAAAAAAAAAGATCATACGTTGTAGTCACTGTTTAAAAACATTTTTTACGAAAAAAGTAAAATAAAATAAAAACATTTTTATGTAAAAAGGAAACCTGGTGTGTTTTCGGAGGAAAAAGGAAAAAGAAAAAAAAAACAAACGAATAAACACGCCAGCGACAACCCAGCCCTAATGGTGGGGAGAATGGACTCCATCTCCTGCCGTAGTACTGGAGTAGCTCTCTGGAGGTGTGTCCTGGAACCAGATAGTCCCCAAACCCAGTGCCCTGGGGTTCGGGAGCCAGCATGGGTCTGGAACACCAGCTGCAGACCTTGCTGAACTGCAAAGCGGAGTATTAACTCTTCTGAGAACCGGTGGAAAACGATTGTCTCAAGGGCTCCCGAACAATGAGAGAACAGTTCGGTGTGAGCAGAATTTGATGACAGGATTTCCATTTGGGGTCCTGAGCACTTCCGAAACTTCAGTTTGCACACAGCTTGGACTTTGCGGTGTTCGTTGTATTCAGTGCTTATTTTCTTAAAAGCTGTGCTGCCTTGAAGGGCTAAGAAGATATTTGGCCCCATTCTTATATAAAATACTCTGAACAGAGAGTCAATTTGATTGCGATGTCCTGTTAGAATCTTTCTCCTTTAGAGCCAAAGCAGAATAATTAAGACATACACATCACATAAGCCATCTGCTGACAAAAAGCAACACTTCTATTTTTAATGAACAAGCGTTTTCATTTTTCTCAAAAATACCATGTTTAGCAACTCGGGCTTTCTCCCTTGAAATGAGAGATTACAAATAGGCACTCAGTTTCTAGAAACACCTTTTCAGTGTTATTTTCTGTTCAGTGATTTGCTCCGCGTGGAAATTTTGCTTTCACATACTTTAAATACACTTTGCTGCTGTGATGATTCTTTTCCCCCCTCTGCAGTGATAAGAGGAGTTGAAATGTCCTCGGAGGAGAATGAAATGTGGTGAATGGGGCTGTGGCAAAGCCACTGCACATAATTATTGAAAGCTGCATTTTATGTTTGAGGTTTTGAATTCAAATAACATTGTGCTTATTCTGACCTTTTCTTAATTGAACTTATGAGACAGCTGTGCTTAGAACAGAGCTGCTGGCCACCCGTGCCTCTGACCTCTTGGCCAGAATAGGCAATCCTGGCAGAGCAGGGCCAAGGGGAAGTTTATCTGGTCTCCCTTCAGGCAACACCCAGATTGGGCCTGTGATGTTTGGGAGAAAAGCATGGAGAAAGTGCTTATAAAGCAATCACACTCTTGTCTTTGTGCTGACACAGATCTTCAAGGAGTAGAAGCTAGGGAGGGCACTGTTTTGGCTCCATATCAGTGGCCAGTATCTTAAAAGAGAAGCAAGTTTCAAAAGATTAGCTCACTGGGGAGCTTAGGACACAGCATGCCTTCCTCCTGCTTCCTTCTGAGATTTAAGTTTCAGTGGCCTTCAGAGCTGTTGTGAACGGTTGTGCTGGTTGTGCACTGCTCCACTCTAGAAGATGCCATTCACATGGTCATCTGTGAGCACCTATAGAGTGCAGCTAAAGAAATCACTGCCAGGAGCAAGAGCTACTGAGATGTTCTCTGATTCTGAACAGATTCAGAGGGGAAGGTAAAAGAGAGTCATTTCAGATTAAAGTAAATGACAATATATAGGAAAATCATCTTTAAAAAGCTCAGTTTTACTTTGTACTAAGTGAGTGGATAATAATATTGGTTCTGTTTGGGATTACTTTAATATTCTATAATTATCTAGAATTTGCCCTTTAAATTATAACAGATTTAACAGTGCATCTTTATCTCATAACCTTGAGATATGTATTTCAGAATATTAAGCTAGTTGTTTTTTTTTTTTTAAGACTTTATTTAAGAGAGAAAGACCAAACATGCAGGGATGGGACCGAGGAAGGGAGACAGAGAAGCAGGCTCCCCGTTGAGCAGGGAGCCCAATGTGGTACTCAATCCCAGGAGCCTGAGATCATGACCTGAGCCAAAGGCAGATGCTTAACTGACTGAGCCACACAGGCGTCCCTCAAGCTAGTTTTGAACAAATATTAATACAGCTTTCTTTGCTTCAAAACTTTAGCAATATTAAAATACTATACTTTGAAACCCCATCACCTTTACCCTTGTTTTTAGCAAAAGAAAATGTTATATTTTGAGAATTTATCCTCACTTGGTCTTTGGAATATCATTAAATTTTTCTGGACCTTCCATTTCCTCAGCAGAGAAATGAATGAGAGACTAACCTTATAGGTTACACTGACTTCTTACAGTGTATTAAATTCCATGATTGTCCATCATTCTGGAAACACCTAGGTGAGCATCACTGAACTCGATACCGGCATCTCGTGGTGTTTACCTTCTATCACAACCACACGTTTCCATGACAAGTTGTCTTCCCTGGATTCTGCAGCCTAATAGTAAAGATTTTCTATTCAGGATCATGGACTATGTAAACTAGAAAGGACCGCAGAGATCAATTAGTTTTCTCATTTTACCAGTTAAAAATAAAAAGGTTAGCTGAACTCCAGTATTATTTTTGTTTCTCATGACTTTTTTTTTTAAAGGTGAAATTCACGTAAGAAAATTAAGCATTTGCAGTTTACTTTATTTTAAAGTAGACTCCACACCCAGTGTAGATCTGAACATGGGGCTTGAACTCATGACCCAGAGATCAAGACCTGAGCTCCAATGAAGAGTTGGATGCTTAGCTGACTGAGCCACCCATGTTCCCCATAGAATTTTCCATTTTCAAGTGAACAGTTGAGTGGCATTTAGTACATCCCCCGCATTGTACAACCTCCCCCTTATTCTGAAGCACACACTTAGCTCCTATTTTAAAGTAATTCTTACTTGGTTAATGCAAAAAGAGAAGACCCAGTGTATTCCTGATACATAATACTTACTAATTTTTGTTGTTTGTTGCCTTTTCAGATTGTCACTGCAGAGTGATATTTTTTTTAAAGATTAGTAATTTGACAGACAGAGATCACAAGTAGGCAGAGAGGCAGGCAGAGAAAGCCTGGGAAGCAGGCTCCCTGCTGAGCAGAGAGCCTGATGTGGGGCTCTATCCCAGGACCCTGAGATCATGACCTAAGCCAAAGGCAGAGGCTTTAACCCACTGAGCCACCCAGGCACCCCTGCAGAATGATATTTAAAGAGCAGGAAAAAAGAAAATAAAATGGTATAGGTGTCTTACAGTTGAAAATATGAGGGCGGGGGGGCGCCTGGGTGGCTCAGTGGGTTAAAGCCTCTGCCTTCCGCTCAGGTCATGATCCCAGGGTCCTGGGATCGAGCCCCGGGTTGGGCTCTCTGCTCAGCGGGGAGCCTGTTTCCTTTACTCTCTCTCTCTCTCTGCCTGCCTCTGCCTACTTGTGATGGCTGTCTGTCAAATAAATTATTTATTTTTTTAAAGATTTTATTTATTTATTTGACAGAAGGAGAGAGATCACAAGTAGGCAGAGAGGCAGGCAGAGAGAGAGGAGGAAGCAGGCTCCCCGCCAAGCAGAGAGCCCTAACGTGGGGCTCGATCCCAGGACCCTGGGATCATGACCTGAGCTGAAGGCAGAGGCTTAACCCACTGAGCCACCCAGGCGCCCCTGTCAAATAAATAATTTAAAAGAAAAAAAAGAAAATATGAGGTAAATCAGTTGAGAAAACAAGCATGTTAAACTGTCCTCTTGTTTGCCTGTTTATTGTACTGTTCGGTCTTCTCCTGTCAAACATTGGAGGTTACCTCATTCCCGTGTCCCCTGTGATTGCCTGAATGTAAGACTTGAATGCTCTATTTCCAAAGCCCTGGGTATTTAGAAATGGGGAAAACTCTTCATGCTGTCCTTAATAAGAAATTCACAAGAGATCAATCATTATTTCAGGGTTTTCGTATGTGGCATGATTTAATACCATTACAAGTGTATAAATTTTGGATCCAGGTTTTAGAAAGCAGAGGGAGCCTCCACTTTTTGGCATTCGTACCCAACTAATCTGTCTCTCCGGGAGAGTCTGGCTACATAAACAGCAATCTGTTGGAAACACAAAGAGTGACTGAACTTGGAAGGGCAGCGTTAGGTGACTGCTGGGGTGGGGGAGCCCGGCTGGTCTGTGGTCCATGAGTTTTCCTTAGAGCATTAACATTTACGGGAGTCCCGCAGAACATAAACCCTGCCAAGACTTTAGACTTCATTACCTCCCTGTCCTCGACAAGTACAGTTTAATTGAACATTAAGCAATTTGATCTCTTTCACCTAATAAATCGAGCACATTCAATAAACATAAATCCTGCTAATGATAGAGCTGACCCTGGTGGGGCTGAGCTCATCAGCGTTCATGGTTATTACTCTCCCTGGAATTTCAGTCACAAATGCTTATTGCCGAACTACATACTTACCTGGGGCTTACCGTCTAGGGAGCGCACTGAATAATTTTCTTTGCGGGGTTTCTGGAAAGGCAGCTGCGGAAGAGAACCTGGTTTTGCAGATGGACCAGTTTTGGTTTGAATCTCTCACCTAAACTAGGATGAGTGACAGGATAAATCAGAAATAAAAGGAGTTAACTGTGATAATTTCATAGGGTGTTCTGAAATGGAAGTGAAAAATGTGCAAAAGCTCACAGCAGCTCACGCAGGGGAACTTAATTATCTCTGAGAGCTCACGTTCCTTTTTCTCCCATGTTCCTAAAGAAGGGATCTAGAGTAGCCAGTATACATGGTACTTTTTTTGTTTCTCTTAAGCTTGCCTTTTTTTTTTTTTAAGATTGTATTTATTTATTTGACAGAGAGATCACAAGTAGGCAGAGAGGCAGGCAGAGAGGGGGGGGGGAAGCAGGCTCACTGCTGAGCAGAGAGCCCGATGAAGGACTTGATCCTAGGACTCTGGGATCATGAACTGAGCCGAAGGCAGACACCTCACAACTGAGCCACCCAGGCGCCCCTCTCTTAAGCTTTCTTATCCGTTAACATATGCCTGTGACTCTGAGTTACCTTCCTCCTCCCCTTCACCTCGCTGGCCTCCGCCCTACAGATGCTCACCTCCAAGGTGAACCTTCCTGGCTGGCTGCTCTCATCACCTTCTCTGTGGTCCCGATCAACTGTTGCACGTGTCACCGTGTATGCACTCTTGATCACAGCATCGTTGTGAGCTTCCTCTCTCCCATATCCCACCCTGCCCATAATAACTCTCCATGTCTGGCGGAATGAGTGAATGAGTCAGTCACAGAATGAGACAGTGACTTGCCTTTAAGAGTGCAAGGGCGGGTACCCTAATCCTGTTGAGCAGATGAAGCTCAAAAAAATAGGTCCAGTCTGAGGAACTAGAAAGCAGAAAAGCAACACTAGGACCTTTGACTCTGGGTCCTTTTCCTTGTTAGTATACCCTGTTTTCCTTGTTAGTATACCCTGTTTTCTCTCATAGTTCAGCAGGTTTTAATATCCGGGAAGCAGGGTTATAGCCTCTTCCCCAGACTCTGTGGGTCAGAGTTTTTCTCTGAGCAGAATCTTAGAGACCCCCACACCCATCCCAAACAGGTGTCCAGCTCCTCAGGATGTGACATGGCCGGTGGAATGCTCACACAGTCCTCTGTCGTCAGTGCTGGCTGGCATTTTCTGTCATTGGCGACTGTGTTTCTAACCTCAGAGCTTTTGCTGATTTCAGTCACAAATGCCTGTTTATACTGCGCATGCGGAAAGGCTCATTCCATTATTCCTGTCCTCTCCCTTCATGTCCTGCTTGTGCGTCTGTGTTTTCCAAACACAATCATCGATCGGTAATACGTGTGGAAGACTCTGAGAAAAACACCCACTCTAGAAATTAGAGCAAAATATGACCGGTTCTTATTGTAGGAGAATCAGTCCTTGGTCCTCCTTTATTTGAAAATAATGCCCTTCAAATTTCAGAGCCCTGAATTTTTAGCCTCGGTGTGTAGACAGTGAAACACAGCCTTGTCCTCATTTCTCAAAGCAGCTGGCTTTAATCTGTCTCAGGACTAAAGCTTCACCTCCCGGCCTCCCCACATGCCAGAGTGGCATCGTGGCGCATGACGGTCCAGACCAGCCCTGCAGATGGGCCTGTCATCAGGAGAGGAGATTTCCTGCCAGAATAGAGTAAAGTGCTTCTCAGGGCTGCTGACAGCAGAGGCCCCAGACCCAGTGGCTCCAGGGGGTAATTTCTAAACTTTTTTCTCTTTTTCTTTTTTTTTCCAATTTAAAATCAAAGCCGCACCATCTGTCATAGGAATCTTCCATGCCAGGGAAAGGAGTGTGACCGATGGCCTGGATCTTGTTTAGACGAGGTTGTGACGGTGTCCCAGGCCGTCCCATGTGTGTCTTTCATAGCTTTGAGCAAGACCTTCTCATTTGTCCTTGGGGTGAAGAATGCACGGCAGGGGGGGTGGCTTTGAGGTGTGAATATTTCCATTTCCTGTTCATTTCACATTCGTATCGGGCTAGATCCCAGATGAACACATTGTATGATGGCTCAGAAATGGCATTTGCCTCAAGTATTAGCTTTGCTAAGCCAACTTTTCTCTGTAGCCATCCCCAGGCGACGGGGCACATAATCATCATTGATGTGTTTAAGTAAAAGGTGTTTTAGAGAAGGCACAGTATGTGTTCATCCCCACACGCTGAGCTGGGTGAAATGGAGAGCTGGGAAGTTGTAGAAATAGTTCAGGGATCTGCCTTTCCTGGGTTCTGTACCCTCCGCCCACCACAGTTCACTGTGTCCCCAAGCTGGAGTGAAGCCATGTCCCAGCCCTTGGGATCAGCAAGGACATGCATCTCCAAGCTAGAAGGGGCTCTGGTTGTGGCTTTGGGGTGCTCAGAGGCCCAACAGGTGCTAGAAATGATGCCCATGCTCAGTTCCTGAAGGGGATGCCTTGCTCAAGTCTCAGAAAATTCTGTGATTCTCCAGTCGCTCCCCTGAAGAGGATAAGTCTGTGTACTCAGGACCTCGCTGAAGGATTCAGGCATATAATGAGAGTTGCTGAATGTCAGACCCCTTCTCTGAGGTCCGTTAATATTGTATTTCTTTTTTTTTTTTTAATGATTTTATTTATTTTATTTGAGAGAGAGAGAGAGAGATCACAAGTAGGCAGAGAGGCAGGCAGAGAGAGAGAGAGAGGAGGAAGCAGGCTCCCTGCTGAGCAGAGAGCCCGATGCGGGGCTCCATCCCAGGACACTGAGATCCTGACCTGAGCCGAAGGCAGCGGCTTAATCCACTGAGCCACCCAGGCGCCCCTAATCTTGTATTTTTGCTCTCACTGCCTGAACAGGTAATTCAGTGTGTCAAGGGAGCAAATCATTCTGTCCCCTGTTGTTTGAGATCAAGTCCATGAAGACATCTTCCTGTGTTGACTGAGCAAGAGTTTCCCTCCATGTATTTAAAAATTCCAAATAAGGGGCGCCTGGGTGGCTCAGTGGGTTAAAGCCTCTGCCTTTGGCTCAGGTCATGATCCCAGGGTCCTGGGAACGAGCCCCGAGTCGGGCTCTCTGGTCATCAGGGAGCCTGCTTCCCTCTCTCTCTGTCTCTGCCTGCCTCTCTGCCTACTTGTGACCTCTGTCTGTCAAATAAATAAATCTTTAAAAAAAAAAATTCCAAATAATTTTGAAAGAATATTTAAAAACATCTAGAGCGTGCTTTATTGCTCTATATTTTGCTATGTACTTTTTTTTAAAAAAGATTTTATTTATTTATTTGGCAGAGAGAGAGAGAGAGAGGGAGAGAGAGAGAGAGAAGCAGGCTCCCTACTGAGCAGAGAGCCCGATGCAGGGCTTGATCCCAAGACCCTGAGATCATGACCTAGGCGGAAGGCAGAGGCTTAACCCACTGAGCCACCCAGGGGCCCCTGCTATGTACTTCTTTGCCCGCTGACGACTGCTTTTACCTTTTGCTGACACTGAAACTTGTTCTTTTACTATCTTTGAAAATCCTTCTTTATTTGCACTTAGCGATTCTTCCCTCTGAGATAAATTAGAACCCCCATTTCCTTGGTGATTCAAAATTCAGGATAGTTCCGTAATGCTATCTCATTTTCATACATCAGTAACCCAGAGGTAGACAGATGAGAATTGTTACCCCTGTGTGACAGATACGGAAACGGAGCCCTGCCCGGAATGGCTAAACTGGAAAGTAAGTGGTCCAGTCAGGTTTTGAGCCCCAGCTTCTGGCTCCAGAAGAGCCCATGTTCCTCCCGTCACCCCAACGCTCACTTCACCCTTGACCCTGGCCGAGAACGAGAGCAGATGTGCACGACAGGAAGGGCGGCACAAATGGATTAGGGTAGACCCGTCCGTGCTTCCAGAAAAATAATTCAAAGTGCATGTCCTGGTGATGATGGGAACATAGTGCATCTCAGATACGAAAGAGCGTATGTTTCATGCAGAAATTGTGTTCTGATAACTGACCAAGACTGTTTTGAAATGTGGAATGTTTAATGTGTAAGAGAAAGTAAATCAGCAAAGGACAGTAAGTTCTAGAATCCCAAAAATGCATGGATGAGGAAGAAAGGGCAGGGAAAGAAGATTCGGTGCGTCCCTGAGGTCCCCCCCATCCTCCCCTTTACCAGCCCGGGTCCAGTTAGAAGCCCACCTTAGGAACCGCGTGGTAGTGCCCAAACACAGCGTACAGCTTGCTTTCTTGATGCCTTCGGGCAAGCTCTTTCAAATAAATCCCAAGTACCTTTTCTGGCAAAGTAGATCCTACTCGTCGTCTTCATTTCGGGTCAGGTGCCCCCTTTCCCAGGCAGCTGTACCTCCCCTTCATACTTCCCTGTGGGCCCTTTTCTTCTGCAGTGCCGGCTGGTGAGGTCTGGGAGGGGAGGGACCCACTCATTTCGTGGAGGAGGAAGGATGATCTAGGGGAAGACCCAGGCCTAAGGGCTAGGCAGCCCTGAAGGACCCAATGTCATTCAACAGCTCAGGACCCTCAAGGCTCAGCAGGGCCTCCCCACCCGGCAGATGTCAGCTAGGACCGTGCTCAGCCACCTCCGGATTCAGTTTTACAAAATAAGAACATGAATTTATTTTTAATACCTGCTCTTGATCCACAAGCGTTGCTTGGGTGTAAGATACTGAACCCTCTCCCTTTCGGATATACAACAAACCTACAGAAAATGTCAGGAAAGAAAATAACCTCAGCTCTGGGAACCTGTAAACACTCCGGCAGTCTTGCCCTCACAGGGAAATCCTTAATTCTTTTTTGAACTTGAAGCGGAGCCGACAACCATTTGTGTTCTCTTTGTGGATTTGGGGGCAGGGGAAGTTGAGGGTTTTTTTCCAGGTTTAGCTGTTTCCTTAATGAAATTAATATTTCTTCTGAAATGGTTTCGTTCAGAGGTGTTGGCGTATCTGGGGTCCGTATGCTGTTCCTGGAATGCTTTCATACAGGGAAATTTTGAGGAAGGGGCAAACCATAATCCTACCAGTCCAGGGTCTTTTCTGGCCTTATGTTTCCTTTGTGCAGTGTGGGGAGAGGATTGTGTGCACATGCACACACACACCTTTGCCTCCTTTAAGTAGGGACAGAGGGTGAAAGAAAGCCCGAGAATTCACACTATTGCCCTACTGCATTTCTTTTTCTTTTCTTTTTTTTAAGATGTTATTTATTTATTTGTCAGAGAGAGAGAGAGTGCACAAGCAGGGGGAACAGCAGGCAGAGGAGCCTGCTGAGCAGGGAGCCCAATGTGGGGCTCGATCCCAGCATCCTGGGATCATGACCTGAGCCAAAGGCAAATGCTTAACCCACTGAGCCATCCAGGCATTTCTGGCCTAGTGCATTTCTTCAGTTTTGTACGTTACAGGAGGAAGCAGAAGAGATGAAAACTCCCCCCAATTTGAGGTCCGGGCAAGTGTGGCTTTTGCTTTGTGTGACTGTCCCGAGTGTGTCCATCCGGTTCTGGGGCCTCCAGACAGAGCTCCCCAGTTCTGGCAGAGCCTCTAAAGTCTGAGGAGCCCCAGGATTTTCACCATCCTAGATAAATCCTTGGGCAGTATATTTCGGGGCAACATGTATCCAGACCGTGAAGCGCCCCCTTCTAAAGCTCTCTTCTCTAGACCTTGCCACAACTCTGCTCCAAAACTCAAGCAAGAGCTGAGGACTGTGAAATGCCTTGCATGCTCAGTAACCCCGGAACATCTGGAAAACCAAGATCCTGTGCGCCATTTGGGTCCTGGGAGGGATCTACTGGAGAGTTTGGAAAGTGGCCTTGGGGCTGGCCCAGCTTAGAGTAGGAATATGGCCTCTGGAAAGTGGTAGCTGTAGAAGGATCTGTGTGGGGTGTGGAAGAGGTAAAGGCATGGGTTTCAGAGGAGCTGACACCATAAAGCAGAGGTGATGATGGTGTCTCTTCATAGGCCTGTGCTAGCGTTTCTGTGCCTTAATGTGTAGTAGGTGCTTAGAACGGTGCCTGGCACAGAGCCAGCCTCCTAGACTGTGAGCTACTCTTATTGCTACCACGGTTACTACACTAGGACAGTCGCCCTCACCACTACGGTAATACTTTGTTCATCTAGACCCGGCCTTGAGCATAGAATTAGAATAGTCACAATACATGGGGTGCCTGGGTGGCTCAGTGGGTTAAGCCTCTGCCTTCAGCTCTGTCATGATCTCAAGGTCCTGGGATCGAGCCCCACATCAGGCTCTGGTCAGCTCAGCGGGGAGCCTGCTTCCCCCTCTCTCTCTGCCTGCTGCTCTGCCTACTTGTGATCTCTCTCTCTCTGTCCAATAAATTAAAAAGATCTTTAAAAAAAAGAAAAAGAATAGTCACAATACAGGCATCGTTGCCAGGTTGTGTTATTTTGGTATCACCAGAGATCCAACTTTTCTGTCCCTTCTGAATGAAAACGAATGTCCCTGTCGGTAAGAACAACTGTACCTTCACGGTGATAACACCTGACAGTTGCAGATAAAGTCTTTCCTCTAAAACGCCTGCTGTCCTCTGAGCGCTGGCTCCTGTCACGGTTCCTTACTCTCCTGGAACTCGGCCTACCACCGGCTCAGCCGCTGCGTTTGGTCTTCCATGTAGGATCCGAGTGACGCCCTCCAGCAGGTCATTGTGTGCGGGGCGACTACAGCTCCCCTGAAGAGTATGGAGACAGCTCTAGACCCAGTGGTGCACGTGCAGGGGTGGGGAGGAGGGGGCTGGCCAGTCCCTGGTGCTCTGAGCTGTGAGGGGTGTACCCCGGTGCCGGCAGACGGCCATGACGTCTCACGCGGCTTGTCATTTTCTTCTCAGACGACTATGCCCAGCTGTGTAACATCCCCGTCACGGGACGCCGGCGCCCATATGGACGGGATGCCTTGGTGGACTTCAGCGAACAGTACGCTCCAGAAGCCGATCCCTACTTCATTCAGGACCGTAAGCCAAACTTTTCAGTTCTGTTGAAGCTCAGCTGTGGTTAAAGGTTACCCAGTGATTCTCAGGAGGGAACCCCTAAAGTTTAAAAAAAAAAAGATCTCAAATCCATAACAAAATCATGTCTTTATCCATTCCATGATGGTCTAACATAAGGGGCAGGGTTTCTTGAAAGCCTGGGTATAACTGCCATCTTATTCCCACACAAGGAAATGACATGTCAACTGTGCCAAAATACAGGTATTTTAGAGTGAGAGGTCAAAAAAATTGTGCTTCTGGTCAGAAATTGTGAGAATCCACTCAGGGTGGATTTATTAAGTAAGGAGTGATGCACGCTGGCTTCTCCAAGATTTGTGTGCAGAGTTTTTTTCCGTGGAAGGTGGAGTGTGCCTCTGGGATCCCTGATCCCATTTAGGAAAAAAAAAATGTCTGACAGTTAATGCGAGTGTCCTGGATAAGGAAGCCACTCAAGCTAAAGGTTTCTCTGGGGGAAAGCCACAGCTTTTCAAATTCCAAATGCAGTATTGGTAAAGAAGAGCTTGCCTCACTTCAAGAATGGGAACGGGGAAGTGTGGATCCCAGCTGCCTCGTCCACATCTCCCAGACGGGCCCTCCTTGCAGTGGGGCAAGCGACACCAGATTTTCCAGGCAGGGAAATCCCTGCAGACCGGGGAGTTGGAGTTAGGACTTTGGAGACACTGCTGAATTGCAGACACAGTGAAGCCTTTTCTTTCTTTGGACCCTGTTACCTGTGAACAAAGCACACTGGCCATGACCTGATTCCCGAGGAGCAACCCAAGCTCTGTGGCTGCATTTGGAGTAACTTCAGTTCTGAGTCAAAGAGTATTTCCTTCTTTCCCTCCCCTTCTCTTTCCTTCCTCTGCCTTCCTTTGTTTTTTTGTGTTTTTTTTTTTTAAGGCGGGTGTTGATGGAAATATATATTGATCTTCACCAGAATTAACAGTGCTTCATGAAAACAGCCTTGTACCTGTCCTGCCAACTTGATTAACACAGCCCTGTGTAACCCTCACCCAGGTGTAGAACATTACGAGCATCCAAAAGGCCCCCTGAAGCCCTTTCCCAGCCAGGCCCCCCCCGCCCCAAGCATAACCAGTCTCCCAACTTCGAATACCTCTGATTTTTACTTTTAATCAACAACATACAACCCTGCACTACTTCATGAAATGTGTCTAAAGACACCAACAGGTGTAAGACTGTGCACTTACAATTTCTGCACTTAACCTGTGACTATGTTACAAGTCAACGGGCATCTACCTTTAAAAAAATAAAAAGGGAGAAGAAATATTAAGGTTGAAAGAAAGCCCAGCTGGCTTGTGCCATAAATCCCAAGTAACAGGTTAAGTGTCTAAGCAGCTATGTATGCCACAGTCATGTGGCTCCTGTGTGCACTTCTGTCACATTAGGTAGAGTCCAGATTCCAGGAATCTTCGAGTTGAAATGTTCTGACTTGTGTACTTTCTTTCTTTCTTCTTCTTCTTCTTTTTTAATGCTGATGTTGCTTTAAAACTTCTTTCTAATCCACTACAAATGTTAAGCATCACACATGTTGGCGTCACATCAGTTTCCTATTTAGCAACATAAGAAGCTGAGATGCAATTCTTAGACCTTGACCTTTGACTATGTCAATGGCCTTTAAACTTACAACAGGTTATGAGAAATAGCTCCTTCTTCCCAGACCAGGAGCAAGGACTTTCTGGCCCTGCTGAAGAAACGATTGTATTGGGTACAGAGTAACGCAGAGGGAAGGCTGAGGTTTCTTATCTCCTGACTTCTGGTTATTTAAGAAAGTTGAACTGATAGCTTGGGGGTAGCTTTGGTTAAGGCAGTATTCTATAAAAGTAGAATCTCCTAGAGCAGAAACCAGTTTTTTTTTTCTTATAAAAGACTAGAGAGTAAAAATTTCAGACTTTGCAGGCCTGCGAAAGGCTTTGCTCGGATATCGCAAAAGCAACCATAGACAACATGTCAGCGAATGGGGATAACTGTATTTCAGTACAATGGTATTTATAAAAGGAGGCAGCCAGCCATATTTGGAGCAGGGGTTGTACTTTGCAGACTCCTGTAGAAGTATTTTCGGAAGTCTGCTTGATGTGTGTGTTTAGGAGTTTTCAAAATTTAATTCCATGTTTTAATTTCTGTAATAATAAAAAATTTGAGTATTTATAAAGTCAAAATGATTTTGCCATAGTACCTAGAATTTGAAAATATTTTCATAAATTAAGACTTTATTTTCTAAAGTATTTTTCAAACTGGCTTTGGGGCCCTAAGACAAAATCTGGATGGCCTTTCACTTTTCTTTTTCTCCTCTTCAAAATTTTTAAAAGGGCCTGTCATAGATGTGTTAATTTTTTTTTTTTTTTAATTCATTTGCCAGAGAGAGAGAGAGAGAACAAGCAGGGGGGACAACAGGGAGAGTGAGAGGGAGAAGTAGGCTCCCTCCCCTCAGGGAGCCCAGTGCGGGACTCAGTCCCAGACCTCCAGCATCATGTCCTGAGCCAAAGACAGACACTTAACGAACTGAACCACACAAGCATCCCTCGGTGTGTTTTGTTGTTGTTGTTGTTGTTTTAATTTTAAAATCACTTGAGTTACACCTTACAGCCCCGCATAAGCAGTGATGTTTTGCTGCCCCCTGCAGTTACACTGGAGAATTACTTCAGAGGCCAGATGGAGAGTTCTAGTCCTATTTTGAATTTTTTTTTTTCTTCAAAGCGGACACATGATGAGGTTCAGAAATGGGGTAGGGGGTGGGGGGAACGGAGAGCCTACAACAACAGTGTGTCCGTGTCACCATGGATTTATATTTACAACTTTTCTCTCTAGAAAGAGAGCTGAACACTCGAGATGCCTGTTAAATCTGTTTTTATATTACTAAACGCGAGCTCTAAATCAGTTTAAAGATATCTGAACTATAAAAAGAGCCAGACAAGGACTTCTTTGTTTCCCTTAAAAAAAAGATTTTTGGCTTTCTAAACACAAGTATGATGTACTTTTCTCATTTATCAGAATGTTTCGAGTCCCTTTTACTGTCTTTATCCTTTGATCTCCTGAGAGCCCTTTTGTAAGGCTCATTCCAACGCTAGAGCAAACAAACAGACTTTATGGGGCAAGGCCAGCCTGGCTTTTCACTGCTTTCTGGGGAACTCCAAGTGAAAAACCACGGCCTAAAATTCTCTACAGATCTTCTGAGCAAATGTCTGTTGCCCTGTGATAGTGACTTCCATTGGTTCCATCCTGAAAGATGTTCTGCCATTTGCCCTACTGAGAACTCAGGAAATTTGGAATTTTATTTATTTATTTATTAAGATTTTATTTATTTATTCAACAGACAGAGATCACAAGTAGGCAGAGAAGCAGGCAGAGAGAGGGGAAAGCAAGCTCCCTGCTGAGCAGAGAGCCCAATGCAGGGCTCGATCCCAGGACCCTGAGATCATGACCTGAGACCAAGACCTGACTTAACCCACTGAGCCACCCGGGTGCCCCAGAAATTTGGAATTTTAAATAAACACTTCTGTTAAGTAAGGGCAAGACCAAAATCCATACTTTATCATTTTTTGTGATTTTAATATACACTATCAGAATTCAAGATGTGGGGCTACTCATGGACAATATATACAGAGTTTTTAATATCGTGTGCTTAATGTTTTATACAGGTATATTCAGCATAAAATTTTACTGCTATCTTGAAGGCATTTGAAACAGGTATCTGAATCATGTATATATGGTGAACCATAACCTTGATAATTATATAGTTTAAAAGATGGTATAAGAGGCTGTGATTTATTTATTTGAGATTTACTTATTTGAGAGATTTCTTTATTTGAGAGAGAGAGCTAGAATGCAAACAGTTGGAGAGAGAGGGAGAGAATCTTCGAGCAGACACCCTGCTGAGCTGAGCGCGGATCCCAAAGCGGGGCTTGATTCCATGGCCCCAAGATCATGACCTGAGCCGAAATCAAGAGCTGGCCACCCCACCCACTGAGTCCCCCAGGCACCACAGAGGCTGCAGATTTCTAACCTGGCTCCTGTCTTCTCCTTTCCAGGTTTTTTAAATAGCTTTGAGGAGTTGCAGGCTGAAGAGTGTGGCATCCTCAATGGGTGTGAGAATGGCCGCTGTGTGAGGGTGCAGGAAGGTTACACCTGTGACTGCTTCGACGGCTATCACTTGGACATGGCCAAGATGACCTGTGTTGGTAAGGGCGCTGTGTGTCCTCTGGCTGGTTATTCTTGCCCTAACATCCCCTGTGGCCAGATCGCATGGAATATTGAGTACATTAAAAGGGATCCGCAGTGTCGGCTTGGGAAGAGGAGAGACGTTCTGGAGGTGGTCGGTGGTGGTAGTTGCCCTGCAGTGTGAACATACCGCATGCCACCGAACGACCCACTTAAAAGTGGCTAAAATGGCCAGTTTTATGTTTTGTATATTTGACCACAACTTTAAAAAATAACACTGACAGCTCATTTAAGAACTCATATTGTGGTACTTCAGGGGGAAAGGACAGAATGTTCCAGGTAATTAGTTGGATTCTAACAAGTAGTGTTTTCCGCAGTACCAACACCAGCTTAAGGGATTGTAAACATCCAAAAACCATATAACTGTGGTGGTAATCATTCTGGAGAACGTTCCTCCTAAAGCCCCTCCCCCTCCCTCCCTGCCTCTCCATCGGCCATCCCTTCTATTTTTAAAAGACTGGTCAGCATACCTTTGTTCTTCCTCCTGTGAGCCGGGCCACCTCCCAGGGCCTGGCCCTTGAATTTTTCCTCTTTCTCTGGTGCTTCTACTCCCTCCGGCAGCAACCCCCTTCCCCAGTTTAGTTTTGCTTGTCTCCGCCGGCAGTAGGTCTGGAAGAGAGGTAAACCTGGGTTATTACAGGTGTTTCAAGTGCATGGAAAGAAATCGAAGAAGGTAACTCGAGCCTTTACAGAGGCTGCCTCGAGGGCTCTCCGCTCACTTGCTTGGTTCTTTTCCTGTGTATTCCTGTCGACCAATCTGAATGGTTTTTTCCGTACCCGCAGAAAGGAACTTAGAAGTAGGAAAGGTCTTCCAGCTTTCTCGAGTTCTGACTCTAAAATGTCAAGCCGGCTGCATGTTCATGTTGTATTAAATAGGGAAGAAAATTCTAGAACCTCTCAGAGGTACAAAGTCGTATTATGTTGAGTATGACTGCAAGAGACAATAGTGAGGAAGACTGTCCAGTTCACTGGCGGGGGGAGAGCAGAGAACCACCAGGCCGTGCCCGGCCGGACACCCCAGGGCCTCAGGTAAGCTCTAGATTACATCTCCTCTCAGAGTCGTGGGGGAGCTTGTTGACCTGCGTGGTTTGGCTTATTGCAGATGTAAACGAATGCGACGAGTTGAACAACCGAATGTCCCTGTGCAAGAACGCCAAGTGCATCAACACCGAAGGCTCCTACAAGTGCGTGTGTCTGCCTGGCTACGTCCCATCCGACAAGCCCAACTTCTGCACCCCGTTGAATACTGCCTTGAATTTAGACAAAGACAGTGACCTGGAGTAAAAGAGAATCCACATAACCGAAGCCCATCTACTCTGCACTGTGTAAAGGAGAAGAGAGAAACGTATTATACTTGAGACATTGCCCCTAGCCCGGACCGGCGGAAGTACGGCCCCGTGGCGGAGCTGTGTGTGTCCTCAGAAAGGATCCAGCGCGAGCCTGACTGGTGTGTGACAGACCAAATGGACGTTTCTCTGAAAAACCAGTATATATAGTCTGTTCATATGTAAAATTCAGTGGAAAAGAGGCGGAACAGTGCTGTTATTTTAAACAGAAGGTTGTATTATGATGTTTTGTTTTCACTATTGCTTGATTAAATTCGGCATTTAAATAGTGGTGGAAATATTTTATATGATTTTCATTTTTTGGTTGTGCAGTTCCTTGGCTACTGTTTTTCTTCAGATTTTTTTTTTCATTCTCAAGTGCACACGTCTTTGATGAAATATTGTTAAACTGTATTATAAGTGTTGTTACACAGGGTTATGTTATTCCTGGTCTGGAGCATTTTTTTTTTTTTAAATCCAAACTGTCTGTCCTGTGGAGCAGATGGTGAATTTTGTTTCAAAACTTTTATACACATTTGGAAGAAAGTACTTTATATTTACGGCGTACTGTCTGATTTTAACGTCCATCCTTAGCCAAGCTGCTAGTAGGCGTCCATTGGATCCTTTGCTGCATTGAAATGGAAGAATTAATGAGCTTACATTAGTATTGTAATTGTGTAAAGTCAGCCCAGCAAAATTTTTTGGAAACTTGATGATCCCACCGTATTTACCATTGTATGTTAAAGCAAAATAAATCACCATTTTTTTAGAAAAAAAAAAAATCTACCTGAGAGTAACTGTCAGTGAGTATCTGTGTCCAAGTTGTATCCCCCTGCCCCACTGATTTTTACAAATGGTTCTCTAGTAATGTAAAGGCTTTTACAGGCTAATTATTAAATCTCTTAGATATTGTTAGGGACTGAATTGTATTCACTCCCAGAATTTGTATGATGATGTCCTAGCCCCCCCAATACCTCAGAATGTGACTGTACTTGGAGACAGGGTCTTTAAAGAGGAAATAAAGGTTAAATGAAGTCTCTGGGGTTGGCCCTAACCCAGTACAACTGGTGCCCTTGTAAGAAGAGATGAGGGGCACCTGGGTGGCTCAGTTGGTTGAGCGGCTGACTTTGGCTCAGGTCATGATCCCGGACTTCCAGGATGGAGTCCCGCATCGGGCTCCCAGCTCCACGGGGAGTCTGCTTCTCCCTCTGACCTTCTCCCTCTCTCATGTTCTCTCTCACTGCCTCTCTCAAATAAATAAATAAAATCTTAAAAAAAAAAAAAAAAAAAAAGAAGAAGAAGAAGAAGAAGAGGAGGAGGAGGAGGAGAAGATGAAGACAGACAGAGGAAAGAGCATATGAAGTCCCAGGGAGAAGTCCGCCATCTCCAAGCCAAGGAGAGAGGCCTTGGAAGAAATCAGCCCTGCAGGACCTTGATCTCAAACTTCTAGCCTCCTGAATTATAAGAAAATTTTATTTGTGTTTAAGCCACCCAATCTGTGGTACTTTGTTACAACAGCCTTGGCAAACAGGATATAGATGGCAGACAGATACCACAGGAACAGGGAAAACCGCTCTCAAGGTTCCAGTCCCTTCTTAATACCCAGCTCTCGTTATGCAATTACTAAAGTGAGTTTCAAGATCCATTTTTCTTTTTACTTCATAAAAGCATCTGAGTTTAAAGAAAAACAATGAAACCGTGTATAGGGATACCTAGCAGAAAATCTCATTTAACACTCTCCTGAAATACAGGACTTTGTTTTTAATACCTGTAGTAGGAAGAATAGTGGGATATTGGAGATGTCCATGTCCTCTTTCCTAGAGCCTGGGACTATGTTACCGTATGTGGTAAATGGAAATTAAGGTCACAGATGGAATCAAGGTTGCAAGTCAGCCATAAGAGGGAGGTTATCCAGGTAGGTCCAGTGTCATCACAAGCGTGGAAGAGGAAGATAGAAAAGGAGAGGCTGGGAGAGGTGTGAGACGTAGGTGAGAAGGACTTCCCTCCCATGCCGGCTTTGAAGGCGGAAGAAGAGGCAAGAGGGGATGAGCCAACGATGTGGCTAGCTTCTAGAAGCTGGAAAAGGGCAGGTCCCATTCTCCCCGAGACCCTGCAGAAAGCACAACTCTCTTGACATCTTGATCTCCAGCCAGTAACATGGATCCACTTCTAACCTCTAGAGCTGTAAGATGACAGATGTGTGTTGTTGCAAGCCATTAAACTTGCGAATAATTGGGTGCAGCCGTGACAGAAATCTAAAACAACACCCGTGTATCATAAAATGGACCTCTCAACAACTCTTTATATATAGGAGAAACTTAACAATAATAGCCCTCAAACTCGGCACAAGCATTTTAAATAAAATGACTTGTTGGCGCAGGTCTTGAATTAGATTCCAAATGTTAGCATAGTGGGAATCATGGTGGATGTTTGAGAAGCACCAAGACTATCAACGAAGTAGATTGGCTGTGGGATGTTGCTGGCCAGATGGCATGCTTGTGTTCAGTGCATTTCCACAAGGCTTTCCATGTCTTTTTTTCCATTGTTTTTACCTAGTTTTGTGCACATCCCCCCAAAAACATTTTGTGTTTGTGATAATGTATGATTCTTTTAGCTCCTTTCAGTAGTTACTGCAATTTTACTTTTAGCGTCCATTGTCCCTGAAACCACAGGTTTCGGATTCTGTGCCAGAGCTTCTAAGTCGCTGGCCACGGAGAGACAGGTGCATCATCAGTGCCCTCTGATGATTATACTGGTTATATAATCTGTTGTGCCTAATACACGTATTTTCCAGCTGACCGAGCAAGAGTCTGTCTACAGAATGAGTCTATGTACCTTAAAATACCAATAATAACATTCTCTCCTTTTGTCAAAAAAAAATGCAAACTCTGCACCAGAAACACTAGACCTATCTGATCGAAACTTACATAAAATGAAGTTATGTTCTTGAAACCTGCCCTGTTAGTAAAAGTGAGTACTAAACAGACCTAGCAAACCAAGCCCTAAAACATATCAGAGTTGTTTTATACAATTGCATCCACATTCCTCTAAAAAGAAAATGCTTATACATTCAAAAGAAGACAGTAATTTAGCTTTAGTATTTTCACACAAAGGACTTTCTTACTCTAAAATGTGCCTAAATTTCCCTGGGTGATCTTAATGTCTTCGTATTGGCAGAAACGACAAATCCGATATACTTAAAAATGAGGTTCGTGAATATTTCATTTGAGTCATCAGTGCAAGAAAACAACATGCATGTCGGTGTTCTAGGTTCCTCCTTGTGCAGACAAACCAGAACCATCAATTTAGGAATTATTCTAATTCTAGCATTAAACTACTATGATTCTAACACTCTCTTCACCTTTCAAATAGAAATGACCTAAGTGGGCGCCTGGGTGGCTCAGTGGGTTAAGCCGCTGCCTTCGGCTCAGGTCATGATCTCAGGGTCCTGGGATCGAGTCCCGCGTCGGGCTCTCTGCTCGGCGGGGAGCCTGCTTCCTCCTCTCTCTCTCTCTCTCTGCCTGCCTCACTGCCTACTTGTGATCTCTCTCTGTCAAATAAATAAATAAAATCTTTAAAAGAAAAAAAGAAATGACCTAAGTATGTACTGGGGCATCTGTGGTTGACTGCTCAAATCTTTGGTAGGAAGAGAACCAATGGCCGTCTTCGATCAGTGTCACAGGGATGCGGAGTCACAAGTAGGAGAAAACTCTCCGGGGAGATACCAGCTGCAACATGCAGGAATAAACCACAGTCTGATAAGACAAAAGACACCTCAGGGGAAAGAGTTCCTTCATTTCAGATAAAAAATTTACAATCATCACAGGAATATGAGATTCGTCTAACCAACTTCCCCTCTGTTTGAGAGCTAACCAACTTCCCCTCTGTTTGAGAGTGTAGAATGGCCACTACTAGAGGAAGAAATTCTCTCCCAAGTCATTTATGAAGAGGATTTTTCTTTCTATTGTGACTCTGAGTATAACTAGAGCAGGCTTTTCTCTCTTGTGACCAGACAGAATATTCAACAGGAGACTGATTATCTTAATGTCCCCCACCCCCAACACATACACATAAGTAAGAATTCACTGAAATCTGGAATGCTTGAGTGGTTCAGTTGGTTAAGCATCTGCCTTCAGCTCAGGTCATGATTCCAGTGTCGTGGGATCAAATCCCACATCAGGCTCCCTGCTCAGGGGAGAGCCCGCTTCCCCCTCTCCCTACAGCGCCCCCTCCTTGTATTCTCAGTGTCTCTCTTGGACAAATAAATAAAATCATTTTTAAAAAATTCACTGAGATCTGTATAAGTATCTGGATTTTTCTAGAGAAAAATCTTCTGGAGTCAGACACACGCAGAGTGTGGTCCTCAGACCAGTTATGTTTCCTGACAGAGATAGAGAAATCCAGAATCTTGGGCCTGTGTACCAAGACCTTCCAGATGGTTTCTCTGCCTATTAAATTTTCAAACACTTTTCTGAACAAGAAGTTTGGTTTGTTTGGCTGAATATGATTTGGGGAGCTTGAAAAACGGATGACCCTGTCTGCAGAAATTATGGTTTAATGTTCTGAGTGTAGAGAAATTCTTAGCGAATTGTTACTCTCTGTGCAGTGTTCCTTATCTGTAAGAGAATGACAGTGACACCTGCCCTTACTACCTTGTAGGAGTTTAGAAGTGATCAAAATAAGATCACATTTATAAGCCAGAATTAATTGTCTGTAGATGAGGAATGATGATTTGTTGCTCCGTGCCACTAACTGCACTTTAAAACCTTGACTCTTATATACACTTCTTTGGCCTAGATGAAGAATAGGTCTGGACTCCTTCTTCTTCTTTTTTTTTTTTTTTTCTTTTTAAAGATTTTATTTATTTATTTGACAGAGAAATCACAAGTAGATGGAGAGGCAGGCAGAAAGAGAGAGGGGGAAGCAGGCTCCCTGCTGAGCAGAGAGCCCAATGGTGGGACTCGATCCCAGGACCCCGAGATCATGACCCGAGCTGAAGGCAGCGGCTTAACCCACTGAGCCACCCAGGCGCCCCTGGACTCCTTCTTGATGCCCTTCCCAGCTTCTTTCCTCCAAAGCTGAGGCTTCCCTTGGATACACTTTGATTTAAACTCCTCATATCCCCACAATCTGGAGACTTGACTCTTGTGCGTTTGTTGAAATAATTTTCTGAAGGAAATTGCTGCAATGAGGCATCAGAAACAGTAGATCTTGGACATACCAGAAAATGGATACATAAGTTCAGGAGTCATCTAAACCTTCTGGGGAAAAATAAGGCAGGGAATTTTGGAGACAAAAATACAGTAAGAAGTATTAGAAGCAGATGGGAGAGAAGACTGGTCTGGGAACAAAATAACCTCACCTCCATGAGGTAGTTAAGTGTCATTCAGGGTAAGTCTTCGGTGTTCAAGATTTTGTTGGATCCACTTGGATCCTCATCTGGAACGTACCTGAGCTTTTATTCTCCACCTTCGAACAAGATCCTGAGGCACAGACAGAGACCTAGAAAGGAGGTCTTGACATCAGAGTAGTCTGGCCTTGGTGACTCAGTGGGAGGAGGCCAGGAGCCCTGTCTACCATCATCTGGCCGTGCTCCACTGACGGGCAGGCTGTTCCTAGACAGAGTGGTAGCCTCAATCTGGGACCAACTGTGCTGCTTTTCCTAGCAAAGGCCGTAACATTTTGCTTGAAGACTAAGAAGTTGTAGGGTAAATAAGGAGTTGACCATTAAGAGCAGCCAAATCCTTCTGTCCAACTGCCATTCGTGATTTTTAACCTCTAGTTTCAAAATGACTTGGCTGGAGGCAGGGGCTGGGGGCTGGGACAGAATCTGCAGGCTCCTTGTACCTATGGATATTGAGTCAAAATTTGGAGAGTAATTAAATACTCTCCAAAGTCTCCCCAATCTGGAATGGGTGAGGCAGAAACCCACTCCCTATGGAATATCTTTGCTTCCCTCATCATCAAAGCCTTCTCTTCACCAGTGCTCCAGATCAGCACTGTCCCACAGAAGTTTCCATGATGATGGAAAGTTTCTGTATCGGAGCTGTCTAGGGTGATAGCCAGTAGCCACAAGTGAATACTGATCACTTGAAGTGTAGCTAGTGTGACAAAGGACCTGAGTTTTAAATTTTACTTTTCTTAAAAATTTAAAAAGTCACATGTGGCTTGTGACTACCATGTTGGACAACCAACCTGGGGGTCTGACCTTTCACTGACCCTTCCCCAGGACCCACTCTCTTCACTCCCTTTTCCAAGCCTATGGTCCCTAGTGCATTACTAGGCAGAAAGCTGTTTGTCATTAAGCGTCTGTTTTTGGCTCAGGTCATGAACCCGGGGTCCTGGGATGGAGCCCTGCATCGGGCTCCTGGCTCAGGTGGGACCCTGCTTCTCCCTCTCCCACTCCCCCTGCTTATGTTGCCTCTCCCACTGTCTGTCTCTCTGTCAAATAGATGAATAAAAGCTTTAAAAGAAACGAAAAGCAACAAATGAAATCACCCGACTCAGCTTGTCTCATCTTCAGAGATAGCCAACATGCTTCGTTTTTGGAAGATATAACCAGTTTTGCTATAGTAGCAGAGAATGGCCTGAAGAAGACATTGGAGTCCTAAACTCTGAGAAAGAGCCAGACATAGATGCCAAGAGGGAGAAAACCCCTCTTTAGCAACTCTGGCCTTCTTTATCATAACTCCGGGTTTCTCCAAGTGTGGTCACCAACCAGGCACATCAGCATCACCTGGAAACTTGCTAGAAATGCAGATTCTCACTTGTACCTCAGACCCACTGGACCAGATAATCTGTGGGTGCCAGACAGCAATCTGTGTTTTAATAAGCCCTCCAGAATGTCCTGATACATGATTGTTGCCCTAAATAACCATCGGTTCACCAGGCAACATGTGCTCACTGGGCCTCAGGAATCATGATAAAACTTTTTTCAGGAATGTCCAACCCATTCAGTGTCCTCCACTGGAGGGGTCCCAAAGAAATGCTGACTTTCTGAGTGCATCATCCAATAGATATTTCTCTTTACTGAGGGTCTACTAGGGCACAACACTCATTATTTTTTGTGTGTTGCCCATTTAACCAACAACCCTTAACCTGAGTTTGGAGAGGTGTCACCAGCTCAAGAGAGCTAACTGTGCATATCTAGTGCCAACCACATTGGTAGCTGGAAATTGGCCATGGTGAGAATATGTACACCACAGACATTGGCAAACAGCTGATGATTACACATTTACCAGTGTACCACTGAATCATCCTTCCTTATAAAGGGAAAGAAACAGGATCAGTGAAGTTGGGTTGGCCAAGATGACATATGTATGAATTTAACCCAGATCTTAGCAACTCTCAAAACAGTCTGCTTTTGTTACAGGGTTCTCTTGGTGATACTTGAGTTTCACTTAACTGGAGGCATCCAGAATCTAAATAGGAGAAACAGAAGCCATGCCTAGAAGGCACTCAGAGTCACCCTCCATAGAGAAGACTTTAGAGCTTCAAACAGGTAAGTGGGCTTCCTATGAGGGGAGATGTATTAATTACACAAAAAAGCCATATCTTCCAGGACAGGCTTAACAATTTCTCAAACCATTCCCCTTTAAGGAAGTCTTTCATGTTTAAGGTTTTCTTGGCTCCTTTTTTGGAAAACTTGCCCACACAGACCCACAAGTTTAGATCTCAAGTTTACCTGGGGGTTTACTCTCCCGCCCTGACCAGCATCTTGAGATGCAGACAGGGATATTGATAGGGAGTACATTGAACACGTAGATCCCTTTAGGGAGCTATGTCATCTTCCATTTCTAAATACTGTATTTATTTAACAGAGAGAAAGCAAGCCCACGTGAGGGGGAATGGCAGAGGAAGAGGGAGAAGACTCCCCACCCATTGAGCAGAGGGCCAACCTACAATGTAGGGCTTGATCCCAGGATCCCAGAATCATGACCTGAGCTGAAGGCGGATGCTTAACCAACTAAGCCATCCAGGTGTCCGGAGAGCAATGTCATCTTAACAATACTAAGCTCATGAACATGAGTTGTCTTTCCATTTATGTAGACCTTCAGTTTCTTGCAACAGTGTAGTGTAGTTTTCAGAATATAAATGTTACATTAATTTTCTTCTTTCTGATGTTACTACAAATGGAAGTGTTTTCTTCATTTTAATTTCAGTTTACTTATTACTAGTATATAGAAATACAATTGTGTTTTCTATATTGATCTAATATCCTATGATCTTGCTGAACTCGTAAGTTCTAATAGTTTTAGTGATTTCCTTAGGATTTTCTTTTCTGCATTTCTTTCCATTTAAAAAAATTTTTAAAGATTTATCTATTTTATTTATTTATTTGGGAAAGAGAGATTGGGGGAAAGGGGCAGAGGGAGAGGGAGAGAGAGAATTCTCAAGAAAACTCCCTTCTGAGCATGGGACCTGATATAGGACTTAATCCCGGGACCCCAAGATTATGACTTGATCAAAGCCAAGTTTGGCCGCCGAACAAACTAAGCCACCCACATGCCCCAGGATTTTGTATATGCAAGATTATGCCATACACAAAAATAGTTATACTTCTTTTCCAATGTGGATACTTAGTCTTCCATTTTCTTCCTTGTTAGGACGTCCTTTACAGTGTTAAGTAGAAATGCTGAGAGCCGACATCTTTGTGCTGTTCCTAATTCTTAGGGGGAAGAGATTTGGTCTTTCCCCGTTTGGTCTGATTGATTGATAGATTGATTTTTTTCAATGTTAAGTCTGATTTAACTGAAGGTTTTCATAGATGTCTTTTATTGGGTTGCAGAAGTTCCTTTCTACTCCTAGTTTGTTAAGGCTTTTATTGTAAAGTCCTGATAAATTTTGTGAAATGCTTCTTTTATGTCTATTGAGATGATTGTGTGGTTTCTGTCTTCTGTTAATGTGGAGTATTACATTAATTGGTTCTCAGATGTTAAACAAATCTTGCATTCCTAAAACAAATTATTTTTGGTCATGGTATGTCATCCTTTCTCATATGTTGCTGGATTCAGTTTGCTAGTATTTGTGGGGGGGAGGTTGTGTCTCGGGGTTGGGGGGTTTCTTCATGAGAAATACTGATCTGTAGTTTTCTTTTGATGTTTTTGCCTGCTCTTGGTATCAGAATAGTCCTGGTTTCAGAGAGTAAGTTGAGAAGTGTTTCCTTCTCTTATTTTTAAAAGAGCTTATGAAGAATCAATTTTAGTTCTTCCTTAAATGTTTGATAGAGTTCATGAAATTGGTCATTCCTCTCTGGAGGAAGGTTTTTGGAAAACTAATTCAATCTCTTTACTTGTTATAGGTCCATCCAGCTTTTAAAAAAGAGAAGACCTTTTCTCTTGTCTATAATGTACTCACTTTGAAAGCACCATCCCTACAGCCAAACCTACCTCAGCACTAGTGTCCTTAGGAGCCAGGGCAAGATAGAGCTGGGACCTTTTCAAAGGCACCTGCCAGATCCCTCAGGTGCTCCCCTCTCAACTATAAGTGACCGTGGTTCTGGCTTCCTTTGGCAGTGTGCCCAGAGCAACTTGGCTCTGGAGCTTTCTATGCTTCTTTTCTGTCCTGATGGACACCCGGGGATGCAGCCTCAGCTCAGTGCTCCTTTTGGCCGTCTCTCCTTAGGAATCTCTTTGGAATCACCATCTTTACCCAGCCTGCATTGTCTTCCTGGAGTTTGTCCACCCAACAACTCCAGACGGTTTTCTCCAGGCCAACCCACACAGCAGTGCGTTCTTCTGGGGGCTCTCCTAGGTGCACCACACTCATCGAATCCACTCTGAAAGCTGACTCACCTCCTCCACTGTAAGATTTTCTGCTTTGCTTTTAACTTTCATCCCCTTGCTCTCCTGGGATGTTTATGGGAAAAGCTAGGTTCTTGTATATGTTTGTAAGAAGTCCTGGAGATCTGCCCTCATTTTACAGGTGAGAACTTTTCCCATAAGAGCCTGATCACCTACCCTGACCAGCGCCCCATAATGCAGGGACTGGGATGTGCCTGGCCCCGCCCCCAGCAGGGTGCTTTCAGCCACACCTGTGTTAACCATCGCTTTCTGTGTTATCTCTTTCTGGTCTTCTTTTTTGGACATTAAAGCTACTATTCACTGATGACTTCTGTGGCAAGCCTGTCCTCTAATACTCATAAGAACTGTCTATGTTACAGAGTTCGGGAGACTAAGGGCCTTGTTCAGGGTCCTACATGGAATAATACCCAGAGCTTCAACTCCGGTCCCAGCCCGGGCTTCCACCTGCTATGCCTGAACTTGCCATTGCTTAGGAAGAAAACACACACTTCTCAGTTTACAACAGAAAATAAAAGTGAGGATAGAGGAGATTCTCCCATAGAATCTTTCAGGGCAAACCGTTTATCAGGCTCCTGGTTAGCATCAGTGAGTCCCAGGTCACAGAGGAAGAAGCAGAATGTCAGGCCGCTGGTGTTGAATTTCATTCCTTTCATCCCTTCACTCACTCAATGAAGGTGAGTATTGCTGGGTGCCAGGACCCAGCAGTGATCTATAAATAACAGTCCTGTCCTCATGGACCTTCCACTCTAGTAGGGGGACAATAACATCAACTCTCGTGTTACTTGAAGAAAAACTCTGAAGGTAGACGAGGACGATAGAGGGCGGCTAATGTGTGGCACCAGGGAAGGCATCTCTTGGGATTGTATTTGAGCAAAGGCCTCAGCAAAGTGGGGGTATGAAAGGCCTGCGGAGATGTGGGGCAGGAGTTCCTCTGCCATAGAGGTAGCGCCCAAACCCTAAGGTGGGAGCACGTGGGGAACTTCCGGACCAGGAAGGCCAAGTGTGGCTGCCGTGGACGGAAAGTCTAGGAGGGAGTGTGTGACGTCTTCAAAGAGTCAAGGGAAGGCGTGATCCTGTGAGGATTATTGGTCAGAGTGACAAAGTTTTTCTACCTCCTAAGTTGTTGGAAAGTTCTCTTTCAACCCTTAGACATCTCAACTCTTCAGTCCATTCCCAGACACAAATGTCCTTAAGTGACGGATAATCTTCCTATTTGTAAGCAAACTTCTCTCTTCCTCTCCATAGGGATTATCCTCCCTGGTTCCTTCCCTTGTGGATTTCACAGTTCCCTGAAGGTTATTCTGGGCTCTAAATATCTCAGACCTCCTAGGGCACATGCAGAACAGGACGTCACGTTGCTTCTTCAGCCCCAGGTGGAATGTCCTCCTGGAAGAGAACTGGTTCTCTCCTCTCACCACTGGGAAGTGCAAAGAGCAAAAGTAAGTAGGATATTGAGACCCTCATATGGAATTAGTGAGGAGGCGGGCGTTGAGAACGCCTCATTTCAGCTCCTCTTCTAGAAAACAGAGTCTTTCCTAACAGGTGGAATCCGGGGGGTGTGGTGTGCACATTAAGGTATACAGCGAGGAGAAGGGAAAGCAGTTGGAAAGGGGAAATGGTTTGTTCAGAACTTTCCCATGTAGGAAAATTGGATAGGCACTAATTAGCCTGTGCTCAGATTTTAATGGCCAATGGGAGTTGCTAATATTTTGTTATTTGGTGAATATTTGCTAAATGCTTGTTTTGTACCAAGCGTTATACTTGGTCCCGGGAGTATGGAGAAGAATGGCTTAGAGTGTTTGATGTCACGGCTGGCTCAGAAGACGGCGGTGAACTAGCTAACCATGCTCCAAACAGGTAAGGAATCCAGAGGAAGCTCGAACTCAGTGTAATGGGAACAAGGAGGTTCTAGTTAACTCTGCCTGGCTGGGATGTGTGATGGATGGGAGGAGGACTAGGATAGAAGTCCTACAGAGAAAATGAAAGACATGGAATTTTATGGGCCTTAAATCTTAACTAGGAAACAGAAAAGAAAGCAACAACTCAACCACTGCAGCCACTGCCCCTTCCTGTTTGTCACACAACCTACCTCTGGTCTTACAGAAAGAGCACTAAACTTGCTGTCTTAGAACACCTACCTGGGTCCTCATTCCTGGCCCTTCGATGGCCAGTCTTTTTCTCTTATAACCTGGTTTTGTCATCAGTAAAGTGGGAGGTCCCTACTATGTCAAAAATTGTCGAATTTTGGGGACGCCTGAGTAGCTTTGTCAGTAAAGCATTCAACTCTTCATTTCGGCTCAGGTCATGATCTCAGCACTCTGGGATCAGAGCCCCACGAGGCTCTGCACTTAGCAGGGAATCTGCTTGAAGAGTATCTCCTGTTCCCTCTCTCCCTCGCCCTGCTCACGCACACATATGCGCGTTCTTTCTCTTAAATAAATAAATAAATCTTTACAAAAAATGTCTAATTCTTTGCTTTCCCTTTTGTCAAAATGTCTTCTCTTTCTCAGCCTTATTTCTTTTTGAAAAAAGATTTTGTTTATTTGTCAAAGAGACACAGAGAGAGAGAGCGCACAAGCAGAGGGAGAAGCAGGCTCAGGCCCAGGACCCTGGGATCATGACCTGAGCTGAAGGCAGATGCTGAACCTTCTGAGCCCCCCAGGCGTCCCTCAGCGTGATTTCTTAATCTTGTTAACTGTGATTACATGAAGATTTACCTTTAGAATGGTTTAACAAAGCCATTTGGGAGCATAGCCAATGTCTAGAAAAATCTCTGGAAAGCTGGGTGTTTCAAGCTTCCCTAGATGCATAGGGACAGGTGGCAAGGGCTCTAACAATATACGGGCTTTCCGCAAGCTTCAACGCCTGAAGAGACTTCATGTGAAAAGGATCAGTTAGATTCTAACTACACTGGCATGATGACGAGACATTTCAAATTACATTTGTCAGTGTGAAAAAGGAAGAGCAGCTTTGAATATAATTTCAAATGTCTAAATTTCTGAGTGATTTTTAGAAGACCTAAAGTTTTAACATCTATCTGTGCAAACTTTTCACTGATGGTAACTTAAGAACCTGAGAGATCCGATCAAAAGTCTTGATCGGGAACTGTAAGTGGTTATTTGGAAGATAAAACATAAAAACGTTTGCCCCTACAAGCTCAAGCTCAAGCTTCATATTTTCTTTTCTTTTTTTCTTTTTAATGCATGAGTGGGGGGAGGGGCAGGGGGAAAGAATCTTCAGAATCTGAAGCAGACTCGGTGCCTGGGGTGGAGCTGACATCAGACTCGATTCTGCAACCCTGAGATCATGACCTGAGCTGACATCCAGAGTCAGTTGCTTCACCAGCAGAGCCACCCATGTGTCCCCATATTTTATTTTTTTTTAATGATTATATAATATAAAGAAATTTTGGTTAATTTTTTTCCATCAAGCTCTACCTAGAAGACTCGAATCCCTTCCCTTTTACTCCAGTATGACAAATGAATATCCTGTGAAATACGCTTTTTGCCATCATTTGAAAAATACTGGGAAGCATCATTTCAGGCTATACATTTAATAGTCATTCCCCCTTCCCCACTCCCACATATCTACAGGGACAGCTCTGTCATAGATCAAGTTTTCTTTTCTTTCTTTTTTTTTTTTAAGATTTTATTTATTTATTTGACAGACAGAGATCACAAGTAGGCAGAGAGGCAGCCAGAGAGAGAGGGGGAAGCAGGCTCCTTGTTGAGCAGAGAGCCCGATGCGGGGCTCAATCCCAGGACCCCTGGATCATGACCTGACCCAAAGGCAGAGGCTTTAACCCACTGAGCCACCCAGGTGCCCAAGATCAAGTTTTCTACCAAGGCATGGGTCTATCTCTGAGTTCTCTGTTCAATTTTACAGAGAATTTTCTCTGTTCAAAAGTGTTTGATCTCTCTCTGGATCAATGTCATACTGTTTTCATTATTATTAGCCTTTTTAATCCTTCATTGCTGATATCAGGTAAATACTTCCATGTTTCTTTTTTGGGGATACATTCACTTTTTAAAAAAAAATTAAAACAGTTTTTATTTGAGCAGCTTTACGTTTATTGAAAAAAAATTGAGAGAAAGGGAAGTCCGGATGGCTCAGTTGGTTAAGCATCCACCTTTGGCTCAGGTCATGATCCTGGAGTCCTGGGATCGAGTCCTGCATTGGGCTCCCTGCTCAATGAGGAGTCTGCTTCTCCCTCTGACCTCTCCTACCCTCCTACTCTCATACTCTCTCTCTCTCATTCTCTCTCTCTCAAATAAATAATTTTTTTTAATTGAGAGAAAGAATGGAGAGTTCCCATATATACCTCAATTTCTACCCCTTCCCGCCATTAATGCCTAGCATAAGTGTCATACCTTTGTTCTAACTGATGCCATTATTGATACATTATTATGAAGTCTATGGTTTCATTAGAGTACTCCCTTTGTGTTATAGATTTGTAAGTTGTGCCCAATGTATGACAACATGTGTCCCCTATTACACTATATCATACAGAACAGTTTCACTGCCCTAACTTCCCAGAGTACTCTACATATTCAGCTCTCGCTCCTTCCCCCCAGCACCCTTGGCAATCACTGATCATTTTACTGTCTCCATAGCTTTGCCTTTTCCAGAATGTCATATCATTGGCATAAGATTTCATGTAGACTTTTCAGATTGGCTTCTTTCCCTTAGCAACATGCATTTAAGTTACATGGCTTGGCAGCACATTTCTTTTAGTGCTGAATAATATTCTATTTTATGGATGTAGCACAGTTTATTTATCCTTTCATGTCATGAAGGACATCTTGGGCGCTTCCAGATTTTGATAGTTATGAACAAAATTTCTGCAAACATCCATGGGAAGGTTTGATCTGAGTGTTCGTCTCATTGGGGTGACCAATTATTTGACTCCTCTTAACAAGTGCAATTGCTGGGTCATATAGTAAGAAGATGTTTAGTTTTGTACGAAGCTGCCTAACCGTCTTCCAAAGTGGTCACACTATTTTGTATTCCCACCAGCAATGAACGAGGGTTCCTGCTGGGCCACATTCTTGCCACAATAAGATATTGTCAGTGTCTTGGATTTTCCGCATTCTAATAGGTATATTAGTGGTATTTTGTTTTAATTTGCAATTCTCTGATGACACAGGATATTGAATGTTTTTCACATACTTATTTGCCATCTGTGTATCTTCTTATATATTCTTCTTTAGATCTGTTGTCCATTTTTAATTGAATTGGTTGTTTCTTATTGTTGGTTATAATGAATTCTTTGTACATTTTGGGTATATGTTGTCAAAGATCTCCCAGTCTGTGGCTTTCTTTGCATTCTGTTAAACACTTTGCTTTTATATATACATTTTAAAATCATTTTGTCGGGGCGCCTGGGTGGCTCAGTGGGTTAAGCTGCTGCTTTTGGCTCAGGTCATGATCTCAGGGTCCTGGGATCGAGTCCTGCGTCGGGCTCTTTGCTCAGCGGGGAGCCTGCTTCCCTCTCTCTCTCTCTCTCTGCCTGCCTCTCCGACTACTTGTGATTTCTCTCTGTCAAATAAATAAATTAAAAAATTAAATTAAATTTAAAAAATAAATCTTTAAAAAAATAAAATAAATAAAATAAAATAAAATCATTTTGTCAACTTAAAAAAAAAACAAAACAAAACCCTGTTATGATTTTAATTAGAATGACATTGATTCTATAGATCAGTTTGGGGAGAAGTAACAGCTTCACAGTACTGAGTCCTTGGGTCCACAACATTTATTTAAGTGTATTTTAATGTCTCTCTCTCTTTTTTTTTTTTTTAAGATTTTACTTACTTATTTGACAGAGAGAGAGAGCCCAAGCTGGGCGAGTAGGAGAGGGAGAAGCAGGCTCCCTGCTGATGCAGGTCTTGGTCCCAGGACCCTGGGATCATGACCTGAGCTAACAGCAGATGCTTAACTGACTGAGCCACCCAGGCACCCCTACCCTCCCCCACCTTTTTAAAAAGATTTATTTATTTATTTATTTATTTATTTATTTGATAGAAAGAGAGATACAGTGAGAGAGGGAACACAAGCAGGGGGCGTGGGAGAGGGAGAAGCAGGCTTCCTGCAGAGCTGGGAGCCCAATGTGAGGCTCAACCCCAGCACCTTGGGACCAAGATCTGAGCCGAAGGCAGACGCTTAACGACTGAACCACCCAGGCACCCCTACCCCTCTTTTTAAAAAAATATTTTGTTTAGTTTAATGTCTGTCAGTAAAATTATATAATTCTCTTCCCACAGGCTTTACAAACATTTTAGTAGATTCATTCTTAAGTATCTTATTTTTTGCTGGTATTTTTCTAGAAATGTTACATGTTTTAAAAGTCTATGTTTTAAAAAAGTCTATGTTTAATAGTTTGTTTCTGATATTTAGAAATACATTGACTTTTATATATTGATCATAACCTTGCTAAATTGTCTTTTTAATTCGAGCAGTTGATCCTTCGATAATTTGGGGATTTTATTGAATCTTCTATGAACATCAACAGTTTTGTTTCTTCCTTTCCAGTTTTTCTATTTTTAATTTTCTTGTCTCCTAAACTAGTTAAGACTTCCAGAACAGTATTGAATTGTTGAATAGTGACAAAAGACATCCTGATTTTAAGGAAAATCTTTTCACTGTTGCCCTCTTAAATATGACACTTATGATGCTTAACTGTTTTTATGGAGGTTATTATCTGATGAAGAATCTTTCTTCCTATTCTTAATTTGCTAGTGAGCTGAATATGAAAATAAATATGTAATTTTATTGGATTATTTGCAACTAAAGAGAAATTTCCTTTTAGTTATGTTGCTTACAGAAACCTCCTGCAACTCAAGCATAAATCTCTAAGCTGAAACATACCTAATCTGGTCTCTGCTGGGGATGAATATTCCATGTATCATCCTAGAAACCCACTTTGGAGTATTAAAAAAATTAAAATTAAATAAAATCACTTGGGAGTATTAAAAAAAAAAGGTCTTTGGTTGAGATAAAATCTTTTATTACCCCCCCCCTTTAGGCAGGCAATTACATTAGCCACTTACTAGAAATCATAACTTGACTTCTCTTTAACAGTATGCAAGTTCAAGTACATATCATAGTACAAAATTAAAACCACAGGTGTCTTGTATTTTCAGGAGGTTTGTCTAGGAAATATTCAGTTCAAGGTCATAGAATAGCCACATGCAGTACCCTCAAATCTAGGAAGCACAGAGTTATGTTATCTGCTCTGGCTGCCTATATCCCATCCCTGCCCCTGCCCCAGTGTACCCGTATTAAAAACACAAGGCTCAACAATGTGGAGAGGGGTAAGGAATAGAAAACAGAATAACAGTAGCAATGATGAGCCCCCCTGGTGGCCAAGCATAGTGTCACCAAACATCAGAGCAAAGTGGATGTTACCTACTTGTGAGCCGATGGAGGAATTGCTATAATCTTAGAAGATCCTCTTTTGTATTAGAATCCATGCATTTTCTTTCTGTTGTGCTGTCTGCTAAATTCAGTGAAAAAGTTACTGAACTGTCTATGTAAGTGTAAAGCATGTATTCCTTCTTGCTCTGCTTTGTACCAAGTTTTTACTGACTCCCTTGGCTACTGTGTAGAAAACTGTTCTCAGGTATTTTGTTTTGCTAGTTGGTTTGCAGTTGTTTCTGTGAAACTTAATTCAGGATGATTTCATGTTGCGATTTACTTTTGGTTTTCAGTATTTGTTGGAAGGTTGTGTTGGTATTTATTATAGCATTCCATGTGGGATGTTAGATTTCATTTATCAGTACAGTTATTTTATTTTGTAGACTACTCAGTACCAAAAGTCACTGACATGTTTCTTTTTAACCATATGTTTTGGGGTTTTTTTCAGGTGTAGTAGAATGTTATTGTATAACCATAACCAATGATTTTCATCTGGAATTCTATATATAGTATACTGTATGTACAGAACTACTTAAAAACATCTCTAAAACAAGTGAGGTGGAAACTATTTCAGTTTTTTTCCTCCAAATTCCCCCCCGCAAATTTCCTTGTAAGAGTAGCATCTTATCTACCAGTAAATACAATATATATATGTATATATACATACATATATACACACACACGTACATACATACATACATACATATAAGTGTGTGCGTGTGTGTGTGTGTATAGATGCTCTTTGGATGCCAATGTGTGCTTTCGTCTTCCCACTCTTATGAATTATGTAAGCAGAGTCTGCACAGCATTCTCTGTAAGTGTTTTTTTGGTCTGATCCAGTCCCAGGAAACCAGTTGCTCAAGCCAGTGGGCACAAGCAAAACCCTGTGACCTCTCAAACCGCTGCCCATTGGCCCCTCTACAATGGACCATAAACCTCCGGAGGCAAGGAAACAGAACTCTGGGTAGAGTTTGTTTTCAATGTCAAGGAATGACATCACTGCCAGAGATTATGACAAGATTATTGGACAAGCAGGTGGGTGGGCTTGGATTTACAGCACAGGAGGGTCAAACCCTGGTTAACACATCATTAGTGCACAGAGAACACTCTATGTACATTTTAAAAGTAGGAAATATTAACATTTTTATGAGCTTCATGTAAACTGGTGAGTGTGTGTCAAGGCCAAAAAGTGTGCTTCATATAAAATTTACATGATGTGCTACGGCCAACTTTTTCTTTTATTCTAAATCTTAGGATAACAGTATTTTTTTTTTTTCCTCAGTGGGTTGGCAAAGGCTCTTGCTTAGTTAAAATCAATGAGCTGGGGTTTGGCCAATTCCTTCTTTTGTTTCCACGGGCTCTAAACAGTCAGTCAATCCAGGAGCTCACATTTATAAAGGCACAGATTAAAAAAATGACTTGGAAAGGTCCAGTAAGGGACTAAAACGTGAATCAGTGATGACCCTCTCCATAAGAGGGTATATATGGGGTAGGTTAGAGAACAAAGACAGGAGCTTGGTGTGTCATCAAGACAAGGCTCTCATGAGCCAGAGTCTCCACCATTGAGTGTTCGGAAAACAAGGGTTTTCTCAAAGTAAACTGGTCATTAAGGAAGCCTACGGTCTCCTTTAAGATTGCAAGAGGACCAATTGAAGTTCATACTTGAAAATCAGGAAACATAATACAATTCTCATGGCAAGTTAATACTGCAGGTTAATCCCTACACTTGAATGAATGGCATTTGGGACTTTACTGTGGAAAACAGATTAACCATGCGTTTAGTACCATATTTGTCTGAGAGTACCACCACTGGATGGCAGTAAAAATCCTTGGATTGCCCTCCAATTAATCAATCTTTCTTTCTTTCTTTCTTTCTTTCTTTCTTTCTTTCTTTCTTTCTTTCTCTTTTTCCCTCATTAGCTAGTCCTGCTTGTCCACTTAAAAACACCATGCTTTTAGAATTAACATTTTGATGTGAAATGTCTCTGACATGTTGTGCTCATGTTCCAAAAGTGAAAAAAAAAGGAGGCGGGGGGGGGGGGGGATAATGATGTGTATTGTGGTCAAAACAGGATAAAGAAATTTGGATGACCACAAAGGCAGGCAATTTCCCCCATTGGCTAAGGTCAATATTTAGTCACTGTATCATTTTAAAATCAAATCAGGTCTGGAGTGATAAGATATTGATTATATAAGGTCTCATGGGGACTTCAGACTTCCAAATACTAGGGAGAATGATGGTCTCAAAATATGGACACAGGAGTTGTCTTTTTGCTGGTTACCTTCAGAATTGATGAGAGGTTATATATATGGTCCCCAGAAGAGGACTCACAGGCACCTATTATCTTCACTTCCACTATTGTTTCTTTGTTCAACAACTGCTTATGGAACACCTGCAGATGAGGGCTGAGCATTGAGAATATGACCGTGCCCAACACAGACAAGACCCCTACTTTTATGGAGCTCCGATGTTCCCTGCCTTATCCAGTGGTCCAACCCACGATCTGAAAGTTCCCCTCCCTGGGTGCACCCCGTCTCCCACAGCCCATCCATAGCAGGTGTTGTTGATTCTATGTCCTGCATCTCTCCGGATTCCATCCACATCTCATCGCTCTACACGCACAACTCTGGTCTACGTCATCTTCCTGTCGCCAGAGTCTGTCCTCACCGGTCTGCCTGCTCCAACTCTTGTCACCCTGCAGTCATTCTTCCTCTAGTAGCCAGAGAGAGGTTTCAAAAATATAAACCTGATCAAGTCAGTCCCCCGCTAAAAAACATCCAGTGGCCTGCCATTGTCTTGAGCTAAATCTCCATGTGTCTTCTGTGACCTCCTCAGACTCATCTCATGCCATCTCCAGTGAGCAGTTACCCCTCCCCCTTAACTTCTTTTAATTCCATGATGGTGACTCCCTCTTTCTTCCTTTGGGACTTTCCCATAACCTGTTCTTATTGCTTGGAATATTCAATATCAATATCAATACTTCTTGGTCCAAGTTCTCCCTCAGGTGTCATCTGTCACTTTTCCAAGGATATCTTCCTTGACCCAGCTAACTAGGTTAGTCCCTCTTTGTAGGTTGTCTCTTGGTACTCTGTACTTCCTCTCTCATAACACTCAGCACACTTGACTGAAATTACTTGTTTAATGTTAACCTTTCCCGTGCTAGTAATGGTTCGAAATCCCCGGGGAGTTTAAAAACAAAAAAACAAAACAAAACAAAACTGATGCCAGTACACTACCAAGCAAATCAGAATTACTGGGAATGAGATAAGGTCTGGTCATTCTATTTTTATAAGTTTTCATTTTGATATAAAGAAAACTTACAGAAAAGTTACATGAAGAATATGAATAATATTCTTCTTTACAAGAAGAATTATTATACCTTATTATTATACCTTATACCTTCTACCCAGATTCACCAGTGTTTACATTTTACCCTATTTCCTTTTCTTTTTCTCTCTCTGACTTTCCACCTCTTCATGTACATTTTCTTCTAAATTATTTCAAATTAAGTTGTAGATATCTTGTGCCTCTACCCCTACTTACTTCAGTGTGTTTCCTAAGAACAAGGACATAATCTTATATAAACATACTATGTCATCAAAAATCAGGAAATTTAACATTGATATAGTTTTATAATCTTTTTTTTGAAGATTTTATATATTTATTTGATAGAAAGATTACAAGTAGGCAGAGAGGCAGACAGAGAGAGAGGGGGAAGCAGACTTCCCGCTGAGCAGAGAGTCCGATGTAGGGCTCGATTCCAGGACCCTGAAATCATGACCTGAGCTGAAGGCAGAGGCTTAACCCACTGAGCCACCCAGGCACCCCAAAATTCAGTCTTATAATCTAACCAAGAGTTCATATTCAAATTTCATCAGGTGTCCCAATAATGTTCTTGTTGAAGGATGGGTTTCCCAGGAAGCAGACTCTGGGAGGGAGTCTGTCCTGGGAGGGAGACAGTCCTCTGTGCAGGAATTTTATAAGGAGCACTCTTAGGATCAACATTGTAGAAGTGACAAAAAGGAAGCAGTCAGTATTGGACAGAAGCAGTCTCAAAAAAGACTAGGCCAACTCTTGGGGAAACCTGAAGCTGTCATGAGCCTTCAATGTTGTCCTGAGATAAGAGGAGAACTGTGACATTTTATACCGTACAGTGACCAATTACTGGATCCGGGCTGCTCTGGGGGAAGGAAGCATGTCTTTGTGCAAGGCAGAACTCTCCAACCTAGGGTAATTTCTGTGACTATTGGCACATACCTCCCTTGGGAGTGGGATGAATGAGCCCTTCACTTCAGTCTTAAAAGAGTCAGCGTGGTACATCCCAGCTTTTGCTGTGATCTGCCGTTTGCACTCCTCCGATCCAGCTCTCTCTATCAGTTCTGGAAAGACTTCCTCCAGGATCCTGTTGGACCTCTTTTCCTAGGAGAAACAGATAAATTGCAGTCCCAGATACAAGCAGTTGGAACCCAAGCAGTTGGCGCCACCATCGCTCTCCATCCTGTATCACCCATTCTGGATTACTTCATTGTCAGCCACTGTCTCTGCTGAGCAGACAGCTTGCTTCCCGGTTGGCATAATTCAGAGCCTCATCACTGAGGCCTCTGAGCTCCTGAGCTCTGTGCCCTTCTCAGGCACAACTGCGCTATCTGTCCATTTATCATCAAGTTGAACAAGGAAATCTCTAGTGGCATCCCAGTAGATCACCAGGATCTCTAGTGGCATCCCAGTAGATCACCAGGATGCCATCGCATTCTTCTCTGTAGCAGCAGCCCTCCTCCTCCTGATGATCTGATCGTCACTGTGAGCTGGCCTGTGGGTGACAGATTCGGAATCCCATGTGTACATCTGTCTTCTCAGACCTGCCAGTGTTGCAAGTTGAGTTTCCCAGGAAGCCAACTGAGAGGTGGAGATCAGACAGAAGCTGAATTAAGGAGCGCTCTTGGCAACGGTGCCTGTAGAAGGGAAGGGAGGGAACAGTATTGGGCAGAAGAAGAAAACGAGTCATGATGCAATTTCAACAGACTTGCTATCGCATCACAATCTTGTGAAGTTCTGCTTTTGAAGGTTTTCATGAAAACTAACATCAGTGACATCAGGTGACATCATGTGCCCTTGCCACATCAGTTTCTTGGCCCCACTGCCTCCCTTCATACCCAGTGAAGTACTGGATGAACATCACAGAGCCAAGCTCCTCCCATCTCCCGCCAACACCCCTCCCAAAACCCGCCCCCCAACACCCCTCCCAAGACACCCCCGCCCCCGTCAGGGTCTCCCAAAACCTTCCTCTCTTTCTTCTCCAGGAATACCGTTCATTCCTCTGAATTCAGTGGTGACACTTCCACAGTCTCCCAGGAAAAATACTGTTTTTATTTATGAAATCATTTATTATTGGGATAGCCTTTGGCAAGATTTTTCTTCACAATGCCTCAGGAGAAAGCAGTTCTTCAGGAATGTAACCATCGAAACAGAGGCTAACAAATACCATAAGCTAAGACATGTTACAGACATTTGTACACTTTCACCCAAATGTGGGGCCAGTACTGAGTAATCTGTTCTAATGTTTGTTTCTTCGGATCCTCAGCAATGTTTTTCTGTGTGACTTTCCAAAAACTTTGCTGACAAAGGAATGCCTTTTAATTTGTTGGTCTTTTGTTTTACAATTATTTCAATGATTTTTTTTTTCTCCCAATCGCTGAACAGACCAGAGACCCTCAGGGTTTGTGTCTTTTGCTCCCTCATTATACAGTGAAAAATCTCAAAAGAAACGTCTAAGCAATTATCTGTAAGTTTCGTGAGCTTTGTCAAGACCTGGGTTTGTGGGCGCCTGGGTGGCTCAGTGGGTTAAGCCGCTGCCTTCAGCTCAGGTCATGATCTCAGGATCCTGGGATCGAGTCCCATATCGGGCTCTCTGCTCAGCAGGGAGCCTGCTTCCTCCTCTCTCTCTCTCTGCCTGCCTCTCTGCCTACTTGTGATCTCTGTCAAATAAATAAATAAAATCTTTAAAAAAAAAAAAGACCTGGATTTGTTCCACATTATTTATCTTTCATCTCTTACTTTTTGCAATCCTGTGAAAAGTTTTAATGATTTCTCTGCCTACGCATATAAATGTGTATAAATAGGAGCTCCACATTGCTTTCCATAGCTCTGAAAAATTCAAGTTCCTCTTCCTGTTCTGGATGCTTCATTTTTAAATGTCTTGCTGATCACCAATGTTGCATTATAACTCAGGACACAATAGGCTAGCCAGTTAAGGGGGAGTTTTACCATTAATGGCACAGAATGTAAATCTATATTTCAAAGGGCCTTCTTGACCATTCTAGTTTGGAGGGATTAGTTAACCATAATGCAGCTGATGAAGAGTTTGTACTCCAAATAAGTTGTGCTCTGCCATTTTCTTTTTGTTTATTTTGCGATTACCTTTCTTTCACGTGCCACTTTTTTTGCAGAAATCTTTTTAAACCATTTTTCCCAATATGAATTTAACTTAGGTAAAATGAAATAATATCTAAAATCCCCTCACTGAGCATACATTAATGGAAATATCTGAAGACATGCTAGAAGCAATCAATTGACTGAGGCAGCATAGGCCTCCCTTTGGCATTTTTTCCCCCATGGAATATTTTAAGAACACAGGTGCTTGGGAATTGTAATTAGAGCAATCAGCTTATCCAGATTTACATAACAGCAATACAAATTTTAAAGAGTATGAGTTCCTGTAAGTTCTATTCTGAACCTGAATGAGTGGTCGTTTTGGACCTCGATGCAGAATTTGATATTTGCTCCTACTAATTTCACCTCTGTCATTTATTCCTTTACTTAAGCCTGTCAAGATCATTTGAGATTCTGATTCTATCCTCCAATATGGTTGCTGTTACTTTCAAGTTTGCATACCCCCGACATGTTTACCTAAGATATTAATACAAATTTTTATTTTTTTATTTTTTTTAAAGATTTTTATTTATTTATTTGACAGAGAGAAATCACAAGTAGATGGAGAGGCAGGCAGAGAGAGAGAGGGAAGCAGGCTCCCCGCTGAGCAGAGAACCCGATGCGGGGCTCGATCCCAGGACCCTGAGATCATGACCTGAGCCGAAGGCAGGGGCCTAACCCACTGAGCCACCCAGGCGCCCCTTGATATTAATACAAATTTTTAAAGAAGCCTATCTCTTTAAGACAAAAACAAAACAATAAAACAACTTCCTTTTGCTCTAGTTGCTCAGTCCCTCGTGGGGCTGACAATGGCAGGATGGGTTAGTCTGGAGTCTCCACAGGGTTTCCTGCCAGGGGACTCCTGCGTTTCAGAATCAGGCAAGAGTCAAACAGCTCATAGAGCACTTCGTTCTCACATGCCTCCTGCAGATCAGGGCTAGAGTTCTTCAGAAGTCCCTCCGCATGTTCCTTACCACCAGCACTGCCCTCACTCTATCCGTTGCTCGTGACTCCCTTTTATAAGAGACATTTGAATAAAAAGTCTTACTCACATTCACCTTTTACGGATTTTCTTTATTTCCCTAACTAGGCAACAAGACTTCATCTTTTTCACTGATATACCCAATAAATTATCCAAATGGTCTGAAGCCAGTAAGAGAAAAGGAAGAAGGAAGGATTCCAGAAGGATGCTATATTTCTGGTTTTGGTGGCTGCTTCAAAGGAAGCTAGAGCTTCATACCTACTTCCCACTGGGAAAACTGATGAAAAAGATGACTCTCATCTTCAACATGGTGAGTTTGAGATGCCTGGGGGCATTCACATGGAGATGTGGAGAGCCCACAGTCTGAATCAGTCTGGAGCTGAGAAGCTCTGGGATTAGTACTTGACAAGATTCGGATAGTAATCTTGAGTACACATGGGGCAAGTACTCTCACAACTTTGGTCTCAAGGCAGTTTTGGTCCTTGGAGTAGATATCATGGCTTCAGAAAAGCCATGAAGCAAAAGGACCTGTTTCCCTGTCTATCTGATGCTATGACCTTAGACAACCACAAATTTTTAAGCCAGCCCCACCCACCCCGCCCCCGGCCCTGGATACTGAATTACTCAGCACAACAGCAGACCCTTTTGGGGGTGGAGTGGGTTGATCATGATTCATCTTCATAGCAATTGACCTAAACCTACCTTGTTCCAGCCCTACTATTATTTTGATTCTGTTTCTGTCCAGCTTCAACCTTCTGATTTTCATGATTACTACTTCAAATCCTGTCTCTGGTCCTTATATTTGGTATTCGAGCTTTTTCTCTCTGGCATGTAAATCTCAATTACGTTACTACTACAGAGTATTTTTGAAAGGAACCTTTCTGTATCAGCCAGAATCCATTGAAGAGGCAGAAACCACACCTGATATGTGAACAGGGGAATTTTAATATAAAGAACTGTCTGCTTCCATACTTTGGTAATTGGAGAGAATGCTGCTATAAACATAGGGGCGCATGTATCCCTTGGAATTAGTGTTTTACAATTCCTTGGGTAAATACCCAGTAGTGCAAAGAATGGGTTGTAGAGGAGTTCTATTTTTGACTTTTTGAAAAACCTCCACACTGTTTTCCACAGTGGCTGTACTAGTTTGCATTCCCACCAAACAGTCCATAAGGGTCCCCCTGCCACCATTCTTGCCAACACCTGTCATGTGTGTGTGTGTGTGTGTGTGTGTATTTTAGCCTCTCTGACAGGTGTGAAGTGATATCTCATTGTGGTTTTGATTTGCATTTCCCTGATGACAAGTGATATAGAGTATATTTCCAGGTGTCTGTTGGCCATCTGGATGTCTTCTTTGGAGACATGTCTGTTCATGTCTCCTGCCTATTTTTAAATTGGATTATTTGTTTTGGGGGTATTGAGTTTTTGTAAGTTCTTTGTATATTTTGGACACTAACCCTTTATCGGATATGACATTTACAAACATCTCCCAGTCTGTAGGCTGCCTTTTAGTTTTGTTTATTGTTTCCTTTGCTGTGCAGAGTTTTTTATTTTGATGCAGTTCCAACAGTTTACTTTTGTTTTTGTGTCCCTTGCCTCAGGAGACACCTAGAAAAAAGTTGCTGTGGCTAATGTCAGAGATGTTACTGCCTGTGTTTTCCTCTAGGATTTTTATGGTTTCAGTTCTCCTTAGGTCTTTAATCTACTTTCAATTTATTTGGGGGTTTAGTGTAAAAAACCTGGTCCAGTTTCATTCTTTTATATATGGCTGTCCAGTTTTCGCAGCACCATTTGTCGAAGAGACTATCTTTTTCCTGTTGGATATTCTTTCCCGCTTTGCCGAAGGTTATTTGATCATATAGTTGCAGTTTTATTTCTGGGGTTTTCTATTCTGTTCTGTTGATCTGTTTGTCTATGTTTGAGCCTGTACCATGCTGTTTTGATCACTACAGCTTTGTAATATAACTTGAAATAAGTCAAAGAAAGACAAAAACCATATGATTTCACTCATATGGGTGTTTAAGAAAACAAACAAGGAAAGGAGAAAAAAGAGAGACAAATCAAAAACAGACTCTTGACTGTAGAGAACAAACTGATGGTCACCAAAAAGTGAGGTGGGGGGAATGGATGAAACTTGTGATGGGGATTCAGGAGGACACAAGTGATGAGTACCAGGTGTTGTACGGCAGTGTTGAATCACTATACTGTACACCTGAAAACGAATATTAGTGTTAACACTGTGTTAAGTAACTGGAATTAAAAGAAAAACTTGGGGCGCCTGGGTGGCTTAGTGAGTTAAAGCCTCTGCTTTCTGCTCAGGTCCTGGGATGGAGCCCAGCATTGGGCTCTCCGCTCAGCGGGAAGCCCACTTCCCACCCCTCCCACCCCCACCTGCCTCTCTGCCTACTTGTGATCTCTGTCAAATAAATAAAATCTTTAAAAAAATAATAAAAATAAAATAAAAACTTAAAAGATAAAAAAGAATTGCCCATAGAGCTGAAACAAACTGTGAGGAGTTTGTACTAGGGGGGCAGTTTGAGGGGGGCGCTGGTGTCTCTGAAGGGGTCCAAGGAGCTGCTTATATGTAAGTGGGACATAACTGAAAAGTAGATTCAACTGTTGCTGTGGAAGGCGGTGCCTCTGGCGGGGTGAGCAGCTTTGCTGATGTCATGGGAGTAGGGACAGGAAGGGGCAAGTCATCCCTTCTTCCAGGCTCCCTCCAGCGCCCCCTACCGACCCTCAAGGGGATCCCGCTGGAAAACCAATACCTCGTGGTCGCCAGCAGCACAAGGCAGGGTATAGAAAGATGAACTAACTGAAAACGGCACCGCCTCACTCTCATTCTGGAGTCCTAACCCAGACCCTGATCACTCAGCCAGCTCCAGCTCCTCCCCCACTCCCCACCACCCCCACCAGTGGAGAGCAAGGTCTTTAACTTCCGCTTCAGCTCTCAGAGACCCTGCCCTCGCCCTGGCAGCCTCCAGCAAACTGCTCTTATCTCCTCCTCCCCCCACTGCGGGTGCAGCGATGCTGCAGGAGGACCTTAGGGCTGCAGGTGGGAGCCGCTGGGCTCGGATCAGGGTGGTGGGGGCAGAGCGGCCGCCTTGCCAGCATCCTTGACACAAGCCCCCGCGGCTCCCGGAATTTTGACCTGCCTCCACTACTTTCTTTGGGGACGTCTGGTTATTCCAGGAATCTCTGGGGTTTTCTTAAGCAGTTTGTTATTCTCAGGCTCTGGTCTGTTATTGAGTGCTGTGTAATGAGTCACCCCAAAACTTAGTGGCTTAAAATAACAAGCACTTGTGGGGGGCCAGGGTGGTTCTGTGAGTTGAGCATGTTGTGGGATCGAGCCCTGTGTCCAGCCGTCTGGGAAGCATGGAGCCTGCTTGGGATTCTCTCCCTTCCTCTCACCCTCTGGCCTTCTCCTGTGTGCAGACACTCTCTGTCTCTAAAAAAAGAAAAAACAAACAAACAAACAAACAAACAAGCACTTATTTCCCTTTATGGCTTTAGTGGGTCAGAAAGTGGGAAGCAGCTTGCCTGAGCATTCTGGATTGGGGGCTCTTATGACACTGTTATCAGGGGGTGTCTGAGGCTGGTATCACCTTGAAGGGTTCTGGCACCTGGGCTGGAGAGATTCAAGTAGTTGGGGGGCAGGAACACCTGGAACAACAACCCCTCCCCCTCCCCCTTCTCCTCCTCCTGTTCCTCCTCTTCCTCCTCCATTTGATCTGCACAGACTCAGTTGCTTTTATTAACCCCTGCTACAGATACTGTACAGAGTAAACATTTATTCATTATAAAAATGAATAACTCTGCTCAGCAGGGAGCCTGCTTCCTCCTCTCTCTCTGCCTGCCTCTCTGCCTACTTGGGATCTCTGTCTGTCAAATAAATAAATAATTTTTTTTTAAATGGCTTCTAAACCATTAAAAAATGAAATAGGAATAAGAGCATAAAACGGAATAGTAACATCACAACTGTTAGGAAGCATTCCGAGTATTCACAAAGAATGTTATAATTAGCATTCTGATAAACCAGAGAAAAATTGGAAACAGTTTTACAATCGCTTCATGTCAACTACAGTGGCAAAGAACACACAGGTTTCAGCTTTATACAGCATTTTGCAACATCAGTGTGTCTAGATTTTGGTTTTTGTTTTTTTTGTTTTTTTTTAATCTGTGAAGTTTGCCTCCTACTTGCTTGTCATACGGTTACATAAAAGCAACAGCTGGTTTTTCCTTTAAAAGGAATCTAATATACAGAACTTTTGGCCTCTAAGGGTTTATAACTCTTCATTTAAAATGCTTTCTGTGACATTAAATGCTTTAATGACATTAAAATGACATACAAATCTACCTATGTAACATCACAGCGAAACATGATGAACAAAATTACAGCAACAGAAAGAGGGAGAAAGCTAAAGTCAACGAGAATTTTGGCACATAAAGATTTGCACACAGTCAGGCCTTATCCTAAGGGTACAGAGCACTTACCCTTAGTCTCTCTTTCTCCCTCTTTCTGTTGCTGTAATCTTGCCCTCTGTCTCCATGGGTTCTTCCACCTGATGGTCTCAGAATATCTAGATTCATTACATAGTAGCTATGGTTTCCAGAGCAAATGTCCCCAAAGAAGCCAGCAGAAAATCTTTTCTTTTTCTAATTTCACCTGGAAAGTCATGCATTATCATTTCTGCCACATTTTGTTTCATGAAGACCATCCTAAAAGCCCAGCCAGGTTCAAGGAAAAGGAACATAAGCTCCACCATTTGATGGAAAGGGTGTCAAAGAACTCTCAACTATTTTTAAAACCTCACAGGCACCTACCTGTTAGGATTTGGGGGAAGTTTTAAACAGTTGTTTTTCTCGTATCTAGAAATGGGTTCTTCCAAGCAGCAGGATTTCTGACCATACTGTGTGGCACGTTTTCTTGGCTGCCCTGGAGGAAAGAATCGGGGCAGGGGTGGGGTGGGGGGGCATTCAGCCTGCATACTGGAGGGTTCCCTAGGTCCAGACACGAATCATCAGTGCTTCCGGCCTGGTCCCAGGAAGGCCTCTGAGAATGGCTGCCCGGAGAGTTAGTTTCCTTGTTGGGCCCAGAGAGCTCCAGGGGCTGGATGCAAGCCGGGGCGGTGGTTAGAGCCAGTGTTCTCTGCTGGTGTCCCCAGGTGGGCACAGAGCTATGCATGGATGGGGCTGGGGGGCATGTCACGTTGTGCATGGGGCCTGGCCTGAGCCACACCCAGCCTGATGTCTAGAGGGCTGAGGTCTTCTCTTGCTTGGTAGCCTGGAAGCCGTTCTTGATGGCCTTGGTAGGAAGTGGCAAAGGGCTGGGTTAGCTCTAACAAATTACCACAAACCTGAGGTACCTGAACGCAACAGAAGCTTATTCTCTCATTCTGGGGGTTAGAAGTCTGAAATCAAGGTGTTGGCCAGGCCATGCTCCCTCTGAAGTTTCTACGGGAGAATCCTTCCTTACCTCTTCCTACCTTCCTTGAAGTTCATTGAGTTGTGGCCACCCACATCACACCAATCTCTGCCTTCGTCTTCATAGGGATTTTGTCTCTGTGTGTCCCTTACTCTTCGAACAAGGACACCACTAAATCACTGGAGTTAGGTCCAGTCTTAAACCCAGGATGATTTCACCTTGAGATCCCCCAAAAAGTACACCCGCAAAGATCCTCCTTCTAAACATGGTCTCATTCTGAGGTTCTGGGTGAACATGAATTCAACTCACACGCACAGCCTGCAAATTCCCTTTAGTGCCTTCCCAGTGTTGAGTAATTCCTTTTTATCATATTACTTACATAGTCAAGTATAAAACATAGACTCCCTGTGCTCATGGCTCCTTTGCAAGTACAAAGTCAAAACAAATTTTCCAGTTACAAGCCAGCAAAACAGTAAAACGATTTTTAGTAAGTAGTATTAATTGAATATGACTAATGACATTTTCTAGGATTAAATTCTTTCACTTAGATGAGTTATGGTGTCTGCTGTGATGTATGTTCTTTGAAGTCTGGCCAAAATGACCATTTATTTCTTTAATCACCTTTCTCTCTTTGAACTATTCTGAATTTGGGTTCATATAGCTCCCCACTGATTTATTCTCTATGGTAAATGTGTCCTTTCCTTGTTTATTTACACACATTCTTTGATATCACACCACAAAACTTAGCTAAAAGGTGGTGTATCAGATGATCCAAAGTATTTGTATTCTTTAAAGGTTATCATTATTTCTGTTAAGTCCAAAATCAAATATTTTTTTTATATCTACACATGGACTCCATTTTTGGAAATACTGATGTTTGGCCCTGAATGATGTGAACTAGAGAGTATAGGTACTTTCTATCCAGTCTGCAGAAGCATTGTTTCCAGACTCCAAATCAACATTTCAGTAGACCAGAAATGGAACTCCTGAACTCATTTCTGTGTAGCTAATGCCGTTCATGAGTCTAGCCTTGGTGGAACTCACTGTTCATGCCATCAGCTAATTCCCAGAGATTTTCCTAGACCCAGGACTTCACTCCTCCATTTGCTCACTCTTCATGTCCTGTTAATAAATATAGGAAGCAAAAGACTTATCTTTGCTTAGATACAGGCCCCCAGGCCTGATTCTGAGAACTGCAAACTCTTCATCTTTATTTTGGCTTATCTTGATGTAAAATTTCCTCCAACCCTTGGGGCCAATGCCTTCGGTACCGAGCAGAAATGGGAGGTGAGGTCTCCTCTGGATCCCCATTATTCTGTCTGTCAAGACCCTTCCCCACCCTCTTCTCCAGCAATCAGCCTCTCTGACTCTGGGGATGGACATGATACTTGGCCTGGGCCAGTCCTTTGTGGTCCCAGTGACTTTTGTAAGAAGTGGACATGTTGCCCAAGCCAATCGAAGTCCTGCCACAGGATTTTTCTTACTGGAATGGGGAGAGGGAGTCCCTTTCCTCTCTAGTCACTGGGAAGATAGGAACCCAGGGCAGTACATTTGTAGTCTCAAAGAGAATCCAGTCTGACAGTTTTTAAGATTTTAGCCAAAGAGCGAGCCCTCATGATGTTCCAGAGTTGGTTTCCAGACACTCGCAGGCCACTTGTACTGTCGACAGCTGACAATTTGGCTGTTATATACAAGCCTGACACTAGCTTCTGACTGCAGAAGCACCTACTTCAAAGACAGCCACCTCCGGTAAACACACTGCCAGCAACTCAACTAGATGAAGGGTCAGGCCACACCACCCATGAAGTTTCCTTTTTTTTTCTTTTTTTGGAACCCTCAGCCCCTCCATAAAAGCAGAACCCCAGGTCTTTGCATGTTCTCTCTCTATCCACAATCTTGCCCTGTGGCCCCAGGTATGACATATACCCTCTAGAACTTGTGGGTAATAAACATTGTTTATTTGCTTGTTTGTTTTTCTTCCAGAGTTCCCTAATGGTCGTTGCTAAGGTGTGCCTTGCAATCATAATAAGAATCACATGGGCCAGTCCAGCTACAACATTAGCTCCAAAATGGGAAATGCCTGTGGGGGCTTGCCTCAGCCCAGGTGGTACCCCCAGGCATTCATCACTGGACTCAATATATCAAGCCACACCTGGATTTTTTTCACTTGTAAAGGCACAAAAGATAATAAAACAGATTTAATGTAATACTTTAATACTTAAAATACTTAAAAACCATATTTAAGGGGCACCTAGGTGGCTCAGTGGGTTAAATCCTCTGCCTTCGGCTCAGGTCATGATCCCAGGGTCCTGGGATCGAGCCCCACATTGGGCTCTCTGCTCGGCGGGGAGGCTGCTTCCTCCTCTCTCTCTGCCTGCCTCTTGCCTACTTGTGATCTCTGTCTGTCAAATAAATATTTAAAAATCTCAAAAACAAACAAACACCATTTATAAGATATGGAACCTTTAAGGACCAGACTCCCTGTGATGAAAGTCTGATGATAGGATTCTGCATCATTTCAGACGAAGCAAGAATGACCCTCCGTCCCTCCTCCTGTTCTCCGTTCCTCCTTCTCTTTCTCCATGTCTCCCTCCCACATCCTAACGCCTCGTTCTTTCTTATTTGAATTCCACATACATTATGGGCCAGACAGCCAAAAGAGCTAGAAAAAAAAAAAATCTCCTGTTCTGCACATTTGAATAACAGTGTGTGGCGGGGACCACTTTCCGGCTATTCTGATAACAAAAGCAAGGACACAACTTGTCACTATTGTGACAACCATTTATTGACTGCTCTTGGGTCGGGTACGATGCTAGTATTTTGTATGAGTACCCATAATTCTAAAAGGTATTGTTCCAATTTGAGGTATAGGTGAGGAAATGAATATTTACAAGGTTGAAAGGTCATCCAGATGTTAAGAGGCAGTCAAATTTTGAAGCGAGATGTGTCTGACTCTAAAGCATAGTTTCTTCCTTACTTCCTTCCTTCCCTATAGCAGGACTTGGATGAGATTCACAGCTACCCAGCATACACAACCAAAGAGGTGTCTAGTCTCCCAAATTAATGTCTTGGGGGACACCTTCATCTAAGTCCTCGACTTCCCTCAGGCCATCTCTCCGACTGTGTTAGATCCTCATGGTCTATTCAAAGCATGAACCATGGCCCTCCAGAACTTAGGATGGCTCTGCATTTGGGATGTGCCTTTTGACATAATACTTAGGACAACTGTGCCCGGAACGGAGAGATCCACCATGCTCCAAGGACTACCTCAATCACCCCAGTCCTAGCAAACCATCACAATGGATTTTATCACAGAGCTGCCCATCTCCCAAGTCTGCAGCACGTTTTGAAAGTGGAAACTATTCTTTATAAGCACCAGTATTTATCCCTCCCATCTACTTTAGTCATAGTCATTTGTTCACCAAATGTAGGGGGAGTATCTGAGAGCTGACAGTGACTTACAGCTCATGTTCTGGCTTCAAAGAACATGTCTCCTGGCACCCAACACCCATAGCCAGATGGCCAGACTCAGTTCTGGGAAATGCCTGCTGCCACATCAGTCTGTCTTGCTTTGCTCCTTTCTTCTGCTGTATGATTTCATTTCTTAAATCTAATCCCTGGTTTTGATGTTTGACTCTCCTTACTCATAATTAGTACTTTGTCTTCAGATTGGGTTTTAAAAATGGTCTTCTCAAGGGGCGCCTGGGTGGCTCAGTCGGTTAAGCCTCTCTGCCTTTGGCTCAGGGTCCTGGGATCGAGCCCCGCATCGGCCCCTCTGCTCAGCAGGGAGCCTGCTTCCCCCCCCCTCTCTCTGCCTGCCTCTCTGCCTACTTGTGATCTCTGTCAAATAAATAAAGTCTTAAAAATAAAATAAAATGGTCTTCCCAAGGTGGAATTGGGAAGGAGACAAACCATAAGAAACTCTTAATCTCAGGAAACAAACTGAGGGTTGCTGGCGGGGGTGGGGGTGGCTGGGTGATGGACATTGGAGAGCATATGTGCTATGGTGAGTGCTGTGAATTGTGTAAGACTGATGATTCACAGACCTGTACCCCTGGGGCTAATCATACATTATATGTTAATTTTAAAAATAATAAATAAATACATTCTAAACAACCACAACAACAAAAAAATGGCCTTCCCATCATAGAAACAGAAAGTAGAATGGTGGTTTCCAAGGATTGGGGTGGGGGCACGGCCAAAAGGGAGAATTGTTGTTTTAGGGGTGTAGAGTTTCAGTTTTGTAAGCAGTTCTGGAAATCTGATTCACAAGAATGGTCATATAGTTAACACTCCTGCAATGTACACTTAAAAATTGTGAAGGTGGTAAGTTTTATGTTAGGTATTTTTGTTAGGTATTTTTACCATGATAAAAAAATTAAAAAAAAATTTTTTTTCAATACCTAGGGGAAAAAATTTCCACCATCCAGCTCATTCCTAAGAGCCACAGACTGATGCTATAATGCTGTATTACACACAAATTGGAACTGACTTTAAAGGAAGTTTACACGTTAACCTGTGTTCCAGTATGGAACCTTGATGTTGGCTATAACTATAATCAGAGTTCCCCCAGTACTTGCATAACCTATTCCCCTTGGGACACTCTCTCTTGTACTAGTAAAAATGTATGTATTGAGGGACACCTGGGTGGCTCAGTCGATTGAGCATCTGCATTCAGCTCAGGTCATGATCCCAGGGTCCTGGGATCGAGTCCTGCTTCCCTTCAGGCTCCCTGCTCAGCGGGGAGTCTGCTTCTCCATCTCCCTCTGCTCTTCCCCACACTTGTGATCTCTCTCTCACTCTCTCTGTCAAATAAATAAATCTTTTTTTTTTTTTTTAATGTATGTTCTGACCCCGGGTCACTGGTTCTCAAACTTCAGTGCCTAATAACAGTCACAAGCTTATTACAAACACATATTCCAAGGCTTACCCTGGACTTAACTGAATTAGAAATCCTCAGAGGCTGAGGCCCAGCAACCTGCATGTTCAATAAACTCTACGTTACTCTGACACAGGTGGTCCTTGAACCATAATTTGAGAAAGTCTGCATTAGGAAGTATGTAAAGGTCAGATGTTTAATTTCATTTTTTTCTTCCAAGTTTCAAGTTCAGAGCTTTGTACTTGGTACGGACTTACACGTGGTTGGAAAAGATATAGTTAAAAAAAGTATTTTGCTAGACATGTCCAAACAAAATATAATCTGTAGCATGTGGTTTCTTTCAGAATTAATTGTACATTAATACTTGGTATTTGAGTAAACCATATAATAAGGAGCTATAATATGAGGCAAGTTCCAAATACGTGGCTTTAGTGTTTAGTGTTTTGAAATCCAGACTCTCAGATCCTCTGAGCTCATACAACTCTAAAAAGTCATTTCCTTCTTGAACTTTTTATCCCTCTTCTGCCTTTAAATGGAAATGAAGTATTCCTGGTCTCCACTGACTTAACAGCTTTTAATCTGCGTTTTTAATGAAGTATTGGACAGCATTGTGGTATATTTCATTGTGTAGTCCATCCACACAAGAATAACTGTGAATGTATCCTTCAAGTTCCATGTACTATAGGGGCACCTGGGTGGCTCAGTGCGTTAAAGCCTCTGCCATCAGCTCGGGTCATGATCCCAGGGTCCTGGGATCGAGCCCCACATTGGGCGCTCTGCTCAGCGGGCAGCCCGCTTCCTCCTCTCTCTCTGCCTGCTTACTTCTCTGTGATCTCTGTCTGTCAAATAAATAAATAAAATCTTTAAAAAAAAAAAGTTTCATGTACTTTAGACTTTCATTTTTTGCCTGAAGAAAAAGAAAAGTTCATTTATCTAGTGAGCAAAGCAATTTGGAGTTACCTCATTTAGATTAAATTCATGATTTTATTTCTAATAGAATCATTTATATTTATGATATCACAAAAAATGTGCCATGGCAGCTTTTTACTTGGAAATTAATAAGATAATTAGTTCTTCATGCTCTGGAGGAATTTTGCCCATCAGATGGGCGGTGGTCTGTGAAGGCTTTGTAACCCTGAGTCTGTGAATTCACGGTGCCAGAGTCCTTTCTTGATGCACTCAGCATTGCTTGGATGTAATATGAAATGTAATTAGTTCCCCACAGAGGACAGAGTTTTTTGCTCAGAATTCGCCTATGCAAAGTGAATTTCATAATGGTTTTATCTCCGTTTATTTTTTAGAATGACATCATGCTGTAGAAATATAAACATTTGAATGGAAAATCAAAAGTTGGATCAGAGAGTAACACCCCGACAGATCTGGCTTTTAACTTTTCTAAGGGACTAATGTGTTATAGATTCTCTTTCTCCCCAGTATTGTTTTATTGAGATGTCAACAGTAACCCAGAGGTCACCAAATGCTTGGTATGAGTATACCCAGGAGTTTGTGGCTTTCTGAAATGTCTTCAGAGGCTTGGAAGGTCAGGTCCAAAGTCACAGAAACTTAGAACTGAAAGGACCTCAGAGATGGAGCCTGAGGACATTCAGGTAACAGAGTTGCTCCAGAGGACATGAGGGTCAGGAGACATCCTGCTTCTCTCTCAAGGCAGTGAGCTTCCCTCTGCCTTGAAAGAGGAACCATTAAGAAGTAGTTCTGTCTGTTCTGTCTCTGGGAAACATTGTCGTCCTAACTATTCTTCAGTAATCCACCAGATATTATTACGTGTATTTGTTTCTTCTTTCTGGGATTTTATCCATCGAGGCAGATAGACTCTAGGGCAGATGCCATGATCCCCCACCTCTTGGTATTCAAGCCCTTTGAGCCCCTCCCCCAAAGTATGGGCAGGACCTGTATTTGCTTCTAACTACTAGAACGCAGCAAAGGTGATGGGGTACGCATGGTTATGTGTGTATGATTACCTTGCCTATGACTGCAAACCATCTTATAGGAGACTCTGCTATCGCCTGCCTGGCTGGACATGGCTTAGCCTGGTGCATGTCTTCTGAGACTTACGAAGCTTCAGTCAAGTTATCAGCTAGAGCTTTGGTTTTATCTGAGGCTCAGCTGGAGAAGGAGCTGCTTCCAAGCTCATGGGATTGTTGGCAACATCCGCTCCTTGCATGCTCTCGGATTGAGGGCCTCGGTTTTTTGCTGGCTGTTGGAAGAAGGCTACCCCCAGGTCCTTGCCATGTACTGGTCTCCAGAGGCAGCTCCCAACATGGAAGCTTGCTTCTTCAAAGCCAGCAAGGAAGAGAGAATCTCTTGGTCGTATCGGATGTGACCAGAAGACTCACTTATTTTAACTTACTTCATCTCTTTGGGGTGATTTTGCATGCCATAATTTGTGTTAAAGTTCTAAACCTTGTGATCATGTTCACCTTGACAATATCAAAATAAACCCATTTTAAATTTTTTTCGTTAGTGACATAATTATACGGTTCCAGGGATAACAGGGTGTATTGACTCTATTGAGAATTCAAACAAATGTTGTTTTTTCAGCAAGGAAACTGTATGCCACTATTAAATTAGCAACCAACCTACCATTTGGCCTTTACCAGACCAGAGTGGCTTTCAAAGCAATAAATTGTATTTTTTGCTCAGCAAACCAATTTCACGGCCACGTTCTTCCTCCCCCTTCCTTTCTTCTTTCCTTCCTTCCTTTTCTTCCTTCCAAATGTTGCACAAAAATAAGGTAATGTTTGGGCACCAACGTCCTTGGAGCCCATGGTAACCTGCCTCTACCTCCGGAAGTGTGTCACACCCTGTCCCTACAGCGATCTGCTTTCTTTTCTACATTTCTTCCCAGTAATTTTTTTTTTTTTTACGATTTTATTTATTTATTTGACAGAGAAAGATCACAACTAGTCAGAGAGAGAGAGAGAGGGAAGCAGGCTCCCCGCTGAGTGGAGAGCCTGATGTGGGACTCGATTCCAGGACTCTGAGATCATGACCTGAGCCGAAGGCAGCAGCTTAACCCACTGAGCCACCCAGGCGCCCCCCCAGTAATGGTTTTGCTTCCTGCTGCCTCCAGCAGCGATTCATTCACAAACCAGCTTATGGTTGAGTCCAGAGTCTTTCCCCAAAGGGACACATAAGGGGCAGAAACAGCAAAAAGAAAGTGTCCCTGTTTCAAAATCAATACAGAAACTTCTACCACAATAATTTCTTCGGTAATGATGACATCAGATTTTAGTGTTGACAAAACTGATACTGCTCTAGGTGTTTATTATCTCAGAGACTCAGGATCCTTTTTTTTTTTTTTTTCTTCTTCTACATTACATGGAAACTAGGGCTGTTTTATTTTAGGTGCTTGGCAGTGACCAAATAACAAGAGAGGCCAAAGCCAAAACCAGTGAAGGCAGGCGGTCTGGTTTAGATTTTCCCACTGAACTTTACCAAGGCAGGGCCTCTCCTGGGAGATATTCTGAACTATTTCTTTTGTGCCAGGATTCTTGGAATTTTGCAACGTAACTTTGACATTACTGTTTACTGGCAATTAGACTAAGTAAAAATAAACTACTGATGAACACAATTCAATGTTAATGAGATTAATGGAAGAGTTTTATCCCTATCCCACTATGTGTTCTTGTTCCTTCAAAGAATTGTTAACATATATATATATATATATATATATATATATATATATATATATTTTTTTTTTTTTTTTTTTTTTTGGTAATGTAGGACTCCTTCCTAACCTCCACTCATCTTTTCAGATTTCCTACTACACTGTAGAGGTCCATCATTTACCAGCATTCTTTCGCTTAGTCATTCCAGGAGTTCTGACTTATTTTCATTAGGATGATACAGTTCAAGTCAGAGGAGCACAGTTCCCCTCAACGTGTAATCACCTCACACTTCTACACGTTGTAAACAAAGATAGGCTTTTCTTAAAAATATCTATGAGGCCTTTGAGTACAGTGTATCCCACCCAAATGAAAATATGAGTATTTTTTTTGCATTTTCTTTGACAACTTTTGCTTGGCTTTCCTCCCTGTTGTATACATAGGAATACTTTGTAGGTGACTACAGTAAAAAAGTGTGTTTCCCTCCACTTGCAAAACCAAAGTAGTGGAAGAAAGTTGCACATGACCTTTTCCCACGAGGCCTTTCAACTTTTTCCCCTAATGCCCTTTGAGAGAGTCTTATCATTAATTTTAGATTAAGAGCACAGAGCTTTTCTGATTCTATATATGTTTTAATGCTTCCTTTCTAGAGATGGCCTATATGGGGAGCCCTGTGAAGCTGTTCTTTGTGAGAGGGAAAAAACGCTTCCCCACAAAAAGACAAGGAGCTTTTCCGGTGAACAATGAAAGCCTGGTAAATACACTTGGAGCTTGTTTGTGCGTGTGGACTTCATGCTTTGCACATGGTTTGCTCCCAGAAACATCCCCTCCCGTGGCTGGCCATTTTCTGGCCAATGGGAACTCATGTCCCTTTAATCACTTCTGTACATTGTAGCTGTTCTATCCTGACCTCCATGGACTTCCTGCTTTCCTGTCTGCTGTTACAACAGGGTCATTCACTCCTTTCTCTCTCTCTCTCTCTTTTCTAAAGAAAACTTTTCCTCCCCATCTGTGCCTGGGAATGCACATACTATTGCTTTCCCCCTCACCAGCTCTGGCTGAGCTCCTTGTTTAACTGATTCTTTCTAATATACAGGTCTTCTCATGAAGGCCACAAACAGACGGCGAGAAATGGCTAGATCCAAAAATGATAATCAAATGATGAAACAAAAGCAGGGAAATGGGACGTTTTGTTTTCATCCAGAGACTTACTTTCTTCCTGTTTTCTTTGGTTTCATCTTATTACAGGCCACGTATCATTCTCAAATATACATATTCGTAAAGTTAGCTTTGACTTCATCCATTTTTATCATAACTACCCCAAATGAGAGAGAGCTTTTGTCTCTCCCTTAAATACCATCAGCTTGTTCCTGTCACTCCTTTTGCTTTGCTTCAGGTGGTTTCTCCGTGGCAACAGGGAAACTAGTGTGTCTTCCTAACATTATATGTTAATATAATCTGGTCTTCTAAACGGGAGTCTCCAGCTTGAAAAGCATTTAGAAGTGTTCCTTATTCTTCTGTAAAATAAAATCAGTTGTCCTCAATCCTGTTCAGTTTTATTTTTATTTTTTTCTTTGAGTCATAATTGAGATATAACACTGTATTAGGGTCAGGGATCCAACAGCATGACTCGCTCTTTGTATATTTTATGAAAGGATCACCACAGTACATCGAGTTAACATCTGCCACCAAACATAGTTACAAACATTTTTTTTTTCTTGTGACAAGGACTTTTAAGTTCCACTCTTCTAGCAGCTTACAAATATGCATTAAGGGCTCTTCACTAGAGTCACCAAATCCTTTTCAGAAGATGGGGTATTCATAAAATAATTGTATAGACCACTGCTTCTCACACTGTAGTGAGCCTCAGTGCGGGGGTTCACGCAGCTTGCTGCCCCCGTCCCCGGAGAGTCTGATCCAAGAGCTACTGAGGCTACTAGTCCCCAGACAGTGGACAGTGGACAGGGCCTACGCAGAGTAGCCCCTCCTATCAAGAGATTGTCCGGCTCCCCCTGTGTTGCTTCTCAAAGTGCCCCCCCACATAAAGAACAGCTTGCTGATAGACGCTGTTTGTGGGATGACCGACAGAAAATGATAGATAATCCATAGATCACTCATAGAATCATAGGAAAGACCTTAAGTAATACCAGTTTTTAAAATTCTCTCTTTATAGGGACGCCTGGGTGGCTCAGTTGGTTGGACGACTGCCTTTGGCTCAGGTCATGATCCTGGAGTCCCAGGATCGAGTCTCATATTGGGCTCCCAGCTCCATGGGGAGTCTGCTTCGCTCTCTGACCTTCTCCTCGCTCATGCTCTCTCTCACTGTCACTCTCTCAAATAAATAAATATAATCTTTAAAAAAAATTCTCTCTTTATAATTAGTAAGTTTTTAAAGATTTTATTTATTTATTTGGCAGAGAAAAAGAGCGCACAAGCAGGGGGAGCAGCAGTCAGAGGGAAAAGATGCCGCCCTTGCTAGGCAAGGAGCCTGATGCGGGACTCAATTCCAGGACCCTGGGGTCATGACCTGAGCCGAAGGCAGATGCTCAACCAACTGAACCATCAAGGTGTCCTGAAAATTAGTAAGTTTTTCAAGCATGAGATGCACATTATAAAAAATCAAAGAGCACTCATAAACTGAGCTGTCGCCACATTCCAGCTCTGCTCTCCCACTCGCCACATCAGCCATGTTTAAGTATTTTGTTAGAGTAGGTGAGCGTCACATTTTGAAAGCAGTTGAGAATTGCCCTCCATAGGGTGCTTGATGCCCGTTGGTACTTCCGTCGGCCTTATGGGGATTCTTACTTCTCCCCACTTGAATGATATCAGGCAATATCAACATTTGGATTTGTCCATCTAATAGGTGAAAAATGAGGTCTAATTTTTATTTTATGGCATCTGTAACTATGAGAGAAGTCAAACAACTTTGAGTAGCAAAACTGCGGACCGCCTCTAGTTTAATGCCAATGGATGATGAGTCTATAAACTTTGCTTCATTGTTTCTTGTAAGGCAAAGCATCTACTTTTCTCATCCACCTGCTGATACCTTCTGTTGTTGAACCTTGCCTCCAAAAGGATGAAAAGAAATCAGTGTGGCAATCCCTCCCGTCTGCCCCCTCCCTCGTCTCCCCCAGGAGTTTCATTTTCTAGATCATTCATTCCCTTGGGAAACGAAGGTGATACAGGTTTGTGGATGGTATCTTATATAGAAAATGGTACATCTCCAACCCCTAGCTTTGGTGGTGGGAAATGTCAATTTAGCACAACCAAGATGATAGGAAGTTAAACTTGACTATGGTACTGTGACCAAAGCTGAATTTCCCTTAGCTTGTTTATTGGTATTCACTTGAAAGAAACACACACGCACACACACGCACACACACGCACACACACGCGCACACACACACCTCAGACTGCTTTTTGAAATCAAATACATTTCCTGCCTTCTTCTTTCCTCCGTGCTCTTACGACCAGCCTATTTATAGCCCAGGAAAGGAAAAAGCTCCAGGGGAGGCAGGAAAACTAAGTTCAGAAAGAATAGGAGGAAGTGTGCCTGCCATGTAGCCAAACAACCTTTAATTCATTGAGCTCAAAGCTTAGCAGCTTCACTGTCGTCCTGAGGCGTAAACAGCTTGCAAATTTGAAATTTTTTCCTCTTCCCACTTTGGACCAGTGCTGGGGCAGTGGAGGTGATGGCAGCGTTTTAGAAGACAGGACAGAAATCTCTAAGACTTTGCATGCATGGAAGAGACGCTCGGGAGGGGTTGGAGAAGCGGAAAGAGATAGTTCAACAGAGGAATAAGCTGGAAAAGAGTCCACATCTGTGAGTGAAGGTAAGTGTCATTTTTAAGACCAACCATTGCTGTGTCTACATGCGTATCGGGAGCAACGGGTGTCAAACAGAGACAGTGTGTATCCTGTGAGGGCACGGCCTCACGAAGAGCTCAGAAGCTTGCTTCTATTTCTGAAGAAATGCAGAAACCAGTCTCCATCATGACTTCTTCAGTTTTTAACAATGATAATTTTTTTTTTTTTGAAATCGTAGTTGTTTCCTTAAGATAGCTTTAAAGTATTCTTCTGCTTCATCATCACCAGGGAGAAAATAGTATAAATAATTTTACTAAAGATCATTTTTGAAAAATAATTTCTTGAGTTTGTCTGTCCAGTCCTTTCAAATCGCTGCTTAATAATCTGTGTACCATTCCTTCCATCACTCCTGGCTTAGAATACATTTAAATTGGCTCGCAAGCAAACATAGTCAACTTTAGAAAAGTTGCTTTAATTAAAAGTTAAATTTGGCAGAAAAGTAAGCAGAGAGAAAGTTGTTGTTGTTGTTGTTGTTTTTAATACAGAGCTTCTTTTCCTGGACATTCATTTTCAGACAAAGGAGAACCTTCCAGAAGCACCAAAAACATCACTGACCAGCTCCAGTGATAGAAACTGTTCGCAATAACTATTTACATTTAAGTGGTGATTTCAAAACATTTGTGTCGCATACATTTTCTGAGTGACCTGAAAATTGCCCCCGGGTTTGGAAGAAGAAAGGTGGAAAGGGTTAAATCCAAGAACAGTCAGATGCTGCCCACAAAAACTTGGAAAGCTCCTTAGGGACATTCTAAATTCTTTTAACATTCCTTGCCATCAAACAAGTACGTTTATTTACATGATGCACCGTATTTGCATCCACTGCTGAGAATACCCACGTTTGTGTCCTGGCGGAACTTGATTAATGTTGTCACAAGGACAACAAAAGAATATGTTTCTTGTGGTCTGTTGACAAGAAAGAGCAGAAGGAAACGTGTTGCTGTTATTTTGCCTTATCCCAGTTTGAGATTGGTATGTTTAGAATCTGTCACAAGGAGATAGCAAAGCTGGGAGCCAGCAAGGCTGAGGTCACCAGATTGTGACTGGGAGAGGACGCCAGGACACGGATCTCTCTCCACATGGAGTCCGCTGGCTGCTCTCTTTCCTAGGAGAATTTAAGGGCTATTTTTTTTTTTAATTAGAATATTAGAATTCATTCCTTGGAAACTGTAGTCAAGCGTGGTATTTTTTTTTTTTTAAGATTTTTATTTATATATTTGACAGGCAGAGATCACAAGTAGGCAGAGAGGCAGGCAGAGAGAGAGGAGGAAGCAGGCTCCCTGCTGAGCAGAGAGCCCGATGTGGGACTCAATCCCAGGACTGTGGGATCATGACCTGAGCTGAAGGCAGAGGCTTTAACCCGCTGAGCCACCCAGGCGCCCCAAGTGTGGTATTCTTGACTAGGGAGAACAGTTTTCTTCCTTGAACTTCAACTGTACAAAGAAAGAGGGAAATAAAATTAATCTGGATAAATATGGTAGATCTGAAGAGACAAACTCTTAGCATGCATTTCCAAGACATTCCTGTGCTGCAAAGTTATTTCTGAATCTGTTTTCTTTCAATTCTGCAAAGTGAAGCCCCAGGTAACGTCTTTAATTGCCCCTCCACGTGGGTCTAGTGATAGAGATGGTGCTGACGGTGATCTTCATTTCTGGGAACGTTGAACTCCCTGCTCTTAACGGTTTCAAAACAACTTTCTCATCTGACACATTTGTATATTTACATTACGAGAATAAAAATGGTTTAAATACTGTTGAAGGTTTAAATAATAGAGAAAATTTGGCATTATGCTTTTTATTCTAAAAGTGTATATTTTTTTCACTTTTAGAAACCTTATGGTGGGTCATTGGTTTCTGGAGGCCCCACAGATGATTATAAATATATTCATGAAATCCCAGTCATTTAAAATAGATTTGGGGGGAGGATTGTTGAATCGTTTCACTGGTTTCTTGATGTAATTTCAAGCTCCTCAGACTATTTGAAGGTAGAGTTACCCAATTTTTTGAAAAAAAAAAAAAAAAAAGTCAACTTTTTTTAGGTTTTCTGTTAAATAGAGATGTATCGCTTGGCTTCCAACGTGACTCTTATGATTGCTCTGTGTATATAGGTCTCATGATAGAGCCACCTCTGGCCCTCCCATTTAAATACAGGGGAAATCAGATTATTGAAGAGATAGTGCGAAGTGTTGAGAGCCGGCAAAGTCACTGCATGTGATGCACAATTTGTGGGATGTGTTGGTGTGGAGTGTGGGGAGAAGCATGCTAAGGCCAAGCGGCCGCACCTACCTGGCCAGGTGCCGTGGAGGGGGTCCCATTATGGTTTTAGTTTGTCTGTGATAAGTGGTCTCTGGAGGTTTTCTCATCCCCCCCATACCCCTATGTGACAGGTTAACAACAGCATATTGATTGAGTTTTCCTCCTTATCCGGCAATCTTTACCTTTGCTAACTCAGCATTTACTCAGAGAAAGGGAATTATGTAAGACACAAAGCCCCTGACACCAACTTCTTGATTCGTATTAACTAAATGAACGATGTAGATGGTGGGTACTGGGTAAATCCTAGTCCAGGCGGGCTTCCTGGAGTTCTGAGGCTGAGTTGACTTGCAGGGCAGAACAGCTGATGACAAAAGAGACAAGCGTGTCCAGAACAGGATTGGAGCTGTGTATGTGGGCCTCTGCGCAGGCCAGTGGGACAGCAATATTGTTGGTGTACCCAAGGAAGAGGACTGCCAGACAGAAAACAGGATTCCCAGTTAAATGAGTTAAATGTGAATTTCAGCTAGACAATGAACTTTTTAAAGTATATCTCTGTCCTATTGCACAGGGGTGTGTATGTGTATGTGTGTGTGTGTGCGTGTGTGTGTGTGTGTGTAGCCACTGCACGGGACATACATGTTCAAAAATATTATTTGTTGTTTATCTGAAATTCACACATACGTGGGTGTCCTCTGCTTTAATTTCCTAAATCAGGCAACCATAGTAGGAAGCTGTGCATCAACCGTTGGCGGGGGCTGAGGCAGTGAGCATATGGGGCCAGAGAGAGGCATCTGGAGGGGGTTCGGGGTCAGACTGGTGTGACTGTGATGCCGGACAGAGGAGTTTAGAATCTAATTTAAAGCCACTGGGAAGCCATTGCGGGGCTTTGGAAAGGGAAATGACATCAATAGAATTTGCCTGTTCAAGACAGGACCTGGTGGGGCAGAGAGAGCAGGTTGCCAAGGCCTGGGCTCTGGTGACCGCAGAGAGATGGAAACCAGATGGAGACGCATTAGAGAACAAATCGACATGTTTCGTCAACTAATCGGTGATGGTTACAGGAGGAGAGGAAGCATCAGAGAGGATGTTGTGTTTCGGGTTACGTTTCTATGCTAAGAAATAGCCAGTCAGAGGGATAGCCGCAGGTCAGGGAGTGAGGCGGGGAGATGAGGATTTGGGTTGTAGAAGTCTTAACTTTGATGCCCTGATGGAACAGCCAGGTAGAAATCCTAAGTGAGCAGTTGGAAATGGGAAACAGCTTAGGAGGAAGGAGAGAAGCAGAAGAGATCACAACGGGCCAGCCCTGATTGGGCATTTCCTTCATGCCAAGACTTTTCTGTGATGCTCCCAGCCGCCCAGGGGCAGGCTCCATCACCAGCCACCTTTTATAAAAGAGGAAATGGAGGTTCGGAGAGGTTAAGTAATCTGTCCATGACTCCTTAGCTAGCGAGAGAGTGAAAAGCAGGTGCGTAGGAGGCCCAAGCCAGCAATCAGCTCTGAATTCCCCTTCTGCCTCTGCACGGATCTAAAGGCACCAATTGTTCATGCTGTCACCCGATTTTTAGCTGGATTCCTGGTCTTTAATTTGTTTCTAACTGGTAGCTCTCAGAATTCTGCACCTTTTGGTTCATCTCCCCCAAAAGGGAAACGTGTATACTCGGAGAATTGCGTATTTCTTTACTTTCATGGTTATTTATTTCCAAAATTGATTTTACCTTCCGTGCCTCGTGTTTTACTTTTCCTTGCTTATCAGATGAGTAATTATGCCAAAAACAGGCCTTCGAGTGTTAAAAAACAACAACAACAAACTCCTTTCTCTGTCCCCGGCTGTCCTCTAGTGGCCGTCCTAGGTAACGACGCCCAGGCCAGGCAGGGACAGCGCTGGCCCCGTCTAACACCGTCCAGCAGCAAGCTTGTTAGGAAACCAAGAGTTCACAGAATCCCTGCAGAAACATCTGTGAGTTCCTAAATGGTTTGGAGCCTCGTTGTGCTAGGAGATTCTGGAAAAGGTCTTCGTGGAATTATATACCCCCTACAGTTGGTTGGCCTGAAGGGTCTTTTGAATAGATACATTTCAGATTTACCTTAAACTTTGTAACCGTGAAAAATATGTCACTTCTTTATCTTGTTAGGAGGACACATATTATCAAGTTTGGTTATTAAGCTTTTAATTCACATAGGTGCTTTAATTGTTAAGAAAGTTTCCTAGGCCTTTTATTCTAAGATACACAGTATAGTTTTTAGTCAAAAGTGAGTAATCTCCCTTTTAGGAATATATCCTAAGGACATATTCACAGATTGAGACCAAAATGTATGTGAAAGAATGCATATCTATTTGTAATGGACACATTTTGGACAAATATACAAAATGAGGAAATTGTCAAATAGTGTTCCACAATGTGGAATTTCACATAGCCATTAATTAAAATAGTTAATGTTTTTAGTAAATGTTAAGTGAAAAAGAAGGCAAAACATTATATACATGGTGCGAACTCATTTACCTAACAATTGTATATGTTTATATGAAAATTAGTTACCTAAAATTTTACATATCAAAATATTAGCAATAGAATCTCTCCTTGGTGGGATAATGGGGATTTTCATTTTCTACTTTGTTTCCAGGATAAACATGTTCTTCAAGATAAGCATGCACTAACTACTCTTATAATCAGGAACAAAACCAGTGTGTTTTAGAAAAAGTGGAGAGTTAAGTCCCAGGGTTGATTTCTTGCTGTCATGGCTGACAATAACATCTGAGCTAATTCAGCCCCATTTACGGCCCCTTTGCCCAGTAAAGAGCTGTATCCTGTTTGTGACAGCATAATTCATTGTAATGGAAAAGATTATGATGCACTAGCCTGGTCTGTGACTTCACTATATTCATCAGCAACAGGAAACAAAGACACACACTTTTTTTTTTCATAATTGTTTTAGTAATAATTGACAATTGGAGGAAATGAATGGCAGAAAACAATTATGGGCAGACAAGATGGTCAGCAGATCGGACTGGGAAATGCAAAGGAGCCGGTCTCAATTTTATTCCTGCAACAATTTCAGAACATTACAAAGATGTCATTGTTTTGTTTTCAATCCACTCCTGAAATCACTGTTGTTTTTACCAGCAGTTACACAATTCTTTGCTGGCAGCAGTGACACCTCCCCCCCCCCGTATGCTTTTGATTCAGTAATCTGGTAATCCTACATCAGGGTTTTGTACTGAACTTTTTGTGTATATCAACACTTGGAGTCAGTGTGAACTTTTCCGTGTGTGTGTGTGTCTGCTAACAGTGCTTCTCTAATAATAAACTTGCCATTGGTTGTCCATACCTAAAACTCTAAAAGCTTTATTTTTCTATTAAATGTAAAAATATCAAATTCATAGTTCTATTTTCCATGAAAGGATGCCTGGTCTTCCTTTTACAAGCAGCGGCTGGGGGAACAAACAATAGAAACTCAAAGCAAGTGAATTCTTGATTCACTTGCTAGTGGGATGGGCACAGTTAGCAACCACAGAGCCGAAATGAAGGCTGCAGTATCGATTAGGAAAGAGCGAAGGAAGACGGGTGTTACATATACTACAGTAACATTTCTCTTCCCTAGTGGCATGTGCCCGTAGTGTAATGTCACTGTCAGGTTGAGTACTCTTAAAAGTCTTTGGGTGGATCGGAAGGGAGACAAAACTTAAGAGACTCTTAATCTCACAAAACACTTGAGGGTTGCTGGGGGGAGGGAGAGGGTGGCTGGGTTATGGACACTGGGGAGGGTATGTGCTATGGCGAGTGCTATGAAGGGTGTAAACCTGGTGATTCACAGACCTGTACTCCTGAAACAAATAATACATCATATGTTAATAAAAAATAATGAAGTACATTCTTTGGGTGGAGAAACTAAACACACAGGGCATGCTTTCACTTTTATCCCAAGTCAGATTCTCCTCTGGTTAGCCTGATTGGAAGCACAGTTCTGCAGCAGCTCTGGCTTCCAATCTTAAAGACCACTTATAGGCCTTGCTGTTTGTTGTGAAAGCTTCTAGACCAGGGCTGTCCAGTAGAAATCAAATGTGAGCCACAAATGTCATTCTGTATTTTCCAGTCACCACATTTAAAAGAAAAAGAAAGAAAGAAAGAAAGAAAGAAAGAAAGAAAGAAAGAAACTAAGAAAAGAAACGGAATTAATTTTTTAAAGAGCTTATTTATTTTTGAGAGAGAGAGAGCAAGAGCATGAGCATGGAGAGAGAGAGAATCTCAAGCAGATGTCACATTGAGCCACTCAAAACCAGGACCCTAAGATCACAACATGAGCAGAAATCAAGAGTTGGCCCCTTAACCACTGGAGCCATTCCGGTGCCCCCAATTAGAATTGGTCTTTTAAATGTAGTTACAAGGGCGCCTGGGTAGCTCAGTGGGTTAAGCTTCTGCCTCTGGCTCAGGTCATGGTCTCAGGGTCCTGGGATCAAGCCCAGTTTGGGCTCTCTGCTCAGCAGCAAACCCGTCTCCCCGCCATCTCTCTGCCTGCCTCTCTACCTACTTGTGATCTCTCTGTGTCAAATAAATAAACAAAATCTTTTTTAAAAATGTAGTTATATAATCCAACATATCAAAACATCATCATTTTGACACATAATCAATATAAAAGATTATTAGTGGGATAGTCTACTTTTTTTTTTGGACCAAGTCTTTGACATCAGGTTAGTGTATTTTACTCTTAGCACAGATCCCCATTGGGACGAGGCTCATGATAGTGGATTCAGCAGATCTGAACAGAAGAGTTAGAGTTATATCAATAGCATGTGAAGCTTGGTCTGTGAGATCCTACTATCTGTTCAGGACTCAGTCTTCTCCTTTGTGATCGATTCTGCTGGCCACTCTTACAGGAATCAGCTAAAACTGAAGGACCGAGAAGCAAGCAAAATCTTGGCAGTTTTTGAGTTTCTTCCTTTAGAACAATTCAGCTGTTCATTTAGACCATGTAACTAATGGATGCCCCAATTAAGAAGAGGGTAATAGAGGTTAAAAAGTTCCCCGTTTTTGAAATCTGGGTTACATGGTGGTAAGAAGCCCTACTTTTTAATGTTTTCAGGTGAGCTTAGGCGTAGGAATAGATTTCATTACACAACCTAAGACGTATTTCCAGGAAGCATTATAAATATTGTGTTTCTAATAATGCATACAATTTAGTACAAAGAAAGAAACCTTTAGAAATTCGTGCACGCAAGCGCGCACACACACACACACACACACACACACTCCTTCTAACATTGTGATCACTTGCTGATGTCTTTTCGGCATTCTGCATTGTCTTATTTCAAGAGTAGGAAGTAAGCTTCAATAATCTTGTATAACTCTGATGCCCTGGGGACTCGCATGCCAGTCAGCTGGAGCGATAAATATAGCTGTGTGTGCTAAATATGGGGATACAAAAATAGAGCCGGTGGAAGTGGATCAAACTAAAGGACTCTGTAGGTTCTTGTGGCCCCGCCCATGGCGGAGAGCTGGAGACGAGAGCCCCGAAGTCCTGGCAAAGAGTCCCAGTCCCCTGGTCCCCTCAGAGTTTGGGTTCATTTCTTATTCTATGAGGGTCTGTTTATAAGAGCTAGATTGAAAGCAGTCAGAAAACCCAAAAATCAAAATAAAATATAAAGACATTTATATTGTAAATAATGACCATCTATGGCGTGATTTACAAATTGGTAGTGCTCCAAAAGCCTGTTTGTAAGAATTTTCTTGGCCCTCTGAATTCACTTTCCATTTTCCCCACTGAAACAAAGTCATAAAAAAAAAAAAAAAAGAAAGAAACAAAGTCATAAATAGTGATGGGGTATGTGCATCTAAAATACTGTGTACTGGGGCGCCTGGGTGGCATAGTTGGATAAGGGTCTGCCTTCGGCTCAGGTCATGATCTCAGGGTCCGGGAATCGAGTCCCACGTCAGACTCCTTGCTCAGCATGGAGTCGGCTTCTCCCTCTGCTTGCAGCTCCCCCTGCTTGTGCGTGCTCTCTCTCTCTTTGACAAATAAACAAACAAAATCTTTAAAAAATAAATAAATAAAATAAAAATGAAATACTGTGTACTTACAATGAAATTGTTACAATATATTTATATTCACAATATATTACAGTAAATTATTATTCGTTATTAAATCATGATTAATATAAATCTCTTATATATTATACGTTTTATATTTATAATTTTTATAAATCTGTATTAGCTAAATTATTACAATGCATTGATCATGAAATGCAGTTACTAATATATCACTTCTACATGAGTATATTACATAATACATTAATAATATGTTAATAATTACATTCCATTAATAGATTAATAACCTATGAATAATTAAAACAAAAAAAGAATATGTAGAATCAAAGCACACGTCACCTTATATCCGAAGCAACAAACACTGGTAGAGAAGGTAGCAAGTGCCAGGTGTCCCACTGAGTGTGGGAACAAGTGTAAAAGATACCTATTTTGTCCCTTAATGTCGGCAGGAAAGCAAAAATTCACTGAAGAATGAGAAAACAGGTGGAATTCTTTTCTAAGGAAGCTGCCTTACCTCTGTGACCTGCCGGTGGAGATGGCCTTTTCATTTGCATGTCTGAACCTTAGATTTGCCCGTTCCTTATGGATGAAGTATGTCTAGCGCTGCGTTTGGTGTGTAGCCATAATTAGGATCTTTTTTTGTTCCCAAATAGGGTGAGGTTTTCCTAAGTAACATTTGGTAGAAAGGAAGGTGGAGAGAAAGTTGCAGTGAAGGAGATTATGTGGGCCCATGAGACCGAGATCGGGTCCAATGGCTCAGTTCTGCAGAGGGAAAACGGAGGCAGAGCCCTAGGGACCCTGCATCTTTGTTTCCCCTGCAGTCTCCAGGGTGGCAAAGAGGAGGGGAGCGAGGCTTGTGCAGCCGGTCTCTGCACCTAGAGGGCACTTTCTGACTCTGTTTTCTGCATGAGCTGCTCATGCGTGCCATGAGCTCTTGGATCTTGCGGATAGGACCATGGCTTTTTCTCATCACCAGTAAATGAAGAGTGTGTGACAAAGTGAGACATTAACTGCCCTTCGGGCAAGGTCAAGAGCCACTGGTTGGTTTCACAAGTCAACAAGAGAATTCAAGGACATGCAGGTGAGTGGAGATGACGTCTGTAGCTCAAGAACAGGAGCCTCGTCCAGGAGGATCAAGTATGCCTGTGACCTCTCTCTTTTAGAACGTCTTCCTGTCCTTCCTTCTGGTTGGGACCTGGGGCTGTCTCCCTGGGCAGGGAGGTTGGCCAACAGAGACCAAGGGTGGGTGCTGTGCCATGTGCTGCTCAAAGAGGCAGGCCACGGCTGGGACATGCACATCTGTGTTTCCTGTATCTGAAACGACCCCTAACCCTCCTGTCTGATAAATCCATCCTCTCTCTCAATTTCTTTGGATTCTAGGACGTTTTCTTTAAAACTTTCACGTTTCTCTTTGCTGTGGAAACTGACCCAGACTACCTAAATCTGCTGCCCTCATGAGTTACCCATCTGAATTCTCAGATTCTACCACTGAAGCTTTCAATGTGTCTTCTGGCACATAACACCTTTGTTTTCTCATTTCTCTTTCAAGATTTTTAAACACATTAAATCAGCCACTCTGTCCCTAACTCCACTGAAAGTATAATGTCAGAAACTTTCTCAATGATGCAGGAAATAATCTCTTTCCACTTTTATTCCTCTCGACCCCTGCACCATTTAATATCCTAAAGTTGTCCTCTATTGAAATCTGAGATGCCACATTGTTCCTGTTTTCTTTCAATCCTGACGAGTGTTTTCTTTTTTCTTTGCCCTCAAACGCAGCCATTTACCAGAGATCCTTTTCTCTCTAAATCCTTTCTCCCTCAGAGAGCTCGTTCATGGCTTCCATATGTAAAGAACTCTGAACTCGCTTCTCTGGCTTTAAGGGGATTGTCGCCTGCATTCTAGGACCAGGTGTTGGTCCGTATGTTTCTACTCGATGTTCCTTCATCACTTCAAACTTAGCACGTCCAGGATAAAAATCTTAACCCTTCTTCCCTCAGCTACACAGCCACCCTGTGTTCTTTCCTTTGAGCTACGCAGCTGCCCTGTGTTCTTTCCTTTGACCGTGACATCATCCCATCTGGGTTGGAGCCATCTTTCCTCCATCTTGTTCTTCACCTCCTGGTAACCCGGTAGATTATCCTTCCTGCTGAATGTGTCTCACATTCAGCTCCTCCCTTCCTGTCACCAATGCTTCTCTTCTTCGTCCTTTTTACCTAAACCCGGGACTTTGTCAGTCGCCGACCAGCTGATTGCCTTCCCTCGGGCTCTCCCATTCCCCCACACTCACCTCTCCACACTCGTGAGAGCATGATCTGTCTCGGAGGGTGTTACCCTTTGTGAAGTTAACATTTGTTAAGTTGGAGCCTTCAGAGTTGCTGGATGGTGAGCAAAACAGAAGGCCACAACAGAAACTGAAATAGATTTACTATTCACAGGTTCTGGGGGAAGCGCGCCGCATACCTTGAGGGGCTAAACAAGGAGGTCAAGGTGGGGTGCAGGCACAGGACCTGAGCACACGCCTTTGCCAGAGGCTGTGGTTGGCCTGCTTTGGGGTTCCTGGGCTAAGGCCTGATCGGCCGATTCAAACCACAAAGTGTGGATTTTGGTAAGTTCCACCAGGTCTTACCTAAGGATAGCAGGAGGGAAGGCCCTAGGAGGTGGGGGAGACTATTGATCACAAGGGTCTTTAGAGAAGTCCTATCAGGAACTGATGTTAACCTGTCGCTCTGCAGGCTGTTATCTAGGGAAGGCCCTTACGTGAGGGGCTGGTGTCCATTAGCTAAGCTCTTGACACAAGGCTGCACACGGCCTGGGCTCTTAGCCAAGGCTCAGGGAATGGAAATACATTCAGCAGAGCTACATTGGTTATAAGAAAACATGTACGTCATGGAAACACAAGTAATGAAGTGGAGAATGGCAGGGGCCTCTCTCCAGAAACTTGATGACCAGAGCTGAAGGCCATGAATTCTGGAACATGATGGTTTCTGCCCCATTCCTCAGAGGCTCTGCTCACCTCCTCCCACCCCGGCTGCTCTTTCTGTCTCGACTTCACCAAGCCCAGCATGGAGGACGTCCATCTGCTCTTCATTTGAAGGTTCTTTTTATTCAAGCGCTGATCGAAATGGAGACATCTCTTGCTTTCCACTCCAAATTCTTTTTAGAAAGAATCTGACTATCAGACTGGCCTAAACTTGCCTCAGGTGTCCATTCCTCGTCTAGTCCTGTATAACCTTGAGAGGCGAGTCCCGGGACGAATCCAGAGGGTGGGGGCCGTTTTCAGAAGAGAGGCTCGTGCTTGTGAAGCTGAGTCTTACACACCTGGCCATCGGGCAGAATAGAGCATTTTATTTTTTTTTCCTTTTCTCTGCCAGACCCTAGCCAACAATGCGTCTCCTAACTTTGCCTCTTCCGACGTGTTATAACATGCTCTCTATCACAAGATGTTTTGTGATATTTCTTTCATTCAGTCGTTAGATGCCTGGTTGGTTCCTCTTCCAGGAGTTTCTTCTCTCATCCACTTACTTATAAATTCCTGGAGGTATAAGGCATAAGAGCGTCACTGGGCCTGGGACCATCCATATGCTGGTTATCATGTATATAAAGAGAAAAAAAATTTTAAGAAGAGTGTGGGAAGAGTTGATCTTATTTTTCTTCTCTATGCTTTTCTATACCTTTCAGATCCCTTGTGGTGAACATGAGTTTTGAAATCACACACATCCAAAGAAACACAAGTCACTTTTCAAAAACCATAACTATTCCAAATAGGAGCCAGTCGATCCCTGATACCTCGACGTAAAGTTGGGTTATCTGTTGACTTTTCTAAGCTGGGTTAGGCATATAATCCTGTAATTTAGGAATATCATGTGGGAAGAGGAATAGTTTTGAAATCCGGAGCACAAGACTGGGAAGGGTGGCCTAGGTAAAGAGCCTGGAGGAGGCCTGGCCCACAGGGACCACCAAAGAGGGTTGAGTATGATGAAGAGTGAAAGTATATTGTACAGACCTGGAGTTTTCTGCTAAAGGAGGGTGTAACACAAACATTTAACTCCTCTTCTGCTTTCTGAGATCCATTCAAAGAGCTCACAGGGCTTGGTGTGTTGTTTTGTTTTTAAGTCATAAATAAGTCATAAGACAGTATTTAGAAAGCTAGAAAACAGACAGTTGATCACTAATTCAACAATAGAAATCAGAAAATTCATTCATTTTGCACCAGAGCACACGTGCACGACCCAGGAACTAGTTGCACCAGCCACCCCTGAAATTAATTGTAGGTGAAAATGAGGCCAATTTGAAGACTGGTTTGAAATCTTTGTAAAAAGTGGCTAGCTTGGGGGGCACCTGGGTGGCTCAGTCTGGGAAGCGTCTGCCTTTGGTTCAGGGCATGATCCCGGGGTCCTGGGATGGAGCCCTGTGTTGGGCTCCCTGCTCAGCTGGGAGTCTGCTTCTCTCTCTCCCTCTGCAACTGCCCCTGCACGTGCACACTCTCTCTCTCAAATAAATAAATACAATCTTCAAAAAAAAAAAAAAAAAAAGGGTTAGCTGGGGATGCCTGGGCTACTCAGTCAGTTAAGCATCTGTCTTTGGCTCATGATCCTAGGGTCCTGGGATAGAGCCTCAAGCCCTGTGTCAGGCACTTCCCTGTTCAGCAGAAAACCTGCTTCTCCCTCTGCCTGCTGCTACCCCTGCTGTGCTCATGCTTGCTTTCTCTCTCTCTGACAAACAAATAAATAAAATCTTAAAAAAATAAATAAATAAAAGCACTTTGGATAGGGCCCAGCTGAGGGCAGGCATTTTTTTTTATAGCTGAAACTAGAGAATTAGTTGAAGGCCGACACCAACCCTCTACTCCCCCTCATCTCCTAGAATGGTAGAGGCCAAGCAGATAATGTGAGTGCCAATGGGTTCTAGGTTTTGCGTCTTAAGATTTGGCCACTGAAAAGGATGTTCTCGCTCCATGTCTGAAAAGCCTGGGGCAGGGACTCATAGTTTAGGGAATCATCTGCCTGAATCTAGTCAGATGTTCATCCCTGAAACACTCAACTGTGGTCAGAGCAAGAGAAGTATTAAGACTACTCCCCTTCACAGGGCGCCCTGGTGGCTCAGCGGGTTAAAGCTTCTGCCTTCGGCCCAGGTCATGATCCCAGGGTCCTGGGATCGAGCCCCGCATTGGGCTCTCTGCTCAGTGCAGAGTCTGCTTCTCTCTCTCTCTCTGCCTGCCTCTCTGCCTACTTGTGTTCTCTGTCAAATAAATAAAATCTTTTTTTTTTTTTTAAAAAAAGACTACTCCCCTTCGGATCACACGCGCCATCACACGCGCCCATCCCTGGACCAGTGAACACTGCCCCAAATACCAAAGCCGTCCCAAAGGTAGGAGGGGCAGAAGAGATTGTCACTAAGAGTGGGCACGTTGGGCCCATCAAAGATGTCAGCTGAAACTCCGTGGCCTCCTCTGCAGGCGATGGTGTTATGCAGGCAAAGGTGCTATAAAGCCTGAAAGCCGTCTTACCAGTTGTAGGAAATGAATACACTTTGCATTCCCACAATATAATACGGGTTTCAAAGTACATCATTTTATTAGCTTTCCATAAAGACCTATGAGACAGATAGTGTCATTTCCACTTTCTTGATGATTAGGGGGTCCTCTAATGGTAATGGTGTGGACTGGCTCACTATTGCTCAACGCGATTTTAAGGCAGAGCTGGTAGGAGAAACCCTGTTTTTTGGTCTTGTTTTGTTTCGTTTTCAGGAGTAGAAGTCAATGATTCATTGCTTACTTATATCGGACCGCGGGCAACAGGACAAGCGCCCTCCTCAATACCGCGGCACTCATTAGCCCATCCCCTGCCTACCTCCCCTCCAGCAGCCCTCGGCTTGTTGTCCATCATAAAGTCTTTTATGATTTGTCTGTCTTTTCTTCCTCTGATTCCAGTTCTATGGTAGCACCCCATCCGTGAGATTCCCAGACAACTGGGCAGGGAAGGATGTGTGGAGGTGCCTGCCATTCCGGGGCAGCGGGCTGTAGGGCAGACAGGTGTCGCTCGTCACCGAGGGTCTCCCCCACCGTCGCCTGCACGGCCTCCCCAACACGTGTCCAATCCGCAGAGGCCGGGAGGGCGCTGCCAAGTGCACAGAGCCAGAGGAGCCACGTGGCCTCCTTTTTTTGGAATAAGACTAAAGAAGTAACTTCTGGGAAGAATTTTCCATCTGTTTTCCAGATAAGATGGATTAGAACCATCTACCCTGTTTTGCAGATTGCATGAAAGGATGGATGAATTGTGCCGTCTGGCGTGGCCGTGTTGAGTTCACATGTGGCCGAAGAGTGCCGGCTCCGCCAGGCTGGGGAGGGCTCTGGACCTTCAGAAACCCTCTGGAGAGAGGAGCTCCAGGGTCCCCAGGGGAGCCCCCACGCCGGCGGAGGGCCTCACTGTAGGTAGGAAGGGTGGCCCCTTGCGGGATCCGCTGGGCACCTCCCTGAGCCTTGCATCTCCCCTCTGCTGAGGTCCTGGCAGACAAACACGCTGTCCACTCGCCGCTTGTCTTTGCCTCCCTGGCACTTCCCTCACCCTCTCCCCTCCCGACCAAGTCCATTCCCCTTCTTATTTTTGGTATAAAAAACTTTCCTTCCATGAATTTCAAGGCTTCAGAAAAGCAGTTTTAAAACGTTGAGGGGAGATATCTGATCTATTTTCTGTACACACACCCACATGCGTGCCCTGTGCCTGTGAGGCTGAACTGATTTAAAAATGAGTCCCTCCTTTCGCTTCTTATTTAATAAGAGTCTCTGCATTTTCATGGTGAGTTCAGCCAGGCTCGAATGCTCTGAAGAGTCAAGAGCATTATTTTCTCTTTGAGGTTCTTTTCCTCGCCTGTCCTGCTCCTTTTGGATTTTTCAAGTTTTCGTTATTCTTGGGTCTCCCCTCTAGTGTTCTGGAAGCTATGTCCTCTATTTCTTTTCTTGCATTTGCACATTAAAGACATCTTTTGATGTAACAAAGCCTAACGCTGATGTCTTCACATGGACAACTTCTTGCGAATAACACAAAGACCTTAGAAACCTCTGACTCTGATCTCATTCTCCCATCCGTCCGTCGTCTTATTACTGCTGAAAATTTTAGCTCCACTTTTTTCTCTTTCAAACAATTTTGTTGAGGCGTAATTGACGTATAATAAAAGGTGCCTATTGCAAGTATACTGTTTGCTGTCTTGACTCATGGCGGTACCCAGGAAGCTATCAGCACATCGAGATCACAAACAGTCACTTGAAAAAAGTAAACGGATCAGGGTCACACTCGAGTGTAACTGGCTGCTGTTTTACCAAGGTCTGCTTGCTTTCCATACCCCCATTTTACTTAGGAAGTTCTGTGGTTTCTGGATAGAATTAACTGTGATAATCACCATTCATCAAAGCCCGCTAGGCCTTGAGCCAAGTGCTTTACGGTGATTAATTTTCATTGCATTCTTCAGTGTCTTCAATTTTTAATTGTAAAAACAGCACAGGTTTATGATACATAAATGTATTCAATATCAAAAGTGAATAGTGTGAAAAAGGAAAAACTAGCAACTCTGGCCACCCTCTTGTTTTCTTCAGGGTGGATATTTGCTTGATATCATCATAGATATTTTCTACATATTTGAAAACATACCTGATTATGATAAAAATGGAACTAAACACATAGTGGAGGGTTCTTTCTGGCTTAAAACAATAATCATTTATACTTAGTGATTTTTGCAGCTTGCTTTTTCCACTTCTTACAGCAAAGCCATCTTCCCATTTAATCCTTTTACTGGCTGCATAATGTGTATAGCATTGAATTAATGCACTGTGATTATTTTTGGCAACCTACCTTTCTTTCTTTCTTTTTTGTAAGATTTTATTTATGTGTTTGACAGAGAGAGAAAGCACAAGCAGGAGGAAAGGCAGAGGGAGAGGGTGAAGCAGCTCCCTGCTGAGCAGAGAGCCCATGTGGGACTTGATCCAAGAACCCTGGGATCATGACTTGAGCTGAAGGCAGACACTTAACCAATTGAGCCACCCAGGCGCCCCTCAATCTCCCTTTCTTTTTAGGTTATTTTTGTTTTTCTGGTGTGATTACCAGTGTCTCACTGAGCTTGTTTTAACATTTATTTTTGTGTACTTGCTGAGTATTTTTATAGGAGAACATCCTGAAATACAACACATTATTCCCAACCGATATAGCCTCCTTTTGAGTTGGGTATTATCATTGGCTTTTTGCAATTGAGGAAGTTTATCCTGAAAGGGTTAAGCTTACTCAGTGGGTGAGTGGCTGATGGGGGAATGAGAATCCTGACATCCCAGTGTCCCAGCGTGTCCAAGTCCTCAACACTCAACAACACTGCCTCTCCTACTGGCTTGGAAAAATGGTTAAAAGAGAAAAAGGTTATTAATGTTGGAATTGTCAGGAGGATTAGTGGGGATTTTCAGCTAATGGTAGTTCCTATGGAATTCGAATACAGGACGTATTTCAAGCAATTTATATTTTCACCTGGCCCTTCAGCAAAGGAGGCTAATATGAGCCCTGACGGGCTATTTTTAGCAGGTTACTTTAAGCCCTCTGGGGGGTGGGGGTTGTGAAATAGCCTGTCCATCACAGGCAGCGTAGAATTACTTGCCCACTTTTGTGTTCTGAAGGAAAGGACACAGTCCATCTGGGCCAGTAAGTTGGGTCCGAAATGGGACTCGTGTTTATTTTACTTAATAAATGTGCTCTTGAATAATATGAGCTAAATTTTGCCATTGTTAATGCACCAGAGGTGCACACATTTCTTATAATCCTGCGACGAGTAGATTTCTAAAACAAAGAATGCTTTGGTAATGTGAACAAATTTTCCTAAATTTATGTTGACTGTAACTTAGTTTTTCTGAGGGCAAGGAACCTTATGCTTGGTCGCTTGTGTCTTAGAGTATGTTGGTGGCTGTAGCCATATCAGTTGGAAAATATATGCTGTGAAAAATATAGAAAAATGTTGCCTAACGTCTCATTCCAAAGCCCCAAACCAAATGTCATGGCAAAACCATATAATTTTGAAGAGGCGGTTTTAGAAAACTAGGAGGAGTAGAGCTGTAGACAGTGTGTACGCTTAGCCGTGTGTTTGGACAGCAGGGCCCATTCCTGTCTCTTGGAGACGATAGTGGGCTCTTCAGCTACTAAGACCAAAATCCAGAGCATAAAATCAAAACAAGGGAGTTTCTGACCCTTTTTTACACTAGCACTGCTGCGTTCTTTGAAAGTTCAGTGAATCATTTTTAGTCCGACATTCACATTTTCGTTCTTCATAACATATCCGTTCACGTTCACTCATAATTTTAAAAAATTAATCAGCAATTGATTCTGCAGTCGGAATGGGCTTGAGAGTTTATGGGATTTTTGGTGTGTGAAGATAATAAAGACTAGCTGGAGGGAAACAGGCTCCAACTTTTAACTTGGACACATTTCGAGTCGACATGATTAAAACATTTTGGTTTTAAAAACTTACTATTGCTTGTGAAAAGCCAGTCAATATCTTCAATATAAATGATGTAGTTAATATACCTGATGGAAAATAATTCTGGAAGGAAATTTTAATGCTTCTCAGATTAAAATCTTGATCCTCTAAGTTGATATTTACTGGTCTTCTTAAGGTCATTGATGTTTGCACTGATTTTAAGTTAGTTTTGGGAAAATAACTAAGACTGTATAGTGAAATGAGTAATTCTACAAACCCAATAGTCCCAGTTTTGGATATCTCTACCATGGAATGAAAAACACCAGAAACTAAAGGTATATGGGTGAGGATAATCAGTACAACATTTTATACTAGCACAAAACTGAGAACATGATGAATGTTCATTAATAGGGTGAATACAGTATGATATAACTATGCTGTGGAGAAGTATACAGCTATTGAAAAATAAAAGTTAAATCTCTGTTACTGACCATATACATGACCATGATATGATAAGGGAAAAAATAAAATACAGACTTTTATTTTTTAAAGATTTTATTTATTTATTTGACAGTCATAGATCACAAGTAGGCAGAGAGGCAGGCAGAGAGAGAGGAGGAAGCAGGCTGCCTGCGGAGCAGAGAGTCTGACGTGGGGCTTGATCCCAAGGACCCAAGCCAAAGGCAGAGGCTCTAACCCACTGAGCCACTCAGGCACCCCAAATACAAACTTTTTTTTAATGGAAAACTAGAACCTTATATATGCTCGTATATATGAGATACATTTTCCATAGGTGTATGTCATCTTGGCAAGATGGAAGTGGATAGGTTACTAAGTTTTTCTGTATGTCTATCTCTGTATCATTTGATTTGCTACAGTGAACATTATTGCTTTTTAAATGTATATATTTTATAAAGTACAAAGAGAAACGTAGGAGTCCTGCTTTCCCTATATTCCAAAAGGAAACAAGACTATTCTTCCATGTGATAAAGTAGTTAGTCTGACCGGTTACAATATAAATTTAAAAAGAATTTATAGGCATTCAGTACCTGTCAAATACCACGTAGGCTAGTATTGTTCAGCTGTTTTAGCCTGCATGCGCCTGCATTGATTTCTCACTACCATGTGTTTATCTCCACCAGCCAAGAAGCTTTGCAAAGTTCCTACTTCCCACGGTTGTATTAAAGAAACAACACCCACTCTCAGTTCTGAGCCCTCCCCTCCACCTGCCCCTCAGTTTGAGAGTTTGGACACAGCATGCATCAATCTACTGCTTTTCATGAATAAGAATGGCAACACAAAGATGAGCCCTGAGAACAAAAACTCCCTGCTTAATTAAAACATGAAGGAGAACTGGAAATTTTCCTACTCCATTTTTATGTGTTTCTTAAAGTGTTTTCTTAGTTTACCCCTCTGATCTACAAATCAGAAAATCTGGTTGCAATACTATTGGAGCCTTATTACTCAGTAGGTTCTTGCTCTGTCTGTGGCTGCCTTTGTGCTCTCCAGGGCAGTCGTGATGAAGAATATCTTATCCAAAGGCTTTCTATACACAAAGGTTCTAAGTAATCCCAAGACTGCAGCCAAAAGTTGGAGCAAACACCGTGTAAGTAAATCATGGCGATGTTTAATGAAGTGTGTGATAAAGGTAATGATACTTTAGGAAAGGATATGGAAATGAAGTTAGAAGCTCAATCCTCACAGGTTTATAACCTAGGGATGGTGATGGTTGGATTAAAACGTGAGCAAGTAGTTTGGCACCAAGGACTGAGAAACAGGACTTGCAGTCAGCTAGCTGGGTTTGGATAATGGGATAGCTAGAATGAAGAGCGGAAGTGATCATGTAGAACCTGTAGAACATGGACATTGTTTAGAATTAGTACAGGTTTCCCCAGGTATTCAACAGTAGAGCATTCCTATGAAACCTTGTATAAGCCAAAATGGCATAAAGCAATAAAATAATTTATTTACATTAATAATTTATTATTAATTTATATGGGACTTTTAAAAAGATTTCATTTATTTATCTGACAGAGAGAGACACCATGAGAGAGGGAACATAAGCAGGGGGAGTAGGAGAGGGAGAAGCAGGCTTCCTGCAGAGCAGGGACCCCCCGCTATGTGGGCTCCATCCCAGGACCCTGGGATCCTGATCTGAGTGGAAGACAGATGCTTAAGGACTGAGCCACCCTGGCGCCCCTGTGTGGAAAAGTTTTTGAGCATGCCCACACTCCAAAAAATAACTTCTCTTAGACTTTTCTGCTATCACATCTTACTAATAGATGCACAAACTAAATCCACGAAAAGCACAGATGCTCACACAGTTGAAAATTATGGGGGGCTTGATACTGAGATGCTCAGTGTAGTTCCTGGGAAAGGAGCTTGGTGGCACCACATTCTCCCCCAGAGATGGGGGCGGTGCCACACACGTGGCTCTGGGGTGCGCCCTGCCTCTGTGAAGGCTCACTGCCAAGGGGGGAACATTATTTTCACTTGTCATCTTTTTTAAAATTTCTGTTGGCATGAACCCAGTGCAGGTCAGCAGACTCAGAGTGGAGCGGATGTAGGAGTGTGGGGAGAAGGCAGGAGAGTCTCAAGTACTCATATGAGAAAAAGGATTTGGAGCTTCTAACAGAGCTTTTCCTAGGATTCCTGCAAAGAGCAAACTGTGCCCATCTCATGCATTTAGCTATCACACATTTCGAGAAAAATTTTTAAAGATATATTCTTAGCCTCATTTCCCCTGAAGCAGCTTTGTATTTTCTCCTTTGAAACAGCAATGATGCCGAAACTTGAATAGAAAGGAAATTATAAATCTGAAACTGCCCTTCTATTATTTTCTGCACACTAAATGATTCTCAGAAAAATGCACAGAGGCAGCCTTAGGAAGCTTTTTGTTTCCCCCTAAGCAACTTCTTCAAGAACTAAAACAGTTCTGAGGGGGCACCTGGGTGGCTCAGTGGGTTAAGCCGCCGACTCTTCATTGTGGCTCAGGTCATGATCTCAGGGTCTTGGAATCTAGGCGGCATCAGGTTCTCTGCTCCGTGAGGAGTGTGCTGGAAATTCTCTCCCCTCCCTTTGCCTCTCACCTTCCCTTTTCTTCTTCCCCAACACGCATACTTTTTCAAATAAATAAGTCTAAAAAAAGAAAAAAAAGAACTAAATTTGGAAAGCAGCAGTGGTATGTTAGAAGATTTATATCAGATTAGTTTGACCACTAGTCTGTGGTTTATAGGGGTAAGATCTTCAAAGATTAGTGCAAGTTGCTGTCAAATCGGGGTTTAGAAATAAGGGGCCCCTGGGTGTCTCAGTGGGTTAAAGCCTCTGCCTTCTGCTCAGGTCATGATCCCAGGGTCCTGGGATCGAGCCCCGCATAGGGCTCTCTGCTCAGCAGGGAGCCTGCCCCCCCCCCCTCTCTCTACCTGCCTCTCTGCCTACTCGTGATGTCTGTCTGTCAAATAAACAAATAAAATCTTAAAAAAAAAGAAATAAAACTACTGTTTTGTTTATTATATTTAATATAATATTTATTTACTATTTTATTTATTATGTAAGTAATTATTATTATTATTAAGTAATTATGCTAAGCGAGGTGATTCGTGTCATGGATGCTAACTCTTCCATCTCATGTTTAAGGAATCCAGCTTCAGCTAGAAATCTAGCCCAGTCTGAGAAGCTGATTAGATGGAGAAGAATCTTCCATAAGGGTAAATGTAAATGAATTAGATTCAGTAAATGCCACATTAATATGTAATGTGTTTTTAAAAAACAAATGAAATTTAACACAAAGGAAGAAAGAAAAGAGATAAAATACATGAAAAAGAAAGAGACCAACAGAGGAAGTCCATTTTTAAATGTAACTGATTTGTCCAGAAATTTGGGAATTTCTCCAGAGATGCTGAAGAAAAGGGGCACGATGCCCAGACAGGGTGTGGGAGAAGCTTCTGCAGCCTATGGTAGAGGTTGTCCTCCTGACTCAGCCACCTTTTTACTTTTATACAGCCCAATCCCAGTTTGTGAATGGCTTGTACCAAAAGGTTCACTTGTGAATCGGTCGGTTACAACTGCTGTGGTAATGCCAGTCATTAGACGCCACAGTGCAATACAGTTGACCTGGCCGTTGTGCATGAGTGCGAGCAGGTTTAATTAGAAAAAGACGAGCAAGTCTGTGAAAACTTCCATGGACCCTAAATCATTTGGTTGGGTGGAGATAGTAAACATGGAAGGTTTGGAGTCAGAGAGACCTGGGTTTGCTTGCATCTGTATTTCTCTCTCTTTCTCTCTCTGCTGCTTACTAGCTGGGGGCAGGCTAGTTAATCTCATTAAAGGTCATCATCATAGTAATAATAGCATCCCCTTAGGGCATTGTTGTGAGAAGTAAATGAGTATTTTGCACAGATGTTAGCTTGTTATATATTATTAATACTATATTAGTATGGTACAATATTAATAGGGATTAAGTGTTATGATATATTATCATTAGAATTCCTTATGTATGGGTCTCTGTATGTCCCATTCTCTCCAAGAGAGACTCCGCTTTGAGAGCAGAGATTTTTGTCACGTGCTTTGGTGACTCCTTAAATGCAATGCACTTTGAAAGCAGACCCTATATTTCTTTCTTTGTTGACAATGGTTTGCTTTGTTCAAGGGCTTTAGAGATTAAGAACTCCACGCTCCGATTTTCTTTTCACAATTTTTTCTGTTTGTTACAGACATGTGGCTAGCACACCTCTTAGGAGAACTGATGGTGTCTAGGGGTTTATTTTGGCTCAAGGGGAAATACAGGGGACGAACAAGAGTGGGAGAGAAAAATCCCCCATGATACTTAGACAAATGTTGGAAGAAACAAGAAAGAAGCGTATGTATCTGAGAAAGACATGACCCAGTAGAAATAAGAAAGTAATGTGTGAAAGGTCTGCTGAAAAGAAAGGCAGGTAGGGGGGTGCCTGGGTGGCTCAGTGGGTTAAGCCACTGCCTTCGGCTCGGGTCATGATCCCAGAATCCTGGAATCGAGTCCCGCATCGGGCTCTCGGCTAAGCCGGGAGCCTGCTTCCTCCTCTCTCTCTCTGCCTGCCTCTCTGCCTACTTGTGATCTCTCTGTGTCAAATAAATAAATAAATTCTTTAAAAAGAAAAAGAAAAGAAAAGAAAGGCAGGTAGGGCTGGGGATGCAGCATGGCGTTAGTACCTCAAATCGACCAGGAGGTGGTGTGTCACCAAGTTGGAGTAGGAGTTTGGCACAAAGTGAATGGCAGCTTACTGTGGGGGCAGTTGGCAGAGGACCTTCCTGCTCTCTGACCATGTGTGCATAAGATGGAAACCATTTGGGACTTCTACTTAAGGGAGTATCTCAGGTAGACATAAAGGCCCATCCGGGCATCTCTGAACCCACGGTGCTCAAGCAAGACCACACTTCTCTCCTCTTCCCACGTCCTCTGAACCTGCTCGTTCCACCACGTCCAGTGACTTGCTGTCCAATATGGAGTCCAGACACAGAAAGGTGGAAAACTGAGACTTAGGAAAACGTGTCTTACTTAATCAGGGGAAGGTGAGGCATTGCAGCTCTGGGTCTTTTTTCATGATCACATTTCTTAGGGCTTTCTCCTCTTTGTGTAGATGATTAAAGCATTTAAAGCTGAGGGCAGAGGCTTCATTTTTTAATCTCATTCTGTCATGCGCGATTTAATTTTGTTTATGGTGGGTTTTTTTTTTTTTACTTTTTACTTATTTAAATATTTAAAACATTCTTAAATGGTTTTCACTTTTGTGATCATAATTAAAATAATTTTCATGGTAAAAGCATTTAGTCATGATTAAAATAATTAAAATTAAAATAATTTTAAGATGTTAAAAAAAATCACATGATTTTCTTCAAGTTTATGTGGGGTCTTATTTTCACTTTTAGTTCCTTTGTCTACTAGGCATTTAGTTTGGGTATGGTATGAGATAATAACTGATTTTATTTTTGTGAGGTAATAATTGATTTTTATTTTATTTTAATAATTGGTAATAATTTATTGTTCATCATACTTAACTATCCAACCAGTCATTATATAGTCCATTTCTTTCCCCTGGGTTTAAATATCATATTTAACAAATAAACATTTTTTTTAAAGATTTTATTTATTTGACAGAGAGAGAGAGAGCACAAGTAGGCAGAGAGGCAGGCAGAGAGAGGGGGAAGCAGGCTCCCTGCCAAGCAGAGAGCCTGATGCCAGGCTCAATCCCAGGACCCTGAGATCATGACCCGAGCTGAAGGCAGAGGCTTTAACCCACTGAGCCACCCAGGTACCCCAACGAATAAACATTTTAATATAGTACTTGTTTTTGTATTTCTGGCTTTCTGTTCTGCTATTGGTCTGCCTCTTTTGGCTCCAGAATCAAACTTTTAATTCTTGATTTTTCAGCCTACTTAATACCTAGTACCCTTGACCAGCCTTGTTGTTTTCTGAAATTTTCTTTACCATTCTCAGCTTTTTATTCTTTCACATAAACTTCAGAATTTCTTTTTTGACCTGTTGTTTAAAATCTCTGGCATTTTAATCAAAATTTAATTATATGTATTAATTAAATAGAAAAGAATCGACAGCTTGACGATATTGAGTCTTCCAGTCCTGGAAAATCATAGAATGCTCCATTTATTGAAATATTTCTGAGGCACTTGGGTGACTCAGTCCTTCAGCGTCTGCTTTCAGCTCAGGTCAGGATCCCAGGGTCCTGGGATCAAGCCCTGCTTCCCTTCAGGCTCCCTGCTCAGCGGGAAGCCTGCTTTTCCCTCTCCAACTCCCCCTGCCTCTATTCCCTCTATCACTCTCTCTCTGTGTCAAATAAATAAATAAAATCTTAAAAAAAAAAAAAGATTTCCTATTTTCTCAGTAAACTTATAAATTCCTTTATATTTTCTTCACTTTTCTTGTCTTTCCGAGAAATTTTATTACTGTTGCCATTTTGAATGAGATTTTTTTTTCTCCCATGATTTTTCTAACAGTTTTAGGCTGTGACGTGGGAAACCCAATTAATTTGATTTTGTGATTGTTCACTGGCATTTATAATCATTTAAAACATTTTTAAAAGTTGATTCTACTGAGTAAATGATTATAACATATGCAAGTTGGGTAATTTTGTCTCTTGCTTTCCCCTAATTCTTCTTTAGTTTTTTGGTTTGTTTGTTTGCTTGTTTGTTTTTACTCTTGTCTGATTGCAAAGGCTTGAATGACGGAAACAGTGCTGTAGTAACAACGAGCACCCTTTCCCTGTTTCTCAATTTAATTTTAATGTCTCTACTAATATACCATTTAATATCTCTACTACTATACTATATGACACTTGTGTTTGGTTTGGGATCATCTTTATCATGCCAAGAAAAATTCTCCTAACTCCATTTTATTAATTAAAAAAATTGATACTAAATTTTATCAAAAGACTTTTGAAGAGTACCTCTTGTGCTAATTCAAAGGCTTTTTACCATCACGTCATCATACTGATGCATTCCTTAATATTCACAGTTTTTTTACGTCTCTCTAGTAGACTATGTTTATATGTGAGGTTAGTCTGTGGTTTCCATTATTATGCTTTATCAGTTGGTTTGTTTGTGTGCTTTTGTGTCTGGGGTATTATGTTAGGTTTCTGTTACTTTTGTTCATTTGAACATTTTATACAGCCTGGGAATTATGCGTGGCTTGAAACTCAAGGATAACTTGATTGTGTAAGTAATTTGGACAAAAAACTTCTTTGGAAACAATTTCTTAATAACTTTGGCATTTTCCCATGCTTATTGATCCGTTGTTTTTCAACTCCTTGGGTCAATTTGCTTCTCATTAACTCTTTTGGCTCTACCTACAGTATTGGATATGGTATTCTCATTACTGAGACCTGCTAAGCATTCTGTGATTGCCCTTTTGATTTCTTTCCAATCAATTATTTTCTTAAAGAAGAGTCATAAAAATTTTCCAAGAGCTTGGTTCTTCTTTGACTTATACTTTTGCAATTATTTTATAGTTGTATTACAATGCGGTCATAGAATGTGGTGAAAATAATTTCTTTGTGGGGGGACGTTACTTAAGATTTTTTGATGGTCTAATATAAAATGAGTTACTGTTACTTTTCTTATCATCTTTTCTGAGAGGAGTAAACAGAAGATCTTTCTTTTTAATCATTCATTTATTCATTCAGCATTGTTTCCATGTGTCTCCTACAGGTCAGACATTGGATGAGGCACTGCAGGATATAAAATGAGGAAGTCACAGGCTTTCTTTAAGGTTGTCAAAGTGTGAATGGGACATAGACATATTAAGACCTACTTATAACATAGAGTAAGAAATGCAACAGTAACAGAATGTACAAAAGAAGGATTTAAGCCTTGTTCTAGGTTCTGGGAATACAAAGATGCGTGAGATTCTACCATAGTTTTGGAGAGGCTTATGGTACAAAAGTTTAAAAATAAAACAAAATAAATTTTTTTTTGTCAGAGACAGGCTTTTGGAGACAGAACAACTAATTAGGAAACTACTGCAGTCATTCAGTAATAAATTAAGATATATGGGAGCTGTTAGAAAACATGAAGAAGAGAGGAGATTTTTACATGTGAGAGCAGCGGGACTAATAATAATAAATAACTCTAATAGAGCAGGACTCTATTAGAAGAGTCCACGTAGGAGGCTGAAGGAGGTAGGAATGAAATGTTACAGAAGCCCAAAGAAAACACATTAAAGAGTGCTTGGCCAGTGAGGTCAAGTGCAGCAAAGAGGTCAAGTCAGATAAAAGCAAAAAGGTGTCCAATAGCATTGGTCTTTGGTGACTTGGGGAAACGAGTTTCCGTGAAGTTGGGGGAAGAGGCAGACTGGAAGCCAACCTCAGGATAAATGGGATGTGAAGATGAGCGACACAAGAAGTGTGTCTAGAAGCTCACCTGTGCTGGGAATGTGTAGGTTAGGGCAGTAATTAAGGAAGCAAAAGATCAAAAAAGATTGTTTTTAGGACGTAAAAATAATGTGAACATATTTAGATAATGAGGAGGGCAAGTGGACAGGGAGAGAAGGCGTGATGGTTGACAAAGGATCCAAGGTGAGACAGAAAGCTGGGGCGGGGGTGGGGGTAGCCTTTGGTGGGAGGAGGGCACTTCTTTTGGAGTTGAAGGAGAAGATTGGTCCCTGTAGGTGTTTGGGACACAAAGGAGGGATTTCTCCATTTGTTTGCAAGGTTAGAAAAGGGTCTTTTGGAACCTTTGGGACACTCCTGGACGCTGTCAGAAAGGCCCAGGATCTTCGTCCGAGTTGACAGTTCCCTTGATATGTATGATTTGGAATCCATCCCTTCCTCTCTCCCAAAGGAATGAGAGAATTTCTATGCTTACCTTTCCCGAGGCTGTTTTTTTCATTGTTCATTGAAGGGTTTCCAGAAGCCTCTGCCTCATTAAGTATGTGGTATGCAATGGATCATCAGAATAATTAACACCACCAGTTGCAAATAAGGTGATTGATGGATGCCACAAAATCACCAAAGTTTCCATTACTGTTAAGTGTGAAGTATAAATAAAATCCAAATAACATTTCCAGTCTTCAGTAGGCCTCCCTTTCTGCTTCTGATTCATGATTGTCATACGAGGAAAAAGGGTTAGGAAGGTGACATATTCTAGCACATTGTATTTTAATATCTGTAGTTTCGTTGTATTACTAACTTTGAACAAAAGGGGTATGTTTTGCAGCTTGCAAAACATTTTTCTATTTACACTTTGGTCACTCACATGTTGGTAACAAATTAGTCCCCTGAAAGAATGGTAAGACTGAGGGGTTTTGGTCTTCTCTTGTTGTTGTTGTTATTCTGGAAAAAAAAAACACTCTATCCTCTGTATGGAGGGAAAGTTCTGATTTGATTGATTTTGTAAATAATTATGAGACAAAACCCAGATATGGAAGATTGCCCACACAAGCTCCTCTGTTGAGTAATATCTCACTTACTAAAAATCAAGGTTGACAGTTTAACGGGCTCATTATGGTGCAGAAATCCCCCGGGGCATTTTAACCTCTTAAAATCTCTTTTGGATGTTCAGTTTGCCAAATAGCTCACTGCCTGTCATACCTACATTCTAGCCTGCTTGGGCTCTGCTGTTAGAAGGTGGCATAAGAAGTCAGGTGCTATCCAAAGTCAGAGCGTCCACAGGCTTTCCTTGGAGAGGGGAACCATCAGCTCAGGTGAGAAGTATGAATTCAACAAGGCTCCCAGAACGTCTGCCACCTTCCTGAGTCGCACAGGAAACAGCAGGTCGGTTCAACTTCCTAGCACCAAAGGGGGCAGCAGCACATCTGTAAAGCGGCCTGTACATCTTGTGATCATTTCTGTTTCCACTCTTGATTCCCCGCTGATAGTCTCAACGGCTCTGCGGTGCCCCCCAAATGTTGATACGCTCCAACAGAGAACTATAGTGTGCGGAAGCTCAGTCTCAGGTTACCTGAAAGTCATTTCCACTGGCTCTAGACGAAGATAATGGTCTTCCTTAACCCTCACCCACTCGCCCCTCAGCATCACCTGGCACAGAAGCCCTGGCCTTCGAAATTAAACCTAAACATCCTGAGATGGTTAGTCCGCCTTCCTCACAACAGGCTGCCCAGTCTTTTTTTTTTTTTTTTTTTTAAGATTATTTATTTATTTATTTGACAGACAGAGATCACAAGTAGGCAGAGAGGCAGGCAGAGAGAGAGAGAGGAGGAAGCAGGCTCCCTGCTGAGCAGAGAGCCCGATGTGGGACTCGATCCCAGGACCCTGAGATCATGACCTGAGCCGAAGGCAGCGGCTTAACCCACTGAGCCACCCAGGCGCCCAGGCTGCCCAATCTTAAACAGCTCTTCCCACAAACCGGAGCCTGGACGCTGAGCAGAGAAAACCAAGATGGAGCAGCATCTTGATGGACCCCGGGGGCACCCGGTCGCAGCACAGTTTCCACCTGCTGCGTCTCCTTCTTCCTGCTGCTCAAGAACCCCAGTGAAAACCTGATGAGATGAGAGACCATAGGGACTGCAGCTCCTCTCCCCACACCCCTTCCTACCCCTCCCCCGCCCTCCACATACACATCAACTTTCCACTTGCAGTGACCTGCCCTTCAGGGTGACTTATCAGCTGTTTGGGGTTTGCCACTGAAAGAAAACAAATTGTGGAATGCACCGCTCTGCGTGCTAATGAAATGGCTGAGCCAGCTCAGGGGTTATGAGGCTTGCGAATTAGGAGAATAATGATCTTCAGTTTCTGACCTCCTGGCACGGCAGCAGTATTTATCAGGAGGCGCATGTGACTGGTTAAGACACAGAGCCGCAGCTTGAAGGAAACAGCTGCTCGAGGCATGCTCCAGCACTTGGCAGCCGGACAGGCAGGGTGCCGATGTGAGGAGGACGTCGGAACCGCCCCAGTAAGTAACTGGAGAACTTTTGAGAGACAGAGAGAGGGAGGGAAAGAGAGAGAGAGTGTGTGCGTGTTTTGCAAGGCACTGACAAATTTTAATTTGGATCTTGGTTTCCATTTGGCATTCAAGGAGGTATTTTATGTTATCTGTTGTTAATAGCCAGTTGCGTTTTTACTGATTTATTATTATTATTATTATTATTAGAATCTGTCATTTGCAGCAGTGTTTTATTCTAACTTTAAGGGTGAATAAGGCATTTTGCTTGATTCCTACCTAGGAAGCTACGAGTTGATTTCCTGGTGTCTGGGATTTTTATGGTCTGTGGTGTTTAGGTTCAAAGCCAAGATTCAAGTTATGAAAAAGAGAGCTTACAACAAAGTGGATGGATGACTGGATTGGATTTGAATCGATTTCGCCATTGAAATTTGAAACAAATAGTGCTTTGAGAAAGGTGTATGTCTCACTTGATCGGTCAGCTTGGGAAACGATCTCATTTAACGGTGTATAACAATCTGCAATACAGAAAACTAACATAATGATATGGAGATTTAGATAAGGAAGCTTTTTTTTTTTTTTTTTTGAGTTCAGGCATGCTTTCCAACTCACTGAAGATACATTTTGTAGCTCTTTTCGGGAACAAGCTAATTCAACCTCATTACTTTAAAGCTAATTTTTTTAGTCACCCCCTGGTCCTCCTGACTTTAGATAAGGGCAAGTTAGCGTTTTGATGATGCTTAGTGTCCCTCCTTGTTGATGACCTGAGTGATGAAAGTGCTGCCTGTGGCTGATTATCAGCTCTGGGGGCTTGAGAGCCGGCTTCCAAGTAACAGACCTGTTCTCTCTTTCTCGGGTTCATTCGGCTGATTGGAGCTTACTCTGGGGAGAGCAGCACAGCAGGCACCATGCTGGAATGGGGCTGTTGTTCAGGGACTTTCTGTGGTCGTCACCAGCCAGAATGTTTAAGAAAGGAAAAGGGGAAAGGGAGAGGACAGAACCCGGAATCAGTGAGGTAAACCTCTGGAAGTGACAGGCCTCTGAATCAGAGCCCTGGCGGAGATAACCAAACAAGTTCCTTTTTCTGGAGTGCCCGGACATTAGGAAGAGAGGCGGGGGCAGGTTGTTTGGATTCGGTTCTTACCAAACAGTTGTTTTGCTTGAGACAAGCACAGGGTATTCCAAAGTGAGTTTGTTTCCCCCAGATGACTGATGGATGGTCAGATAGACTCAAGGGGTCCAGCTGTCTTGCCGTCTCTGCTCCCTGCCTGGAGGGAGCTCTGCTCTCCCACACCCCCTCCACCCATGGGAGGCAGAGGATGGACTGAAAATGACCAGAGCACGCTGGGCCTGTGGCGGTTTCCCTTGGCGTAGCCGGTCTTGGGTACCACATCAGTCAAACATCTGGGACGAATGCACTTTCAGATGCCCATCTGTAAATGGGGCTAGTCTGGCACTGGGAAATTTCTCCCCTTCTTCTCCTTAAAATGTAGAAGAGTCTACAAGACCTGGAAAGTTCAACAAGCAAAAAATTCCTCTTTATGCCATTTATGTGAGGGCCTTGATTTTAGCCCATGGCCGTGTGGCTCAGTGACTTCCCTGTTGGCCCCCAGGGTTGCCCACTGGGCCACTTTTTAGGGGAGTTTGCTCATGGTTTAGTTTCGCTTTTACTGCAGGCATCGTGGAAAAGAACTATCAGGTGAAATTTTGTCTCCAGGATAATAGAGACACCCACGATAAAATGGGAGGGGGGTCTCATTGACAGGGTATCCTTTGAATTATTCAAGTGCTGATTTTTTCAAGGCCCACAGATGATTTTGAAAAACCCCATGCTACCTTGAATATTAACAGCCTAATGAATAATTATTTTACATGCCAAAAGAATGCCTATAGAGTCACAGACTTTTAGATTTGGATAGAAATTCTAGAATGTACCATCCATTTCAAAGTTGAGAAAATTATAACACATTTATCTGGGTCAAAGAGCTACTTTGTTGCAGAGCCAACAAAGAGGGCTCAAGGCTTCCGCCACTATTATTATTTTATGATTATAACATTAATCCTAATAATTATAACTTCCATTTACCGTGCACTTACTCTGCCAAATGATGTGCTAAGCAAGTGTATTCATTTTTATATAACCTTCACAATACATCTGTGTACTAGCTATCATCATTTCAGTTTTATAGACGGAGAACCTGAAGCCTCAGGGTCCCCTTCGGCCACTGGGCAGTCCATGGCACAGACAGAAGCGGCTCCTGGATCTGACTCCAGAAACTGCACACATGAAAAAAAAAAAAAAAGCATGGAACACATACACTGATCCCACACATTCACGCTTAAAAGCGTAATGCTTAATGAAGTGCTTAACTGAATGCAAACGAGACCATTTCAGTTGCACAGAACACACACACACCGCACACACCCTGCGGGAAGGCTCTTTCGGACGCTGCTCCCTGCTCCCGGGCAGGAAGGGCGAGGTTTCCCCTTGTGACCGTCCAGGCCGGAGCTGTTCAGATCACTGACCTGCAGCTTGTTTTTCTCACTGCGAGTAGTTCAGGGATGGCTCTCCCATTGGGAAGAACGGCAAGTTGGAGCTTTCCCGTTAGGCTGGAGCACTCCATGGTCCCTGCCCTTTCTGGCCTTTTCCTCAGCTTTTCCTGTCACTCCTTTCCTTTGGAGGACAGCTGCTCCACCCCTGCCGCACCCCAATAGCTGGCTTTGTGGTGATAACACTGTTTGCAGACCTGTTCGCTGTTATTCCACCTGGAAGGCTGGTTGTCCCAGCAGGTGGGTGTTCCTCATGCATAGAAACAATGTAGTCCTTCCCTCTGTTTGCTCCTGCGGTTCTGTTTGCTCCTGCGGTTTTGAGCCTGACAGGGGAGGTTGGAGGCTGGGGGGAGTGAGGTGCTGGAGGAGAGGCCTGCTTTTCCCTGTCCAAGGAAATGCTGCGGGCTCTGGCCCTGGCCCCAGGTACACTCTTCCCCCTGCACCTGTCGCGTAGCTAAAGACTGATGGTTCTTCACTTGTGGGCCAGGAACCTGAAGCTTCTCTGGGTCATCGGCCAGACAGAGACCAAGCCCTTAAAGAAACATAGTTCTTGGGTCACCTGAGTGGCTCACTTGCTTAAGAGTCTGCCTTTGGTTCAGGTCATGATCCCAGGGTCTTGGGATCGAGCCTCACATGGGGCTCCTTGTTCAGCAGGGAACCTGCTTCTCCCTCTGCCTACTGCTCCCCCTGCTTGTGCTCTTTCTCTCTGTCAAGTAAATGAATAAAATCTGAAAGAAAGAAAGAAAGAAAGAAAGCCATAGTTCTTGAACCCTTCTAAAAATTTAATTTGGTTCCTCCCTGTCGTTAAATGTCCAAATTAGGGCTGGTAATGAGAAAGAGGACTGAGTGATACATAGACAGCAGAAGGGTCCTGTGCTTAATCAGGAAGAAAATTAAGTCTGGAGACCAGTCATGGATGTCTTTGAGAAAGTTTGCATTTTTTTTTCAAGGCTGTTACATGGCAAGATTACGCATTCTGAAGGTCAAGCTATTTACAGCAAGAAAGGGGAATTTTTAATCAACTTATCACCTGCCGATGCTTCTAAATCAGCTCCAGAGAAGTGACCCAAACAGTCTGCTAAACCAGAACCACTAGGAAATTACCTCCAGTTCTTGCTGGGAATGGCTTATTTCCATGGCAGTGGGAACAGTCCCGTGTGATAAACAGAGACACATGAGACAGATTCAAAATCACTGCAGAGTTTGTAAGTTATACTCCAGATCCAGTTTAAAGCAAAATAAAAAAGTGGTTATCTTCTTGGGAGCTTTTAGGATGAGGAAACAAAATTTGTGATACCGTGTTGGTTGGCTTTGTGTCTTTGTTTTTTTTCCAGATGGTGTGTTCCAAAGACCCTGTTAGCAGAGTTCCCTCCCCTGGGTCCCACTTCCCCTTTGTACTGATGGTGCATTTACAGTCGCTAGAGCTGTTCCCCTACTTGCAAGTCCCCTTCCCTTCTTCCCTTCCTCTGATGGATTTGAAAGTCTGGAGTTTTGTTTGTTTGTTTGTTTTCGTCGTTGTAAATGATCACAGTAGCATCTCTGAGTCTGTGTAGGTTTGCTGTGTTTGATCTTGAGTCCATTTGGAGTATCTAGAAGACCAACTCCTGCATTTCTACTGGAATGTTCTGGGGCACTTGCTTGCATTTTGCTACAATCCTGTGAGAGAGGGAGGGCATCATCACCACGGTTCGCCGTGAGGAAGCTGAGAATGAGGCCAAGTGAGTGTGACAGGGAATCAGTCCCTGGCAGAGCTCCACAAAATCCTGTGTCCTCTGACTCTGAATAGTACTAGCTAGAGAATTGTCCTCTGTGATCAAAAGTGCCATAATTTGTATTATTTCTGGTGGGCAAAGGGTAAAGGGGAGACTGATTCAGAATGCACCGTCTTGTGCACGTCAGTGAGTGTATCTGTGCAGTATTTCTAAACGAACTTAGTGGTTGTTTTCCTCCTCTGCACACACAGTATGATTAAGTTGGGGTCCTACTAACTAGGGCATGATATAATATTCAACTTCTATAAGGGATCTGGGGTTTTTTGTTTATGTGTTCGTTTTAGGTACCAAAAAATGTAGCCTGTTGTTCAGCATGCCACTCCCATTATCCCACAAAACCATCAGCAGCCTTGGAATCCTCCTGGTTATAATACCTGGACTCCCATGGGAAATGTATAAATCTGACTACTAGGAACAGGGTCCACTGGGACTATTTGCCTCCACAAAGTTACCTCAAGAGCCCTAGCTTGGTAGGATAATTGAGCATCTCCACTACTAGTCCGTTTTCTGTTATGGTCACCCAGTTCATTGTAGAACAATGTTATCTGTGTGTTGGCGAGGTCATAAAAATGACAGCACCCAATGCCTGATGATTTTACAATGTAGCTGCACATTTTAATGGCTGTGACTTACAGGTGGGGGTGGGGGAAAGCAAGGGAACCGCCCTCTGACAGTAATAGCCATTACAGTCTTTCTTTCTAAAGCTGTCCCCTCCTTTTTTTTTTTTTTTTAGTATGAATGTGAAAGGTAGCCTTCTTTGAATTAAAAAAATCCTGAAAAACATTTAATTCAAGAATTGACTCAAAGAATGTTTTTCTTAGTAACTACTGTAATAATCAGAACTTTCTGTACCTCTCAAGAGGACAAAAGGGGAAAGAACATTTTTTTAAAAGCGGGAAAGAAAGAAAATGAAATGGTAGATTCAAGGGTAGGTTCAAGGGTTGGTGTCCTGGGGGCCCCTGGGTGGCTCAGTTGGTTAAGTGTCCAACTTTTGGTTTCAGCTTGGGTCATGATCTTGGGGTCATGGGATGAAGCCCCATGGGGGGCTCTGTGCTCAGTGCAGAGTCTGCTTGAGATCTTCTCTCCTTTCCCTCTGCTCTCTCTCTCTCTGTTTCTCAAATAAATAAATAAAATCTTAAAACAAAAAACAGAACAATGGGGCACCCGCGTGGCTCAGTGGGTTAAAGCCTCTGCCTTCGGCTCAGGTCATGATCTCAGGGTCATGAGATCGAGCCCAGCGTCTGGCTCTCTGCTCAGCGGGGAGACTGCTTCCCCTCTCTTTCTGCCTGCCTCTTCGCCTGCTTGTGATCTCTGTCAAATAAATAAATAAAATCTTTAAAAAAAAAAAAAAAAGCCCAGAACAAACAAACCCTTAGTGTCCTGGATTTCAGTGTGTAGAGTAGGAAGTAATATAAACCTGATATCCCTCTTGTAATTGGAGAATTCAAGTCATTATACAAATGATTCATGTAACTGCAGGTACCCCATCATCTTGGAAGTTTCCATGGGATCAAATTGGTCATTTTATTTTTTGAAGGCTCATCTATTCCAACTGCTGTCCTATCTTTATGCTTAATTTAGTGCTGCTTTAAAAGGACGTGTCCCTACCCCACAAAATATTCCAAGACCCGTGCCGAGATCATTGTGTCCTTGATTTGTTTTTGTGTTGTAAGTGTTTATAAGAGAATGTGTTCTGGGTACGGCCTTTGATAGAGAACTAGTGATGGGGAAAATAACATGGAAAAAGGTTCGTCATTAATTCCAGAACTTCACTTTAGTTACTACCTTGCTGCTGCCTCATTGTTTCAAAAATCACAGCCAAGGTCTTTGTACTGTGGTTGCGACCTTAGCAACTGATGAAAGGGCCAGAAGGAAGTCAAGGGGCTGGAGAAGAATTCAAGCAAAGAGGATATCAATCTGTCATGGAATCAGAGGAGCGAGCAAGCAAGCAAGCAAGTAGGTGGGAGGGAGGGAGAGAGAGAGAAAGAAAGAAAGAAGGAAAGAGGAAGGGAGGGAGGAAGGAAGGAGAGAAAGGAAAGAGAGGGAGAAAGAAGGGAAAAAAGGCTGTTTAGCCAGTCATCTGTTTTGTTTTGAGAGATTAGTAATTTTCCTTTCAACTAACAATTCAAAATGAGCTGAACCAATTTTCCTTGGAGACTTGTATATGAGTTCACTTGAGGAAGGTACCACCTGGGGGTCTGTTCCTTTTTAGGAATTGACACACTGGTTTGACAGAACTTTCTGGGTGTGGAGTCAAGGAGCTAGGAAGGACAAACAGCCTTCCCCAGCCATACTCTATCAACTTGCCCGTGACTATCAAGGAGTAATGTTCTCAAATCTCAAGTTAATATAGAAACCTGAAGCTCAAAAACGATTCAAGAATTTAAAACCATTTTAAAATAGAAGAACTGAGTATAGTTTCCATACTTGGCTCTGGAAAAATCATACCCTGGCTTCAATTTGACTGAACTTAGGATTCTGCTTTCCTTTCGGTTCTGCTTTTCAAAAGTAGAAAGTATTTCATGTATGCGTGGAATGCCTGCCACTCAAAATCATATGAGTTGACAGGATGTTTTGCAGATCCTTGCTTGTTTATGGCAAGGACAGTGCTCCGTCTAAATTTCTCTGTTGTCTCTCTCTCCTGGCTCACTCAGGTTCTAAGATGAATCCATCTCTCTTTTCCTTCTGTAGTTAGCATCTAAACAGAATCTGCGGCTGGGAGAGGAAAGAAACGGGTATTTCTTTTCACAACTCCCAGAGGTAAACTTCATCACTGATGCTCTTTATGGAAGAGAAAACTAAATTTCAGAGAGGTCAAGTATCCTCCATAAGGTCAAAGCCAGTGAGTAGCAAAGCCAGGATTCTGGTCCTAGTTTGCCCGTAAACAAAGTACATACTTTTTCTATTGAGCTTCACATGTCTCTCACTATATTTATGTTAAAAACTGCTGTTTACTGTGGAAAGGGTAGCCTTTCTGTGGAGTCTGGATTTTGCTGGCTTACACACAACCAACATTATGTCATGCTCAATACATAGCCGTTTCCATTAGAAGGATGCTACTAAATGACAAAAAAAACCTTCCTAGGGCTCTGGATTCATGAGTACGTCCTGCAGTCGTCTCTTAGCCTCTACCCAGAATGCACTCATCCTGTTTCTGTTGTTGAGTTGTTCTTTCAACTCTGGTCCTCTGAACCTTGGGCTGGGTTCTCTTCCAGAGCCAAGCCTCTGGCTATGCTTGAAAATCACAGCACTATCTCAGATGATGACAGGTATAAAAAAGATCATGACCGAAGGATCTGGATGATTAGCCAGCAATGACAGTTTGCTTTAAATTATATTTGGTTTTTATAAGAAGTGACATAATACTGGCATCAAATGAGGCAATCATACTTACTTAATAAATTGTGTCTTGGGGCCATGATTACAAATAGATAAAAGGACGAAGCAGACCTTGAAGCAGGACCAGTGGAACATACCTCATGCTATTTTAATTCTCTGGGGTTTTAGAAGAAATATTTCCTTCACCCTCTCTTGGAAGCTGCAGGAACTTTGGTTGACTTAAGTCAGTCATGGTGGTTTTATTGTGTAAGATTTGAGGTTTTATCTTTCTGGCTATAAGGATGACTGAGAAATGTGTATGCCTTAAACTCTGCAACTATGTGGAATATTCTCTCATATTAGAGAGGCCAGTATGTTTGGAAAACTGTTTTGAGTTTTAATCCTCAATAACGGAAATTTTAGTCAACCGAAAGTTATCAAAACATCAGTAAGTATGGCCTAGTTTATGAGTCTTCTTATGTAGAAGCTGGAGCTTATATTTACATAACAAAAGTAAGAAGGGAAAAAAGACCCCAAATATATTTTCATACAATTCATTTGGCAAGTGTTTTTAAACATATGCATTGTGTTGCTTGTTACACACATGAATAATGGCACAGATTTTACCTTACAGGATATTACCACCTAGTTAAGCATATAAATATTTTTAAAAACTGTTATGACAATCATGACACACAAATACTTGGTCTATAAAAGGGAACTTGCGTAGAGTCTTATGGAAGTTGGCAAAAGGGAGATGTCTATATATATGGCTGAGTCAAAGAAGGTTCCCTAGGACTGGTGACATTTGAACTAGGTATAAAAGGATAAGTAATCACTATTCAAGGAGAAAAAACTATATTTTGAAAGTCTTCTTTCAGGGCACCTGGGTGGCTCAGTCTTTAAGCATCTGTCTTCGGCTCAGGTCATGATCTCAGGAGCTTGGGATCAAGCCCTGCATCGGGCTCCTTGCGAAGTGGAGAGCCTGCTTCTCCCTTTCCCACTCCCCCTGCTTGTATTTCCTCTTTCACTCTCTCTCCCTCTCTCTATCTCTGAGACAAATAAATAAATAAATAAAACCTTAAAAAAATAGAAAGTCTCCTTTCCATGAAGAACATGTAATTTGATACAATTGAACCAGAGGGTACATGTGAGAGGAGGAACTGGAGAAAAGGTCCAAAGATAAGGTGGTTCTGATGGCTAAGGGTAGTGTGTACCCTTTTGAAGCATTTAGATTTTTTAATTTAATTTAATTTATTTATTTGACAGACAGAGATCACAAGTAGGCAGAGAGGCAAGCAGAGAGAGAGATGGGGAAGCAGACTCCCTGCTGGGCAGACAGCCTGATGCCATACGGGGCTTGATCCCAGGACCCTGGGATCATGACCTGAGCTGAAGGCAGAGGCTTTAACCCACTAAGCCACCCAGGCGCCTGAAGCATTTAGATGTTTTTGAGGACCATTGAAAGTCTTTAAAAAGCTTTTTATTTATTTTTTTAAATTTTTAAATTTTTTTGTAAACATAACGTATTATTAGTCCCAGGGGTTCAGGTCTGTGAATCGCCAGGTTTACACACTTCACAGCACTCACCATAGCACATACCCTCCAAAAAGTTTTTTATTATAGAAAATTCCCAACGTATACAAAAGTAGACAGAATAATATAATGAACCCCCATGATATTCATTACCTGAATAACAATTTTTAATGGCCAGTCTTGTTTCATTTCTATCCCCACAGATGTTCTCTCTTTTTTTTTTTAAAGAATGTGTATTCTGTTTTGTTTTTTGTTTTTTGTTTTTAAAGATTTTATTTATTTACTTGAGAGACAGTGAGAGAGAGCATTAAGGAGGAGAAGGTCAGAGAGAGAAGCAGATTCCCCATGGAGCTGGGAGCCTGATGCGGGACTCGATCCTGGGACTCCAGGATCATGACCTGAGCCGAAAGCAGTCGTCCAACCAACTGAGCCACCCAGGCATCCCACAGATGTTCTCTTGTTTCCATATTAGTTTTGACACAAATCTCAGTCATTTAATCATTTCACTTGTAACTATTTTGGTGTGTATTTCTAAAAGATAAATTATATTTTGAAAAACCCATGAGGTCATTAATACATCTCAAATAATTAATAACTTATAAGTTTTGTTATAGCTTGCCAAAGAAGTGATATGAATATATTTGTAATCTGGAAAAAACTCTGGAGGCAATGAGGGGAATAAGTCGAAAGAATATTCCAAAAATATTTTTGGAAAAAAGTACCAAACCAATAGAAGACTCCAGAGATGGGTTTGAACCAAGCCAATAGTGATGGAGAAGATGGAAGAGTATTTTTTTTTTTTTCAGAGTACTTAAAAAGTAAACTGGTAATTCTGGAGATCAATTAGATATGGGGGTAAAGGGGAGTAAGAAGGAAAATTTGGATTACCAATATATGAATACACCAATAACTAATATAGTGTAGGGAGTCCTTGAAAAGCAATTCAGCCTGGTTTTTCATTAGTAAGAGATGTGTGGATACAAATCCAAAAAAATATCTTCCTCAAACAAAACTTTCAGACTTGGAACATTTAGAGTAATTTTGAGTGTCCCATCTTAAGAAAGTCATTAACAAAAGTTAGGAAACAGCCAGAATAACATCTAAAATGTTGAAGGGGATAGAGGAGCCACTTGGACAGACTGGTAACTGAGATCACTTTAGTTTACAGCTGATAATAGTTACAAAATCATAAAGGCTAATGAACATGACTTATTCATCAAATCCCCAAACACTAAAGTTTTGAAAGATGTGAATTTAAAATAATAGGAGGAGGAGCGCCAGGGTGGCTAGTGGGTTAAGCCTCTGCCTTCTGCTCAGTTCATGATCTCAGGGTCCTGGGATCGAGCCCCACATCGGGCTCTCTGCTCAGCAGGGAGCTTGCTTTCCCCCCTCTCTCTGCCTGCCTCTCTGCCTACTTGTGATCTCTGTCTGTCAGATGAATAAATAAAATCTTTAAAAAATAAAAAATAAAATAAAATAATGGAAGGAATTTTTTCACACTTTTGTGTAAAAATGTTCAAACAAACAAAAAAACTTGAAAGAATTATATAGTGAATATCCATGTGCCACCAATTCAATTTTATCATTAACAATTTACTACGTTTGCTTTTTCACATCTACCCACTTATCCGTTCTTCTATCCATCCATTGGTTCATCCTTTTTTTCCCCCCCAAAATAAGTTGCAGACAGCAATGCACTTCATTTCAAAATACTTCTTCAGTCATATTTTTAACTGGAGTTCAATATTTGTTTGTGCAAAATTTGTATTTTACACAAGAGAGATGAACTTTATACATTTATTTTGCCAAAAGGAAAGGCTACAATTCAAGAAGGATGAACACAATTCATGGCTGGCTCTACTGGGTTAATTATGAAAATGAGAAGCTGTTTGAGAACTTCTTGATTCTCAAAAGTTGTTGCCATATGGAGCAACCATACCCATCCACAAAACAGCCTTTGAGACAATGTCCATTATTGACTTGGCAAACCTAAAGCTTCTCAGTAAAGGTTAATTGAATCTGAATGTGAAGAAACTGACACCCAGAAACATAAACTCTTTGCCAGGAAACGACTGAGCAGGTATGACAACAAATCACCTCCAACCGTTTCATGCTGAGCATCTCATCCCTCCCTACCTATAATGACTCCGCCGAAGAACAGGATAACAGAGTGAATAGTTTATAAGGAGAAACTGTAGGAGAGGCAACGCATTCCATACAGAGTCATCCTGGGATGACTCTAGAAGAGCCGGTATGTGTGCAAGAGGAAAGAAGGTAAATTATCCACACAAAAGAGAACTCTTTATTCACATATTGAGAAAAAAAAATGTCCATGTTCATAAATTTTCTGACAGTCTCCTGAAAGATTAAATGCAGCTTATGATAAATGGCAAAAACAAAATAAAACTGAAAATGATTAGCACAGGAATAAAACAAGGGCCAAAATATGTCAGTTAGAGTGATATAACAAGCTTAGACATAGGAAGCTTTGAAATGTTGTAAATGAAGTCAAATTCTGACATGTTAAAACCCACTGATTGGCTCAAGGATTAAAAATCAAGCAGAGAGCATGTCTAGAAGATGCATTTTTCTCAAAGGCTTCTTGCTGATGAAGATATCTAGGATTCATTTGAAGACTGAAAAATTCAAATAGCCACCCTTTGCTTACACACACAAAAAAAGACATTCTGATACTAGAAAGAAATGTAGGTGTTTGATTGACTTTTTCAGTTTCCATTTTGATGTTAAGACATCAGTCTGTTTCAGTGGTTTTCCCCAGAGTTGGGTGTGTGTGTGTGTGTGTGTGTGTGCGCGCGCGCGCGTGCATGCGTGCACGCAATTTTATCCTCCAGGGATATTTGACAACCTATGAAGTCAGTTCTGGCTGTTCCTACTGGGGTTGGAGATGGAGTCCCACCAGCACCTAGTGGATAGAGACCAAAGGTGCTGCTAAACATCCCTCAGAACCAAGGACAGACCTCCACAACTAAGAATTACCCAGTTGAAGTACCTATAGTACTGAGGTTGAGAAATCCTGATCAGTATGTGTTGGTTACAAATCTTACTCTCATGTGCCTTGAAAACACTAGGTGATTTACACATGCCATCTCATCTCATGAGTGCTATCGAAATACTATTGCATGGGCACCAGGGCAAAAAACGAGACAGAAAATGACCAGTCTTTCAGAATAAGGTCCACAGAAAGCCAAACTGAGTGGTTTACAACGTAAGTAGACAACACTTTGTTATCTAAGAGGATCACATGTTGGCAGGCAAGAATCCAGATACTTGATGACTAGAAAAATATTCAAGAGAATTAGCTCCATACTATTTAACGGGCAGGAAAAGGGATCTTTAGATCCTAAGTCATAGGACAGTTCATCCTGGGACTTCTCCCTCTGGGACTTGGGGAGCTTGTTTCTCTGTTTGCTTCTTTCCTCTTCAAAAATCTCAGGAAGGGGAACTGGGACTATTGGAAGCAGGTAGATTAGATAAACTGCTACCAACCTGATGATTATGTCTCTCATTTATGTTCCTTTTTTTTTTTTTAAGATTTTATGTATTTATTTGACAGGCAGAGATCGTAAGTAGGCAGAGAGACAGGCAGAGAGTGAGGGAGAAGCAGGCTCCCCGCTAAACAGAGAGCCCCATGTGGGCCTCGATCCCAGGACCCTGGGATCATGACCTGAGCTTTAGCCCACTGAGCCACCCAGGTGCCCGTCTCATTTATGTTGTTCTCCTTCATCTTCCCCCTACTAATTCTACATACTCTATCTGTGTTGGCAACCATGTTCTCCTTTCTTCATCCATGTTACAACAGGGGCTCGTCCCCTTGGTTACTTCTTTCTCCTTCTGAGTCGTTTACTTCTTTCTCTCTACAAGATCATCACCATCAAGGTAGAGGAATGTTTTGGCATCTCTCGTCTTATAAAAATATCCCTTGATCCCCACATCCTCTGCCAATTTCTCTTCAATTCTAGATAAAGTCATTAAACTCTTATTCTACACATGCTGTCTTTGTTTCTTCATCTCCCATTTACTCTTCCGCTCACACCAACCAGTCTTCTGCCCACAGATCCATTAAAGCTGCTTTTGTCAAAGTTGCCAGTGACCTCCATGTCGCAAAAATGCATAAAGCAGCTGGCTTCCCATCTTCTCTTGTTTGACCTCCCTCAGTAGCATTCAGCACACGGTTTCAGCTTCCACGAGCATGTTCTTCTCTTGGCCTCATGGCACAACATGCTTTACATTTTCCTTCTGTCTCTCTGGGAGCCCCTTCCAACACTCTGCTGCTTTCCACCTTTCTCTGACCTCTAGATGTTGGAGTCCCCAAGGTGCAAGGGTGAGCTCTCTTCTCCTTTCTCCTTCTGCTTTCTTCCCGAGCGATTCAAATCCTTTCTGTAGCTTTAGATGTTGTTTACATGGGGATAATTCCCAAAATTAAATTCCATCTCTGATCTTGCCACATTTGGATGAATTCACTGCATCTTGAGACCTGCATCTGGGACTTCACAGGCAACTGAACCTTAGCGCCTCTGAAGCCCAGCTCTAGAATTCTCCCAGTGTGCCTCTCCCTCTGTCCTGTCCATCTTCCCCAACTCAGTAGTGAGATTGTAATCCTGATAGTTCTTCAGGCCTTTCGTTCTCTCACAGCTCTCACTAAATATTCTCCAAGTTCCAACACTTCAAAGAGACCTTTCCTTGCTACTCACCTAGAATAATCCCTCTTGTCACCATCTTTCTTCACTTCCTGTGTGGGTTTTCATTCATCGTTCTTATAAAGGCTTATAATTGTGTATCAGCTTGTGTACTTGTCTGATGTTGGTTTCCCTCTAAACTGTACATTCCCTTTGGCAGGGGTCTGGTCTCTTTTGTTCACTGCTGGGTACCCAGGCCCTGTCATAATGTCTGGAAGGTAGAGGTATTGTGTTCGATAAACACAATATTGTGTTTAGTCAATAAAGGACAGTTTGGATACTACCTAAAACCAACACTTTTTTTTCTGGTGAGATAAGAATCAGATCCTTTTGCTGTTTGAATCATACTCATAAGAAGATGAAAGATAATAGTTATACATCATTCAAAAAAGAGAAAATGGATCCCTGGGTGGCTCAGTTGGTTAAGCATCCAACTCTTGATTTCAGCTCAGGTCATGATCTCAGGGTCGTGGGATTGAGCACCACACTGCGCTCCATACTGGGCATAGAGCCTATTTAAGATTCTGTCTCTCCCTCTGCCTCTCCCCTCCCAAAAAGAGTAAAAATGGGGTGCCTGGGTGGTTCAGTCATTAAGCATCTGCCTTCAGCTCAGGTCATGATCCCAGAGTCCTGGGATCAAGCCCCGAGTTGGGCTCCTTGCTCCACAGGAAATCCTGCTTCTCTCTCTCCCACTCCCCCTGCTTGTATTCTCTCTCTCTGTCATATATATAAATGAATTTCTTTAAAACAAAAAGTAAAAAAAATTAATCTTTAATATGCTTGTTGACTGATGAATTGGTTGAGTAGATAATTGAAAATTTACTTAATTTCTTTGTGTTCCTATTCATTTGTAACATAGAAATAATATTATCAACTCTCTTTTTCAGAATTGTTTTGTAGGGTGAAATTAGATCCTTGTGCTATAACGTCTTTTTTTTTTTTAAGATTTTATTTATTTATTTGACAGACAGAGATCACAAGTAGGCAGAGAGGCAGGCAGAGAGAGAGAGAAGGAAGCAGGCTCCCTGCTGAGCAGAGAGCCCGACGTGGGACTCGATCCCAGGACCTTGAGATCATGACCCGAGCCGAAGGCAGCGGCTTAACCCACTGAGCCACCCAGGCGCCCTATAACGTCTTTTGAATAAAGACTTTAGATAGGCACAAAGCCCCATTCGAGATGGTGCAGAGATTACATGTATTATCAATTTCCTTAGGCTGAGAACTGCATTGCACTAATGTCTGAACTCTTGTGGTTTGTGGGTCAACAAAATGTCACCAGTCTTCTTTGTTAAAAGCCCTATTTGAAAGGACACCATTTGACGGTGTTTTTATAAAGTGGTTGGACTTAAATCATTGTCCATGTACCCTGGAGTCTTCCTCTTAGCTGCTGTGCCCTGTGGGAATTGCCATCCAAGCTGGTGGACCACACAGCAGTGTCCACCCCACCTCACCTGATGGCATCTGGCCAAGGTGCTGAACGAAGTGGCAAAAAAAGCAATTTCACTGGGAGGAGTGGGTTAGTATCTCTAGACCTTGACAGTGCCATAGATATCGCAGAAGAGTTGGGGGGGGGGGGTGGAGGGAAGCTCACATTGTTTTTTAGTTGGGTGTTCAGTCTAAGGTTGCACGTAGAATCTTGGGAGGGGAAAACATTTCAGTATCTCAATTTCTTTTTTAAAGATTTTATTTATTTATTTGACAGAAATCACAAGTAGGCAGAGAGGCAGGCAGAGAGAGAAGGGGAAGCAGGCTCCCTGCTGAGTAGAAAACCTGATGCTGGGCTCGATCCCAGGACCCTGAGATCATGACCTGAGCCGAAGGCAGAGGCTTAACCCACTGAGCCACCCAGGAGCCCCACCAGTATCTCAAATTTTTGTGACTAAAATGCTGTTGGTAGTAGTCAGGGAATAATTTTGCTTTTCCTTTCCTTTTACATCGGGCAAGTCCATTTGTTTTAGTATATTTAAAAACTGACATTAGGTGGTAGAACTTCAAGAAATTTGAGGTTTACTTTGTCTTCTTCTGATATCTTCTGAGGCAATCAGTCTTTGTGGGTTTAAATAGTGGTTCCTAAACTATTGTTGATGACAGACCATTTTGAGACTGTGAAGAAGGCTATGGACCCTCTCCCAGAACGAAGGTCAGTGGGGAGGCACCTGGGTAGCTCAGTCAGTTAAGTGTCTGATTTCAGCTCAGGGCATGATCCTAGGACCCTGGGATCGAGCCCTGCATTGGTCTCCCTGCCTAGCGGGGAACCTGCTTCTCCCTCTCCTGTTCCCCCTGCCTGAGTGCTGTTTCTCTCTGTCAAATAAATCTTAAATAAATTTTAAATAAATCTTAAAAAAAAAGAGGAAGCTCATGGGCACAAACACATATAATTCCATATATGGTGTTGGGGGGGGGTCTTATAAATCTCTGATTCTTGGTTAAGAGTCTTGCTGTGGACTGAATTGTGTCCCTCCCCAAATTCATAAGTCACAGTTCTTTTTTTTTTTTTTAAGATTTTTATTTATTTGACATACAGTGATCACAGGTAGGCAGAGAGGCAGGCAGAGAGAGGGGAAGGGAAGCAGGCTTTCAGCTGGGCAGAGAGCCCAAAGTGGGACTTGATCCCAGGACCTTGGGATCATGACCTGAGCTGAAGGCAGAGGCTTTAACCCACTGAGCCACCCAGGCGCCCCCATAAGTCATAGTTCTAACTCTGCATGTAACAGAATTGAGAAATAGGGCCTATACAGAGGTAATTAAGGTTACGTGAGGTCATAACTGTAAGACCCTCATCGGAGAGGACTGGACACCAGAGCTGTCTCTCTCTCTCTCCACCATGTGAAGACAGAGCAAGAAGAGGGCAAGCCAGAAAGAGTCTCACGAGGACCGAAATTGGCCAGCACCTTCATCTTGGGCTTCCTAACTTCTAGAACTCTAAGAAATTTCTGTTGTTTATGCCATCTAGTTTGTGATATCTTATTTTAGTGACTGGTGCAGACTAATATCAGTCTACTCTAGAAACTGCTGTGTCTTGTAAACTAGTTGTGCTTTGAAGGAGTGGGTATTGAGAAGGGGGACTCCCTAGGGAGCAACTTTTCTGCATGTGGAAGAACCAACTTGGCAGGAGGGGGAGGGCATGGTGGTTGTGTATGGGACCTGGGAGATCAGGGAAAGGACCAGCTGCCAGCACTATGCCTGGCTCTCCCTTTCTGACCCTGGCTTCGTGAGTCCACGCTCACAGAGCAAAGTATGAAGGTCATGCTGAAGGCTGATGTGTTCTCAAGTTGGGTGTAGACTTCTTTCTAGGTTCTCCTTCATTTCACTGACAAGATTGTCCCTCTGAACCAAGGACCTCCTTGAATTTCTTTCAAGCATTTAATAAGAGGCAGGTCTCTCTCCAATTAAGATTAGAGCTACCTGGGGTGCCTGGGTGGCTCAGTGGTTTAAAGCCTCTGCCTTCAGCTCAGGTCATGATCCCAGGATCCTGGGATCAAACCCCACTTCGGGCTCTCTGCTCAGCGGGGAGCCTGCTCCCCCCCCCCTCTGCCTGCCTCTCTGCCTACTTGTGATCTCTGTCAAATAAATAGACAAAATCTTAAAAAAAAAAAAAAAAAAAAAAAAGTTAGAGCTACCCAACGCAGAGACAAACCTCTGAGAACGTGGGAAGCATTTGCTGCTTAAAAATCCAGCCTTATCCCTCTTAAAAAGGCTGCCACTATCTGATGTGGGTAGAATTTGAGGGTGATGACAATAGGAACTGTAAACTATAGACTATTTGCTTCCAACCTGGGAAAGGAAGGGCAGAGTCTCAAAGCCTGGTGATGCCGTAGGAGTGAGTTTAGACTCGGGGAGGGGAATGTGTGCAGGTCTTTTCTGGAAGACTTTAGACAAGAAGTCAAAGTTTGAGTGACCAAAGTTAACCAACAAAATATGTGGGGTTTCATAGGACAGGAGTAAATGACAAGACAGGGTTTAGGATGCAAATATCAGAGCCAGAGAGCCAGAGAGCTCTTTGTGTCAGGACCATTTTGAGTTCCAAGGTTCCACCTTCTCAAGGTCACCGTTACCAACAAACACATCTCTGCCTAGCTCAGAAGTATCCAGAACTGCTTCAGATGCCCAGGACCCACCAACCAGGGATTTTAGCCTCTTACTAAAACCTCCTTTATCACATTAGACCCTTAAATGTAAATATATATATAGATATATATATTTTGGCCAAGGGAGATGATGGGATAGAAATCATATTTGCAAAGTCAAGGAGCCAAATCCCCTTAAAATTAGACCGCTGAGCAGAAATTCTGTGACAGACAGCATTTCTTCCAAGTCTAAGTTCAAAATTGGCTTTCTGATACATACCCTTTTTATTTCCCATGGTCCCCAGGAAGAGGCTGGATTTTCTGGACGCTCACCATGGTGGCATATTTCCCTTTCTCCCATAAACTCACTCTTTAAACCTGGGTAAATTATGTTGACTTTTTGATTCTAGGGCTCTCCTTTATAAAGTGAGGGAGTTTACCTGGAAAATAAAAGGTCCCCCTGAAAAATAGAAATGTTGTCAGTCTCTCTTGTACCACAATCTCTTTCCCCATTAGAACTACAGAATTTCTCTGAGTAGACCCAAAAAAGCACTATTGGAAGACTTGAATGAGCAAGCTGATGAAATCAGGTGTTTAGAGACCAGTCCCTGCAGCTGCACTGACCGGTAAATAACCCTTCCCTGGTTTCTGGTTTCTCCTTTTAGAGCAATAAACAACAACAAAGGAAGAATACCAGCTCAACTTATGTAGTCACTGGTTACCCAAGTGACTCATGATCTAAGTGGTGGTATTTATCCATAGGAAATTATCCTGAAAAGCCCACAGCGATGAGTACTTGAGGATTACCCAAATTTAACATGGAGGAGTAAGTTGTTAACAGTTGTAGTCAACATATCCAAAGCAACCCAGAGAGGAAGTGGGAGAGAGTGAAACTAGACACTCATTATAATGTGAGGAATCTAAAAATGTATTTGCCTCTAAGCATGAGTAGTTACATATTTTTTATATAAATATCCCAGTATACATTCTGTTTTTCCCTTAGTCTTTCCAGAATCTACAGAGTAAAGTGTTGCAAGGGCATTTGCACCAAGTCCCATGCTCTTTGGGAATCATTAGTAAACATTTATTTTGTTTATTACGAGAGCTTTTCTCCAAAAGGAAAACACAGAAATCTGGGGGAATTGCAAAGCATGGAGGTAACGTTGACATTTAAAAAAATATTATAAATGGAAATAAATAATAATATGTTAGCCAAAGCAAGCTTGACAAATGTTGTAGAAATCCTCAAATTTACTTTCTTGCTTGGGCACAAGGTGAAGTTTGTCTTGCAATTTGAACCTACTTTGTAAATGAAAATGTGCCAGAAGGCATAGTAGCTGGGATTCTTCTTTGTTTAATCCACGAATAGTAACATTGTTAAGATCTGCCCAGGGAAGAGTCCTCCTTTGCTTTCGCTGAGCATCTGTGATGTCAATTGGCAGCCTGATGTGTCTGAGGTTGGAGCTCAAAAATGCAAATGTCTGCAGGGCCAAGAAAATATTACAATGAGTGAAACTGCGGCGCCTGGGTGGCTCAGTCAGTTATGTGTCTGCCTTAGGCTCAGGTCATGGTCCCAAGGTCCTGCTTCTCCCCCTCTCCCCCCTGCTCATGCTCTCTCTCTCTCAAATAAATAAATAAAATCTTTTTAAAAAATCTAGAAAACTGGATTTGTAAAAAGTGAGAGTCTGGACTTGTGCATGTTGCAAATAATGGAAAAATTCTGAATCTTTGTGAGAGCCAATTCTGTGTGGGCCTAATTAAAAAAATAAACAAACAAACAAACAAAATCTGTGGGCCAGGTCTCTGTCCAAGAGGTCACTGTTTTATAATTGTGGATGCTGAGTGAGGAAGACCTTATTTTGCACCATCTTTAATTTGGAGAAAAGAACTTGACTTGTGGTTCAGTATTTGTATGTCTTTAAATAAGCATTCTCAGATAAAGAGAAAAACGTCAAAAAAGCATTTGAGGGGTGCCTGGGTGGCTCAGTGGGTTAAAGCCTCTGCTTTCAGCTCAGGTCATGGTCTCAGGGTTCTGGGATCGAGTCCCGCATCGGGCTCTCTGCTCGGCAGGGAACCTGCCTCCCTTCCTCTCTCTGACTGCCTTTCTGCCTACTTGTGATCTCTGTCTGTCAAATAAATAAATAAAATCTTTAAAATAAAAAGAAAAGCATTTGAGAACAATAGAATATTTAAGCAGTACTTTTATATTTAATTTCTATGACTTTAGAGCTAGTTTCTTAGATTTTTTATAGAAAGTATGACTTTGTGTTAGGACCCACAAGAACACCTATTCAAGATGTTGCTGATGTCACGTACATAGCATCTGTTCAGTCATTTTGCCACGAACATAGTTCTCAAATTAAAAAACTCACTGGGGTGATTCAGATCACTCCGTACTACAACGAGGATATGGATACTTGGAGACATCTAGACGACATAAACAATTTTCTAGTTTTTATAAAATGAATGTTTGGCACCGTGTAGACAGCACATTACTGAAATCAAGACTCCCTTATCCAAAAGCAAAACTGAATTTTGGGAAAAAAATGACTAGAATGCCTGAGAACCAAAAACACTTTTATCAAACTCGAGCTCCCTTCACATTGCTTTAGATACTGAAGGTAACACAGTTTGGGTCTTGAGTATTCCTTTATATTTCATTTAGACACCTTTGAGATAGTCCAGTATTTTTTTTTCCCCAGTTACTGACCGTTTTATGGTAGCTTTTCCCCCCCTTTATCACCCAAACCAAATATTACTGATAGTAATAAGATAATGAGAGGTTTAAACATTTTCATTTGTACTTTTCTGTCATAAGAAGGCAATAAATAATCGTAATCAGCATTGCATTAAGTAGTGAGGAAGTATCTTTTCACCTCCATGTTTGCTAAATCCTTTCAGGTTGTATGTGATTAACAGTTGAGGCATGGTAAAATAGCTAAATAAATAAATACATGCTCTGGTTCCTGGACTAGAAATTAGAGCTGTTGAAAAAAAAAAGTCACTGAAAATGAGATATTGTGGTGAGATAAAGATTGGTGAGGGTTTAAAACTGTGTGAACACGGGGACTTGTGAAATCCCCACAAATTACCACAGAAGCTGATGATTCTAATTTTAGTGCCCAGCCTGGTTTCACTTACTATTTCAACTCTTCAACATCCTTATTGTGACTCGGAGATCCATCAGGAGAACTCTTGGTGGAAATGCCTTTGTGTGATTTCTCCCCTCAAGAATTGCTTTTATGGATATTAATAACCTAATATGCATTTATTCCCATGCTGGAGAAAAATGATGGCAATGTTAAAACTTGGATCCTCTTCATGACTCTTTGGCACACATGAAATACTACTGGGGTTTCTATAGGAATCTACTAAAATCTCCTCCTCTTTGACGTCTTTGGGGACCTGTATGTGTCTGTGTATCCCCTTAAGTACTTAAATGCTTGATAGATATTTCTTTAAAAAAATAGATTATAACTGGGGCGCCTGGGTGGCTCAGTGGGTTAAGCCGCTGCCTTCGGCTCAGGTCATGATCTCAGGGTCCTGGGATCGAGCCCCGCATCGGGCTCTCTGCTCAGCAGGGAGCCTGCTTCCTTCTCTCTCTCTCTGCCTGCCTCTCAGTGTACTTGTAATTTCTCTCTGTCAAATAAATAAATAAAATCTTTTAAAAAAAATAGATTATAACTGATCGATAAAAATAGTTGAGGGATGCCTCGATGGCTCAGTCATTTAGTGTCTGCCTTCGACTCCAGTCATGATCCCAGGGTCCTGAGATTGAGTTCCACATTGAGCTCCTTGCTCAGTGGGGAGCCTTCTTCTTCCTCTGACTGCTGCTCCCCCTGCTTGTGCTCGCTCTCTCTCTCTGGCAAATAAATAAATAAATAATAAAATCTTTAATATATATATGTACTTTAGGTACATTATATATACATATGTATAAGTAGGTGAATATTAATAGTTTGGATTGTATGTCTAGAGGCAGCTACTTTGTCCTCCCAAATAGTGAATATTACATAGTAAGAAGCTGATTTTGGATTCTTTATTTAAGGAAATGTGGGCCTAAGTCAGCTAGAAGAAATGAGATTTCAACTAGTTCTCATTTCATACCTCACATTCCTAGCCCGTGCTGCCTTTCCCCCAGTTTCTTTGTCTCTCTCTCTCTCATATTTCTTTCTTTCTTTTGCAAAATGACTATATGTAGGTAAAATTATGGGGCTTATAACTTCGAGAGAAATGATATAAATAGGAATCATTTATTCCTTAAGTAGAATGTCGTCATTTACCTAGAAAAAAATAATAGTAGCTAACACTTATCAAGGGCATACTATGTTCCAGTAAATAAGCCCCTAACCTATAGTAACTCATTTAATTCTTGGAACAACCCTACAACATAGATCCTATTACTATCCAAGTTTATAACTAAAGATACAGAGACACAGTAAGATTCCATAAAGTGCCCAAGGCCACATACTAGAAAGCACAAAAGTCAAATTTGGTCCCAGGGGTCTGGCTCTTGAGTCCAGACTCTTATCCAACCGTCCAGCTCTACTCAGAACTCATCAAGCGACTAAAACATGTGAAGCTTGTGCAAAGCCACAGAGAAGGGCTACGTTGGGATTCTATCACACAGACCTTCACAGTGGCTTTTAGTTCTGCTCCTTACAACATGGTCCTCCTGCTCTCCCCCCTCAATGTTTGTTGAATGAAAGAATGAACACATAGATTCTTTAATTCCAGTTTTAAGAGCTCCCTATTCTGTTAGCATTCCTGCTTCTCCACCGTTCTCTGCCTTTTTCAGTGTCATTTTCTTTACATGTGGTTTCTCCTTTTCTCCACTCAGTGCAACCCCACTCATGCTTTAAGGCCACAGCCCAACTCTGTGAGTCAGAAGTTTTTACTTCTCTCGTGACTCTTTCATAATGCCCTGTATCGTCATTTCTGTTTATTTTGAACCCCCCCCCCCCGCCTTCTTTAGATTCTAAGGCCCCTGAGATCACAATCTGTGCCTGATATAAGCTTGTACCTCTGCCATGGTGTTAATCACAGTGTCTGGCACAGAAATAAGTGTTTATTAAATAAATGATAAAATGACTGGAAGAAGTATTCAGTGTAATTTTATTCTCTGTAACATAAATCTGTAATAAAAATCTGGAAGCATGTCTTGAAATTCCATCAGGGGCAGTTAATATAAGAGGAGTAAATTCATTCAATTAAAAAAAATTCAAGACAAAAATAAGAGTAGAGGGGAAAAGTGGAAAAGAAACAAATTTGAAGTCTGCAGATCATGTGGGAAGAGTCAGGTGACGGAGCAAGATAAGCATATGCAGGTATCAGACACACTTCTGGGTCGAGAGCTAGAAAGACAAAGGACACTGTCTGGTTCTTAAGAAACTACTGGGGGGACAGAACCATTCAGTAACAAAAGTCAGACAAAGACTCACTCAAGTCAGTACGTTGAGTGCCAAAAATCTTCCCAGAGGAGCTGGAAGGGAGGAGAAGAATTCAAGTGGGCATTTAAGAAGTGAGTATGTGGGACACCTGCAGGCTCAGTCAGTTAAGCGGCTGTCTTTGGCTCAGGTCATGATCCTGGGGCCCTGGGGTCTTGGGATCCTGAAGTTCCACATCAGGGTCCCCGCTCAGCAGGAAGTTTGCTTCTCCCTCTGCCTGTTCCCCCCTGCTTGTGCTCTCTTTCTCTCTCTTGCTTTTGCTGTCTTGTTCTCTTTCTGGCGAATAAATAAATAACATCTAAATTTAAATAAAAAGAGTATATGATTACCAAACAGACTTAGAGAGGGAAAGGAAAACATTCTAAAAAAAGGAAAAAATATATCCAAAGCATGTTGTCCTGGTCAGGTCAGGCTCCTGTAACAAACATACCATACACTGGGTGGTTTAAGCAATAAATTACCTTCATGAACTCATGACCTCCCAAAGGCCCCATCTCCAAAAACCCAGGAGAAGCACTGGAGAGGAAGAGGGGTGAACCCATATAAGAAGCATTTGGGAGGTAGATGAGCAGACTTGGGTATGGAGGGATAGTGCAAGAAGGCCCTGGGAGGTCTAGGAGGAGCCCCAAGTTTCTGGCATGGAGTCCTGGGAGGTAGACGGAGCCACACATCCAGGAAGGAGAAACAGATACAGAAGTTTAGGAGGGTGAAGAGGACATATTTTTTTAAGTAATCAAAAAAATTTAGTAGAAATATAATTCACAGGCTTTTGGAATCTGCCCTTTTAAAGTGTTTAGCTTAAAAAAAAAATAAAAAAATAAAGTGTTTAGCTTAGAGACGCCTGGGTGGCTCAATCAGTTAAGCCACTGCCGTTGGCTCAGGTCATGATCCTGGGGTCCTGGGATCAAGTCCCGCATCAGGCTCCTTGCTCAGCAGGGAGACTGCTTCTCTCTCCACTTCTGCCTGCCTCTCTGCATGTTTGTGTGCACTCTCTCTCTCTCTCTCTGACAATTAAATAAATAAATAAAATCTTTAAAAAAAAAAAAGTGTAGGGGCACTGGGGTAGCTCAGTGGGTTAAGCCTCTGCCTTTGGCTCAGGTCATGATCTTGGGGTCCTGGAATCGAGCCCCACATCGGGCTCTCTGCTCAGAAGGGAGCCTGCTTCCCCCCCACCCCCACTGCCTGCCTCTCTGCTTACTTGTGATCTCTCTCTCTGTCAAATAAATAAATAAAAATCTTTTTTTAAAAAGTGTATAGCTTAGTGATTTTTAGTCTGTTCACAAGTTTGTAGCACAACTGCTACTATCAAACTTCAGAACGTTTTCATCATCCCAAAAAGAAACCCTCAACTCATTGTAGTCACTCCTATGCCTCCTTTCCCTCAGCTCCTGGAAGCCACTAATTTACTTTCTGTCTGTATGAGTAGAGTCAAAGTCATGAGTATAGCCTATTCTGGGCTTTCATATAAATAGAGCTCTATAACATATGGCTTTTTTTTTTGGTCTGGCCTTTATCACTTAGCATCATTTTTTCAAGGTGTACCCATATTGTGGGATGTATCAGTTCCTTATGCTTTTTTATGGCTGAATAAAATTCCATTGTAGGGATATACTTTATTTTGTCCATCTCTTTATCAGTTCATGGAAATTTGGGTTGTTTTAACTTTTGGACTATTATGAATAATACTTTTGAACAGTTGTGTACAAGCTTTTGTGTAGACATATATTTTCAGTTCTTTCATGGATCTATCTACCTAGGAGTGAATTTGCTGAATCATAGGCAACTCTATGTTGAAGTTTTTGAGGAACTTCCAAGTTGTTTTCCAAAGTGGCTGCATCATTTCATATCTCCACTAGCAATGTAAGATGGTTAGATATGAAAACCTATCCTCAAGTTAAATAAAACTTTCCTAAATGCACCCACTCCTAAGTGGCAGCCCCCACTCTTGGCCCTCTACTGTACACCTTGCAGCTGGCCTCAGTCTGATTTGGAGTTACTGACATGGAAGTAGTTGAAGCCATGGTTGTGGGTGAGTTAACCATGGAGAGTCTGAGGTGAGAAGGAAAGTCCAGGCATAGATACCTGTGGGCCCCCAGCAGAAGGAGGGGAGTCTGTGTGTGACTGAGAAGGTGTGACCAGAGGCACGGGAGGAAAACCAGGGAAGAGAAGATGTCAGGAAAATCACCCAAGGGAAGAATTTCAGGGGGAGTGTGGTAAAGAGGTAACACAAGGCTGCTGAGCCTTAGCATAAATGTGGGGACTCCACCAGAGTAGTTTTGGTCAAGTGTGGGAGTGGGAAGTGAGGGAAGAACTGGACAGAGCTTGATTTGGGTCATCTGAAGAGGGAATGAAACAAATCCAGCAAATTCTACTTGGCCTTCAAGGATGGGAGAGATACGAGAGTTGGCCAATGGGGAGCTGGTATTCTTTGTTTCTGGTTTTGGCCAGACTTGGCCATCTTTACTCAAGCTGCTAGCAGTTTAGCTCCAATTCATTAATTCTTCCTTTTTATAATGGGATCAACAAAACCCTTATTTCTAGTCCTTTGCCTTCTCCAACTCTTCAGTATTTACTTTGTGGAAAGGATCCATGTTCTCCCTTTCCCCCCCTCTTCCTGTGTGTCTCTAGATCCTCTAATAAACCCATCTGATTCATGTTTCTAGCAGTTACACAATTTCCGAAGAGTAATTTGGCATATGAACCAATTACTTCCATCAACCTGTAAACTCCACGAGAATTCCAAAAGTTCTTTTCAGCATTTTGATAGATGCCCACCAAACTCCTTTTCCTCTGTATGTAATGTGCTATTAATCCATGTATAATGTTGTTCTAGTAGAAAAATATACTCTAAATTCCAAATAACCACTTTACAAATATAGTTGGAAACATTTCGTAATTCTAGGACTTCCTTTTTTTTCCCATTGGGTTTTATGCTCTGAAAACCTTTTCTAAAAGAGCTTTTTTTTGTTCTGATGAGGAAGACAGAGTAATATTGTTTCTCTCGTGTTAGGGATGATGAAAACAAGGCTTAAGGTAGTTAAATAGGGACCTAAGATACTACGGACGCTTGTTAGTCACTAGTATTTTCTCTTTTGTTGCTATGTACAGGGATTTCTTTTCAGGAGTAAAGTGGAATTAGTTAATGCCTTAAATGAGAAGAAGGAGATATTACCACCTCTTGAGATTTGTTTTCCTTTTGAAGAAAGGAAGAAACACTTGCTGTAGGAAAAAGACATGAAATCAGAGAGAATGACAAAGTCATTAAGTGGAGTCTTCTAATTATGGCCTTCAGGCTCTATACATTTAACTGAGAGTACGGAAATAATCTTAAAAACATTTTTTGTTCCTACACTTCACTTTCAATTGTTTTCAGTAAAAGGTCTAGCCCCAAATCCCTGATTCAGAAGTATTTGAAAACTGGGACTTTACCATCCCACAAAAGAGTACCATGAATGAATTGGTTTCTAAATAGGATCAAAAGTTTTCATTTAGGGGCACCTGGGTGGCTCAGTGGGTTAGGCCTCTGCCTTCGGCTCAGGTCGTGATCCCAGGGTCCTGGGATCGAGCCCCGCATCGGGCTCTCTGCTCAGCGGGGAGCCTGCTTCCTCCTCTCTCTGCCTGCTTCTCTGCCTGCTTGTGATCTCTGTCTGTCTAATAAATAAATAAAAAATAAAATAAAATAAAAAAGTTTTCATTTAAATGATAACATGCACCATTTCACTTAAAAAGGAGGAAATCTAAGTCTTGCCATTTGCAATGACGTGACTGGAACTAGAGGGTATTATGCTAAGTGAAATAAGTCAGTTGAGAAAGACAGTTATCATATGATCTCATATACACGGAATTAAGAAACAAAACAGAGGATCATACGGGAAGGGAGGGAAAAATAAAACAAGGTGAAATCAGAGAGGGAAAAAACCGTGAGAGTCTCTTAATCATAGGAAACAAACTGAGGGTTGCTGGAGGGGAGGGGAGGGGCAGGGAGGGATGGGGTAGCCAGGTGATGGATATTGAGGAGGGCACTTGGCTATCTGATAACACTGACTTTAACTTGTATTTTCCATTCTAGTTTTGTGACCCATAAAACTTAATATTCTCAGATGTCTCCTCTTCCAGGAAGCTTTCCCAGCTCCCTTTGGTTGAATTTTATCCCATTTTTGTACTCCCATAACACCCAGGGCTTGTTTCTCTGACACTGGACTTAATGGGCTCATTGTTTTATAATGACTGGTTTATGATCTGTAAACTGCAGTGGGATGTAGGATCCTAAATGAGCTCTTTACATCTCCAGCCCATATCATAGCACTTAATGGTTAGTAGATATTTAATAATCATTGGCTTTTTTTTCTCTCAACCAAACAAATGCCTTTCTGTGAGCATGGAAGTCAGTTTTTCATTATGTTAGTGTTTCTTGCTGAATTCCCATGAAACAACTTTGAACTCAGGTTTTAAAATGCTTTTCTGGGGTGCCTGGGTGGCTCAGTCATTTGCCATCTGCCTTCAGCCCAGATCATGATCCTAGGGTCCTGGGATCAAGCCCCACATTGAGCTCCCTGCTTACGGGGAAGCCTGCTTTTAGGAAAAAAAAAAGAAGAAGAAGAAGAAATAAAATAAAATGCTTTCCTAGTGTTCTCAAAGATAAGCAGCTTCCACTCCCAGCACAGAACAGTGGTAGGTCAGAGAGAAAGAGTATACTGCAAGCTGTGCCTTCTGTTCACATTCTTTTTTTTCTTAGAGGCTTTCTGTATAGTATCTTCATTCTCTTAGAACCTCCTTTATGTAGACTCTAACGCCCAAGTTTGTCCTTTGGCCCCAGTGGGTGGATCCCTAAGAGTTTTATTTACTCATGCCAGTTACTGAAAATGTCTCCTTGCCCCTGGTGGGCACATAGACAATACCATGTTAGTGCTGGTACCAAGTACAGAATAGAAGTCAATAACCAGCTCAGACCTCATCCTGGAACCTGGCTTCCTTGAAATTTTTTATAACAACTAAGTAACAAGGTAGAACTGTGCTTTATTTGTTGCTAGATTTCTGGGGAGAATACTGGCCTCCCAGAGTTCAATGGATAAAGCATCAGCACAGTGATGGTACAGACAGCATTCAAAACAATGACCTTCTCCTCCTTCTCCTCCACCAACATCATAATCAAGCTCAGTCTGGAGTCAGTGAATAAGGGGATGTGACTTCATTTCAGGGGATTTGGAACCAGGTCCTTCCCAAGCATTAGTGCCACAGACGAGATTCTTATGAATATAATGCTGAAGAAAACACTGGTCTTCACAAAAACTGTTTTCCCAAGGCTTAAAATTTTAACTTATAAGCTAAATATTTTCTAGTTCTGAATCTTATTTTGAGATTTTATTTATAATTTGAACACTAGAGTTGCTGTAGTAGGTCATAACCTTTCCATGGAGTTGAATGTGTTTTTCTGGAAACCATCAGATTGCAAATGTCTAATATGTGTGTATATCGGTTCTCCTCTGTGTTTAGCTTCAGCCTAATGCTAGGAAAATACCTCCTTGTTGGACTTTGGAATCTCATATATATTCCTAGAGTTTCTTTAAGATTCTCATTTGTCATTCAACTCATGTCAGATAGCTGTAGATATGTCCGTTGGGTTGACAATAGTATATTTCAGTTAACCAAGAAAGAATAAATATAATGCAGCTTAACCTTGTTACTTAATTGTTAACCCAAACTACAACAGGGCCTTGTGGAATGAGCTCTGAGCTAGTTATTGACTTCCGTTCAGTATTTGGTACCAGTGAGTCCCTGAAATGCCAAGCTTGCTCTAATAATAATGGTTATTCATCTGCAGACAATAGAGCCAGTGATAGAATGCTTAGAAATGAAGCAGAGGCATAGTACACATTTGTTCTAGACAATGCTCAGAAATTGATCTAATAGGCAAGCCTTAACAACAGCTAAAATTTCTATTGGTAGTAAGAAAAATATAAATTTTCCAAGTCAGAGCTGGCTTTGTCACTAAGCTAGTCACATGATGGGACAAGTAACTTAACCTCCATAGGCCTTAATCTCCTCATCTATGAAATGGGGAAAATAATATTTTGCTTTGGGGATGTTATAAGATTTAAACATCATATAGCTAGTTTTCCCCAACATTATGTGTATCACATCACATGCCACGAACAAGTAGTATTTGAAGAAGATATTATTACTTTGTTTTCTAAAATACACACACACACACACACACACACACAAAATCCACAAGAATGTTGATTATTAATGCCCTACTGATTTAGGAAAAGCTCTTTGTAGGAGAAAAACAACAACAGTGAAAGCTTAAAACCCAGGAAAAACTCATTATCACATTAAGTAAACCTATCCAAGGCAAGAATAAAAAAAAATTACTCTAGAGTTGAGAAAATATTTTCCACAGCTACTCCATATGTCATTGTTAAATAACCTTTGGGGATTTTGCTCCACTCTGTATAAATGTGGGATACTGGACTCTGGGTCATCGTGATGGCCCACTTAAAATGTTATAACTTTGCTATAAGCAAATAAATAAACTCATTTCCTCAGTATGTACTATCCTGGTTGGTCTGTGATAGAATCAACATTGACAATAATGACAATGAGGCCATGACAAGAGTTACTGAATGGAGGAAATAAGGTAGAAAGAGCAATTCAAAGAACTAAGAGGCAATGTGGAAAGAAGTGAGAAGGAAAATCAAAGTTAAAACACCACCAATACAGGGTACCTGGGTGGCTCAGTGAGTTGGGCCTCTGCCTTCTCCTGTCATGATCTTGGGGTCTTAGGATCAAGCCCCGTGTAGGGCTTTCTGTTCAGCGGGGAGCCTGCTTCCCTCTCTTCCTCTGCCTGTTGCTCTGTCTACTTGTGATCTCTCTCTCTGTGTCAAATAAATAAATAAAATCTAAAAAAAATAACCACCAATACAGAAATAAGAATGCCAGGTATAAAGAATGAACTGAGAAGAAACAGTAATGTATCTTTTTATTTATGACCTTTTTTTAGAGGTAATGGATAATTAGGGCATTGGTGAGTGTGGGGGGGGGGGGGGCAGAGAGAGACAGAAGTCCCCGCAGGGAAAGTGCAAGACAGGGGGATGGTGACTGAGGCTGTAGCTTTGGAATGCAGTATCCTGGATCAAGACAAAGTGTGGGAGACAAATGACTTCTCCAATAGTGTCTGTCCTCTTCTTCACCATTTGAAACAAAGCTAGATGAAATGGAAGGGGCTCGTGTCCTTGTGATGAAACTACCTAGCAAATGCCAGCCATGCTTTAGCTCTGAGTTATGGAAACCACATGTGACTAGACCATAATGGCATTAACTCAGAATTGCCTGCTTCATAAAGAAGGAACTTGCTGTATAAGTTGTTCCAGAAAAGTTAAATGATTTCAGAAACATGGCATAAGTGAGTGATGTCACCCAGGGAACAGGGAACACTAAATTTCTTTCAAAACAAACTCCAGAAGAGAAACATCAGCCTTTTCAATGGAAATAATGGGAGATAGCCCAGTAATTCTGGTTTCTTCTGTGCTTTATAACATCTCCTGCATATTTTTTTTCCCTCTTGATAAACCTCAGATCTTCCAGCAGATGACCTTGTCTCCTTCTTTTTAGAGTAAATGAGTCATTAGAAAATTCCTCAACTCCCTACTATCAAATGGACAGACCTACCTATACCTCTACCCATTTCCCACCTCTTTCCTCATGTTAAATTTAAAAAGGTGACCTGCTACCTTATCCAAGGTAAATCCCTCCACCTATAAAAGGGTACATCACCTCTGTCCTCTTGGGGACCTTATTATATAGATTAAATTCTTTTTCTCCTGTTCTTAAATTTTCCTTTCCACTGATTGTTAGCACTTAAATATGCTCAGGTGCCAATTCAGAAATCTGTAATAGTGTATCCAGAAGCTAAGTCAACATTTCCCTTTGGATATCTCAGACATCTCTAACTCAACACATTTAAAAATGCACTCATCATTGTCCAAAATGAACTTCCTTCTCCTTTCCCTTTTTCTCGTTTTTTCAGTCTCAGGGGAATGGCTTCATAACCCAACCAAATGGTTTGCTAGAAACCTGGACATTATCCCTGATTGCTCCTTTCTGCTCAGTCCCCAAAGCCATTCAATCAGCTAATCTTGTTGGATCTATCTTCAAATTATAACCTGTAACCAACCAGTCTTCTTCATCTCTATTGCCACATACTGGTTGAGATAACAATCATCTCTTGCCTAGATGGTCATAACTAACTACTAACGGGCTTCACGATCATCTGTGTACATCTCTACTCATCTCTTTTCCATACTGCAGCTGGAGGAATCTTTAAAAAGTCTAGATAGGATCATGCCACACTCTTACTCATCTTTGAAATCACGGTTTCCTATTGCCTTTCAGATAGAGTTCATACTTCTTCATATAGCTTACAGTACTGTTCATGAGCTACTCCTATGAACTTCTGAGTCTCATGTCTCACCACATTCAGTACTTCAATCACTCTATGTCTTTCAGCTTTTCATTATTGCCATCTTCCTATCTACTCTTTGCCTAGCTAAAACTCCTTTGGCTCCTAGACTAAAGTAGTGCTCCTCCCCTTCCTGGGATTCTTTATTGCAATAACTTGTTTAATTCTTTGCTAGAGTATCAGAATTATGTCTTTCTTGCAGGGTCACATGACCCTGCAATTGTGCTACCGGGCATTTACACCAAAGATACAGATGTAGTGAAAAGAAGGGCCATATGTACCCCAATGTTCATAGCAGCAATGTCCACAATTGCCAAACTGTGGAAAGAGCTGAGATGCCCTTCAACAGACAAATGGATAAAGAAGATGTGGTCGATATATACAGTGGAATATTACACAGCCATCAGAAAGGATGAATACCCAACTTTTGCATCAACATGGACAGAACTGGAGGAGATTATGCTGAGTGAAATAAGTTCAGCAGAGCAAGTCAATTTTCATATGGTTTCATTTACTTGTGGAGCATAAAGACTAACATGGGGGACATTAGCAGAAGGAAAGGAAATATGAATTGAGGGAAATCAGAGGGGGAGATGAAAAATGAGAGACTGGATTCTGGGAAACAAACTGAGGGTTATGAGGGGGCGGGGGGAGAGGAGATGGGTGAGCCTGGTGGAGGGTATTAAGGAGGGCACATATTGCATGGAGCAGTGGGTGTAGGTGTGGTGGATAAACAATGAATCTTGGAACATGAAAAAAATAAAATGAAGATGTTAAAAAAAAAAAAGAATTATGTCTTTCTTGCTCACCAATTTATCCTTCTCTCTGCTCCCAATCTCTTTTACCAGCTACTCTGGTATCTTGCTTAGTATCTGGTTTCTAATAGATCCTCAGTATTTGTCAAATAACCTGATTTTTTTTCAGGGTTTTGCTATCATTTCTCTTACTGAACTTAATAGTCTTGATTCTCCCATGGAGTTTCAGAGAATATAATCACAGCACATTTTAGGTCTCACGTCTGTGGTGAGAAAGGGAGATTAAGCTTGAACATGGCCAGAACAACAAATGCTATGTTAATCCTTAAGGCTTAAGGTTTGTAATCAAGCAGTCATTTTCACTAAGGACTTAGGCATTTAGAGACACCCCCCCCCTTATCTCCATGTGAGGGTCAAATGGACGGTCTGAGTGCAGTGGTGTTTACAATTAATTGATCATATGAGGGTCAAAAAAAGCAAAGACGTGTTTGTGGTTATTAATACATAAAGACAATATCTGCCATTAGGAGGAAAGAGTCTTTATGGGTTTTTGTTAGTTTTTTATTGCAATAGAGATAAAACTATAGACAAGACTACCTTTGGAAGTTCATATAGGGCCAAAATCATTTCAAAACTGTTTATTGAATACTCACTAGATATAATATTTCACCTTATAAATCCTACAGTCCTGGAGCCAGGAGCAACCTTTGCTGTCATTCTGGCATGCTTCCTAGACACCATCTGGGAATTAAGCCTACAACATCTCTGATAGTCATTACTTTACTTTGGCTTGAGAACTTTCAAGAATGAGATTCCATTGCTGATGAGGCCACCTGCCCTACTCCTAGAAGCTCCAGTGTCACAATACTTTTTCTCCTTTTTCCTTCTCTAACTTAACATCTCTCTTCCTGTCACTTCAAACATATGTCTTCTACTTCACCTAAGTCCTCAACTTAGAAACCCTTAAATACTGGAAGGGAAGAGGTAGAGTGGGCAAAGAGAGAGAGCTTTCCTGAGCACCCAGTGTTTTAGAAGACATTCAGTGGATAGATTTTACATTACCTCTATAACTCCTTCAACAATCTAGCAAAGAAAGCAGGATTAATGACCTTGTAGTCGGAGGTAAGTAAGACTTTCCCCATTTGCTTATCTAATGTTGAAATCCAATCCAAGATTCTGAGTCAAGAGGCTGGGGTGCTAATTTATGTCTCTTAATGGACAGCTGCATAGAGTTGGCTCTTTTTACTATTTCTAAACTTGGGAGCATAGTTCTTATTGTCCTAGACAACCTCACGAGGATTTATTTGAAGATAGAGGCGTTCATGTTAGTGAAAGACTTTTCACTGCATGAATACATCATAGCCTTTGGAAATCACACCCAACAGAAATCTATTGCCCTTTGGAAGTGAGAACTTCTCTCTTAGAAGTAATTCAAGCCCTGGAGAAATTTGGCTTATGGTGTCCTTTTCAAACTTGCGAGAAAATGTGGATGCTGGGGAGCAATAATTTTCCTTGCAGCCAGAGAGTACCTATCAACACTAAAGCAAGTCCCAAACCATCGGGAGACTAAACAACCTGGACTAAAATAACATTGACATTCATGTTGAGACAGTCAGGAGTGATTTAGAGTTAGAGTTTGATGATCACCACAACAAACTATTCTGGAGATTTACTAACACTCCAAGGTCAGTGTTTGGAAATTCTTAAGGAGTACTCCAATAATAGAAGTATATTTGGACCAAAATAGTGTCTTACACTATGTGTATAAATTTCAATTTTGCCACACTTGCAGAATTGTAATAGGCTGAATTAAAGGAAAACGACTTGATTTTAAAAATAACATGTCACATGGGACGCCTGGGTGGCTCAGTTGGTGAAGCAGCTGCCTTCGGCTCAGGTCATGATCCCAGGGTCCTGGGATCGAGTCCCACATCAGGCTCCTTGCTCGGCAGGGAGCCTGCTTCTCCCTCTGCCTCTGCCTGCCTCTTTGTCTGCCTGTGCTCGCTCTCTCTCCCTCTGTTTCTGGCAAATAAATAAATAAAATCTTTAAAAAAAATAAATAACATGTCACCAAATAACTATTTTGAATATTTTTCTTTTTAAATTGACTTTGTAGATGAAATTTAGACAAAATCTCAATACCACCTATAACTCAAGGGTTTTGGAAGTCCTTTAACACCACATGGATTCTTTTGGGCTTCTATTATTTAACTCTGTCTGGGGATTTCTTTATGTTCTTTTATCAGATTCTCCAAAGTACTTATAATTCAAGTTGGATAAACCGGTTCTGCTGACTGCATCCCCAGCACCTTTTCCAAGGATGATAACTGCCCTTACAATTTTTTCAGACCTGGAGATCTTTCAGTGTAAAGCCAGTAGGTAAGTATTTCTGTAAACCATTATAGGTGATGTAAGAAGCTTGACAAGATAAATATGCCTAGAAAAAACAAAAGAAAGGTGCTATGATATTAACAATCATGATGATGAGATGATGGGTAACATAATCTTCCTTCCTTTTTCCTTTCTGTCCTATTTTAAATGAAGACTATATATTGCTTTTGTAATAAAGAAGCTTTACTGTTGAAAAAATCAGTTGTAGACACAATAATAGCCACACATCTGAAATGAGACCTCAACTACATGTACAGGTGACAGAATGCTAAGTAGAGGCACAGACACATCTCCTGACTGCAGAAACAGATTTTAACTGAGTAGTCTGGCCCACCTGGCTCTCAGGTGCTGGCTTTATTGTGGATCACAAATCTAACTCCAAACATGGTGACAGGTCTTTGGTATGAGGTTATGTCCAACGCCTTATGGAAAGGTAATAACTTCCTCAAGTAGATCAGCTGAATAATTTTGGTTTTGCCCTGAGAATCTAGTTTAGTTGATCTAAGCTCTTGGTTCTAAGTAATATATTTACTATCCAGTAATAAGAGTTAACAAGATAAAAAGTGTCTATACAGACATGAAGGAGAATCAAACCTGTCAGTTGTCCAATCTGGACTTTTAATGGGATTGGGAGAATTTATATTAGGGAAATAAGAGAATTGTTGCTCCCAAATGTCCTGGAAGAGATATTAAGTTCTTATTATGAATACAGAGAGATTCTATTAAGTCTAGAAAGCTGGCAGGAACTCCTGTTCCAGGCTGTTTACTAAAACAAACTAAAAAATTTATAGCATGCGTGCATACAAATATATACTTAAAAAGGCAAACTTTTTACACTTCCTTATTTTCTTCATTTCTTCATCCATCCATCCACTTCTTCATTAATTCATCAATTGCTTTTCTCAGTATCTTCTCTCTGAGGGACAAAATCTTTGGTGTTGGGGAGTCCACCAGAGCACAAAACACAAAAAAATCCCTGCATTCATAGAGTTTATGTTTATAGCGCTAGAGAGATTTCAAAACAAATCTAGTAAAATATATAGTGTGTCATATGGGGATAATTGTTATGAAGAAAAATAAATCCAGGAGGTGAGGTAGGGCATGCTAAGTAGGAGGTGAGTGTGGGGAGAGAGGTCTTGTTGTTTTAAGTGGGGTGGTCAGGAAAGGTCTCACCGATAAGGTAACCTGGTGAAGAGATGTAAAAAGAGGTGGTCCCAGACATCTTTAGTATTTCCCTTTCACAAATCATTTGAGCAGCAGAAGTGGGAGAGCCCTGATCCAGTGTTTCTGTTATTTTTACCGCACATGTGAAATAATCTGACTTTTTATGCTTGGAGCATGGCACCTTCAGCACAAGAATATGGTTTTTACACAGAAATCATACATGGTAAAAAATTGTCCTTGGAGTTGTATGCCTAGTGTGCAGATCCACTCAAATATCACTGTTTGGTGGTCTGATTGAACTAACAAAACCATGTACGTGGACGTTAGTTTTTTTCCCTATACGTTCATGTGTTTGCTTTCTGAAGTGGACTTTGAGCCTACTGAAGACGGGATTGGGACAATGATTTATTCATCTTGCCGGCCTCAGCACTTAGCCCAGTGCCTGGTATTTGTCAGGTACTCAATGATTACTAGTTGAATAAATAAATTTTGAAAGCAAAATAGACATTGACTTCAAACAGTTTGTGAGATTAATGCCCAGTGGCCACATTTACCTATTAAACTACCCAAAATTGATAACTTTGTTACATCATGATAACCTCTCTCTTCCCTAGGCCCTGTATAGACCTGTCACAGGGACTCTGTAAAATAAAATGGTGGTGTTTCCAACAGCAATACTTTCAGTATGAGGAACTCTAAGAGGTTGTTTCTAATTCCCATTTTTCCCATGACAGTGCTGTAAAATAGGACCTCTGTCATACCCACACTTTTCTTCTACCTAGGAGACCGCTCATTCAGCTATGTCCTCTTTCTGACTAGGGGACAAAATTATGACAGCTTATGATATCCTTACTTGAGAGAGCAGTGAAAGGAGAGAAAGGAAAGTAAAAACTTTATTTTACAATGGAGTCCTGATTCTAGGCCTTACTAATTGTGTAGGTTTAGACCAGTTGCTGAATCTCTGCAAATCCCATGACCTCATCTGTAAACTGGGAATAATGATTACTTTTGTTAGTTAACTTTGTTATGAAGTATCATTGTGTTGGCCATAATGTTATTATTATGAAGGTCAAGTTAGATAATACACATAAGGCATTTGGTATGGCACCTGGTACAGAATGTGTGTTCAATTGGTTTTTGTTAATACTTTCACTACTACTATTAGTGTTACTATTAGAGAAATCAGGCAAATAAGATTTTTTAAATTAGTTGTTGAATGTTTATATGATCACAGCAGATGATGCATATCAATATATTTGCACTTTAAAATTTACCTCCTATATACTTGTAATAATATTAAGCCGAGTAACGTTTATAATGTTCTTGAATGGCTCTCTTATCACTTAAGAATATGAAGAAAGTGTAAGATACTGTATCCAGAAAATGTCAGCTGCAGAATGGAATGGTACCTCACAGAACACTCTGGTCGTTCTGGGGCGAAGGAACACTTCAGCAGGCATTTGACCGTCATGGTGGTTGATGGACTTTCTCACTAGGAGACTTTTCTTCTAGAAAGATACAATCATGGAAGCCCTTATCTTTTTATGTGGGAAAGTGATGCCTTAATGAGGTCTGAACCCTAGTCTGATAACTTCCGTTTCCTCTTTCTTTAGAGTCTTGAAGTATGACTGAGAACAGACACCATTAGTGGCACAAACCTTATCAAGTCACGTGATTATGGAGATGGTCTATTTGATGCTGAAAATGTATCTAGTTTTTTGACAGCGGCTAAATAACCATGGGGTCAAGTGGACTTGGAAAAGCAGCGACCTTAGATGAACTGTTGAGAACGTGCATTGAGATGTTTGGTATGAGCCCTTTCTCCCTTTGATGTACCTTGATACTCTCACTTCTCCCTAATCGGAATGCTATGGAACAGAATTCAGTCTCCATCTTTGGCATTTAAGTCCTTTTTGATGGACTCCAGTCTGCCTCCCCAGTAACACTGCCATGTGCATTTCCATGCCCATAGTTAATATGCCAGGCATCCTGTCCACTTTAATGTTTCTGGAATATTCCCTGCATCTTTCTACCTCTGTGCCTTCACTGAAATTCTACTTCAGGGCTCATCTCAGAAGCCAGTCAGATGTTCATTCTACCATTCCTAATCTCTACTGTCAGGAATGCTGATTGCTTCCTCCCACAGCTCTTTGTGACTTTCCCATGGTACTGTGATCGTTTCTCGGTCTTTCGACTCAGACAAGTAGCATAATCTGCTGTGTTCTACCTTTCCATGTATGTCTTATTTCTCCTAGTAGTTTACAGACTTTATAGCTGTATGCTTTCTAATGTTGTTTACATATCCACCTCAGCATTTCAGATTATTCTTTGCACAAACAGAGTCATAAAGTGGATGGTTTTTTAATTGTTTTTTAAGTTGATTGTTACAGGAAGAGTTAGACCAGAGTAGGGTGGCCAGATAAAATACAGATCAGTTAAATTTGAATTTCAGATAAAGTATATTTTTAGTGTAAGAATGTCCTAAATAATGCATGGGACATACATGTACTAAAGAATTATCTGTGGTTTACCTTAATTTTGATTAACTAAGTGTCTTGTACTTCGGTTTGCCGAATCTGGTAATCCAACACCAGAGGGAGGGTGAACCCCCCGTTGTCCATCCACTTGACTTGCAAGGAAGAGCCAGTGGAAGGAGGAGGAAAACAATAATTGGGTCTATGAGAAATTTTTGACACTGATGTTTCTCTACTGGTATTAGAAAAAGAGAAGAGTGCACTGTTGTCTCCACACCCCTCATTTTATTTTATTTTTTAACAGATGACAATGGAGAGCTGAATAATAGTTATTTGCCAAGAATAGTTCTACTGATGCACCGATGGTATTTATCTTCCACTGAATTGGCAGAAAAACTTCTCTGCATATATCTTTTCAACTACTGTGTAATTTTTACAATCATAAATCAAGTTCTGTATTTAGATAGAATGTCTAACAAAAGCCGGTAAATTAAGATGAATAAATAGTCTTTAGTCAGTGTTCCAGCTGTTTTGTGGATATATATAGATGTCTAGACAAGACATCTGGATGATGGACCAAACAGTTGACTATCCATCTGGATGTTTTGGCTCTACTGAAAAATAATCACTAGATACAAAATGAAACAGAAGCTGTAGGCTGACTGTTTCTAACTTGACTTAAACATTTCTGCTGTTAGTACAATGAAAGAATAGTCAACACTGATTCCAGACCTAATTTATTCCTTTTGGGATGATAAAATGATGGACATAGAGGATACAGTTTAGACATATGAAAATGCCAGCCAAAATAACGGGGTCTGGCTCAGGAACAAACAGCACCTGAATTTTCACATCTTCCCTTGATTACAAAACTCAAAGAACATTCTAGCAGTTTATTGGAATCTGTTCATTGATCATAATTTCAGATTTCCTTCGATATAATAGCAAAAACAAACAGGGGGAAAAAACCCTAGTTAGAGACTCCGTTCTATAATAAGGGCTTTAATAGTCTACCACCTTTGAACATAAAACAGTCCTAAAAGGTGACTGAAAGCCAAATGACTCAAAATGACAAAACACTCTTAGATTTAAAAGGGGATTTTATTCTCAGAGATCTAATGTTGATTATGCAACCACTAATATTGGTTCCCACGGTCCCAGCCTGCTTCAAGCCTAGGGGACCTTGCAGATGACTGGGAAGCCTTATGGGGTAGGAGGAGCCTGAAAGGCAGAAGGTCTGATTATTAGGGCCATGTGGTCATCCTTCTGCTCATTGCAAGCTTCCTTCACTTCCTACGTCTCCCCTCCATCCTCCCAACAACCTCAGGGCCAGGGGGGATGTCTGAGAGGGTAAGAAGACATTCGCCTTGAACAGAGGTTCCTGAAAGTGAGCAAGATCCTAATCCCCAGGTCTCAATATTGAGGATTAGTGTGTAGGTGACGATTATTCATTGCTGACATCATCAGAGCCCATTCTCTCCCCATCTGAACGCCCACATAACCCAGATGTCCCCACTATGGCCTTTGTATTAGGAATTCATCTAAATTGGTCAGAGAGATGCAGGTGTGGGCAAAGGACCTTGGTGCAGGGATTTTTTTCTTTAACTAGTGCACGTATCAAGATGCCAGTGGAGAAACCTGTGATGAATTTCGGTTAAAGATCTGCTACTTCATGAGGTAAATATACATGTAACTGTCTTGCAGCGGATGGTTCTGGAATTGTTGACCATTTCTTTCCCCCCAGACAGTAGACCTAGTTTGGCAATAGAATTGACTCAGATTCCCACCCCTAACCCCACTTTACTGATTTTGTTTAAATTGGCCTTCCTCTGTTCCTGGGAGTAGAATTTATCTTTCTTTTAGAGATTAAGCAGTAGCACATGTGATTAGGGAATAAAACTAGCTCTTGGAAAGAGTAAATTCATTTTTTTTTTCTATTTTCCCACCATATGCTTTCCCATCTAGTTGCCATGGGTTGGGAGAAGCGTTCAATTTCAGCTGTGTCTCAGCACTTAGGTGCAAGTCCAGATGTTCAGGACTTAGGGTCAGAAAGAGAGGCTCAGAGTGGGAGTGGTAGGCTTGGGTCCTTAATTGAAGGTGGGAAGAGTGAGACTCTGTGTCATCGGTGGGGAATAAGAGATTGCTAATTTGGGTTACAGTCCTGGGTTCATTGTTAATTGTAATCTGGAAAATGATACAACATTATCCATAAAGATCTAGCTTGAAATCTTCTCTTCATCAAAACTACTTAATGCCTTTCAGGTACTGGATTCTCAAGTTTCCTGCAGAGTTTAACTTGGACCTTGGTTTGATCCGTATGACTGAAGAGTTTCGGGAAGTAGCTAGTCAACTAGGGTATGAAAAGCACATCAGCCTCATCGACATATCCAGCATGTAAGAGTGGCTCACGCTTCCTTCCAACACGATGAGCCCACTGTTAGGGGAGGGAGTGGTGTGGCCCCGCTGGTTAATTCAGTTATTAGGAACTCAGTGCTAATGAGACTGACATTTTATATCTACTATTAACTTGCCACAGAGAAAACTATCTAATGACTCTAAGTATGGTTATCCATCTTGCAAAGATAAGCTCTTGTATTGTGGGCATTCATACTCTAGTCCATTTTCCTAGAATACTTCTTCAAGAATCTTGATCCAGGTGGCATTATCCAGGAATCATCAGGGATGTTGTTAAAAATAGAGATTATTCAGGTTCATTCCTAGTTAATCAGAATCTCCGGCAGTGAGGTCAGACCTCTGTCTTTATCACAAGCCTTTCAGATCATCCATATGTTGCTGAAGTGTGAGAACCAACTTCTAGTAGCTTTCATGTGCCTTAAATCACCATCCTATTTATTGATAATCTGACAAATTTATATACCTAACCCAAACCTCTCCCCTGTGATCCCAACCTCACTGGTCATAAGAAAGAGCAAGTAAGAAATTCTTGATGGATCAGTGCAAACCCACCCTGTCTGGAAAAACAACTCAAAGTTTCTGTTCTATTGGCAATGGGTCAGTGGTTTTCTCTTCAAATATGAGGGACAGGGCGTGTATTTTGCTCCTGGAAGCAGGCCAAGAGTTACAGAGTCAGTAGGTTAATAACTTCCATCGAATGAAATGGCCTTTCAGCACATTGACCAGACTCACTGTTTTTTTTATAGTCCTTCCTATGACTGGATGAGAAGAGTCACACAGAGGAAAAAAGTATCCAAGAAGGGAAAAGCCTGTCTGCTCTTTGACCATCTGGAGCCCATTGAATTGGCTGAGCACCTCACTTTTCTGGAGCATAAATCTTTTAGAAGGATCTCAGTAAGAAACTGACATTTATTCTTCCAAGGATAACAACCACCATGCCAACTTTCCCAAGAGCTACGTTTTCATACTCTGAAGTATTGGCAGCCCCGTCATTGTGCTCCACTGGAAAAGTGCCCTGAATTCACAGGAACAATCCCTTTTAACCAAAGATAAATATTATCCTGTCTTTAGTTTATGGCTTAGGAGCTATATATCTGTCGCTATTTTCAATGTCTCCTTTCATAGGATTAAAGCATGATTTTTCTGAATACTCAGTGGAGATTTAACCATTCAAGGTTTATGGAGCTCCACCGACTTCTCCCAAGTGAACGTGTTTTGCTAGGCCCTTCATTTGAGGGAAGAAATCTTTATTTAGGTTGGGATTTCTGTAAATGCCTAATTATGGGTGTAGGTTGAAAATAAGAGTTGTAGGCTTTGATAAGAATCTTCCATTAGGTTGTTTCTTTCCCAAGAATGGAGGTCCTGAATTAAACCTTTCTTTCCTACTCTGTCTTGATAGCGTTCCTTCTCCACCTCTTATCTCTTCCTCCTGAGTATGGTCTCTTGTCTCTTCCTAGCCACCTACTCTCTATCCACTTGTTATGATAATATTTCTGCAGTGGCTCATAATCAGCCTTTGTCTCACCAAGCTTTGGGGCAGCCATTCTTCTTCCTACTTTTCCAAAATGCCAAGGAGTTAATTATATTATTAGTTGCAAAGAAGAACATGGAGTTAGAAGTATGGATTTCTGAAACACAGATTCTTTTCAATAAATAATCCTACTTGGAGAGGACCTTCATGGTTCTCCACCAGCAGGCCATGAGAGGTAACCCGCTGCATTGTATATATGATGGAAGGCTCGTATGTATTTGATGACATCCATGATGACCTCCTGAAAAGGTGTCCATTTTGCTAAGGAGCTACCTTACTTCAACTGCTGTTTTTATTTTTTTTCTTGAAAAAACCTTACAGAATTATTCTGACTTGAAATCATTATATATATATACACATATATATGTATATATATATTCATTTCCTTTATTTTTAAAGATTATTTATTTATTTATTTGACAGGGAGTGAGAGAGAGAGAGAGTAAGAGAGGGAACACAAGCAGGGGGAGTGGGAGAGGGAGAAGCAGGCCTTCCACTGAGCAGGGAGTCCAATGCAGGGCTCAATCCCAGGACCCCGGGATCATGTACGGAGCCACACAGGCGCCCACATTTCCTTTTCTTTAATGCATGCCATTGTATCTCAACCTTGCCTGACCACTGGAATCACCAGCACCAGTGACTGAAAAATGGAGATTCTTAGGTTCTTCCTCGGGAGATTGATCCTTTAGGTCTCAAGGGTTCCCAGAAACCAAGAGGTTATAACACAAATGCCCCCGGTGAATCTCACGATCTGGCAAATTTGGGACTCACTGGAATGTGATTTGGAATCTTGTCCCTCCCCACCCCACCCCTGACGCTGTGATGTATAAGTATGTATCTGTGTATGGGGGAGTGAAACAGCAAAATAATATGTGAGGGGTACATGTATATTCAAATGTGTAAGATGCCATTATAAATGTGAAATGAAAGAAATCATTCTGTTGTTATGAAACAATATCCCACATCTTCCATCCAACGTTCTAATTTCTGATTTTGCAAAGGCTCCCTTTTAATTCAGAGTCTCTGAATCTTCCTTTACTAGTTCACTGATTACCAAAGCTATGTCATCCATGGCTGTCTGGAGAATAACCCAACCTTGGAGAGATCTATTGCTTTATTTAATGGAATCTCTAAGTGGGTCCAGTTGATGGTTCTTAGCAAACCAACCCCCCAGCAAAGGGCAGAAGTCATTACAAAGTTTATCAACGTTGCTAAGGTATGTATGTCTTGGAGTTAGATGGTTTTGGGTTTTTGGGGGGAGGGGGTTTAGGCTTTTGTCAGAGAGAGGTTGGGGGGAACCTTAGAGGGGGGAGCTGCAGACAGAGGGAGAAGGAGGCTCCCTGCTGAGCAAGGATTCCCAATTCAGGCCAGGACCCTGGGATCATGACCTGAGCTGAAGGCGGACACTTAACCAACTGAGCCACCAAGGTGTCTCTTGGACAGGGTTCTTAAAGGAACGTTCGTTCACTCTCGAGAAAAGCTGTTGAAGAAATTTGGGGTTTGCAATATAAAGGACAATTAAAGTATTCTTTTTTTTTTTTTTAAAGATTTTATTTGTTTATTTGACAGAGAGAAATCACAAGTAGATGGAGAGGCAGGCAGAGAGAGAGAGAGGGAAGCAGGCTCTCTGCCGAGCAGAGAGCCCGATGCGGGACTCGATCCCAGGACTCTGAGATCATGACCTGAGCCGAAGGCAGCGGCTTAACCCACTGAGCCACCCAGGCGCCCCCAATTAAAGTATTCTTAATATCTGGTGAACAACTCATACTGCTATCATGGGAGAAGATTGCTTTTAATTGGCAATACTTAAAAGAACTTACTATAACTATTTTTTTGGTAAAATTATTGGCATATTTTTCTGGTGAATTGCATTTGTACTTCATTTTAAACTGATGACATTTTTCTTTGTTATTGAAATGGTGCACGCATTCACCTATAATTCAGATAGATCAGAATAATTGAAAAATTGTTACAAAGTATTGATGTTAACTTTTTTTTTTTTTTTAATTTTTTATTGCAGAAGCTCCTCCAGCTTAAAAATTTTAACACTCTGATGGCGGTGGTGGGAGGCCTTAGTCACAGTTCCATTTCACGCCTCAAGGAGACCCATTCTCATCTTTCTTCAGAAGTTACAAAGGTACAGTGGATTAGATCCTAATCTTAAGTAAAAAAACTCATCTGTAAGTTGTTTAGGGATAGGATGCTCCTAAGAAATGTCACTCAGAGGGTGAAGTTTTCTTCTTAGGGGATGATTGGTTACACATGGAGAATTAAATAGGAAAGGAGTAGCCACACTGCCTGGAAAAACCGGATCGGAAGTGGTGGCAAGTGTCCCAGTAGGAAGGCTGTGAATACCATAAACGTACTGCAGTTGTAAGTACTAGTGTGCATTTCATGCCTACTGTGTGACAGGCCCTGTGACACACACAGGGGATACAAGACAAATAAGACAAATCATTCCTACCCTCCTCAAATGAAGCCGTTCAACACCTGCTCTCTTCAAGGCCCTGTGTTCGGCAAGGTGAAAGAGACAAAGGAAGAGGCAGGTGTAGACCTTGTCCAGAAATCCCTCAGATTGATAGATGAGTTTTCAGGGAAAAAAATATATTTTTGAAAAAACAGTGATCATTTCCCAAACTGAGCTTTTTCTGCCACATTGGTTTCCAGGCCACTAGAATAATATTTTTCCTTATTGAGTGAAAAAGGACATTGCATCCTTACGAAAAGATTTCCTTGTAAGTGTGGAGTTTGCTCTATCAGTAAGGACACTTTTCAGTTATAAGTTTAAAAAAAATCTGGGAATTGCTGGAGCAGTAAGGGAACGGGTCAGCTCATATACCTGGAAGTCCAGAGGCAGGGCCAGATCCAAGCATGGTCTGATCAGAGCTCTTGGCTCAGTAGCTCTGTCTTCCTTGGAGCATCAGGTTTTTATTCATTTCATTAGACTGCCTTCTTTCCTGATTAGACCATCTGTAGCAGCAAGAAAGTGATGCTTTGGGTTTTTTTGTTTGTCTGTTTGTTTTTAAGATTTTTAAATCTATTTGTCAAGGAGAGAAAGGGTGCACACAAGCTGGGAGAGTGACAGGCAGAGGGAGAAATAGGCTCCCCACGGAGCAGGGAGCCCAATGCGGGGCTCCATTCCAAGACCCTGGGATCATGACCTGAGCTGAAGGCAGAAGCTTAGCCGACTGAGCCACCCAGGTGTTCCACAAATGATGTGCTCTTGTTCACGAAAGTTGGAGATAGAGAAAGCTCTCAGCCCTGCCGGGTGGAATGAAAGACCTCTTTTTAGGCAGCTTGGCCCACCTCAAGTTCCATGCTCATCACTGGGCCAATCACAGTGGCCCAGAAATATAACGTACTGATTGGCTTAGGTCTGTGCTCCTGAACCAATCACAAACCAGAGGGGATAGAATTGGGATGATGGTAAATCAGAACCCATCCTTGGACTTGGGAATGGAGGCAGCTCCCTCTGAGTTACATGGGCCATTTGGAGAAAGTATAGCCCCATGGAAATTGAAGTCTGTTACAAAGGTCTGGTTGCTGTTAGGCAACTAACAATAAACAGCAGGATATAAGCCAAGATACACAGCTGTCTGACCTAAAACACTCATTCAAAGCATAAAGAGGCTCGTTATCTTAGTGTCTTAATATCCTTTGTCTTTGTACTGAATTTCAAGTAAAGAGCAAAACACATTTTACATGTTGTGAGGAGTAAGAATTCAGTAGAGGCTCTTAGAGGCTTGGAACCACTCGTGTATCTTCGAAAATTATTTGAATTCTTCCTTCTTACAGAAAAGAAAACTCGGGCCCCTCAAAATGAAGTTGCTTGCTCAAGGTCATGCTTGTCGTTAGTAGCAGAGTCCCAAACCCCTAGCTGTCTTACACCTAAGTGTGGCTTTTCCTCCTACCCCATCCTGTCCCAGATGAACCTTCAAGTAATACCATGAATGCAACTTTCTTAGAACAACTAGGACACACCAATATAGTACCTATTATATTTTAATAGGATACATGATTATATTTGTGGACTGTAAGATTTCCATGAATTGCAAACTACTTATAGCTATTTGATGTCATTTAACATCCTGACATCGCCAGTAGGCAGGTAGAGGTGCAGGGAGGTTTCTGCTCTGCAGTGAAATAGAACAGGCTGCCCCTCTCCTAGCCAGGCCCAGTGCATTTCTCTAATTTTCTTTTCCCAGGTTAATATTTCCCTGCATCAGTATTGGTTCGATCGATGCTTCTCTCAGTGGCCGAGGAATGTCCTAGCTGCACACAGCAGATTCACACAGGGGTGGGTGGACAGGAAAACTGAAACCTCTCCTTTCCCATCTGTTCCCAGAACTGGCACGAAATGACAGAGCTGGTCTCCTCCAACGGCAATTACTGCAGCTACCGCAGGGCCTTTGCAGACTGCGAGGGCTTCAAGATCCCCATCCTTGGCGTGCACTTGAAAGACTTGATAGCAGTCCACGTCATTTTCCCAGACTGGACGGAGGACAACAAAGTGAACATTGTAAAAATGCACCAACTCTCCGTGACCCTGAGTGAACTGGTGTCCCTGCAGAACGCCTCCCACCACTTAGAACCCAACATGGACCTGATCAACCTGCTCACGGTGAGTTCAAGGGACCGGGTTTGTGCTCAGGGCTCTTCCGTGCCTCCCTGCACAGGGTGTACAGGAACATCCGGGCCATTCACTCACCAGGTTGCATGCTGGGCCCGTGGACGTGGACAGATCTGCAAGAGTGGGGGAGGGGAGGGGAGCCCAGCCCTATAAGCAGCATGAATTGAGACTGCAATCTTGGGGACAAGAAATTTCCCATTATCTGGAGGAGCCTAATCAGCACCGCTCTCGCTCTCAGCCCCTCCCGCTCTCAGCCCCTCACTCTCCCTCACCACACCTGTCTTGTTCATCCCCTCCCTCTACATGGCTCATCTCATCTGCCTCCCTTTGCCCCCCACCCCCGCCCCACACAACCGTAGCTGAAGCCTGGGGTAATGTCAGGACCTCCTCCATCATCTCCCTGCCCCTAACGCCAACCTCCCCAAAGCCACCTGGCATTGGAGGCCCTTCCAGACTCATTGTCTATCTAGCCTGTTTTGCCATCACCTGCTCCCACAACACGCTCGCCTTTGAGGAACACTGGACTTTCCACTGTGAACTGTTGCCTTCTGCTTCCTGGCCTTTGCGCTTTCTTGGAAAACCCCTTCCCTACCCACCCCTGTGACTAGCTCAAATTCAAAAGCCTCTGTCTTTCTGGAGCATTCTCTCTTCCTCTCCAGAGCAGTAACACATCGGTCACATGTGTGCCTCTTGCCCTTTATGCTTTCTTAACCATAGGCGGTATCACTCGGTAATAGATTTCTTTTCCTGTTTACCTGCCTGACTCAGCCCATCTCCCCAGCACCTCTAGCAGTACCTGGCATATTTAGGCGCTCAACAGATGAACACTGTATCTGGGAATGAATGGGTCAGACAGAAGACATTCACCCAGTAATCATACTTTTTGTCCTCTGTGGTGGGTCGCCAGGTCCTAGCGCTTTTAGAGAGAACAGGTGTAGAGAAGAGAGCCTTCCCCACTGGCGGCTGCTTTGTCAGGGGGCAGAAGCATGACCAAATTCTCTCACCCTCGTTTCACAAATGCAGAAGCAACTTCCCTGTTTGGGTTTATAACACCGAAGCCTCTGACCTGTGGCTGCAACACCGAATTGACTATTTTCCCGTAATGACCATGGAAAATGAAAACAATAACTTTCTGAAGCTCTGAGAGCTGAAATCCCCTACTGCTACATTGGAATGAGAGCGTTGGTTCCTAGACCTTTCATAGACTGTTCCTAGAGCACATAATTGTTTACCAAAGAACAGAACTCCCTAAATGCACGTCGTAAAGCCAGCTGTACCTTAGTATAAAGCAGAAGTGGGCAACGCACAGAAACATAAACCTCCTGGGGCTGAGTCTGTATGACAAACAGTAAACACGCAGACGTTCGCCATTGGGGGAAAAAAACCCTCACAATAGACCAGGCACCTGCATTTATTAATCATTTGCCATGTAAATCTGTTTCCATGAATAAGTGACCAGAGTTGCAGCCCCAGTCGGACTGCAAACCCACAGACCCAGGTGATGTCTGCAGACTGGCCTGAGTTCCCCATGTCTGTGTCCAGGCGGCTCTGTGAGAGCATCATCGAACAGGTGCCCATGCATTTTCTCATCCACACAAAAGATAGTGATGGAAGGGGGTGCCTGGGGGCTCAGTCTGTTAAGTGGCTACCTTCAGCTCAGGTCATGATTCTGGAGTCCCAGGATCGAATCCCACATTGGACTCCCTGCTCAGCGGGGAGTCTGCTTCTCCCTCTAACCCTCTCCTCTCTCATGCTCTCTCTCACACAAGCTCTCTCTCTCTCTCAAGCTAATAAATAAAATCTTTAAAAAAAAAAAAAAAAAGACAGTGATGGAGAAGGGGAATACATTTGGGTCACGAATGCAACAAGCACCCTAATGACAGCTATTTGGGAGGTATCAAAGGATTTTGAATGAAAATTTTCAGGTACAAATGGAAAATTTGAACTCCAGAAATAAGGATGAAGAAAACGTTGTTTTTTTTTTTTTTTTCTGGGAAGGAAAGAAAAAAGAAAGAGGATGCCAACTCAGTCTCTCTCTCTCACTCTCTCTCGGCCATTAAAGGAGTATATAGGAGCCACCAAGCCCCATGTTTAGGAAGAGCAGGGTTGTTAGTATACTGCAGGGGCAAGGATCCCCGGTGGGAGATTTAGCTTTTTAGCTCTGGGTGTGCAGTTACTTCGTTTGGTCTTGACTTTGGACTTTTCATAAAGGGTTCCGTGCTCCTTTATGAGATCTCTTCCAGCTCTAAACTGTGATTCTGGATATAAGCACAGGGGGAGCTTGGAGACTAAGGCAGCCGGTGTCAGTCTGATTCTGTGGTTCCAGCCCCGTGGTTCCCTCAATAGCACAGCTCCCCCTCTGAGCACCCATCAGCAAGCCAGGTCCTGCTTAAGAGCCCACATCCCTCTGTCCTCCCCACCACCGAGGAGAAGGTGCAGGGCACAGGAACACGCATTCCTTCTTCCTGCCACCGACGGATGAATCTCTTCAATGTGGATAGAGGAGACTTCTGTCAGGGGTTCCCTGGACCCCAGGGGGCATTTCACGGAGCACCCATGTGTTGGGATTAGAACCGTTTGATTGACGGAAGCTACCCAAATGCATGCAAAGGCCTGGGAAGCCCCAAGACTCTGGGTCAGGTTTTTGCCCAGAGTGATTGTTTGCTTCTAAACACGGCCCTAGGTGAGGAAGACAATTCACAATAGAAAGCCCTGGAGAACAGCAAATTAGGACTCTTCAATGGATCCAGAACTACTGAGTGTTTGCCCAGGCAGGGAGCTGCACAGCAGTGTGCGAACTTCCTGTAATAATTGATTGCATTTTCACAGTGCTTCCACGAACTTCTCCTTGGTAGGTTCTCACAGACACCCTAGGAGCTAGCCTCTGCAGTCCGGAGCCTGTAACCTCAACCCCTAACCCTTTGTGTTTTACAAAGAAACAAACGGACTTCTGAAGGACAAGAAGCTTGCAAATGGCAAACTTCTGAATCCCGCAATGGAGTGGTGGGGGCACTCCTCCTCTCCTCAACCATGGACTCTTACTCCGTAATGTGGAAACATTGCTGACATTTATTTTATTTTGCATCTGTAAAAATTTAAGTAGACTAGGGACACCTGGGTGGCTCAGTGAGTTAAAGCCTTTGCATTCGGCTCAGGTCATGATCTCAGGGTCCTGGGATCGAGGCCCACATCAAGCTCTCTGCTCAGCAGGGAGCCTGCTTCCTCCTGCTCTCTCTCTGCCTGCCTCTCTGCCTACTTGTGATCTCTGTGAAATAAATAAATAAAATCCTTAAAATAAAAAAAAAATTAAATAGTCTCTCTCTCCCTCTTCATGGGTGTTCAGAGAAGGAGTTAATTACAGAACCAAATCTATGAGTCAGATACTGTGATGCCATTTTTATCATTGTAAACTTATCCCCTGAAAAGTACCCAGCACGTGAAGGAACTAGGACCCCAGCACTACACTGTTGGGATTTGAATTGTTCCCCTTTTCAGGGACAGTCTAGAGAAGGCATCTTCCATTGTCATCCCTCCCAGTCCTGGAACCAGAAGCTTTAAAAGCAATGCTTCTTGCTTCATGGCATATGAAATCGTCTGATTCTTTTCATAGTATTTTTAGATCTATCAGTTACTTTTACCATTCTGAGTATATGCAAATATCTGGAAAGCCCCCTGTATTTTTACAGTTTCCAAAAAAAAAGAAGAAGAAGAATTGCAAAAATGGTGAATGGCGATAGTTTGATGACCAAGTGTGTTTTATTTTATAATTCTCTAATCAAGGCAATGTGGTCTTAATGTACAGAGTAAATCCACAACCATCTTTGCTGATAGACTTTGATGTAAATGCAGCAAACGGAAACAGTGACTCAGGACATATTTCAAAAACAATGAGACTCAAAATATGTTAGACACAAGCAAACATTCCTGAAATTCCACTGCCTATAATTATAAAATACAGGCATATAGGAAATACAACAGGTTACTCTACGCAGGACATAAAACCCAGAGGAGATGAGAGAATGCACGGAAGTAGGATCATGGCTGGGGAAGCAGAGAGCTGGCAGGAGTAACCCAGGGGGCAGCTTCACATTCACTGATACGTGCAGTGACATTTGGCTGGAAACCTATCAGTATGGCCCACTAAACAAACCCCACTGGTTATGCGTTAGCTCATTTAATCTTCACATCAGTTCTAGGAGGGACCTATTATTTATGCTTCCCATTTTATAGACCGGGAGATTGAGCCCCAGGAAGGTTAATGACTTGCCCAGGTTCACAATACCACTAATAGAGAGCAAAGGTTTGGAGAAGATATTTCCATTATTGGATCTGGTATCTGTCCATGTGCTATATGAAAATTCTCGGGGTACCAGGTGGTGGGTATTATAGAGGGCACAGATTGCATGGAACACTGGGTGTGGTGAAAAAATGAAAGTTATGCTGAAAATAAATAAATGAAAAAAAAAAAAAGAAAATGCTCAAGGATGTTCTGTGTCTTTTGAAAGAGCATCTCCCCTGCATAGCATGTGGTTATTTGGGTTTCTGGACAGATGTACTAGCACTCTTGTCATCCCTTCTCCAGCAGATGTCAGTGCCAGTCACTAGAGACCTAATTAGGAGGACAGGAACAGGTTCATCAAAGTCCAGAATAACTCCTGGTAACAAAGAATTTGGAAGAAAGAAGTCACTTGATTTTCTTTCTGTTTATGTAGCATTCACAATGCAAGGCAGCAAGCCATGGGGGGGGGGGTTACAGAGGCAGAAAAGACAAATGGCTAACTGTTTTCTTGAGGCTTAGAGGCCAGTAGAGTTTTCCATTATGGAATTTACAAAATGGTGGGCAACTGCCCATGGCAGATGGGTTTTATTTGGCTGACATGGAATCTTAAATTTTTAAAATTAGTTGCTAATATTTTAAAATTGAGTATTTCATATAAAACTTCAGATTTCTGGCTTCTTCTGACAAATGAGAAGATACTGCAATACCAAACAAACTTTCTTGACATTTCATTGTGTACCAAGGCCCCTGTGTAGTACTTCCCATGAGGTATTCCATTTGATCCTGATCAAAATGCAATTCGGTAGGGACTTTTAAGATAATTTCCATTTTACAGATGTGGAAACTGAGTATCAGAGAAGATGTAACTAGTTCAAGGTGACAGGGCTAAGCAGTGGCAGGCCTGCACTTGAACTCAGACCCACTGGACTCCAGAACCTCCCTCTCTGCTATATTTGTCACCTCTCTGAACAATCCCTATTGCATTGAGCGCATTGCCTTTTGTTGATGTAAACACATCTGACATAACTCATAGTATGGCTGATGGCCATACTAGGTTTCACTATTTCTTTTTAAAAGTTCATGTTCCACCTCCAATTGCTCTCTTTTTAATGTTCTACATTCTCTCAAATTATTAGACACTGAGGTTACACATTGAGTTTGAAAAATATTTCAGCAATGTAAATAAATAAGTAAATGTGATCCAACATCATTATTTATCCCTTCTAATTTGTTGTAGCTTTCTCTGGACCTCTACCACACAGAAGACGATATTTACAAACTGTCACTGGTGCTGGAGCCTAGAAATTCTAAATCGGTAGGTGGTGTTTTCTCTCTAAGGATCAGAGTCAAATACTGTTGTTTGTCATATATCATGATGCCTGTTCCAGTGATGCTTTGTGATCTGAAGACTGAATAATTTTAAAAATCCGTATTATTCCATTTTGCCCGTGGAAGAGCTGAGCTCTGACAGTTTGAGATTATTTCTTCATATCAGAGGCTAATAAAGAACAACATTATTCCCAATTATTCCGTTTCATTGTTTATCTTCTATGTGCTGTGTCCCATCTGAGAATTTGTGTACACATAGGCCCTCCTCCCAACAAAACAAGAACTCATCTTAATGTTAAACAGCATTTAGACTCTCCAATATAAAACCCATTCAGTATGAAATTAAGTGTAATAAATTTTGAAGACCCTAATCATAATTCACAAATTTCCCTGCTAATGATCGACTCAGCTCAGAATTTCAGTATCACATTGGATCACTGACTCTTAGTAAAGAAACATTCTATGCTGAGATTGGGGAAATTGCACTACCGAAAGTACACTGGCCATTAGTTTTATCGAGTATTTTATGCAGCAAACTGAAACAGTTGTCTGTGTCTTAGATATGTTTTGTGCTAATAAAAAATACCTGGGCGAATTTGAAATTTATAGTGAGGATGAGGTTCACATGTTGAAGGAAAAACTGTCTCTATGTTGGCTTCTTAGACTCCTATCCTGACATCAGGTTTCTGATAAAGGCTTCATGCCTTACCTCCTTACCTGTTGAGTTCTGTGGCATGTTGCCAGAGATGTGGACCTTAAGTGTGACCCTCTATTCTGATTCTGAAGCATCAGCCCGAAAGAGGCAGAATGACTGTGGGTGCTGGGAGGTTACGCACTTGAGTTTGAGTCGGTTGACCTGGTAGCATCTGTTCTTATGATCATGAGTGTGGTGTTTCCATCAGCATGTTCACCTCCCCACCAGTCCCCAGAGGCTCATCTCCTGGGGACACTGAAGAACAGATCCATGTGGCCAGATACAGACCAAAGGGAAGAATGAGGGCTAGACTCTGCAAAGTTAGCACGCCTAAGAGCTGGAGAGAAAGGCAAAGTTATTAGAAAAAAGGAATTCATGAGCTCTTTTCTCATTCCTTGGCTTTGATGGGAGGATGCTGATTTCAGTGTGGCAAGCTGTTACACGTGCACATGGCATTTCCACCTCCTCACCCCTTCCTCTACCTATAAGCAGGCACTTTAATTGCTATCCATTGGTTGTTGAGCACCTGCTGGGGCTTCTGTATCTCATTAACTCTTAAGGAAGTGGAGTCTGATGAGGACAGGTGTCTCACATGGAGCACACAGCCTGTATGTGGAAGAAATGGGAGGTGGTGTCAGGCCTGTCTGTCTTCAACTCCTGTGCTTTTTTCGTTTTCTTTTCTTTTCTTTTTTTTTTTAAGATATTTATTTATTTATTTGACAGAGAGAGAGGGGGATTACAAATAGTCAGAGGCAGGCAGAGAGAGGGGGGGAAGCAAGCTTCCTGCTGAGTAGAGAGCCCCATGCAGGGCTCGATCCCAGGACCCTGAGATCATGACCTGGGCCAAAGGCGGACACTTAACCATCTGAGTCACCCAGGCACCCCTTCTGTGCTTTTTCTGCCACAGGATGCTACCCATCATTTTCCTGGCAGCCCTTGTATCAGGAACATGGTAGGAATGACCATGTTAGCATACTTGCCTGATTTGTGCTCTTTAGATGTTTTAGTTTATTTTCAGGATGAATTTTTGCCAATTGTAGGAGACATTTCCATCCAATGTAGTCTTTTTTATCTTTTATAAAAGCAGAAGCTTTCAAAGCCCCTTCCAACGACTAAAAGCCTCTGAATCTATGCGAACACATTTCCCCAATTCTTTTCCATCTCTTGTCCTCCTGTTTTGTGTTTAGGTTTGACATATGCTGACACTAGAGAACAAGCTCCTGTCAGGATGATAGTACCGGGTGTGCTTATGGTTAATGCTGGTGGACCTTGCATAGTCCCCCTCTGAACTTTTGCTCTGCACAGCGCATCCTTCGTGTCTCACTAGTTCTTTGTGTTTTACTTTGTGTCTCAGTTTTTTCAGACTACCTCTAGATCGAAAGAAATACCTCACAATTCCACTTTTAGGATAGTTAGGGCCAAACAATTTAATATATATTAATCTTCTAATGATGTAGAAACCACTTGAAAAAATAACACATGTTGAAATAAAAATAATATTTTAATTTCATTCTTAAATAACCACAATTACTTACAAATGGATGGGTGTGCCTGTTGGGCATGGAACAATTTCTTAAATCTTAGAATCAGGTTGAATACTGCCATCTTTCTCCTTGTTCCACACTGATTTTTCGTTTTGGAAAGATATGATAATATTGGAAGAAATGTAGCAGGATCTAATGGGGGAATTGTGAACTACTTTAAGATGGTAGTTCACATGGTGTTTGTCAAATATGGAGTATTGCTTTATTTACCTTGGAAGTTTGAAATATCTTTTGGTACCCCCATATGAGTCCACTGCCATGTTCCCAATGAGGCACCTTGTTATACAGTTTGGGAACCATGGGTTTATCCTTCATCAGATGAACAAAATAAAAAGCTTGAAAGAAGGAGCCAGGATATGTATGATGTGTGTGGGAGTGAGTCTATGTTTTGGTGATCACATCCAGGCAGCAGGTAGATTTTGGTCCTGCTCTCTCATCTCACAACATTGTGAGGGGCTTAAATCCAGTATAGATACTCCTTAATTCCTCTTGCAAACATATTTATCCCCAATTCAGTATCAAAACCTTCCAATACAGTTTTCATGCATGCACCAGCAAAGATATTTACATTGTATGACAGTCCGAGGGAGAGGATTTAAGTGCACAGCACTCTTGGCTAGTCTCTTGAGGGGATTGTGTTTTCCTTTGTGTTGTGTAAACATGTAATACATTATCACCACCATCTCCTCCACATTATTTAGTGAAAATGTCTTGAAAGAACGTGGAAAAACATAGAGAAGGCAAATCCACCAAAGAGGCTAGAAAAACCTAATTAGCCAAACAGTGAGAAGGGATTAAGCGTATTGAGAAAGATAAAGATACTGGCTTGAGGACATAAACTTGACCATTTTCATGGGCCCATTTACTGCACACATCTACTAATTTATCAGCAATCCAGTTATTAAAGAATTAGACAACTGGTGTTTTATATATTTTATATTATACAAAAATCTGTTTGGAGTATTAAATAAGTTTCAAAGCTGTTTTAATAATATTTGGGGAACATGAGTAGAATTTTCGAGTGGGCTGGGAGAGCAACATCTTTTTTTTTTCCATTTAGAATAATGGAATCTAGGCTATTGCTAAACAAAATACAGTATCCACACGTGTATGTAGTCACAGATTAGATTCCATTGATAGAAGATGTTTGCTTTCAGAACATTTAAGTGTTGCATATATATTTTTGCTGATATTTTTAATATAGAAAGTGCATGTCCTTCTCAGTGCCCCCTAATTGTTCAGTCTCAGATAAAGTTAAAAAAATGTGTTTTCTCTGTCAGCAGCCTACCTCCCCTACGACACCCACGAAGCCTGTGGTGCCCTTGGAATGGGCATCAGGAGTGATGCCGAAGCCAGACCCCACAGTCATCAATAAGCACATAAGGAAGTTAGTTGAGGTAAGTGGTTGAGAGAGTGGAGATTGAGCACTAGAAGGCCCCTTTCTCTTTCCAGAATACTCTACCATTGCCAAGAATCAACTGAAGTCAATGAAAACAGGCCTCTGGCAGGTAGGAGCAATTTAGCAGACACTCTCTGTACTTGGCATTGGCCTCTGGGGGAGAGTATCCCAGAAAGGCTCCCTCTCCCCTTCGTGTCCTCATGTTTTCATTTGCCAGAATACCCTCAGCTACTTCCAACTCTCTTTCAGTGGCATTTGACGCCCCCACTATTGCCCCTGCTACTCAAAGGGCTGTTTGGGGATTAGAATCTACTCATGAAAAACCTACATGGGTCACAATAAAATGCCCAAGAAATTGATTATCTGAGGGTAGGAAAAGATCCTGTCGGTTGCATAGTTTCTTTTGCTGTATGTATTGGGGGTCTGTGACACAGCAGCACAATGACATCTAGGTCAGAAACATCACTTAATGATGAGAGAGTCTCCATCAGAGTTTTCTACATAGAAAGAAGAGTAGAGGGGCGCTTGTGTGGCTCAGTCAGTTAAGCGTCTGCTTTCAGCTCAGGTCAGGATCCCTGGGGTCCTGGGATCAAGCCCCTCTTCAGGCTCCCTGCTTAGTGGGGAGTCTGCTTCTCCCTTTCCCTCTGCCCCTCCCCTCACCCCGATCATGTGCATACTCTCTCTCTCTCAAAATAAATAAATAAAATCTTAAAAGAAGGAAGGAAAGAAAGAAGGAAGGAAGACAGAAAGGGCAGGAGTGTCAGTGTGGGGAAAATGGAAACCAACCAAAACTATGACCCCTGATTAAATATCAGCTTTAATGGGTGGGTATGATGCAATAGGATTGCGTCTTGGGATAAAATGAACTTTTTTTGCTGGGGATGGGTGTTTAAAGGAAAAGAAAGAATGTTCTAATCTTGGATCATCCAGGGAATTACAGTGCATTGAAAGAAAAGTTTTGTGGAGCATGTGAGGCAGCAAGGAAAGGTCAGAAAGGATGGGGGAAGGTGTTTAGTCGCATAAGGTCCAGTGAAGGAGGCCATGTGTCGATGTTATGGTCACAGACCCAACCTGGAGCCAAGGAAGGGGGCGGGGGTATGGGGCAGGATCCAGGGAGGACAGAGTGGCAGCTCAGGAAGGTCCAGAGCCAGGAAGTGAAAGACAGAATGATTCTCTTTCCCACTCTTTTCTCTGAATGCTCATTTCATTACCTGCGGAAAGACTTTTTGTGTCCCATGTGGGGAGTCTGTTTCACTCTCTCCCCCTTTCTCTCTCCACCCTGATGCCATCTCTCCTATTTTCTCTCCAATTCCAATTTCCTAGGGGAGAAGGTTGGCCCAGTTTGGATAAGTTGCCTACTTTCAGCTCAATCCAATGAAAGACTGTGTTCTATCATGAAATTTGGAAACTCAATTTTATTCCACAAAAAGAATGTATTTTCAACAGAAATATGGATGTTACCTATAAATAGAAGGCACAGAACAATGGTCAGTTTTAAGCAATTTCGATTGTAGATAAATACAGATATTGGGACTTACTAAAAAGGTGATGCTTTAGGATTTTGCACAATTCAGTTATCTATAAATAAACTTACAATAGGTGCTGAACAGTCATATTTTTAATTAAGTAATTTGTTCATTTATACCTTGCCCATCTCCCAAAATACTCCTGAAGGAGCTTGCAACATCGAGCGCCATGGATAAAATAGAATAGACAGAAACCACCAGGAAAAGGGAGAAAGACTCATCATTACCTGCTTGCATAGATGGGTTTCTGGGGAGAGCGTAACATACCTTTTTGAAAACCCAATTTAACAGAGGGCATTGGAACACTCCTTTTATTTTTCTCCGATTATAAAGAAAGTCAGAATCATTGTAAATATGAAAACTTTTCATAAAAAGGAGAGAATCCAAGTTTTGCTTTCAGACCTTGGGAGTTCTGCTCTCTGGGGATAAACACTGATAATTTGTAAATTATCTTGTATGACTTAATCCCCCCATAAACACACACGCCCCCATATGCCTCTGAGTAACATGGTTCACCAATTTGCCTAGAACAGAATCCCCTAAGTGGAACTGCTGGGTCAGAGAGTAAGCAGACTGTCCTCCAGAATGACTGTGGCTATTGACTTCATCAACCAATATGAGAGTGCCTATTTTCTCATATCCTAGGAAATTATCAATGATCTTAACATTTCCTATCTGAAAGGTTAAAAAAAAAAAGTTTTCCTTGCGTTTCTATAATTATTAGCAGAATTGAGCAATTTCCACAAATGTATTGGCCGTTTGTATTTTTATTTTCTGATCTCCCGATTTCCTTTCTATGTCTTTGTTCTCTTGTATGTTGCAGATAATCTTCTCTGTCATTTATCTTTAAATTTATCCGCTGGACTTTTTTGATTCAGATATTTTGCATTTTATGTAATAAAATGTTTCTACTTAGAGCTGCTGACTTTGATGTCAGGAGGCCTTTCCCACTCAAAGATGACAAAACATAAAAATTATTTTTGTCTCTTTACCTTTCATACTTTTATAGCTTTACTTATTTTTAAGGATTTTATTTATTTATTTGACAGAGAGAGAGATCACAAGTAGGCAGAGAGAGTGGGGGAAGCAGGCTTGCCGCTGATCAGAGAGCACAATGAGGGGCTTGATCCCAGGGCCCTGAGATCATGACCCGAGCTGAAGCCAGAGGCTTAACCCACTGAGCTACTCAGGCACCCCTATAGCTTTATTTTTTCTATTAAAATATTTAATGCATCTAGAATTTAGTTTCGGGACAATTGATTTTGTAAGATTATTAGCCATTTAGCTCCACAGCAATTATTGGGTAATTTTTCATTTCCCTGTGGATTTCAAAAGATACTCTTTTGATATTCTAAATTCATTTATAAACATGGATCTATTTTCAGACTCTGCTATCCACAGTAAGTTATAGTACCATGTTGTTTCGATTAATGTAGCTTTGTAGATTATTTGATTTCTGATAGGACACCTTTTCCCTCATTCATCTTAAACAATTTTAGGCTATTCTCAACATGTTTACTTCTGTTTGAACTTTGGAATCAGTTTGTTTATTTAAAACAAATTCCCGCTGGAATTCTATTGGAATTGCATTAAAAATATACTTGAATTTTTTTGGATACTTTAACACCTTAAAGCTTCATTTGCTATCGGCATGGTATTGGCATTCGCGAATTCACCAAGCTGAACTCTTACAAAAACTGAGGTCTCAGTTAGGCCTTACTTTCTTCAGGAAACTTTTTAAAATCTCCCATCTCCACTCCTCCCCAGGACACCCTATTTTTTTGTTTTTAAAGATTTTATTTATTTATTTGACAGAGACAGTGAGAGAGGGAATGTAAGTAGGGGGAGTACTAGAGGGGGAAGCAGGGCTCCTGCCGAGCAGGGTGCCCAATGCAGGGCTCCACCCCAGGACCCCTGGATCATGCCCTGAGCCAAAGGCAGAGGCTTAACAATCGAGCCACCCAGGTGCCCCATGACACCCCATTTTTATCCTCACCATTGCACTTATCTTTTTATATCATAAAGGCTTCTCAATTTCATTATCTCCCACTGGATTCTGAGCTCCTCAATAGAACAATATGCTGGCTATCACTGCTTTCGCAATGACAAGTTCAGAGCCGGCCTCATAAATAGTTTTTCCATAAATATTTGTTTTTCCTTTACAGTCCGTGTTTAGAAACTATGACCACGACCACGATGGGTACATCTCCCAAGAGGACTTTGAAAGTATAGCTGCCAATTTTCCCTTTTTGGATTCCTTCTGTGTGTTGGACAAAGATCAGTAAGTTTTCATTTTGTTATATTTTAATGCAACTGTCCTGAAGCAGAAAATTAGTGTCCGAGGAGAACCTTTAGTGTACATTCGGAAAGCTTCAATCCTAGGGCACTGATGAGACAAGTCTAATATTTCGCTGATTTTTTTCTTGGTGTCCACAAACATGATGGGTTGGGCGAAATCACAGGGCTGACTATACCATCAGTGTGCAGTCCGAGTGCCCATTTGCAAATGAAGATGATTCTCCATCCCCACATTACTTCTGCTTAGCTCTTTCATCAGCCCCCAAAACTCCATCAAAAAGTGCAAAGGGAAAAAAAAAAAAAAAAGTGCAAAGGAGAGGAGCGCCTGGGTGGTTCAGTGGGCTAAAGCCTCTGCTTTTGGCTCAGGTCATGATCCCAGGGTCCTGGGATCGAGCCTCACTTCAGATTCTCTGCTCAGCGGGGAGATTGCTTCCACCTCTTTCTCTCTGCCTCTTTGCCTACTTGTGGTCTCTGTCTGTCAAATAAATAAATAAAATCTTAAAAAAAAAAAGGAGTGTAGAGGAGAAATATCGTTACACCTAGGCTGGTAGAGTCCTCAGCATCAGTGGACCTGCAGGCAGGACTAAAACTCACCAAATAACTAAAATTATTTTAAATTACTTACAGTCTTCAGAAGAGCAGGTAATATCTACAGATAGCCAATAAGTGCCCTTTCTTTGTTTCTCTCTTTCCTAGCTCAAGGTTGTTTTGATAAATGAAGTAAACATACATTTCTCTGTAGCCTTAAATGATTCCTGGAAAATTAAATGATCTTAGAGGCTAAGATCTAGCTCAGTAGAAAACAGTGGAAAATGAAATAGGGGGGGGGGGGAAATATATATATATATATATATATATATATATATATATATATATCAGAGAAACACTGGACTAAGAAATTTGACTGCTTCATTTTTGATTCTGTGAGATTAGTTCCTAGTTTAAAAATCATCTATAATGAGGTGCTAGATTTTATATTGATGAAATGTCCAAATCATATCACTTTAGAATTCTTTAATGTTTTTGTTGGTGTGAGAATTTTTTAAAAACTAAATCTATAAGTAATTCAATACACCAAGGAAAGCCTTGATATTTTATCATAACATCTTAAAACCTTAATTCATCTTTATTGTATATCTAGGACAAAGAATACTTTTAAGATAAATTAAATTATTAGAAACATGAACCTCTTTTACAAAATAAAATTCAAGTTACTACCTGCTAACTACTGACTTCCCTTAGTTCATTTCTATCCGTGACATGTAGGTAAGACATGAACTTAAAATCACTTCCTACTTTTCATTTTTTGTTTCATTTCTTGTTTCATTTTCTTGTTTCTTCTTTGATAGACCTGACACTTGTCCTGGCAAAGATATATAAATTTTATTTTTTTCTAAAAATGAAAGTTTGAAATATTCATAGCTTACGTGATTTTTGTTAGGTAAGCTGAGATACGTTGATGTTGAGAGGGGGGTAGAACATTCGAGGAGATGCTAGCAAGCTGTGGCTATCAGAAATATTGGTTTCTAGGTCTTCAGCTTAGCCATGCAAGCTGGAGTCCTGGGCATGTGAGCAAATTCTTATGGGAAAATTGAAAGGCACATGAGCTCAGGGCCTGAGAACTACAGCTTGAGACGCTTCCCCCCACATTCAGCTGAAAGGAAGAAGTGGATCCTACAGGAAAGCCAGAGAAGGAGGAACGTGGGAGACAGGAGAGAAACCAGGGCTGTGTGGAATCACACGGGTACGTGGAGGAGAAAGTGTCAAAAAGAAAAGAAACCTGCCTGCATGTCACACGCAGCCAGGAGGTCGACATCGTCAACCTCCATCGATATCATCAGGATCCAGGATCCGTCAAATAAATAAATAAAATCTTTTAAAAAAATAAAATTAAAAAAAAAAAAAAAAAGAAGTGAGGAAAGGCCACTGAGGATGTCACCGTGACAGTTTCGACAGAACAGTAGGGTTAGAATCCTGGTCATATGGACCGAAAGTAATTGAAGGAAATGGAAAAGAAAAAAACCCTCTAAAAAATATTCTTCCTGAAAACTTTGGGAGTAAGAAAAGGAAGAGAGAAAAGACAGGTGCCAGGGATGGAAGCAAGGTTAAAGAAAGACATTTTCCAGGGCGCCTGGGTGGCTCAGTGGGTTGGGCCTCTGCCTTTGCCTCAGGTCATGATCTCAAAGTCCTGGGATGGAGTCCCGTATCTGGCTCTCTGCTCAGCGGGGAGCCAGCTTCCTCCTCTCTCTCTGCCTGCCTCTCTGCCTACTTGTGATCTCTCTCTGTCAAATAAATAAATAAATCTTTAAAAAAATAAATAAAATAAAAAAAAAAAAGAAAGACATTTTCCAGATGGGGAAGTAGTGAGCGTACTTGTACACAGAGGAAGGAGTGGGTGAAGAGACTGAGAGGAACATGGAAGGAGCCGTGTCCTGGGAGACTGCAGAGTTGGGTAGGGGAGCATGACTTCCTCAGAGACAGGAGGACACAAGAGAGGACAGATGAGATGCAAAGGCATTCTGAATTGGCACAGAAGGGCACATGCTCCGGCACTTGCTGACGTGGAGAGAAGGTGGTATGAAGACCACGTGCTTCAAGTGGATTTGATCTTCTTGATAAACAAGAAGTCTGGCTGTGTGCTGGTGGGTGTAACCAGAGGTTCTATGTGAAGATCTGAAAGAATCGTTCTAACAGATGGTCCATAAGCCAGTAAGACATGAAGGAAAGATTACCAACAGCAGTGGCCCAAATGACGTCAGGCTGAATGAATTTGAGAATGATGGGCCCAGTTATTACGGTTTTCTGCCTTTCTCCAGCAGCCTGATTCTTGCACACCCTGTTGCTAAGGGATGGGATCAAGGATATTTCCTTCTAGAAGCTTCCATTTGGTAATGAAGGAGAGTTCTATGCTGTGGACCACAGGATATACATACGTCTCTTTTCTTTACTAAGAAAGCCTTTGCACCAAAAGCTGTCCTTCGAGGTCCTCTCCTTTCAGAAAGGAGAACACTGCCCACCTGCTTTTGGCCACAAAGGTTTGGGGAGTTGGGTGATTACAGTGTGTCAGCCACCTCACAACATGGTCTTCAAAGATCCCTCCCTTCTCTGATTCTCTTCACAGGGATGGCCTCATTAGTAAAGACGAAATGATGGCTTACTTTCTGCGAGCTAAGTCCCAATTACACTGTAAAATGGGACCTGGATTTGTCCACAATTTTCAGGAGATGACCTATCTCAAGCCAACCTTCTGCGAACACTGTGCAGGATTTGTAAGTCCCTTTTCTATTGTTTTCTCTTGTGTGCAGTTATTTGCGCCTCATTCTGAGAAGATAGGAAGATGATACCCCAACCGAGTTTATTGTCTGCTTTAGATCAGAAGTAAACTATGATGGCTCCCTGAAATTAAAAATTAAGTTAAAAACAAAAGCAAAATCTGCAGGTTTCATTGTGTTCTTTCTAGGAACGCTGGGCTGGTGACAGGAAGGGATGGCGAGGATTGTTAACTCAAGAGAGCAGTTTGTTAATCCCTGCCAACGAAAGGCTCTGCCCAATGAGCCTTGGCATTCATCGTTAATACTCATAGTAGGTGCAATTAAGGGGGATTATTTATCTTAGCCAGTTCCTCCCAGTTCTTATTTCATGTGCTGTCAGTCACTAGAAATCTATCAGGGCATGGCTGAATGATTCATAACTCAAAAGGAAAAAAAAAAATCTTTTTGGAGAGAAGATGGTTATAATAATAAATAACATTTATTTGGCATTCGACAGTAATGAAGTACTTCCATGCATGTTAGTGTAATTAATCCTCATAACTAGCTCATGAGGTGAATACTTCCTTCTCTCCATTTGCCTATCAAGACAAAGGGGTCCAGAGAGGAAGGATAAAGGATCATACAGCCTGTAATTACCAGAGCCAGGACTCAAATGCAGGTGTTTTGACTCTAAATCCCTTGCTCTACGTATACCATGGCACGAATGAAGATTGTACACTTTGTTCCCCCACATTTGATAATTCTTTAGCAGCTAAGCGCAGCGTTGGCCCTGATATTGAACCAAGAGTCATGGGCCCTGAAAGTCGAATTGTTACCCAAGTTTAGAAGATAAAAATGTGGTTCTCCAGCTGCAGGTGGCCCAGCACCCAGCATGACGATTGCTCCTTCATCCAGATGCCAAAGCTCAGTTGTGTTAGCTTCATTCAACCATCAGGTTCCACTGGTGACCCATTTGAATTCACAGCTACTACTGCAAAAATTAGACTTTTCCCATCCTAGGCTGGAAGGACTGGCTTTGAGGGGCCCAAGGACAGGGGTTTGTGTTCAAGCACACACACACAGACACCCCAAGAATGGGTAAATAAGAGGTAGTAGTCACCTCAAAGATGGCCCCAGGGGGTCACTGCAGCTGATGTTGTCAAGGGGCAAGGCCAGCTCAACCAGCTGTCTTTGCCCACCCTAGAGAAGGAGAGATTCTATTTCTGTCAGCTTAACCACTGGAATTTTATCGCCTGACCACTTTACCATACAATAAATATGTCCCCTTTTTCATGTTTCTATCCTCTGATGGGAATTTTTGTTTGTATCTGGCGTGAAAAATGCTAACATGGGATAGGGCCACGTGCAGCTCTTCTGCAGAGCAGGGCCCAGGGAATCTGTTAGGCCATGTCATAGCTCCACCCAAAGTCAGGTTGAGACATCTGCTCTTTGGTATGGTGTGAAAGCTGGCGGGCTCTTATCAAAGGTCAAGGTCTTTTCCGTGCCCTCCAGTCCTTCTGGGTATCTCTTCCTTCTATGGAGCCACGGGTTCTGTAGAAGGAACAACAAGGAATCTTTCCCAGGAGTTTCCACACTCCCCTTCCTGACTCATCAGAGCAGGTTTGCTGGTATCATGTTCTTGATGCTTCTGTGATAAGGTAGAAAGCTCTGGACTTGGAGTCTGGGACCCTGACTTTGAATCTCAAGTCTGCCCTTTTTAAGTTTTTGTCCTTGAGCAAATTACGGATCATCTTTGAGTCTCTGTTTTCCTATCTGTGAAAGGAGGTTTAAACTTACCATATCATAGAGCACCTCGGTGTCTCAGTAGGTTGGGCATCTGCCTTTGGGTCAGGTCATGATCTCAGGGTCCTGGGACTGAGCCTCATGTCAGGCTCCTTGCTTAGAAAACAGTCTGCTTCTCCCTCTCCCTCTGCGCCTCCCCCTGCTCATGCTCTCTCTCTCTCAAATAAAAGAAATCTTAAAAAAAAAAACTTACCATGTTGTTATGATAATTAAATGATATCAAGCATGCTCAGAGTTAATACTTCTCTTCTCTTTTAAAAGTATTCCATGATTACTTTTAGAGTTTAACTGAAAATAAGTCATTTAAAGTTTTAATAGCCCTTTTTATTCTTTAAAATATATTTAATTTCGTGGATGTGATTTAATTTAATCTTTACACACGCGCACACACACACACACACAAGTTCATTGATTTTCAACGGGAATTGATAAGTTTAGATGTGTCACTGAAAGAATTGCGGGTGAAGGCAAGGAATCATTTTTCTGTGCCAGGACCACCTGCTTTTAAAATAAATTCCATTTTAGGGGTAAGCAAAACAAACATGATTTGAAGTATATGTATCTTAGAATTAGAATTTCCAAACTGAACGAGTTTTGCTAATTCCCTTATTTTGGGGTCTGGGAAGGTAAGTGACTTCTGTACAATTGCAGGGAGCATTAGCAGAAGGATCATGAGTCGTGCACACTCATGTGCACTGGACTCCCAGTCCAGTGCTCCTCACACCATAGTCCCTCCAAATCCTAAAGCAACCTGAGCTCTGAAATCAAAGGACTGTAGGAAATAGTCCTATACGCCCATCTCCATGAGGTCCCTGTCTCCGGTCATGGCTGGCACACTGACCCAGAGCCCCTTCCTGCTTTGTGTTGTCTCCTAGTCATTGAGGAGTGTTAGCAAGCAGTGCCCGGAGTGTCCCTCCTGATAGGACGCAGGCTTCATTCTGTGTTTTCTAGCAGTTCCTGCAACTATGCTAATACTGTGCCCTATCTGGATATTAGAATTCTTCTTAAATCTTAACCTTCCTTGTCCTAAATTGGTGGTTTTTGCTCATACACAAAACACCCAGAAGCAGTGGCTTCCTGTCCTTCCCTCCTGTGACCCAAGTCTTTATTCCCTGCTCACTAGCAGCAAGACCTTGCCAAGTGGCTTCACCTCTCTAGAGCCCGGTCTATACATACGTAGTGTTCAGCGAGTGAATACACATAAAAAGCTTAAGACCGTGCCTCTCACACAACCGAAGTTCAATATGTTAGCTGTCATTATTATGGTTATTTCTATCATCAAGGGCTCTGTGAGGAAACAGTGTCTTATCACTGCAGAGTTTCCCAGATGTGGGACCTTGCAGATTATTTAATGTTCTGGACCATCCCACTCACCTTTTATGCGAGAGAAGCAAACTAGATTATGTTGAAGATCCCTGAATCTCTGACATGCTATGATTACCCCAATGCCACTTCCCTTTTCTATATAGACTGCTCCTGACCTCTTCCCGTCACTGAGTTACTGAGGCCTTGCTTCCAGTTAGTTGTCTTAATAATCCTTCTTTCCCAGAACACATTTCCATCTTAATAATGTACTCTGAAGGACCCGATAACTTTTTTTTTTAAAGATTATATTTATTTATTTGTGTGAGAGAGAAAGCACAGGCAGGCAGACTGGCAGGCAGAGGCAGAGAGAGAAGCAGGCTCCCGGCAGAACAAGGAGCCCCATGCGGGACTCGATCCCAGGACCCCGGGATCATGACCCGAGCCGAAGGCAGTGGCTTAACCGACTGAGCCACCCAGGCATCCCAGGACCCCATAACTTTTAAGACTCAAAGGAATCACTTTCCACTGGTGGAATTTCCGGGTCAGAGGGTAAGGATCAGTCTTCTTGATGCCTCAAGTCACTTCACACTAGCAACTCTTCATTCTTCTTACAGGGAGGGTCGTGATGACCCCACTCAGGGCATTGGTCCCCTATCACACGTGTAAATGACACCGCCATCAGCCCTAGTAGACCACCGGCCTTGTTTCTTTCAAAATCATTTTATTAAATAGATACCAGTCACCTAACCTAACCACTAAAAGGTTAAAAATGGGAGTTCTTCCAGCTTGGGTTAACCCCACTGAATTCATCAATATTATATGTTTCTGTTTGGGGGACCCACGTGCCATGCTGAGGGAGACACGGGGAAGAACACGGTGTGTCAGGAGGGCGAACACACTACCCACAGGACGATCCTCTGAATCAGTTGGGCAAACACCCCCCCTTCTTAAACTGTGGGCCCCTGCACCTCTCCTGAGACACTCCTCACTTCCTACATCCTGCTTCCTGTGTGGTTGGCAGAATCGTAGCCTTAACTGCATCAACCTGAGCCCTGACACAGGCCAAACACTGAGCAATCAGAGAATGGATACATAAACAAATAGATCTTTTCCCTTTTCCGTGTTCTTTCAAGATACAAATGATACTTTGAAAAGAACCTAGTGCCACGCAAATGCTTTAGTGGGATATACCTCCCCATCCGTTGCCTTATTTCCTGTAGGGGGCGCCATGAGCAGCTGGAGTGATTCAAAGGAAGGCAGAGGGAGCTGGGGGCTTCCAAAAACAGTGAGAGTTCCCCCTGTGCATTGTGCTGAGAGTGCATCATACCAAAGTCCAATAAATGTACCCGTGTCCGTTTCCCATCCCGGCTCCCATTTGGCTTCCAGAAAGAAAAGGGAAGCAAAGCTGTTATCACCCCAGCTGGAGTGAGCTTCTGTCTGACAGGAAGGGTGTCAGGATCAGCTACATCCTGTTTGTGCTCTGCCAACTATCATGCTTCCCAGGACTTACTTCCTTCTCTCTGACTGCCGGGGGTGTGGGGGTGGGGGGGAGGTTGGGGGGGATTGGGGGGGCGGTTGTTTGTTTGTTTGTTTCCAGATTTTAATTCAGGTTCTCTGACATTCTTTTGTCTCTTGTTACAGCTTTGGGGCATAATCAAGCAAGGATACAAATGCAAAGGTAAATCAATGTTATTTTGTAAAATTTTAAAATGTGACATTTGGGGCAGGAATCAAATCTGTCTGATGAAACCACAAAAACTCTTGGCATCATGGAGAACCCTGTTCTTTGGGCCATGGGCAACTGAAGAGATAACACATCTAGGAAGGAAAATCCAATAACCTGGAATTTTGGAGAGTCCCAATTGGAATTTTATAGTTTGTTGCAAGAGCAAGCAAACCACCCTTATCAACCCACACACATGTGGCCCCATCTCTAGGATGACTTATGAATCCTCAGCACAGATTTAGGGTGGGGGTTCTGGAGTGGGACAGGCCTAACCAAAATACCTTATAAAAGAACTTTGTCCTTCATGGGAATAAGCAGACACTCCTTCCCATAATATGTATGCCTTTCTATCTGCTCTCATAGGTAGCTTTTCCTATCTCCACCAAATCACAGATGATGATGAGAAAAGAAGGAAGCCTTAAAACTTATTTTTGTCCCTTTCAGTGAATTTGTTCATATAGTTCCCCCATTTAATTGAAATTTAGAAACAAATAAATATGTACTTGATATATAAATATCAATCAAGTATATCAAGTATAAAAATATATTTGATAAAGCAATACAAATTCATCTCAGTAAGCACTCAGGACTTTGTTACTATGTATGCATATATGATCATCATTTATTACTGGTGTTTACGAAATTGCTGGACAGGTAATGCACATTATTTGTACTGGTGGTTTTAAGAATCTGACAATGCTCTTGAAAGATATAGCTACAAAAGGAAACATCTTCATCACAGAATGCCTTCAGATTAATACTATTCCTTTATGGTACCTGCCCCCCCAGCTCTTTTTCAGCATTTGGCCCTTGTGTTGTATGAACAGAGTTCCCTGAAGCTAGATGGGAACCACCTTTTAGTCTCAAAAACCTTCCCTTTAATTTCTGGTATTCGTTGTCTGAGTATAACTTGGATTTTTACTTGCAAGCTGCAAAGATACTGCAGTATCTTATCACCTAGCCATAGTTTTATTCTGGTTTCTGACCCTTATCCTCTAAAAAGACACATACACCACATACAGACACACACACACACACACACTTTTATGAAGACAAAAATCAATTAAGCCCTTGGATCATCTTTGTATATACAGTATTTTCTCTTAAAGGCAATGGAATAAAAAACCTAATTAAAATAGATTGAACATTTCATTATAATTTGGTCTTTCCATGATGTCATTACAAGAGCATTTGAAATAAGACCATCTGGGGGGAAAGCAAGCATTAGAAAGAATTAGAAAGGTCCTGTTTGATAGTGAGCAAGAAATATGCTCTTTAAATTGATCCTATCTGTTCAGTTATTCTAAGAGAAATGTAGGACCCTCTATGGGAACTAATTGTGTTGCTCTTTTCCAAAGCAGCCAAAGTTTTCTACCCCAAATAGTAATTAACAGTCTACTTTGTTAACTAAAGCGATCTAATGGGACTTTTTCACAGTCTGCTGCTGTTTCAAAGCCATAGTCAAATCTGGAACCTGACCCTGGGCATAAGCCCACCTTGTTTTCTGTTTCTATGGCAAAGAAAGAAAGCAGGAGATAAAATCACTTGTTCTGGAAAAGATTTGGAGGAATGAAGAAGAATAAAAAAAAAAAATGCAAGTGAATACTGAATGAACACCTCGCTATGACTGATCAGAGGTGGCTGTTGGTCCTGGGAGACACTGGAAGCCGGGGTTTCTTTCCCTCATTCTGGCTCAGGGAGCCTCTTGGTGGAGAATCTGTCTGGGCCTGGAAGAGAACCCCAATCCCATGGGATTTCCATTCTGTTTGAAGCAAAGGCAACTCCCCAGTAGGTCTGTCCCCTGCTGGTTTGCTCCCTAGCACCTCAGTGAATTGTGCAGAGGAAGAAGTCGAGGAAATGTGAGAGAAACGCCAAGAAGGCTAACAAGCCCCACTGGCTCTTTTCCAGCCCCTGGCCACACCCTGCAGGCCTTGGCCGGACTCTGAGTCAACATAGGAAGGGAGACGGGAGGCCACAGCTGGCAGCTCAGGTGGCACCCGGGAAGCCCAGGCAGCACCCGATGCCCATGGTTCCCACTAATCATCTGTGATACTGTGGAATTTTTCAGACTGTGGAGCCAATTGTCACAAACAGTGCAAAGACCTCCTGGTTCTGGCCTGCAGGAGACTGACCCGGGCGCCCTCCTTGGGTAGTAGTCATGGGTCACTGCCTGGAAGTCCCTCGCTGCCCCCAGGTAATAGCCTCTGCTTTCTTTTCTACCTTGATTTCTTTCTGCTCGCCTTCTTGCATTTGGGCTTCCATTGGGTTCTGGATCTGCACCTGGTCAGTGTCATTATCGACATCCAGACCTACTTCCAGGAGGGTAGCTATGGCTATGGCTATAGCCTTGACGCCCACTTGCTGCTCTCTGCTTTCGGGTCTCACTGCTACGCAACTTCCCTACAGCCCATTTGGGTCTGCCTCTGGTCTGTGCCCCTAGGGCCTTGACCATCAGACTCCTGTTGTTTGCCCCAACTTTGATGGTTCGCTCGAAAGTGATCAGATGTCAAATAATCACAACAGCCTTCCCCCCCTCCAGTGCAGGATGAGGTGTTCGAGTTCCCTGGCGTCGCTGCTGGACACCGAGACCTGGACAGCAGAGCCATCACACTGGTCACAGGCTCTTCTCGCAAGATCTCCGTGCGGCTCCAGCGGGCTACCACCAGCCAGGCCACCCAGACCGAACCCGTATGGTCCGAGGCTGGCTGGGGGGACTCAGGGTCCCACACCTTCCCCAAAATGAAATCCAAATTCCATGACAAAGCAGCAAAGGACAAAGGTTTTGCCAAGTGGGAAAACGAGAAGCCCAGAGTGCAGGCTGGCGTGGATGTTGTTGACCGGGGCACGGAGTTCGAGCCTGACCAGGATGAAGCAGATGCGGGTGAGACAAGACAGGACGGTGAGGTCAGTGCTGGGTCAAACCACAAGTAATATCGCAAGAAAGAGAATGAGAGGGGCGGAGATGAGCATTATAGTGAGTCCAGGAGACAGCCAGTTTTGCGAACCGAATCGTTAGGCATTAACACATACCACTTTCCATCTTGCTGTTGGCTAGTTTTGTGATCCCAGGAAAATGACTTCTTCTCTTTGCAGCACAGTTTCATCATGTCTAAAATGGAACCAGATGGATTCTAAAGCTTAGTGAGGCTGCCATTTCTAGGTACTGAAATGATGTCCCAGGGATCCATGACTTACAGCGTGTATCCAAGAGACCAGTGCCCTGTACCAACCAGTGTAGTTTTCCAAGCTAGAATCAGGGCCAAACTCGGGAGGGAGAGTGATGGGTAATGGAAGCAAAAGATTTGCAGATAGAGAAGCAGCATTGGAAACTCTTGCCCTCAATAAAAAATTAAAAAAAAAAAAAAGGCTTTTGACAGCATCATGGAGAAGGGGGTGGTGAGAAGCAGAGACATGAGCGCCTCAAGGTTCTATAAGCCAGGCTCTGGCTCCACATAAATATTACAGTCACATCTTCCAAGCATATGGAATTTGTTAGAATAAGCAGAAAATATAAATTGATTCAAGATAGACGTAGATAAATTTATTAGTCAACAGTCCGTAGTATATTAAGAAAAAAGATTTGGGGAAATTGGTGTCGTATTCCTAACCTTTCAAGCGGTGCCATGGAGGGCAGCCATCACCTCTCTATGGAGTCGTTGTCATAAACAGAATTATTGGGTTAGGCAAAGATCCTACTGGATCAAGCCAGTACTCTTTATTCTTATGGGTGGTCCTCCACATTCCATTCTGTAAGTCACCTAAACACACAGTCTCCTTGGTTTCCCACCATGAGAAAAACCCCAATGACCTTTAACCAAAATTCCTCTAGTTCCTTCCTCATTGAAGACAATTAATAAGGAGGCCACAATTTATCTTCAGTTTTAGGCAGTTTACTGTAAGTTCCTGCTGAGCCATTTCTTTTTCCTTTCTTTAACACCAACTTTTGAAAACAACATAATTGAAACCTCATTTATGTACTATAAAACATACTCATTTAGGGGCGCCTGGGTGGGTGCCTCAGTGGGTTAAGCCTCTGCTTTGGCTCAGGTCATGATCCCAGATCCCTGCTCAGTGGGGAGCCTGCTTCTCTCTCTCTCTCTCTCTCTCTCTCTCTGTGCCTCCCTTTCTGCCTACTTGTGATCTCCCTCTACCTGTCAAATAAATAAAATCTTGAAAAAAAAAAAAACCCACATACTCATTTAGACTGTATATATAAGGTGCCTGGGTGGCTCAGTGGATTAAGCGGCTGCCTTTGGCTCAGGTCATGATCCCAGGGTTCTGGGATCGAGCCCCACATCGGGCTCCCTACTTAGTGGGGAGCCTGTGTCTCCCTCTCCCTCTGCCTGCCACTCTGCCTACTTGTGCTCTCTCTATTTCTGTCAAATAAATAAATAAAATCTTTTAAAAAATAAATAAATAAAGTGTATATATGATTCATTGGTTTTCAGTAGTCACAGAGATATACAACCATCGTTACAATCTAATTACAGAATTTTTATATCATCCTCTGGGGGTGCCTGGATCGTTCAGTTGGTTGAGCATCCGACTATTGATTTTAGCCCAGGTCATGATCTCAGGGTCGTGGGATCATACCCCACATCAGGCTCCATGCTCACTGTGGAGTCTGCTTGTCCCTCTCCCTCTATTCCTCTCTCCACCCCCTCGTGCTCTCTCTCGCTCTAAAATAAGTAAGTAAATTAAATTGTTCAAAAAAAGAAAAAGAACATTTACATCATCTCCGAACATACCCATTAGCAGTCACAGCTCATCTCCCCTACCTCATCCCAACCCTAAGTAAACCACTAATTTACTCTCTGTCCCTATAGATTTGCAATGCCAACTTTATTTTTTAACATTTCTTCGTTGATCATCTTGGCAAATATTTCAGTCCTATCCTTCCATTTCTTCTACTGGCCTGGCATAGTTCAAACTGGGAATATAAAGGTGAATAAGAAAATGTTCCTGATACTATGACAGAAGAAGATATTCTAGGGGAAGAGATCTTAACTTGCAGTCTCAAGAAGGGCCTTAAGGAATTCATGAAACTGTATTATATTTTATGTGAAATTATGGATATATGCTCATTTTGGAAAAAGGGTCCACAGCATTGAGCAGATGCTTAAGGGGGTCTATGGCCCCCCAAAAAAGTGAGAAACTGCTGTGCAAGATTCTTTGAAATAGTGCTAGTCATTCCTTACTACCTCAGCCTATAGAGGTTGTTTCCATGAGCAATGTAGTTATAATTAAAATCTCAGGAAAAACAAGAGATTCTATGGGCAGAGTCATAGGATGCCTACCTAGAGCTTTCAAGATTGTGCTCACCTTGTAGACCACCTCTGAATTCAGGGGAGCACCTGCTTTTGCTTAATAAATAGTGAAATGAGCTATGAGCTCACTTCTATTCTCCTAGCACTGCAGGGTACTTAAACCTTGCTCCGGGACTAGGAGAAATTCATGGCCTGTTCAATGTAGGACAATTATTTACATGAGTAGGATTTCCTGATCTTCAGTCTTTATAAGGAAATAGAGACAAAGATCTGGATTTTTTAAATTTAATTTTATTCTTTGAAAATTGAGTATTTATATTCAAGTATTGTCTTATCCTTTCAATTTTCTCATGCCATAAATCATAGGGATGGTTCACTGACTACTAGTATTTAATTTCATATGTGCTAATTAAAGAACACAATATGTTTTATATGTAATGCATATGGTATACAGTGTCCTCATCCAAATCAGTAACAGATGAAAAGATAATTACCCTTGTTGAGGAAAAAAGGAAAAAATGTGATGAAATTACATCAGAGTTGAATACGTAGACAAAGGGGTTTTCATATTTAAGAACTTTTTTCTGCCAGGCAAGGCAATGACTGGCATTCAGAGAAGTGATCTACAGATTTATTATGTAGACTCAGATAATGTCTGTGATCCTATGAGTAAAAATGAGAAACTGACAGAAAAGAAAGCTATGTTTGTAATCTGTGTATTTCCTTTGGTGGAGTTCCAGGATTTAAACTCATTTTAAAATTTGAGGGTCTGAACATTTTTTGTGACTATGCATATCATTTCACCAATGATCACTGAGGCACTGGATGGCAGGGACAAATGTCAGGTCATGATTGCTCTCTTGGCAGTGAGAACATGTCTATTTTCCTTATAATGCTTCTTTGTTTTCCCTTATCTTCTGTTAAGTTAAATCTAGCTAACAAATATTGTAGAAGGGCTAGGAAATCCTGGAGTAAACAGTCTGATATGTTTATATATCTCTCTCCCTGTGTATCTCTCTCTATATCTATGCAGATCCATATTGTTTTCCCTCACAGATTTTCTCAGTGTCCTTATACAGATTTATGCTGTGGATTTCTAAGAGGGAAACTTCAACAAGAAGGGTTTCATAGACCAGTGTCTTGGGATGCACCTTATTTAGGGGGCGTTAATGTGAAGGACCTTGTTGGACTCCATAAGATTTAAGATTTCATTAGCCGGGTAGCTAGACTACATGGTCTTTTCATTCCCTCTAAATCTTAAGGGTACAAAGTACTGATGATTTGAGATGTTCCCTCAAATGTAACCAATAAGCCACTATCTAAGAATATTCTTGTTTGGTTAAATGTGACCCAGCCATACAACAGATTCTGATTCATATTTCAGGATGGCTGACTTCGGGCTGAGGACACTGGAGGCAATAATGTCAGCATTTGGAAGGAGCACGATGAGAAAGTCTGAAGAATTCTCCAACTCAGGAAGTTATCTGAAAAGATATCTTGGACTTTTACTGCCTGATAACTCCATGGGTTTCCCTGATTGGACTATGGGACCGAGGATTTACCATATGAACTATTTATTTCCTCCTTCCAAGCCCTAGTTCAGGTGTCACCAGGTCTGGGTGATGTAGTTGGTAGATGTCTCCTGTATCTTTCCCATTTATATATGAGTGAAGTGAAAGCCTTTCTGCATGTACTTGATACACGTTCTCTAAACTCTACTTTTTTGTGAGAAGATTATTTCACTATTTTTGTAAACTTCTGGTGGAGGAGAAGTCAATTTAGAGGGGTTTTGTTGTTGTTGTTGTTGTTTTGTGCTTTTGGGATGGGACCAGGACTTATTTTCTTGAGGGACAAGAAAGCTCTTTAGATCCTGGAATGAGGTGTTTCTTCTAACACAAGGAGATGTTTACATTGTTCTTATCCTACAGTGGCTATTACAATGTGTAACAAGTCATACATTTATATTCACATAAGTCTTACTAGTTCTGCATCATAAGGAAGCTATGACAAGCCATGAAAACTCTCCTGATATTTATAATTGTTGTGAGGGAAAATTAAGTGTACTTGTCTTAGCTGACTAGGTTTAGCCGTCTTTCTTAAGACTCCCGTTAAGATTGCCAGTAAAAAAAATATGGAGAGTGATTACAAAATCAATTAAGTTTTTGGGGAATAAAATTTAGGAGAAAAGCAAACCACTTAGTGAAATGAAAAACAACCAGCAATTCTTTAAAAACTCAAAACAGTTTTAAGAACTTTATTAAAAATGAAAAATTTGGGTTATAAAAGAGAGCCTTTGTCCTTTTCCTAAGAAATTTCCATCCATAATTAAAGAATAGTCATAGAAATCAAATCATCAGGAACCACCTTGGATTAATACTATTTCATTTCAGCTTTTAAAGTACCAGTATTTTCAATGTCTCCCTTTGACCTAAACAACTAGGCCTGGGTCTGGTTTTTACATGATTAGAGGACAAAGAACTTAGTTCAAGGTGTTCAAATAGGGAAAATAGATTGAGCCACTGGACGAGGGGAATGACCTGCTGCCATGTGGCCAGTGAGAAATTGTACCCACAGAAGTGCACTGGGGTTCATTGGGAGTTCAGATGTGTCTACCATGTAAGGCTGAATTTATTTCTGTTTGGCGCAGTCACTTCAGTAAAGAAATACCTTTCTTCTTTTTTTCCATTATATAAAATTGAGGACAGTTCTACTCACCCAACACTTGACCACCTGCTTGGGGCAGGTCCTGTGGTAGATGCACAAAGACAAGCAACATTTGATTTCTACCCTCTGGAGAGATGGTGCCTTAAAGTACACTTCTGGATTTGCTAGGACAGACTTAATTGTGCCAAACAGATTGAGAAATCGATTTGCAGAAATATTGCAAATTAAATGAAGTTATTAATTGAGGGATCTTTGAATAAGCTACGTAATAAGAGAACTCACCGTTTGCAAAGCACCTCAGAAAGCAAGCAGCCATCCCCAAGTGTTGGTGTGTGTATATATTATCTATTCCTAGTCACAAATGCAATGAAATACAAACAGAAAATGGCAATTGAAGTACATGAAACATTCTTGTTTTTTTTTTTTTTTTTTAATTTTAAGAAAATTCAGGAAGAAAACTTGGATTGTTCTTTTTCCTCTCAAAGCGATTATTTCACCGTCACTTAGTTTGGGTTATTTTTGAGTTTTCATATATAAGAAGAGTTTTATATTGTCAGCCTTCCTGTGACAAAGATGCTAAATGTACAACTAAAAAAGAAATAAATATGAACAACAAAGAAAATGAAACAAACGTATATTTGTGTGAAGACGTGTATACACACACAGGTACACACACACACTACTGTTACGAATTTGCTAAAGAAGAATCTGTGTCCACAATGAAGCTTCTTTGTAATGTTGGTTACGTTATTTACTCACAATCAGTGGTGACTCTAAGGTTTCTGATCTGTCAGTTTCCCATTATCAGTAAGATAAGTAAATTCGGCAAACCCATAGTGAAGGGAAAAGAACTATGATGTCTGGTCCCTCCAGACCTCCCTTTTGTAGCTTTAATGATCATTAATACCTTTTAGGTGAAAGGCAAAAGCGAAACCAGACTCTTTACAGTGACTGTCATTAGATACCAGGAGAGAGTATGTTAGACGCTGCAACTGGGACTACCTTGAAGAATGTACAAATTGGACTGATGCTTTTTTTTTTTTAAGATCTGCCTAATCAGAGGGTGGACCTAGTTGTTGTTGAACACTTTAGGTTAGTGGTGGCCTCCTGATGCAATAATGTCCCCAGATGTCCAGGTTAATGGAGTCTTTCCAAAGGTCCAAAGGGCTTGCTGTGTGAAGGCAGGACTCCTATGTAAGGGAGCACCCAACTGTTGTTGGTGGTAGAAACCTTAGCATTCCTAAAACAAACACACTGATTTTTGATTAAGGAGGTAAATTCGGTGAAGAGAGATATTGCAACATGCTGCTGGCATATAATTCGCAATCAGATTTAAATCCTGTCTCTGGGGGTGCCTGGGTGCCTCAGTGGATTGAGCTGTTGCCTTTGGCTCAGGTCATGATCTCAGGGTCCTGGGATCGAGTCCCACATCGGGCTCTCTGCTCATCAGGGAGCCTGCTTCCCTCTCTCTCTCTCTCTGCCTGCCTCTCTACCTACTTGTGATCTCTCTCTGCCAAATAAATAAATAAAAACTTTTAAATAAATAAATAAATCCTGTCTCTGAAAAAAAAATTAAAAACATAAATCCCGTCTCTGCCAGTTATAGTTGTGAAACCCTGGGCAAGTCGTGTACATCTGTTGGAGGCTCAATTTCCTCCTTTGACAACAAGAGATTTCACCACCTTCCTCAACTACTTCACAGAGCTGTTGGAAAGATCAGGTTGAATAGTCCATGTAAAAATACTTTATAAAGACTTTATAAGTAAGTTGACATTACTTTGCAGTTAAGCAGGGTTCTTTTCTAAAATTGTCAACAAGATCCCAGACTATGTGTTTACATGACTGTGTACTTTGGAGGCTCCAAACCCAACATTTGACTAAATTCTGTATCAAAAAAGAATTATTTAAATGGAGAAGTATAAATGGAAAAATATTTAAAGGGCTTTTTCTTATTCCTGGCTCTATGTGTGTGTAGGGTTAATTCTGGTCTGTTTCTTAACATTGGTTGTTCTCTCTCTGTTTGAAAAATAGGTAGGCAAGGTTAAGAAACAAAATGGGTAAAATGTAAATGAGTATAGAGGAATATAGGTTAACCCATAGCTAGGCTTAAGAGGTTGTTGGCTCTTGAAGGAATTTAGTTTAAAAGATGCAAACAGGGACGCCTGGGTGGCTCAGTTGGTTAAGCAGCTGCCTTCGGCTCAGGTCATGATCCCAGCATCCTGGGATCGAGTCCCACATCGGGCTCCTTGCTCAGCAGGGAGCCTGCTTCTCCCTCTGCCTCTGTCTGCCATTCTGTCTGCCTGTGCTCGCTCTCTCCCTCTCTCTCTGATAAATAAATAAAATCTTTAAAAAAAAAAAAAAGATGCAAACAAAGGGTTCCTGGATGGCTCAGTGGGTTAAGCCTCTGCCTTCAGCTCTGTTCATGATCCCAGGGTCCTGGGATCAAACCCTGCATCAGGCTCTCTGTTCAGCAGAGAGCCTGCTTCCTCCTCTGCCTCTCTACCTGCCTCTCTGCCTACTTGTGATCTCTGTCAAATAAGTAAATAAAATAAAAAAAAAAAAAAACAGAGGAAAACAATTAACTTTAAATATAAAAAGTAGACCATTCATTTGATAACCAGAATCTATTTTACACCAGCTGAGGGTGGAAATGGTAGGAAATTACTTGGGATTTAAAGATTATCAGGAAATCGCTCCCTCCAAGTTGCATCCAAAACTTGCATCCTGGGGACGCCTGGGTGGCTCAGTTGGTTAAGCAGCTGCCTTCAGCTCAGGTCATGATCGCAGCATCCTGGGATCAAGTCCCACATTGGGCTCCTTGCTCGGCGGGGAGCCTGCTTCTCCCTCTGCCTCTGCTGCCACTTGGCCTGCCTGTGCTCGCTCTCTCTCTCTGGCAAATAAATAAATAAAATCTTTAAAAAAAAATTTAGGGGCATCTGGGTGGCTCAGTGGGTTAAGTCTCTGCCTTCAGCTCAGGTCATGATCTCAGGGTCCTGGAATCGAGCCCCGCATCAGGCTCTCTGCTCAGGAGGGAGCTTGCTTCCTCCTCTTTCTCTCTCTCTCTCTCTCTGCCTCTCTGCCTACTTGTGATCTCTGTCAAATAAATAAATAAAATCTTAAAAAAAAAAAAACTTGCATCCTGAAGTCTAGAGCATACTCAAATAAAAGTATCTATTTTCTTTTTAAAATGTGAGTAACAGGCACACTGGAACTCACATCTATTCAGAAACGAAGTGACTTGCAGCTTATACAAATAGCATAAGGGAAGCATTCTTTGGTTGCATTCTCTAAGGCAGCTGGCCTGAAACTTCAAAAATAAAATGTAATTAAAAAAAAAAGAGGGATGGAGCAGTTCTGGATCACATGAAACGCATTAACCAAATGAAACACAACAGCCACATAATATGTTGTAAACCTTGATGGGATTTTGGATCAAAAAATAAATAAAGCAGACACTTTGGGGTCAGCAATTAGGGAAATTTAAATACGGACGTCAGCAATCCCCCTTCTCTGCAGCTCTGATTTCCACAGTTCCAGTCACCTGTAGGCAACACTGTTGGAAGCAGGTGCTTCTCCTTCTGACCCATTGTCAGAAGATCAGAGGTCAATAGTGGCCTAATGCAACGTCAGACGTTGGGCATTGAACGTCAGACGCGGCAACATTTAGCCTCACAACGCAGGCGTCACCTCACTTCCTCTCACCATCATGGAGGCAGATTGTCATGTGACAGAGGATGAAGGGTGAGTACAGCCCAATAAGATATTTGGAGAGCGACCACATTCACATATTTTCATTACAGTGATTTTGTTATGCTCCATTTTGTTATTAGGTATTGTTGTTAAGCTCTTACTATGCCTAATTTATATATTAAACTTTATCAGAGGAATGCCTGGGTGGCTCAGTTGGTTAAGCGCCTTCCTTCAGCTCGGGTCATGATCCCAGGGTCTTGGAATCGACTTCCACATCGGGCTCCTTGGCTTAGTGGGGAGGCTGCTTCTCCTGCCTGTCTCTCCCTCTGCCTGCTGCTCCCCCTGCTTGTGCACACAGTCTATCACACAAAAAAATAAAATAAAACAAAATAAAGCTTTATCATAGGTACATATGTAGAGGAGAAAATGTAACACCTATAGGTTTCAGTACTATCTGCAGTTTTAGGGGGCTCTTAGATCATATTCTCCTCTGAGGGGACAAAGTGTATATGTTAAATAACTTACTGAAAGTTTATTCACTTCAGAGTGATAATGACTTTATGATTACATAGGAGAACATTTTCATTTTGGGGAAATGCCTGCTAACGTACTTAGGGTTGAAGTATGTCTGTATTTACTTTAAAATTTTCAGTGAAGAAAAAATTTTTGCGTAGAGAGAGCGAATATGGCAAGATATTAACTACAGTTAAATCTGTGTAAATGGTCTGGATATTCATTGTACTATCTTCAGCTTTTCTGACGTTTTGTAGTTAAAAAAAAAAAGTAGGGAAGGGGCGCCTGGGTGGTTCAGTCAGTTACGCGTCTGCCTTCGCCCAGGTTATGACCCCAGGGTCCTAGGATGGAGACTCCGCATCGGGCCCCCTGCTCAGCGGGGAGCCTGCTTCTCCCTCTTCCTCTGCCATTTTCCCCACTTCTGCTCTTTGGCTCTCCCTGTCAAAAAAAAAAAAAAAAAAAACCACTAAAAAAAATTTAGAGAAAAAGAAATCATTACTTCTAATCTACTGGAAATCATTAAAACAACAACAAGAATAAAAACAAGAAACAAATTTCACTTGCAGAGCATCTAAGGAGGGATCTGAAATCCTGGGCCCAATGGGAAAGATGGGCCCAAAACATGAGAGATTGATCAGAGGTTTACAGGAGAGCCTGGAGAGAAGATGCTGTAGTAGAGAGATTACAAACAAAGACCACTACAAAAACCCCTGTCAACACAAAGAGGCACATTCAGAAGTACTAGCCTCATCCTTTGTTTACAGTAGAAGGAATGCACCAACCGCCAGTGGTAGGAAATAGTAGAACCTGGTTTGTTCTAAGAAGCAGAGCACACAGACATGGAATATTTGCAAGAAAACCATCTGTCTCTACCATAGCAGAATGCTACAGTCTTGTGGTGGGGGAGTAGGGGGGATCCACAATTGCCAATCTCTGCCAATTAGCCTTTGCTAATTGAATTTACATGCGAAACCCAGGATCATGACAAATTTCACCTGGCCTGGACATTATCCTGGCTCCTTTCCTAACCGAACTTTGCACAAATTTTGGATAAAAGCTCAAAATTAACAGTTAAGGCAAAACAAAAACCCCAGGGGCATAGTAGAGGAGGGGGAAAAAGGATAGTTAATGTCAGAAGACCTCTCACCGGAAAACAAACAAGCCACATTGTTACAGAGCATCTGAAAATTGTTTCTCCACATATCAAAGTCACTTAATGAATTCCTAAATCACAGAATCCATGATAATAATAAATGCTTAGGGGTTCCTGGGTGGCTCAGTGGGTTAAAAAGCCTCTGCCTTCGGCTCAGGTCATGCTCTCAGGGTCCTGGGATCGAGCCCTGCATTGGGCTCTCTATTCAGTGGGAAGCCTGCTTCCTCCTCTCTCTGCCTACCTCTCTGCCTACTTATGATCTCTTGTCTGTCAAATACATAAATAAAAATCTTTTAAAAATAATAATAAATGCTTAGTGTTGTTCTAAGCCACTAAGTTTTAGGGTATCGTGTTACACAATAATAGAGAACTAAGGCACTATCTTGCTGGACAATCCAACCCTAAGATTTAGATTATCTTCTCTACTGCACAGAAATAAGTTGAATCTCTATCAGATAAAAATCATTCTCGTCACGTTTTCTACAAGTTGGTGTCTGGGTCCTAATCCGTAATAAATAGCATAGCAAACAAAATTCTGTTTCCCTAGAAGAGAGTTTCTCAAGCCTTGCTTGACTGACATTCGTTTGCAGATGATTTGCGGGGGAGGGGGGAAGGCTTTCCTGTACGTTGCAGGCGATACCACTAGATGCCAGGAGCACTTCCTCTTCTCCCTTAAGTTGTAACAAATAAAAATGTCTCCAGACGTTTCCAAATGTTCTCTATGGGGCAGAATTGCTCTTGTCGGAGAAACAGGACCCATGCATCAGAATGATCTTCAGGTGTCACTCAAACACTTGGCTGGGCACCGTCCATAGAGTTCCTGATTTTGCTGGTCCAGACTAGGGGCTGGGAACTTGCATTTCTAATTATTTATGTGATGTTGGAGCAGATGCTGCTAGTTGGATATAGCATTTGCGAATCACTGCTCCAGAAAGTCAGATGACCCTTAGTTAGACAATACTTTAGAATGAAACCCAAAAGCTGTGAAGCCATCTTTGGCTTTATTTCCAGATTTCCAATGACTTTTCTTTGTAATTCTAGGAAAATGGAAGGTGGAGGCAGTTCCGCCTAGTTACAAAGGTGAACACTGGAACAAAACAAAATTTCTATATACCAGAATACAAAAACAAAGCCAAGAGACCTTATAAATTTTGAAAGTCATAAAAATGGAAAACCTATCCTAAAATAATAAGACAGAACTAAGTTCAAATATATCTGTCATATAAATGTAAATGGGCTAAACTCAACTAGTAAAAAGATTCTCAGACTGGTAAAGAAAAATCCAGTTCTAAGCTATGTATGAGACACGGGCATAAGTGATTCAGTGTTTGAAAAGTTAGAAAACAGGCAAAGATCCATCAGGTAAATGAAAACAAAGATAAAACATTACTCATAAATATAGTATCACACAAAATTAAATGCCAGGCAAAAAACACAAAGAGACAAAGGCAGGCTTATTTTAATGCTAAAGAATATAGCCCACAATGAAAATATAATAATTACAAATATTTTTTCACCAATTTACAGAGCATCGACATTTATTTATTATTATTATTATTTTAAAGATTTTATTTATTCATTTGACAGAGATCACAAGTAGGCAGAGAAGCAGGCAGCGAGAGAGGGAAGGAAGCAGGCTCCCTGACGAGCAGAGAGCCCGATGCGGGGCTTGATCCCAGGATCCTGGGATCATGACCTGAGCTGAAGGCAGAGGCTTTAACCCACCAAGCCACCCAGGCACCCCTATTTATTATTTTTTTAAGATTTTATTTTACTTAACAGAGAGAGAGAGATCACAAATAGGCAGAGAGGCAGGCAGAGAGGGGGAAGCAGGCTCCCTGCTGAGCAGAGACCCCCCCCCACCCCCAAGGTGGGGCTCAATCCTAGTACTCCGAGATCATGACCTGAGTCAAAGCCAGAAGCTTGGGGCGCCTGGGTGGCTCAGTGGTTTGGGCTGCTGCCTTCAGCTCGGGTCATGATCTCAGGGTCCTGGGATCGAGCCCAGCATCGGGCTCTCTGCTCCGCAGGAAGCCTGCTTCCCTCTCTCTCTCTCTGCCTGCCTCTCTGCCTACTTGTGATCTCTGTCTGTCAAATAACTAAATTAAATCTTAAAAAAAAAAAAATAGCCAGAAGCTTAACCCACTGAGCCACACAGGTACCCCAACATTTATTTATAGACCAAAAAGTATAGGAGATTTAACAAGAAAAACACAGAAATATATTAATGGTATAAGAAATTTATTTTCACCTCCTCAGTTCATGATAGAGCAAGTACACAGGAAATAAGTTCTGACCTATGCCATCCAAAACACAAGGTACTACCCACTGTGGCTGACAAGCACTTGAAACATTGCTAGTCCAAAATAAAATGTGGGGCACCTGGGTGGCTCAGTGGGTTAAGCCACTGACTTCAGCTCAGGTCATGATCTCAGGGTCCTGGGATCGAGTCCCGCATCGGGCTCCCTGCTCGGCAGGGAGCCTGCTTCCCTCTCTCTCTGTCTACTGTGATCTCTCTCTGTCAAATAAATAAATAAATAAATAAATAAATAAATAGAATGTGCTGTAGGTATAAAACATGCCTGATTTCAAAGATAGCACACACAAAAAAGGTAAAATATGTTACTTAAGAAATTCTGAATATTGATTACATGTTGATACAATGGGTTAAAATATAGTATTAAAAATAATTTTACCTTTTTCACTTTTTAAAAAAAGATTTTATTTATTTATGGGGCACCTGGGTGGCTCAGTGGTTTAAAGCCTCTGCCTTCGGCTCAAGTCATGATCCCAGGGTCCTGGGATCAAGCCCCACATCAGGCTCTCTGCTCAACAGGGAGCCTGCTTCCTCCTCTCTCTCTGCCTGCCTCTCTGCCTACTTTTGATCTCTCTCAAATGAATAAATAAAATATTAAAAAAAAAAAAAAAACAAAGCCCACCTCTTTAAATCATTCAAACAATTTCTGACTCAGGGAGGAAATTGAAATTGAAGAAAGTTTAACACATGTGAATGAAAACGTTGTACAAACTGCCTACAGGATTCAGCATAGGCAGTACTCAGAAGGAAAGTTAAAGTCTTAAATACATGAGTACATGAATAGTCATTAAGGAAGTAAAATAAATGGCTATTTTGCTCAAATCTAGAAAAAAAACACTTAAAATGGATAATTTTCTAGGAAAATCTGCAAAAACTGGCTTAATAAAAAAAGTGGCATTGTTGAAGAGTTCCTGTTCAAAGTTATCATCAGATGGTTCTACTAGAAAATATTATCAGACTTTTTAAAGTATAGTTTCAGAATAACTTATATTGTTCTACAACCAAAGAAAAGAATTTCTAAAATCTTTTAAATTAAGCAAACATAGTATTGGCAATAAAACTCAGTAAGTATTGCCCCAAATAAGAAAACTAGAATAATCGCAGATGAAAGTTTATACTAGAGTTTTAAGGATGGCTCAATATTCATTTATCTATGAATATGTGATTATGTTAATAAATCAAAAAATTGAAAATATATGATCATCTTAATAAATGCTAAGTAAACATTTGAAAAATTCAACATGTTTTAATGTAAATAGTATTAAAAATAAAAATAGATCAAATTCCTGAATGTGATTAAAATTTTCGTATCTCAACCCCAAAACCAGCATGATTCCTAGTAAGGAAACACCACAAGCATTTATGCTAAAGTCTTATCTAAGATAAGAAGAATGCCTATCCGGGATGTCTGGGTGGCTCTGTGGGTTAAGCTGCTGCTTTCAGCTCAGGTCCTGATCCCAGAGTCCTGCCATCAAGTTCCGCATCTGTCTCCTTGTTCTGCAGGGGGCCTGCTTCTCTCTCTGCCTCTGCCTGCTTGTGTGCTTGCTCTCTCTCTCTCTCTCTCTCTCTGACAAATAAATAAATAAATAAAATCTTTTAAAAAAGGGAAAAAAAAAGAAGGCCTATCCTCACTATTACCTAACATTGCTTTGAGAAGTATTAGGTAATAAAATAGAGAAAAACATTCTTTGATTTGATAGGGTTATCAATTTTTATTCTTTTTTTTTTTTTGGTAAACTTTTTTCTTTCTTTCTCTCTTTTTATAGGTTTAATTTATTTGACAGAGAGAGAGAGAGAGCAAAAGCACAAGCAGATGGAAGGGCAGAGGGCTAGGGAAAAGCAGACTCCCTGCTGAGGAGGGAGCTGGACATGAGGACTCTGGGATCCCAAGACCCTGGGATCATGACCTGAACTGAAGGCAGCTACTTAACCCACCAAGCCACCCAGGTGCCCTGGGGATATCAACATTTAAAAGTAGGTAAAATCATTATTATGATATGACTCTATTTTTAGAAACCCAAGAGAATCGACTGAAAGCTTACTACAACAAAAAAATCAATAAGATAGTTGGATATTAAAGACAGAAATAATTTTCATGAATACAGACAGCAATATGGAGATCTAACAAGATAAAAGACCTCATCTGTGAGTGAAAGAAAGAAGTTAAGATATCAAGGAAAAAACTTAGTAAGAAGCAAGCAGGGGCATTTGAGTGGCTCAGTTGGTTAAGCAGCTGACTGTTGATTTTGACTCAGGTCATGATCTCAGGGTCCTGGGACTGAGCCCAGATTTAGGCTCTGCACTCAGTGCACACTCTGCTTAAGATCTTGAGATTCTCTTTTTCCCACTTATGCACTCTCTCTCTCTCAAATAAATAAATAAATAAATAAATAAATAAAACCTTAATAATGATAAAAAAAAAAAAAACAAGCAAATACAACTTTAATATGCTTCCAAGAAACATGAAAGAAGATTGAAATGAATGGAAAGGCATTACATTTTTGGATAAGAAGAAAACATCATGAAGATTTCAGTTTTCTGTCACCTGGATGGCTCAGTCAATTAAGTGTCTGCCTTGGGCTCAGGTCATGATCCCTGCTCTGCAGGGAGTCTGCTTCTCCCTCTGCCCTCCCCCAACTGGCTCTCTCTCTCTCTCTCTTTAAAAAAAAAAAAAAGATTTTGGTTTTCTTCAAATGAACCTTTGAATTTTTTACAGCAATCCGTAAAAAACTCTAAGAGGAAAAACATTTTTTTTTACATTAACATATTGATTTTGAAGTTCATGGGAGAAAATAACAAACATGAGTAGCTAGGGAGTACCTGAAAAAGACTAATGAGTACAAATTAGCTCCATCAGATACTGAAACATAAAGTAACACAATATTACAAGGGTATGCATTGACAGATAAAGAATAGCAAGTCCAGAAATAGAAGAAGCAATATGATAATTATGATAATTGAGTATATGATAAATAGGCATCTCCTATCATTTCAGAAAATATTCAGTAAAATAATTTGGGACAAGTGGGCAACAAGCTTAAAATACATTTAGATTTATAGCTCAAAACTTACACCACAATGATTTCCAACTGAATGAAAGATTTAAATGGAAAAAAATCAAAGCATATTATAAACTATGGGATAAATATTTTAAATTATAATCTGGATAGGGAAAGCCTTTTTTAGTATGACACAGTACACAGAGCTACAAGTACATTAAGATGAATTAACATTCCAGGTTTCAAATAAAAAGGGCAAAGGAACTCAACAGATAATTCGTGCCAAAAGAAATCCAGAGTACACAATATGTTACCCTCCTCACTAAAAAGAAATATAACTTAAAACTACACTGTAGTAATGGTTTCACTCATCAGACTCAAAAACAGACTCAAAAAATTTAAATACTTCCTTGGCATGTGTGTGGGAAAGTAGACATTCAATTCACACATCACTGTTGGGAATGTAAATTTGCGGAACCTCGATGAAGACTGTTTTGACAACATCTGTCAAAATTTGATGTGGATTTCCTTTTTGACCTAGTAATTCAGTGTCTGGGAATGTATCCTAAAGCTGATGATAGATAGTAACAATAGCAGTCTAGTAGCAGCTAATACAGCATTTACTCTACACTGGGCATCATTCTAAGTAGTTTCTGTATATGAATCTCTGCAGTAACCTGAGTTCTTATCAATGAAAAGCTTGAGGAACAGAAAACTTAACAGGCCCAATCAAACCCCAACCATACATGTCAGATCAGGCTCTTGCTTGTGACCTCTCAAGATAGACTGGGACACAAGAGAAACAAAAATGAGGAGGGTAACTTATTGCATGCCATCATTTATGTACAAGTAGAGGGAAAAAATGAATATATTCTCTGTATATGTTTAAAATATCTCTGAAAGAGGACACATACACACCCCTAACAAATTAGATGTCTGTTATGGGGAGGAGGAGTAGGGGAGGACTGTGCGGCAAAGGACGGAATTGAGGAGGCTTCACTGAATAACTGCATTTGAATTTTGAGCTATGTATTATCTATTCAAAATTAGTAAAAGTTTTTTTTAGAAATTCCAAATTTAGCATTCTTTTCAGTACAACCCACCATCACTCTTGATTTTTCCATAGCTAAAAAAGATCCCAGAAGGAGTGTTCTGTACACCTCAATGATAATAGAGATTATATTCTCAAGAAGAGGCTTCTCTTGTGCACAATGTACAGACAGCTATTTCTGGTGTAGGACACTGCATTATTAGTGAAGTAGTCCTCATACATACATACATGAAGATATTTACCAGTTAGTGGTCCTTAAGCTTTTCTGCTCACCTGAACATTTTTAGGTTTAAATATAAAAAGTTTCATTGTAAATTTAAATATTCCTTGGTTGCTGTAAAATGAAATGAGCACTCACTGTGATAGGAATTAAGATCTCATGACATGATTTGGTAAAATAGGTTCTAACTATCTTATTGTATAAAGACCTCTGAATCTGAAAGAAATCACTTAACATTTCTTATCCAATGTATCTTAATAGATTTGATTTTTATAAAATAGTCCAGTTACATTTAAAGGAATCCATATAACTAACCAATATTCTTTTGGTTGCTCTGAATTCAGAATATCCCCAGACAGGCCAATTTGATCCTTAAGGGAAATAAATACAAAGGGATTTAGAGGGGCTGGAATGCTTTAAACAGGTGTTAAAGGAGGCTTCCTTGAACCAATATATCTTACAGTCTCTATGTTTGGTATCCAAAAGAATTTATATCTAGCACAGTTTGCAAGAGGAAGATGTCAGAGGTGTATTGTGGACTTTTTGTTGGTTTGCTAGTTTGTTTTTTGGCAAAGTGGACAAGAGTGATTTTCTCATCTAGTTTTGGGGAAGAGTATTTGTGGAAGATGAGGATTGGGAATTCATTCCTTTGCTTAGAGCAATCCATTCAAGTAGCATTTCTCTTGCAATGACTGCATATTCTTGCCAATTTCATTTTGGAAAACCCTATGCCATATCAGAGGCATCATCCTATCTTCTTATTTTACCATGCTCTTGATTTTTTTAAAAAGTGCTCAAATAGAATATTTGACAGATATTTAATAGGAATGATCCTTCTAATCTTCACCCCATTCCTTGGTTGCAAAGCTGCTCTGCTCCACACAAATGCACAAGAAAAGATTCTCTTATCAGACAAAAACTAGAATCAAGAAACAAAAGGATGCATAGAATATTGTCAATCATAGATTCTGTACATATGTGGGAAATCAAGCTATTTTAGGCTGTTTTGAGGTTGTAATAAGGAGAACTGAATGCTATGAACTTCTTTGCAACATTTATTCCAAACCTGAACCAGGAAGGGAAGAGAGTCTCCCTAAGGTTCTGTTTATCCTGTTCCTGAGTAGTAATTATTGACAGTAGCTGAACACTGAGTGCATATTATGTACCATACACCATGGAGGGCATTTTATATAGATTGTCACTTAATCTGCACAGCTGTTCTATGAAGGCATACAGATTGTGAGATAATGGCTTGTGCACTGGAGTTCTGAATCCAGATCACCTGTTTCCTGGTGCTCTAAGCGAATTGTTAGACAAGTATTTGTTGTATACATACATTGCTTTTTAGTTTTTATATGGGTACACATTTCATTGCCCTAGTTTGTTACAGAGAACTGTCTCTGGGGGAAACATGCTTTTTTTTTTTTTTAAATTAACATATGTATTATTTGTTGCAGGGGTACAGGTCTGTGATTCATCAGTCTTACACAATACCCAGCACTCACTATAACACATACCCTCCCTAATGTCCATCTCCCTGCGTCCCCATCCCTTCCACCCTCTCCGACTCCAGCAACCCTCAGTTTGTTTACTGAGATTAAGAGTCTCTTATGGTTTGTCTCCCTCTCTGGTTTCTTCTTGTTTCATTTTTTTTCCTCTCTTCCCCTATAATCCTGTCTTGTTTCTCAAGTTCCTCATATCATTGAGATCATACAATAATTATCTTTCTCTGATTGACTTATTTTGCTTAGCATAATACCCTCGTTCCATCCATGTTATTCCAAATGATAAGATTTCGACTTTTTTTTTTTTTGCTGGCTGCATTATATTCCATTGTGTATATGTACACATCTTCTCTATCCATTCATCTGTAGATGGATATCTAGGCTCTTCCCATAGTTTGGCTATTGTGGACATCACTGCTATAAACATTGGGGTGCAGGTACCCCTTCAGATCACTACCTTTGTATCTTTGGGGTAAATCCTTAGTGCAATTGCTGGGTTGTAGGGTAGCTCTATTTCCAACTTTTTGAGGAAACTTCACACTGTTTTCCAGAGTGGCTGCACCAGCTTGCATTCCCACCAAGACTGTAGGAGGGTTCCCCTTTCTCTACTTACTCGCCAACATCTGTTGTTTCCTAGCTTGTTAATTTAGCCATTCTGACTGTTGTGACATGGTATCTCACTGTGGTTTTGATTTGTATTTCCTTGATGCCGAGTGATGCTGAGCACTTTTACACGTATCTGTTGGCCATTTGAATGTCTTCTTTGCAGAAATGTCTGTTCATGTCTTCTGCTCGTTTCTCGATTGGATTATTTTTTGGGTGTTATATTTGATAAGTTCTTTATAGATTTTACAAATTTTGCATACTAGCCCTTTATCTGATATGTTATTTACAAACATCTTCTCCCATTCTGTCGGTTGTCTTTGGTTTTGTTGACTGTTTCCTTTGCTGTGCAAAAGCTTTTGATCTTGATGAAGTCCCAGTAGTTCATTTTTGGTCTTGCTTCCCTTGCCTTAGGTGATGTGTCTAAGAAGAAGTTGCTACAGCCAAGGTTGAAGAGGTTGCTGCCTGTGTTCTCCTCAAGAATTTTGATTGATTCCTGTCTCACATTGAAGTGTTTTTATCCATTTTGGGTCCATTTTTTGTGTGTGGTGTAAGGAAATGGTCCAGTTTCATTCTTTTGCATGTGGCTGTCCAATTCTTCCAACACCATTTGTTGAAGAGACTGTTCTTCCAATGGGCATTCTTTCCTGCTTTGTTGAAGATTTTTTGACCATAGAGTTGAGGGTTCCTTTCTGGGCTCTCTATTCTGTTCCATTGATCTATGTGTCTGTTTTTGTGCCCGTACCATACTGTCTTGATGATTACAGCTTTGTCATAGAGCTTGAAGTCTGGAATTGTGATGCTACCAGCTTTGGTTTTCTTTTTCAATATTCCTCTGGGTATTCTGGGTCTTTCCTGGTTTCATAAAAATTTTAGGATTATTTGTTCCATTTCTGTGAAAAAGTGGATGGTATTTTGAGAGGGACTGCATTGAATGTGTAGATTGCTCTAGGTGGCATAAGACATTTTCACAATATTGGTTTCTCCAATCCATGAGCATGAACATTTTTTCATTTCTTTGTGTCCTCCTCAATATCTTTCATGAGTTTTCTATAGTTTTCTGAGTACAGATCCTTTGCCCCTTTGGTTAGACTTATTCTTTGGTATCTTATGGTTTTGGGGGCAATTGTAAATGGGATTTAATCCTTAATTTCTCTTTCTTCTCATTGCTGGTGTATAGAAATGCAACTGATTTTTGTGCATTGATTTTATACCCTGACTCTTTACTGAATTCTTGTGTGTTCTAGCAGTTTTGGGGTGGAGTCTTTTGGGTTGTTCACATACAGTATCCTATCATCTGCAGAGTGAGCGTTTGACTTTTTCTTTGCCTATTCAGATGACTTTTCTTTCTTTTTGTTGTCTGATTGCTGAGGCTAGGACTTCCAGTACTGTGTTGGTCAGCAGTGGTGATAATGGACATCCCTGCCATGTTCCTGACCTTAGGGGAAAACTTCTTTTTCCCCACAGAATGATATTCGTTGATGGATTTTATGATATTGAGGTATGTACCCTTTATCCCTACACTGTCAAGAAAGGACAAATGCTTTTATCAAATGCTTTTTCTGCATCTATTGGGAGGATCATATGGTTCTTGTCTTTTCTTTAATGTATTGTATCACATTGATTGATTTGTGGATGTTGAACTAAACTTGCAGCCCAGGAATAAATCCCACTTGGTTGTGGTGAATAATCCTTTTAATGTATTGTTGGATCCTATTGGCTAGTATTTTGGTGAGAAGGAAACATGCTTTCCATTACTTTTGTTTTTGCATGGTAAGTACTAAAATAACAGGGGAAGAAGGCAACTGTTCTCGGCACTGGAAGATTTAAAACTATTATATCTCATGATCATTGTAAATGAGATTACAAAATAGCTCACCTTAAGGTTGGGGCTTACTTTCTACTTGTTTCATTAAGATTTTTTTTTCACTAATCTCTGATAATTGAAGATCAGTTAGAATGAAACAAATTTCTCTGTAGTTTATAAATGAGGTTGATTTGTGATTGATCTTCTATACCCCACAACTGGTCTCCATTGAGAAAGAGGATTCTGAAGCTGGAATGCCTTAGGAAACATTAGAGCCAGTGCTGATTAAGGCTGTGGTGAGTGCTGGAAACTATGCAAAACTGGGAGTAAACCCATCTGTTCTGAGGAATTGTTTGTACTTTTCACAACTTTTCCCCATGAAAATCTAATTTATCTCAACCATCTTGTAAATGCCTCATTTAAAAAAAAAGGCATTAAGATATAATCAATGAAAGATAGGATTGCTTTGAATTCCTAGAGAATTATGCAATTGACTATCTCGGGTTCTTGTGGATATTAACTATTTTCTTGAAAATTTCCTTGCCTTTTTGTAACCTCTCAGAATACACTTCATCCCATTAAGCTTTACATTATTGTTTTGCTCTGTCCTTCTCTTCCAGTGAAGCTTCTGGAAAGTCTAAACTTTACTTTCATGTCTTTCCTTCCTTAAACTCCAGTAAGCTGGCTTTAGTTTATTCCGAAAGTTCTATTGAAAAGATCTCAAGATGTAATGGATATTTTACTGAATCTCTGTAGCATCTGGAATTGTTGGTTACTGAGCTCTGGAGCCAGATGGCCTAGGTTTGGTTTCAGCTTCCTGCTTACTGGCTACATGAATGTGGGCAGTCTACTCAACCATCCTGGCCTTTATTCTATGTGTCAAACTGGGGTAACACAAGGCTCTTGAAGTGTATCAAGACTACTGCCCTTACTACTAAACCTAGATTCCCATGCTGCTCTTGATTTCCTCTTGCAGGGGGACCCTGCTCCATCATCCTTTAAGTGATTCCCCAAGATCCTATCATTGGTTGGTGCTATTTTCCCTTCTTGGGTAATTTAATACAGAATCACTATTCTGATTATTCCAATGCAAAATCACTGGATGCTGTTAATTCCCAAATCTGTCTCCAGACATTTCCCCAAGTTTCAGGTTGAAATCATCCCTCATCCCTGTCATTATATACATTAGTTTAAGCTCTGTGCTTCTGATTCCAGTCTTTGTCCCTCCTTAAATTTATTGTCCTTTGGCCAATGATTTATATAGAATCCAGAGCTGACCATGTTGCATACCCTCATATACTGAGGTACATAAACCAGGTAAAAGTTACTCAGGAAGATGTGTACAGCCTCCTAGTAACCAGCCGCTACCACCTTTCCAACTTCTGCCCATTTCCATCTCATATGAGCAATACTGAACACTGCTACCCTAGGTCCCCGGCATAACTTTCATTTCTTATTATTTTAGGTGATGATTATCTGTTTCTGGGTCTGCACATTTTCCAAGGCAAGACTTTCTAACTTACCTTTGTATTTTTTTAATGTTTCCCCTCAAATTCCTGGGGAACATGTGAAAAAAATGTTTTACTCCAGTTCCATCCCAGTCTCTTCATTTACATTTAGTGGGAAGAAAAGGATATACTGGGTAAGTACTCATGCCAACAGCTGTGTTTATGCAACATCTTTACCAACATACTTTTACAGGTGACTAAAAGTACCTGAGGTAAATGAGTGAGTTCAAACACTGACATGCGTATCTGCTTTCATCAGGGGTTTGAACTGTGGGCATATGTTAATGTATCCAAATGTGGAAATGGAGCACTGAACAAAAAGAGCAGGAAAAAAAAAGACATTTTATACACAACATTAGGTGACCCTGTGATATATTTTTTAATTAAACCCAATGGCCCTATTAAAATTAATCAAATACCATTCAAAGTACTTAAGAGAGTTAAATGATATACATACATTCAAAAACTATTTTCAAAAGGATAGAATACAGGTAAATAATACTTCATATTCACTATTTCACCTACCAGGAAGGTAGGTAGGGCACTACCTAAAATAAAAAGAATACAAGTGATTTGAGAAGTGGGAAGACAGGTTAGGTATACATAGAAATGATTTCAAATGCTTTCCCTTAGCAAGAATTTATTTAATTCTTCTATGTCCAGCATAGTTGGACACTAGCTCAGTTTGGATCCAGATCAAGAAATCAAAATGACAGTGGCATCTCTCTGATAATTTTCATAGAGAATGCTGACATCCTGTTTTAGTTCCTGGTGTAGGGAAGAAGCAAAGCACTACCAACAGGCACGGTTTTTCTCAATCTGTCCAAGTAATAGCATTTTGAGATTTCAAACCTTAAAGGAGTTTTTTGTTTTGTTTTTCTTAAAGATTTTATTTATTTATCAGAGAGAGGGAGCGAACACAGGCAGACAGAATGGCAGGCAGAGGCAGAGGGAGAAACAGGCTCCCTGCTGAGTAAGGAGCCTGATGTGGGACTCGATCCCAGGATGCTGGTATCATGACCTGAGCCGAAGGCAGCTGCTTAACCAACTGAGCCACCCAAGCGTCCCCATTTTGAGATTTCATATACCAAAAATTCCCTCCTAAAATTTTTGTTTTCCTGTTTCTCCAAGAAATTCCCACATTCCCACTAAGTTCTTCCTTACTTCAAGTTAAAAAGTTAAGAATGTGTGTAAAATCAAGACACGTTCTACACAAAATGTTAAGAACTTTATTTTGATATAATAACAAACTAACTAGTGGTTTGAAATCCTATCTGAGAACTTAATTTGTGTCAAAAGAGGAGAAACTAAGAGACAGTTCTCTTTTGGTATTATAATGGGGGGGGGTGGATTCTAGTTTGAAACAGTAAATGAAATGCAAATTTGAGCCATCATGGAGAAATGTATAATTTGCTTGCTTGTATGTGCAAATTTGAAAAGCAATCTATTAACCATGAAAATAAATCAATTATATTTGTCAAAAGAATGAAACATATTCATTAGCTATATTGTGGAGTCTTTGGTTACAAAACAGATTAAAGCAAAAGCTAAGGAAAATGTGAATACATTCTAAGATATGAAATCTTGACAATTTTATCTGTAATAGGAAACTCCTATACATACTAAACATATTTAACAGCATGGAGATTAATACAACTTTCAAGACAGACCTTAAAATCTTTAATGATAAGAAAAAGTATTTTAAATTTTCTTCGTTTGAACATTTTAGAATGGTGAAAGCTAGCCAAAAAAATCTAATATACAAGTAAAATTAACAAAATGATCGAGGCAGGCTTTCAAAGTGGTTTTTAGGTACCAAAAGAATGTGCTTATCTCAATAGCAAATAGAATATTGCTATTCTAATGTAAGACATGACTTGATTCTTTACTCTAAAAGGCCTAAATTAGTAGGAAAAGGAAATACTATTTCTGTTTTTACAAATATATTTTTAATTCACTTCCTTTTAAGAGAAATGTCCCTCATTCTTAGGAAAAAGGGAGAAACAAAACCAAAAACATGCTGAAAGATTAGGGTCATTAATTTAGCTTTGCCTAATACATTGTGTAACAACAGCTACACCCAGTGGCCAGAAATGAGTAGTGACGTTTTGTAGCTATAATGTTATGGTAAAAGGTAAATTTAGAAACAGGGATTTTTCAATTTATTTACTGTTGTAGGGTAAGGGTTATTTTTCATTACAAATTGTTTTAAAGAAACACTCAAGAATTTGGGGGGGGCAGATGCCTTGGCTCATAAGCTTGAAACAAGCTTGAAACATGAATTCAGTTTTTAGAAGTAGCTAAAATAAAACTCAAACCAGAGAGAGAACATACAGATACTTTATTGCTCACCTTTCACACAAAGCACACCTCCAGCCATTTTCTTTCACAGCTTGACAATGTTTATGTATACAAAAACCCAGCAAGAAGCTTCATGTCGATTTCAGTAAAGGAGAATGTAAAACATCAACTCAGCCAGGCTTTTGTTTTCTGCAGCAATAATAAAGGGCCTCCTGCACTAAGCAAAAATCTGTCCTCTTACTTGGTAGTGCATTTCTTCCATTACAAAAAAAGTCTCCTGCCCAAGGCAAACTAACTTGTGTTTGTTGAGCCAGTGGTATTAACTCGTGCATAAAACAAATTTCAGTTTGCTGTTTCTTCTAACAGATTTCAAGTAAAAATAAAGTTTAAGGAGGAACTTGTTTTGAATGGATGCAGGTCAGTCTGAATTGCTATACTATATAAATGCCTACATGTACTATAGGTTCACAACTTAGTTTTTGCTTTTATAATCTTTACGGATTTTGGCCATGTTCAAGGTTTTCAGAATTGAGCATATGGTACAGTATTCCATCAAAAGGATAAGGCTACTGAATGTGCTATCTGCAGAAGAGCTCATTTAATAGGAACTGACTTAAGAGTCTATCATGAAGCAAATGTGGCATAACCTCTCTGAATAAAAAGCCAATCAGGGCAGAACTGTGCTTGGAAAATAGGTGTTAGAATACTTTCAGGAAAACACATACAAATGGACTGTTAATATGAGGAAGGTTTCCTAGTTGAAAATCTAAAAAAATCTAGGAGAATCCTCATTTCCAAAAAACCGCTTTTTGAAAACTACTTATTCAAGTAATTTCTTCCCCAAAAAGTATGCATGTTCTGACTGTGGAATTAGTCTACTGGTCAGTTAAAGGCAATTTTAATTACCTTTTAAAAAATTCTTTATATAAAGGAGATGTTGTACGTGTTTCTCAAACTTCATTATGTAAGTCCTTTAAAAAAAAAACAAAAACAACAAGCCCACAAACAAACCCAACTGAACCGAATGAAGACCTACAAATACTTATCCCAAGCAGGAATCTGCCTGCCACCTGTGGTCTCTCATTAATTCAAAATTGATGCTGGACTCAGGATTCTGAAACTAAGTTTCTATTACGTGAGCTCTAGCAAAAGTATAAGGTTTTGTAGCCTCAACTAGTATAATGTCTTCCCTGTCCAAATCCAGAATGATTATACTGATAACCTCCATGCTGGAAGTGCTGTTCAAATTGTCCCCCCTGGTGATAATTCTGGCTCCCCCTTCCCCCCCAACCTCCTCCCTGGCCTCCACGTCCACCTCGGCCTCCGCGACCCCCTCTCCCTCCACGACCACTGCCTCGATCATTATGGTGCCCACCATCTTGGTATCTATTGTCCTGCTGATATCCACCACCCTGGTATCCACTTCCTGTATATGTTGATGTTTGGAAGCCACCATAACCGCCGCCTTGATAGCTACCACTGTGGCTACCACCATGATAGCCACCTGGCTGGAAACCCGAATCCCGATAACCACCATCTTGGTAGCCACCTCCTCCTCCACTCCCTCCATCTGTCCAGCCTCCTTGATGCTTATTTCCTCTTCCTCCCCCTCGGCTACCATGGTCGTAGCCACCACGTCCACCTCTCCCTCCTCCTTGTTCATGACCTCCTCGTCCTCCGTATGAGGAATGTTCATAACCACCTCTCCCTCCTCCTCGGCCTCCTGCTTGCTGCTGGGGCCCATCTTGCCTTTTCTGCCATGGTGGCATCTCTGGAGGTGGAGGTTCAATTTCATTGGGTCTACCTCCTCTGTCAGGCACCCTGCCCATCAACACCTATGGGATAAGAAAGCTATTTTAAACTACTGTATTTTATAAATAGAAATGAATGTATCTGAAAGAAAATTAAAGGTACTTCAATCACCTTATTGATGGCACAGGCAGTTTTTTCTCTTATAGAGCCACTGCTTGTCCTTAAAATCTTCGACAAGTCTTGTCTTGCAGCCAAAAGGTGGGCAACAGAAATAGTACTTTTAGGAGACAAAACTGAACGTTTTGGCTGATAAACCTTTGCTAATTTTTCTGTCTGACTCTGTTGAAACAAAGTGTTCAAAGACAAAAGTCAATTTTCAAAATGACAACACTGATTTTTTTTTTTTTTAGTTTAAGAGAATGAGAGCTAGAGAGAGAAAGGGCATTCTTTCTTTTCTTTTTTAAAGATTTTATTTGAGAGAGAGAGAGAGAGAGAATGAGAGGAGAGATGTCAGAGAGAGAAGCAGACTCCCTGCTGAGCAGGCAGCCTGATGTGGGACTGGATCCCAGGACTCCAGGATCATGACCTGAACCAAAGGCAGTTGCTTAACCAATTGAGCCACCCAGGCACCCAAGAGAGCGGACATTCTTACAGAGGGAGAGACAGAGGGAGAGAAGCAGACTCCCCACTGAGCAGGGAGCCCAGTATTGGGCTCAATCCCAGGACCCCGGGATCACGACCCAAGCTGAAGGCAGACGCTTCATCAATGGAGCCACCCAGGTGCCCCAGAAACACTGATATTAAATAAGCTAAAGACTTCCAAAATGTCTGATAATAATAGTTATTAGGCTTAAGATGGGAGGATAAAAGTTATACTCACCAGTGTTCCTACCTAGTCAAGAAATACTGTAAGACACAGCTGTTAAGAACCACAGTATTACTGCCTCACTCTCTGCACATTATCAAGTAGACAGTTTTTTAGCTAAGAGGTGCAGTCTGTTGTTTTTGAATGATTATTTCTATCAAAGATAACATAGGAAAGGACAGCTGTTTCCTACACGACCGCCACAGGAGAGAACAATTTGCTACTGACTAGCTGTGAGATCTCAGACAAAGCCTCCCATTTACTGGTCTCCAGTTGTTTTTTGTTTTGTTTTGTTTTGGTTTTTTAGTTGCAAAATGAGGGGAGTTAAGAATGATCTTTGACGCCCTTTTCCAACAAATACCCTCCAACAATTTTGCAGCCAAACAGGGCTGTACCAAGGTTTAAAGATTTTAGGCGAAAATAATATATTTAGGAGAACTACATAGGGCACTTGGGTGGCTCAGGCTCAGTTGGTTGGGTGACTGCCTTTGGCTCAGGTCATGTCTCCAGAGTACCGGGTTCGAGTCCCACATGGGGCTCCCAGCTCTGCAGGGAGTCTGGTTCTCCCTCTGACCTCCCCTATCAAGCTCTCTCTCCCTCTTAAAAAAAATAAAATCTTAAAAAACAAAAAGACTACATAAAAAATTTTTTTGGAGTCAACTAAAAAAATAATCTGTTTTCAAACATGAATGCACTATTATGGGAACATATAATACACAAATGGACCAACCTCCCCATAAATTCAAGGATTAATTCCATTTCAGGGTCCTAAGGATGTGAAGTCATTTGTACCAATTACTTTCTGCTCACTGATCATACAGTAGATACTTAATAAATACCCATTGAATGACCAAGATCTTTACCTGGATTATCTCATTTAGTCTGAAGTAAAACTGAAGTCTTACTAGATTCTCCAATTCTCTATAAATATTTAGTAATGTCTGGTCTTGCTAAATCCAGTATTTCTAATTATAATTAGCAAATGAAACTGTTATTTTTAAGTATAATAAATGAGAAATATAAAAATTGTTTTAGTGGAAAAAAATTATTTTAGTGATATTTAGTCTTTTAGTGATTTTTAAATACTCTCTGTTTCTCTTACAAGTAAGTCCTCCCAGTAGGGTCTAAAAGATATCATTTTGTTAAAAAATATTAAAAAGCTGAAAAATAATGTTTTCATTATTCCTGGAAGGCTGAAAGAATTGCTACGCAACAACTCACTGAAGAAAACTTCCTGTGTGTCTCATGCATTTCTCTTTAGTCTTCACTGTACCTAACCTGTGCTATGAATGTTGAAGTCTCATGTCTATAAATATTCTGCTCTTTTAAAATATTTACTATGGGGTGCTGGGTGGCTCAGTGGGCTAAGCAGAAGCCTTTGGTTCAAGTCATGAACTGAGGGTACCGGGGATGGAGCAGTAAATCATCAGGCTCCCCATTCAGAGGGAGTCGGCTTCACCCCTCCTTCTGCCCCTCCCCCCAGCTTGTGTACTCTCTCTCAAATATAAATAAATAAATAAGTAAGTAAGTAAATAAAATATTTAATATGTACCTTAGCTCTATCAGACCAGCCAAAAGACTGGACAGTGACATCCAAACGTTTTATTAGCAGCTTTCTCCGAACTTCATATTCATTGGCTATGGCTTGGTTAATTGCTTCTATCTTTTCCTAAAAAGGAAATTTGAAAGACCAGTTAGAATTTAAATGTGCCTGACACACTGTTCCAAAAAGGCAGAGACCGTGTCTCTTTTATTCATAACTGATTCCCCAGCACTTAACACAAAACAAATTACTTAATATACTACTAAAAGTTATTATAAATTCATTAAATAATAGGCTAAATAATGCCTCAAAACATAATAAAGATTAAGTATGAATTCTTATTTAGCCTTCCCATAATTTGCTGTGTGAAGTTGAGCCCAATGACGGTTTTGGCTTGAAGGCAACCCATTTGGCAATTAAAAACATACTGAACTTCAATTTATTTGGACCAGCTATGTGAAATATTTACAAATTATGAGGTAAGTATTTCTAACCTTCCACAAATGAAATTATTCTGAATAAATCTTCAGATTCACCAAAATGGAGTCTAAGAATGTCCACCTAGGAAGCTACATATTGGAAAACATAACCTCAACAGCACAAACTGTGTCAGCATCATGAGATAGGTAAGTGGTTCTTCACCAAGAGTACTCAAGATGACTGCTACTCACCCAGTGGGCTGGTCCCATTGGCTTCTTCAATAAAGGCTTTCCCACATGGTTAGGTGGAACTTTTGCTAATGTCTCCTTTAACTGACACAAACACATAAATGAATGAATAAACAAATCTAAAAGTACAACATATCCTCCTCATCTTCCCAATTCCCATCATATCTTGCCATCAAAAGAAGATTCCTGACAGAGGCAAAGGTGGAGGATGTTTTGAAATGTACAGGACCCACACGATAAAGACACTCACTTGTCCCACTCCTCACGTGCCTAAGGAAGCATGATTCCTTCACTGTACCTAGAACAGTGCCTGACAACAGTAGGCACTCAATGTGTATTTGTTGAATAGATGAATGAACACACAGAAAGATATGGACTATGGATACAGTGCTGCTCCCCTGTAGAGTTCAGCCAAATTTGTGCATCATGGTGTCCATCTACCCCACAATGCAAATGTACCAATTCTTGGAGTCCAGCAGATATGCATACAGAGAGTAACTCTGCTATAATAAATATCATTCTTACAGTCATTAATTTATTAAAGTTGCTTAGTCCTAGTAAATTATATTTAAAAAACCTCTTAACTATTAATGTGTGGCATAAAAATAATTCTGACTTATTTTCACATACTAGATTATGTTAGTAGTCAATAAACTTAGTTTGCCAATTGAAACATAAGATTCAAATGACTGGATTAAAAACCAACAACATTTACATCCCTTTCTGTCCAGTCAATGAAAGGAGGGTGGTAACATTTAATGATCGAGAACTTAAAAATTGCGTCAAAGTTCAATGATAAGATTTTAAAAAGGACTTAAGTCTTCATTCTTTTTACATTATACCTAGTTTATTTCAGCTTATAAATCAAAGTGTAAATTTTCCTGTTTGAAAAAGAAACATGCTAACAAGTTAAAAAAAAATAGCAAAATACTAATTTCTCTTTAAGGTATTGAGGATTTAAAACCCAAAACTCATTTAGTACAATGAATAATATGCACATTAGGTTCCCATTAAGAGAAATTAACTTGCTTCATTTCAAACAAATGTAGGACTATGCCTTTAATACACTACAATCTGGTACTAAAGGTCTTACTTTTTTTTCAATCCCGCTGAAGAATTGGAACATAGTTATATTGGCTGGAGGTTTGGACATTCCTAGAGCAATACATATGCCTTTCAACTCTTGAAAGACCTCACTACCGCCTCCTTCTTGAGCTTTTTTTGGAGGAGTATTCACACAGAGCATTCTGGCAGCTTCTAGTTCTGAGATGAGGTATGCTGAAGTAAACAAAATAAGATTTCAAAATGAGATACAGCTACAGTTAATAATCATAAGTCTGGAGTCACAACTCTATAGACCTAATGATATGTAACTTTTAAAGCTGCAAGAATGGATAAAAACAAGAAAAGAAAACCATTTTTACCTGCAAATGACATAACATATAAACTGGTTCTGTAATTCAGGTATTTAATCCATATATGTTTAAAGGGTAATTTATAAATAAGTGATTCTTCTTCGAAACCAAAGTATCAAGGTAGATCACATCTAAAAATCTGGATTCTTATAACCCACTATTTAGGAACTCCAGAACAGGGGTTGGCATCTGTTAACAAATCTGCAAAAGGTGGAAGGTAGCCAACTTCAGCAACAGTTGGAACCGGCTTTTATTATTTACTTCTCACCACTGACATGCACCAGTGATACAACTCTCTTGTTCTCTTACCTTCCAATACTTAGGCAGTCTGTTCAGAACTGGCATAAAATATTTACAAGTGGTCAAACTTAACTTACAAAAGGGGGAAGACATGAAACTCCCCAAAGCTCCTTTCTCATGGCTTCCAGTAGCTTAATGCCACCCTCTCTGTTTAAAGAAAACTTTCTTTCATCTATAAAACCCTCTTCTCGGTATTCCCTTTCTTCCTACCTTCCTCACTCTCCCCCAACTCCCGAAAAATAGTATCAACAAAACTTTCTAATCTTTTCTTAACAGAAAATATCAATGGTATCAATATCATCCCCTTGTGTGTTGATTTCAGCCAGGCATAATGGACAGCTGCAATCTGCTTCAGGTAATTGAGGGTATAAATATCCAATCTTATTCCTTTAACTTTTAAACTTTTATGAAAGGACATTTAAATTTTTATGAAAGATCTTTTATGAAAGATGGGATCTCAGGATTTCAGGTTATGTGACAAAGTGAGAACCTTCTGATAACATTAGAATGATAGCTTTGGAAAAAATATTTTCTGGGCTCTTAAGTCCTATTAAAAGTTCAAAAGAATGATCAGCTTGAGTATCTCATTTCCTACACCTAAGATGTAATGCTAGAACAATAAATACAGCTAAGTTTCTGCAAAGGTCACTCTAAATGGCTTTGATAAAATCTTAGTGTGTTCTGTTACAGCAAACTGTAGGAGTTAAAAGATCAAAAAAGTAAAACACTACTGTCATGAAAATAACCACACTTTTCCTAAGTAAGATATTACTGGAACATTACCACACTCGTTTCCATAATCTCTATGACTAGTACATGCTACAATAGTGGAAGTTAAGCAGTTGTGACAAAGACCCTATGGCTCACAAAGCTGAAAATATTTACTGTCCCAACCTTTAAAGTAAAAGTTTGCCAACCCTTGTTCTAGAAAATCATATGATTTAATAAACTGATTCTCTAAATTTGGGACATTAACTCAGGCATCCACAAAATTAGTTCACCAATACAATACAATTACCATCAAAAAACATTATCTGTTACTGATGTGTTCAAAGTACCAGGAAGGGCACTGGAGATATAATATAAAGCAAACAAAACAGATGATCTCTACTGACAATCTAGTTAGGAATAAAGAATATACGCATTCGCGATGAGGAATTCTTCATCTATTAGGAACTCAGATTATCGGACTTTTTTTTTTTTTTTTAAACCTAAGGGAAATAATCTGACAACCAGAGAGGCAATAAATAGCCAAAACTTCTTCACCAGACACAAGAGTTTTTTAGCCACCCATTCAAAGACTAATCTATTTTACTGACAATTCAATGAGATTGGTTATTTTCCCCCTTGGACCAGCATACTAAAAAACTCAAATCAGTAAGGTAAAGGGTGCTGGAGAAATAAGTGAAATTATAGCACCAAAAGATAACAACTGAACTTGGAAAGATGAGAAATATTTATACAGAGAAAATAAGAGAATGAGCACATAAATACTAGCACGACAGAGAATACAAACTGAGGGAAACATTTTAAAAGGGAAACAGCCAAAAGCAAAGAAAAGGAGGAGTGAATAGTGTACGTGTCCATGAATTCCAAGAGCAGCATAACCTTTAGTTGGTTTTAGTCATTCAGTTGAGAAGCAAATAGTTGTGTATTACTGAAGAGCTTCTGAAGTGATAAATTATTAAAGTCTGTAAGTTGTAACCCCAAATCCAAAATAATATTCAGGGCAGTCTTTTTATTTAACAGGAAGGAGTCAAAGGCATTTTATAATGATTTATATTCAAAGTGGTTTTTGTAAGTCAGAACACTAAATAAGGCCAAACTCTGAGCTCCTTGAAAGAATTAGTTATTCACGGTCATTAGCAAGTTTTCCATGAAGTTCTTATCTTCCTATGTAAGATAACATATCCTGAGTGCCAAATGTTAGGTTTTGGTAAGCAGTGTTACAAAGGAAGAATGAGTGAGTACACTGTGGCTGAGCCAGTGACAGAAATCACACAATCTGAAGGATACTGAATGCATGCGTAACAACATGCAGCAATATCAGTATTTAAAGTAGTATCTAACCTATGTATCCACCTCCCGTCCTCCACAATGATTCAACAAAGGGGAAATTATGTGAAGTGACTCTGGAATAACTCGGTGCCTTGGTATAATGGCAATGAATACATTTTCTTTTTTTTTTTTTCAAAAACTGAACCTTCAATATGGGAGCTGTCTCGTTTTCCCAAAACCAGTACAGTTGGAAAGACAGTATTTTAAAAATCCTCTGTACTGTGTTTGTCATATAAGAACTATAATATTCAAAGCTTATTCTGAATGTGTCTCAGACTGCTATAAAAATTCTGAGTTAAGACTATTGGTTGTGGTTGCTGGAGAGTTCATTTAAGGCAATAAAATTTGTGAGTTTACTTACTGTTTTTTGGGGTGAAGAAAGAAATAGTAGTTAGTATATAAAAAACATGGAAGGAAAGAATTTTCATAACAATTTACTTCCCAGAATGATCAGTAAGCACAGGAACAATTCGAATACTATTCTAGAAAATTTTACACTGTAATTTGATATATTTACAAACAAAACCAAAACCTCCAAACAATTACCCAACCACAAAGAAATATCCACAATATAAAACACTTTAATTTTACTAAAAAATCTTCACCATTCCCACACTACCTTCCTAGTCTATTTTAAAATGTGTTTCCAGTCTAGAATGCTAAGGTTTAGTGATCACACACTTGAACCCGTGGCACTAACTTTCGTCATATTAGGTGACGCACAATAGTACCAGCAAAGTTAAATGATAGAGGAGTAGAAATTATGAAACAATGCTGCTACCAGTGCAGAGGCCCTCCACTAGCCTCTAAGTTAGAAATGTAATAGTTTTTTTTAAGAAGCATTCTGAAATAAATCCATAATGAAATAGTGTAACAGTCAGTTTATTAGTCAAAGAAAACATGAATATAAAAATAATAGCTACATTCTAGTAGCCATGAACTTACTGAGCAAAAGGAGGCAGTTCTTCTGAACGAGAAGGCGCTTGGTCACATCCCCAGATGTCAGTGATAGATATGGACAGTTCATCTCCCCTAGTAGCCCACTCACCTCAAGCTGGAATTCTTCAGCTTCACTTGGGCCTTTTAAAAATTAAAAGAACTTTAATAAAAATGACTTTTTCCCATTAGCATAAAAGTTATATACAAATGGAGAGTTCTAATAGTATTTTCCTAGCACAAGTTACTTTACTAATTCATCCTTTCTCACACCACTGCCAATTTTCTTAAGACGTTTTCATTACAGGGGCGCCTGGGTGGCTCAGTGGGTTAAAGCCTCTGCCTTCAGCTCAGGTCATGATCTCAGGGTCCTGGGATCACACCCCACCTTGGGCTCTCTGCTCAGTGGTGAGCCTGCTTCCTCCTTTCTCTCTGCCTACTTGTGATCTCTGTCAAATAAATAAATAAAATCTTTTAAAAAAAAGTTTTCATTACCTAAGTCCCTTATTTGAGAATCTTTAATTATTTCCTAATTTCTACCCCATCTAATCCAATAATTTGTTTGCCTTCAAAGATTTCTTCATAACTTCTATGCTTTACCTTCCCACGCCCATTGCTGTAGTAGTACCTATGACATGTATGTACTAGTTACCTTTTATCTCCATACATATTCTATTTGTGCCAGGTCAGTCTCCTCACTGTCCCAAGAACAGTGTTATTTCTACTTCTGTGCCTTCATTTAAGTTATTCCCTGTGGCTGATATACCCTCTACTTTCCCTTCACCTATCAAATCCCACCTCCCCATTAAAGCCCATTGGCTCCTTGACAAGACCTTCCCCAAGTCCTGTTATACTCACTCATTTCCTCCCCCTGTGAGCTGCAAAGTTAGATTACTGTACTAATCTCCAGTTTCATTTGTGCCTAATATTCCCACTGAGATTAAAGTTAGCAAACATGACTTGTAGTTCTATATTCCCAAACATGTTAAGTAGAGAGTTCATTTTGTGAACCAAGAAGAAACAACGCTCCTTCTCCCTTACTTTCTGATGGTTCTCTATCACGCAAGGGCAAAAATTAACTTGACCTGGGTTCATTTTCTTTTCTTTTTTCTTTTTTTTTTTTAATTTTATTTATTTGCAAGAGAGAGCACACAGTAGAGAGAGCAACTGTGAGCAGGAGGGAGAGGGAGAGAGGGAGCAGCAGACTCCCTGCTGAGCAGGGAGCCTGATGCAGGACTTGATCCCAGGACCCTGGGATCATGACCTGAGCCAAAGGCATTTAATTGACTGAGCCAACCAGGTTCTGTGGGTGCATTTTCTCATCTGTAAAATGGGAAGGCTCTATTATCAATGTTTTGCAAGCTGTTCTGTGAACTCAAATTCCACAGAACTCCTTTAGAAACAGCTGTGGAGGATGAGGAGTGTTGTGTAAGAAGCACTCCCTCTTAACTTCAACTAAACCGGTACACCGTTACCTGTTTTGTATGCTGGCGTCTACGTTTTTGTTTGAACAAAGGGGTTCCAGGTTACAAATAGTTGTCATCTATTGAAGGTGTTTTCCCAAGTCCCTACAATCTCATAAATGTTAGGTCAAGAGGCAGCGTTAAAGAGTACTGGCTCCCAAACTTGACTGCTGGGGTTGAATTCTGGCGGTATCACGTACTAGTTGTGTGACCTCAGGCAGTGAGTTGTGTGTATCATGTACTAGTTGTGTGACCTCAGACAGTTTAACCTAGCTGTGCTTCCTTTTTTAACATATAAAAGAGTAATAAAACCAGGGCACCTGGGTGGCTCAGTGGGTTAAGCCTCTGCCTTCAGCTCAAGTCATGGTCTCAGGGTCCTGGGATCAAGTCCCACATTTTGGGCTATGTGCTCAACAGGGAACCTGCTACCTGCTTCTCTTTCTCTGCCCTCCCTCTTTACCGACTTGTGATCTCTTATCTGTCAAATAAATAAGTTAGTTCTTTAAAAAAAAAAAGTAATAAAACCTGCTTCAGGTTTTAAATGACTTAACAAATGGAAACTGCTAACAACATATTGTTCAATAAATGTAAGCTGCTGCCATCATTACTGTTACCTGATAGTGTCCTTAGTAATCGGAACTGGCTGCAACTAACATGAGCACATTAAATATCCTGAATATGCAAGAAAGTGAGCTCTTCAAAATGGGATTCTGGGGGCACCTGGGTGGCTCAGAGGGTTAAGCCTCTGCCTTCGGGTCAGGTCATGATCTCAGGGTCCTGGGATCGAGCCCTGCATCAGGCTCTCTGCTCAGAAAGGGAGCCTGCTTCCCCCTCCCCCTCTGCCTGCCTCTCTGCCTGCTTGTGATCTCTGTCTCTCTCTGTCAAATAAGTAAATATTTACAAAAAAAAAAAAATGGGATTCTGTGCGGGGAGGGGGGGGGATTATGTGTATAGTTCTCCATGAGGGGAAGTTAACAAGAGAGCATTTTTCTTTGTCTCCTATTGTAGGTTTACCTACAGTAGGAGGAAACCAGATGGTCAAGTGTTGGGTTCCAAGCTTTTGTCTCTTTTGCAGAGTCAACAAACTAGTGCTAATACAATAACAAAATTGGCAAATATAAAACAGCTCTCAATGCCTTATGAGATTTATCTCATAAATCTGACAGAGCTGCATCTGGTTGTGACAGACCTGACAATACATTCCCAACTTCTTAAGAAAGTGTTCTTTCTCCCCATATATAACAGGATTATAATGCATTTATTTTACATGCTATATGTACCTTTGGAATCTAAGAAAAACATCCCAATTTCCAGTTCTAGCCACTGGTTTAAGAACTAACAAGCCAGGGTGCCTGGGTAGCTCATTGGGTTAAAGTCTCTGCCTTCTGTTCAGGTCATGATCTCGGGGGGCTCTCTGCTCAGCATGAAGCCTACTTCCCCCTCTCCCTGTGCCTGCCTCTCTGCCCACTTGTGATCTCTGTCAAATAAATAAATAAAAATCTTAAAAAAAATAAATCTAACTAACAAGCCATGTTTCACAAAGAATGGAAAGTTCATATATGCTATACTTGTCTCCCATTTCTATATATCTTAGTAATGTGGTCTTTTCAACCACTACAATGTTTTAGTACTTGCCCAACTATAATCTGTTTTCTCAACTTCCAAAATCACTTTATCTCTGAAAATAATGGAGGAAGAAAGTATTTGGGTTTCTTCATAAATCTTTTTTTTTAATTCACAAAAACTTAAAAACTTCAGGTTTAGTACTAAAATGTTCAACTGACAATACCCCAATTTTACTTTATATTTTGTATCTAACACTGAATGTTTACTTACTGTTAGTTGCTTGCACATTTTCCTCTAATTTACAGAATACTCTTAATTCAGACACCAGCCAAGCACAGAGTTTGGTAAACTCGGGGGAACTGGCTCCAGCAGAGACTGCCTGAGATAGAGCGCCATCTTCCAACAATGGACCCTTGTAACTGGTGAATAAAAAATTATACTTCAGAAAATAAAAAAAACCACACCTAATATTTTATACAAACACTATGTACATATTATTTGTATGAATAAACAATCATTTCACAAGTTACGAGAACCACTTTGCAAACTTAAAAATGTAAATAAAATTTATAGAAAACTAAATCTAAAATTTAAATTTTAATCTAATAAAATCTATTAGAAAAATAAGTTACACAACTGCATTTCCACCCTTCAAAATATACATAAATATTTAAGAATCATATATACTACTAAATTATGTCAAGTTCTGTACATTATACTGAAAGCTCTTGCTATACAAAGATTTTCTTAACCGAATTGAATATTAAAACCCCAGTAACAAGTAACATACTGTAACATTAACAAGTGATTATACTATAGTTTACGATTTCAGAAATAAAATTTAAGTTACCTTTTCTAGAAATTTTTCCAGAAATCAATTAGGTTAGTTTTGTTTTGTTACTTTTTTTAAAAGCAAAAAACTTTCCAGTTAATCATTTATTTCCTTTTACCATATTTAATGACAGTTAAAGCTATTAAGACATACTAGTACCAGAGAAATGTCTGGATTAATTTAAAAGATTAGTAATTGCTGGCAAGTTGATATCTAGGTGAACTGGTGCATCTGAATCCTATTCCTTTGAAAATGATTCAAGCATAATTCTGAAGTATTATTAAATATCCAAACATTCATAAAAGACAATAGTGATAATGAATCACCTAGAATACATCTAGAACTAAAGATCCTGTCATTTTCAGGCTAATTAAAAAATATATATTTTCCAGAAGATTATTTTAACTTTTAAGTGAAATATTGATAAAAAGTTATTGAAGGTGAAACATTAAATATACTTAAGATGATTTGATGTTTGAAAGTATAGAGATGTTAGAGAAATGACAATACTTGATTCTTTTAAAATGCACCTATGTATTTATACACTGAATGGAATGGGAAAAAAATCTTACAAAAGAAATGAGATTATAGGGGCATCTGGGAGGCTCAGTGGGTTAAGCCTCTGCCTTCAGCTCAGGTCATGGTCTCAGGTTCCTGGGATGGAGCCCCTCATTGGGCTTCCTGTTCAGGAGGGAGCCTGCTTCCTCCCCTCTCTCTGCCTGCCTCTCTGCCTACTTGTCATCTCTCTCACTCTGTTCAATAAATAAAATCTTCAAGGGAAAAAAAAGTGAGATTATATATAGTCTGACATCTAGATTCAAACCACATATAATTAGACACTGTAATAAAGACACTAGGCCTAGAAATCTCTCCTTGTGTTACATATTTATAATTTGTTAGTTTATTCTATAAGTAGATACTGAATTCCCATGTGCCACATTAAAGACAAAAGATAGACATTTAAAATTCTAGTATTTCTCAGTGAATCCTTTAAAAGTACATGTCAATTAATTAAGCCTGAATTTTAATGAGTGAGTACCACCAAACTAAGTGGTTAGGCTTAAAATTTATAGCAAAGTTTTCAGAAAATCTGACGGTTTACCTTATAACCCATCTTGAGTATTTACTTGATTTACAATTACTATAGTAAACTTTTTTTTTTAAGATTTTGTTTATTGGGGCGCCTGCGCAGCTCAGTGGGCTAAAGCCTCTGCCTTTGGCTCAGGTCATGATCTTAGGGTCCTGGAATAGAGCCCCACCCACATCAGGCTCTCTACTTGGCGAGGGTCCTGCTTCCCTTCCTCTCTCTCTGCCTGCCTCTCTGCCTACTTGTGATCTCTCTGTCAAATTAATAAATAAAATCTCAAAAAAAAGATTTTGTTTATTTGACAGAGAGAAAGATCACAAATGGGCAGAGAGGCAGGTGGGGGTGGGGAGAAGTAGGGTCCCCCCCATGCAGGGCTGGATCCCAGGACCCTGAGATCATGACCTGAGCTGAAGGCAGTCTTTGTGCCCATATATGATCAGCCCAACACTGCCACAGAGCAGGTGTTCCTCAAGAAAATGTTTATTGAATGGATTTATATGTGAGCCAGCAATTTAGTCTGAGATGTCCACCAAAGAGACCATTTTGCTAAATGTGACTTTTACCTATGCTCTAATCAAAGAAATAAGTCCCCTAAAGTCTGGAATATTCATGAAAATTCAGAGCAAGTTCCAAAGAAAAGAACAATGGTAATTCACTTAAAGAAAAAAGATTTAAGGGTGCCTGGGTGGCTCAGTGGGTTAAAGCCTCTGCCTTCGGCTCAGGTCTTGATCCCAGGGTCCTGGGATCAAGCCCCGCATCAGGCTCTCTGCTCAGCAAGGAGCCTGCTTCCTCCTCTCTCTCTGCCTACTTGTGATCTCTCTGTCAAATAAATAAAATCTTTAAAAAAGAAAAAGAAAAGAAAAAAGATTTAAGCACTACCACTTCTTTTTCCAAAAACTTCCATCAGGACAGCAAATGACTTAATCAGCAGACGCTGAGAACCTGATGGTGTCCCTTCCTAAAGAAAGGTTCCCCCAAAGGTTTCCATGTCATGGAAAAACTTTTGCGGAGGGTTTTGATGAAGGACTTGTTACTTTATAAATATAGCTAGCTAAATCTATCTATCTATCTCTATATTTTGGGTACCATTTACCTGTAGACAAATATTTAATCACACAATTTGTTTCTGGAAACACACTTAGACCAAAAGTTTCTAAATTCTCATTTTTCATTTTTTTTTTTTTTAAAGGTTTTATTTATTTGACAAAGAGGGAGAGAGAACAGGAACACAAGCAGGGCGAGTGAGAGAAGGAAAGCAGGCCTCCTGCTGAGCAGGGAGCCCATGCAGGGCTCCATCCCAGGACCCTGGGATCACGACCCGAGCCAAAGGCAGACACTTAAGGACTGAGCCAACCAGGCGCCCCTAAATTCTCAAGTTTTAAAGAGAACACTAATCTCAGGGACCCAGTGAGGTAAAAAGCCCTATTTCCAGCTTCTAGGTACCGCATTATGGTTGGGTGATTGTCAGAATGGACGAAATGCACAACAAACATGTAGGGACTTGGTGGCTAAAGATGCCTCATAGAGTAAGGGCTAATGGTGGCTCGACGAAGTACTGTGTCACTGTTAAGGGAAACAGCCAGTGAATGGTTCCCATGAAGGTGGTGACAGGTGAGATGCCTAAGAGAGCTGGCTAGCGGAACAGAGGCAGACATGTGGCTCAGAGAAGCCCGAGTGCATGCAGAGATGACTGGGCAAAGGAGATTTTTTGGAGAGAAATGGGGTGGGGTAGCAAGACGGGCTCAAGAGAGGGGCAGGAAGTTTGGAGGACAACCAGGGAAAAAAGAGAATCAACTTCAGCAACCTCTGGAGTGAGGGGGTAGGGCAAGAAGATGGGGAGCAAGACGAGCAGCTCAGGGAGGGGGGTGGCAAGAACCCAGAGCCCAGACAATGACACGCATGACTGACAAACGCTGCGGGTTAACTCGGCTGCAGGGAGCACACAGCAGGCCTAGGGTCGTCGCTTTAGGAGGGCCCCGACCCGGCAGGGCTGACAGCGGACGTGGCATTGGGGTCCCAGAGCCGTAAGGAGGCGACAGTCAGGAGCCACCGGGTGCGGCGTGCAGAGGCAGGTGTCCCTGACTGGGGCGGAGGACGTGTTCCCGGGGGCCGGCAGTGTGAGGTTTAGGAGACCCGTACCCTGGCAGTCTTACCCTAGATCTTCCAACGACTCCAAGATGTCAGTCTCCATGAGGTCACACTCCATGCTACTGTGGTATTCAAATTTCCGAGTCGTCAGGGTCCCCTCTTCGCCGGCAACGCGTACACTCGCGCATGCGCTGCTTCCCCGGAACTTCCAAATCGACAGCTGGCGCCTCAACCGCTGCACTGCGCATGTCCCGAGCGTGCGCAAGAAACTCGGTCCCGCCTTCCGCCCCACCCCTGCCGGCTAAGGGGGTGCCGGGCGGTACCGTGTTACACATGCGTAGTACTGAATTGCGAAGCCGGCGGCCCGAAGAAGGGCAGGAGGACTGGCTGCGTGGCAGATGGGCGTGGGGACCCACACCGAGGGGGAGCGCTCTAACCTCTATTAATTGGGTGTACGCATGTGCGAATCTTGGGGCGAGGCGGGCGCGGACAGAGCTTGGGGTGAGGGGGTCTCAAGACGTGGTGGGTGTGGGCTGTGAAAACGGAGTCTCGGGATATCTGGGAGTCACCCGAGTGGGTCCCCGCCGCGTGCTGGCCTGTCTCGCCTGAGCTCTGGGTCGTGCAGAAAGGGAAAAGTCCAGTTTAATTTCTTAGGACAGGCGCCGACTGGCCAGCGCCCAGATCCGCGGATCCCATGCCGTTTGTGGCCGCAGTAGCTTTAGTTCGGGATCAGAGAGGCGGCAACTTTCCGTGGCCACGGATGGGTTCAGGAAGTTATTTAATTCCGTTGCTTTTTCTCCCTGATTTCTTAAGCCCTTTCCAGGCGTCCTCGATTTTAAAGAGGGGGTCGAGGGTAGGTGGGGCGTCATACCGTATCCGATAGAGTAACCTACATTTAAATCCACACAATTGAGAGAGAGGAAACTTTTCTGTTTTTGACGTTTGTCTCTCTGGGACATTCAACTCACGATGGCTTATGATTCCTTGTCCGTTATTGATTGGGTATGTACATAGAAATTACTGATAAATGAGGAAAGTTGTTTCAAAAGTGATGGCACATTTGGAAAATTACATTTAACCACGAGTTGGCATAATGTTGAATTGGGTAGGCATTTAGAGAATTCTCACACTCTGCCAGTAAATTTTATTTTATATTCTCAAACATTTTTGTCTTAATGGCTAAATGCTCCTATTCCTAACAGTACTCCTTTTTTATTTTCTTATTTTGCATTATTTGCAGTGGGGAAAGGAATTCATATTTATTATGTACCTACCCTGGGATTGACATGGTATTACCCCTTTGATCCATATTATTTCATGCAACCATAAGCCTGTGTAGGTTTTACTCCCATTTTACAGATAATGACACTAAGGCTCAGAAGCTTAACGATCTGTTAAAAATCATAAGGCTATTAAGGAACTAGATTTTGAGACTGAGTTATATGTGAATCCTTACTCCTTCTGATTTGATTTAACTGGTTTAATAAGGATTTATATGTAGGATATGATAAAATGGGAAGATGTAGCTAGTGGAATTTGTTTAAGCCTATGTACTGTATATACTAATTATAATGCAAATGGAATTATTATTTGTTCTTCTAGGGTTGTTGAAGAAGCTAACAAAAATAATGCTTAATGCAAATTCAACTGGGAAAATAAAGGGTATCATTCTTGACTCACTTGATGTAGGTTGTAACATATAATGTTTGTGAGTGAACAAGTGAAAATTCCCCCTAAATTTCTTCTTCTCTCTCTAATGCAATTAAATTATTTATTTTTTTAATTTTTTTTTTTTAAGATTTTATTTATTTATTTGACAGACAGAGATCATAGAGATAGAGAGAGGAGGAAGCAGGCTCCCTGCTGAGAAGAGAGCAGATGCCTGGCTGGATCCCAGGACCCTGAGATCATGACCTGAGCCAAAGGCAGAGGCTTAACCCACTGAGCCACCCAGGCACCCCTAAATTATTTAATTTAAATTGAGGGTAGCCAACATAGTTTTTATTTTTTTTTTATTTATTTTTAAAGATTTTATTTTATTTATTTGTCAGAGAGAGAGTGAGTGAGAGCGAGCACAGGCAGACAGAGTGGAAGGAAGAGTCAGAGGGAGAAGCAGGCTCCCTGCGGAGCAAGGAGCCCGATGTGGGACTCGATCCCAGGACGCCGGGATCATGACCTGAGCCGAAGGCAGCTGCTTAACCAACGGAGCCACCCAGGCGTCCCGCCAACATAGTTTTTAAAAATACTTTTATATTTGCCTCAATAAAACCGATGCTTTAAAAAGTAAATATTGCCATTCCTATAGGATCTACTAGGAATCTTGTGCACTTTATTTTGAAATATTTTATATTGTAAACTTGTTATCTAAAGACCTCATTCAGGCTGAATTTAATTGAATGAAAAGAACACTGATCTGGGAGTCAAGTAAGGAGCCCAAGTTTTGGCCTCAGATTAGTATGGGAATGAATTTTCTAATATTTAAAGGTATCTGAAATCCATCAGTTATTTATGAGAGATGATCAGTTTTCTGTGTAGAAGGTGTTCCGCCAGAGGCTGGATGATGACTCGTGGAGAGTCTTACGAGAAGGGAGGCACAGGGCTTTTTACTAACCCTGGTGACCTTTGATTAGACTCTTACCCCCAAAAGAATGTAAAATACCAGTTAAAACCCCTCCTAGTATCTATCCCTGGGGAGGGCTGGTTGCTGTCTGTTTTAGTTTTCTGTGGCTACTATAACAGGTGACCACAAACTTAGTGGCTTACAACAAGACAAACTGATTACCTTTCAGTTCCGAAGGTCAGATGTCTGAAAGGGATCACAGGCCTAAAGTCAGCAAGGCTACATTCCTTCTGGAGTTTTTAGGGGAAAAACTATTTTCTTCCCTTTCCTAGCTTCTAGGAGCTGTCCTTATACCTTGGCTTGTGACCCCTCTCCTTCTTCAACAATCACATCACTCCAGTCTCTGCTTCCTTGATGTCAAAACTCTCTTACTCTCCTCCCAATCTTTCACTTATGAGGACCCTTGTGGTTCCATTGGGCCAACCCAGATACTCCAGAATCATCTCCCCACTTCAAGATCCTTAATTAGGGGCGCCTGGGTGGCTCAGTGGGTTAAAGCCTCTGCCTTCGGCTCAGGTCATGATCCCAGGGTCCTGGGATCGAGCCCCGCATCGGGCTCTCTGCTCAGCGGGGAGCCTGCTTCCTCCTATCTCTCTGCCTGCCTCTCTGCCTACTTGTGATCTCAGTCTGTCAAATAAATAAAATCTTAAAAAAAAAAATGTTAAAAAAAAAAAAGATCCTTAATTAAACCACTCCTACAGAGTCTCTTTTTCTGCTTAAAGTAACATATTAATAAATTCTGAGGATTAGGACACAGATAACTTTGGGGGATTCATCATTCTGCCTTTCCTAGGTAGTAGAAATCTTGAAGAATGATCTTAAAGACCAGCCTTTCTGAAAAGGCTTTCCAGATTTTCTTGAGAAGTGTAAAGAGAAATCGTATTTCATACTTGTGAAAAAAAATACAGAAGGGAAAATTGAAATGAAAACTGATTTCAGTTTTCAGAGGAAAAATTTTTTATGTCATAATCTTGAAGAATATTATAAGGGAAGTTTTGAATTATATAGTACTTAAAAATTTATGCAGCTCACCTTCTTAAGAAAATTACTTCTAAAATCTATAAAAAGGTAACTTGTATTATGGCAATGAAGTAGGTACAAACTTGAACATGAGATTTGTCGTTTGTCAAAGAATGGTCTTCTAAGAGTATCTAGGAGTCAAAAAATAGGCACCTAAAATAAATTATTTTTCTTTTTCAAAAGAATTTGAACAATAACAGCATTTTCCAGTTTTAATGAAATTTCCTTTCGAATAACCTTCCAACAAGGAAAAAATAAAGACCATAGATTTGTTCATATTGCTTATGAAATGAGAGTTTATATATGCACTAAATAAAGTCCTTTTCAACTTGCACAGCAGAACAGTACTCTTCTCCCCTAACTATTTGCATTTAGAATTTATCTTATAGGGTCTCAAGTACTCCTACTTTATTTTTTAAATATTCTATTTATTTATTTATTATTTTAAAAAGATTTTATTTATTTATTTGACAGACAGAGATCACAAGTAGGCAGAGAGGTAGGCAGAGAGAGAGGGAGAGGGAAGCAGGCTCCCTGCTGAGCTGAGAGCCCAATGTGGGACTCTATCCCAGAACCCTGAGATCATGACCCAAACCGAAGGAAGCAGCTTAATCCACTGAGCCACGCAGGTGCCCCTATATTTATTTTTTTTAAGTATGCTCCATACCCAACATGGGGCTTGAATTCAACAACCCCAAGATTAAGAGTTATATGCTACACCAACTGAGCCAGCCAGGTGTCCCTTAAATACTCTTCTTACTTTAGTGAAGAATGCTTGTTTTCAAATCATTCCCCTGGCTATATCAGTATATTTTCAGTTAGTATATAGTTAGTCTTAGTATATTTCTGACCACGTTAGTAAATAGTTGGGCAATTTTAAGAGACTGCTAGGAAATTTGAGAACAATTTGTTGTCTGTGTTTGAGGAAGAGGTATAGGTGTTGATGATATAAATGATATAACCAGGTCTTTAAAAAAATTTTTTTTTAATTAATTAATTAATTAGGTTGGTTGGTTTGTTTATTGAGAGAGAAAATGCCAGGGGGAGGAGCAGAGGGAGAAGTAAAGAATCTTTTTTCTTGGGGCGCCTGGGTGGCTCAGTGGGTTAAGCTGCTGCCTTCAGCTCAGGTCATGATCTCAGGGTTCTGGGATCGAGTCCTGCATCGGGCTCTCTGCTCAGCAGGGAGCCTGCTTCCCTCTCTCTCTCTCTGCCTGCCTCTCCATCTACTTGTGATCTCTCTCTGTCAAATAAATAAATAAAATCTTAAAAAAAAAAGAATCTTTTTTCTTTTAAAGATTTTAATTTATTTTTTTAAAAGATTTTATTTATTTATTTGACAGAGATCACAAGTAGGCAGGGGGGGGGGGGCGGCAGGGAAGCAGGCTCCTTGCTGAGTGGAGAGCCTGATACACCCTGAGATCATGATCTGAGCCAATGGCAGAAGCTTTAACCCATTGAGCCACCCAGCCCCCCCCCCCCTTAAAGATTATTTATTTATTTATTTGAGAGAGCAAGTGAGAGAGCATGGGTGGAGAGAGTGGCAGAGATAGAGGGAGAAGCAGATTCCCTGCTGAGCAAGATCAAACCAGGGCTTGATCTCAGGACCTGAGCCAAAGTCAGATGCTTAACTTACTGAGCCTAGTTGCCATGTCCTGCCAACATGTAAATCAGGCACTTGGTGAACCAGACAGACACTGGTCTAATTTGGGTGCAGTAAAGAGTTTTTTAGACTCTAGCCTAGAAGTAATAAACTAGTATCCGAATCAGCCCAAGAGTCATTTTTTTGTGTTTGGCGTAAGTAATATCTTAAAGAATTTTGAGTCGTTTAAAAGTTTGAGGATATTATCTAAAAATGCAGATTGCTGGATTTTCTTGAAAACATAACTCAGAGAACTTGGCAGCACCAAACTCCTATTGCTCATGAAGGCAATGAGAAGGCTGACCCTTATAGATCTGGCACGAATTTACCACTTCTGTATGGTTTTTGGAGCCTATCACTCACACAATATATAATATACATATATACCCAGCAATTTACTTGCCTTCCTGTGAGTTTGAGATTTCCAATTCTTTTTATTTGTTTATGTCTTCATCCTGTTGATCACTTATCCTACCCTACCTCTCGTAGGGCTCCTCTCCTTACTTCTCTGCCTATTCTAGTGTAGAGGAAGGAAATTTTTTCCTCTGTACTCTCAGTTAATGAATGAGACCTATAAATTAAACTGACAAAGACAGATTAATAGGAGAAAAGTCCTACACATTTTTATTAATGTTGCTTTTTTTTTTTTAAAGATTTTATATATTTATTTGTCAGAGAGAGCGAGTGAGAGCAAGCACAGGCAGACAGAGTGGCAGGCAGAGTCAGAGGGAGAAGCAGGCTCCCTGCGGAGCAAGGAACCAGATGTGGGACTCGATCCCATGACGCTGGGATGATGACCTGAGCTGAAGGCAGCTGCTTAACCAACTAAGCCACCCAGATGTCCCTAATGTTGCTTTTTTTAATGTTCATGGTGCTTCACAGGAAAGAAGTGAAAACCCCCAAAAGATAGACTGGAGGGTTTGTAGACCATTTTAACAATGAGTGATAAATTGTGGAAAGTGACTACAGAGAGGAGGGATTGGAGCTCCTGGGGTGGTAATTGTGGGAAGCTGAATATATGGGGAAAACTAATGGAAGATAAGGGTTATTTTAGAAAGGTTTGTGGTGACTCAACTTGGTGGCAACTTTCTTGACGGCTGTAAAACTCTCCAGAGGGGGATAAATGGCAGGCCTAGTTTCTCAGAGTTTCTGTTTGTAGTCAGCTACTGGAAGCTCTGAGACTTCTTTCTGCAACTGTTGAGTCTCAGTTGCCTTCAGCTCAAAATAATCCAAATGCCAAAGTGGCACAGTTTGATTCTTTTCACTAGTTACATGGAACTTCTACTATTCACTCAACACACCTTGCCCTTCCATTCCTCTGTACTTTGTACAAGTTGTTTCCTCTGCCTGGCATCCCCTTTCCCTCATTCTCGGACTGGCAGTTCAATCTTTAAGACTTGGGTGCCTGGGTGGCTCAGTGGGTTAAGCCGCTGCCTTTGGCTCAGGTCATGATCTCAGGGTCCTGGGATCGAGTCCCGCATCGGGCTCTCTGCTCAGCAGGGAGTCTGCTTCCTCCTCTCTCTCTCTCTGCCTGCCTCTCTGCCTACCTGTGATCTCTCTCTGTCAAATAAATAAATAAAATCTTTAAAAAAAAAAAAGAACAATCTTTAAGACTCCGTTTGAGGGAAGCCTTCCCTGACTGCAGTAGGCACTCAGTCTCTACCTCTCAAAGATTCCTTAGTGTTTCATCCCAGATAACATTCCTGTTCCAGACAAGTGCACAGAGATCCTCTCTACTCTCTCTGCTTACTTTGCTCACATTCTACCAGATCCTCAAAGTTTAGTTCAGCTTCACTGCCCCATAAAGAAGGAGCTCTCTCACTGCACTGATTAAAATTAACTTTCTTCTTTGGATTTCTAAGGTGGTGGTCCCTAACGTGATTGACTATCATGACTATCTGGGCGACTTAAATGCAGATTCCTGGGCCTTGCCTCTGATGCATCTTATGGCAACATTTCTGAGGTGGACTTAGAAATCTATTTTTCTTGGGGCGCCTGGGTGGCTTGGTGCATTAAGCCTCTGTCTTCAGCTCAGGTCATGATCTCGGGGTTCTGGGATCGAGCCCCATGTGGGGCTCTCTGTTCAGTGGGGAGCCTGCTTCCCCCTCTCTCTCTCTGCTTCTCTGCCTATCTGAGATCTCTCTCTGTGTCAAATAAATAAAAATCTTAAAAAATATATATTTTTCTTAAAGCCACCTCAAAAGGTTTCATAATTAGTCCTTCATAATTTAACATATATTAATATATTTTTATGTTGCTTATTTAATATGTTCTGATTTTTTCTATCCAGTTGTGATAAAACCATGCATATCCTACATATTGTCTAGTACATTGATGCATACACAATAGGCATAAAAATGTTGATTATTTGATTGACAAGAAAATTTTTCCTTTCTCGTGACCAGATTTTGCTTTCTTCTGAAAGAATAAAGTGCTTCTTTGAAAGGAATAAATAAGTATACAATGATGAATTATGTTCTGAGCTCTTGTATCATCCTGGAACTCATTCAATGCCTATTTAACACTAGGCTATTCTGGTAGGATGGCATGTTCTCTGCTGACTTAGATTATTATTAGCAACTTTGTCTCTTATCCTAGTGTAGCGATTCTTTATGGTATAAGGCATTAGAGTCTTTAAGGATTCAAGCCCACCTCCCCCCCCCCCCCACCAGCCATAACTCCCCAGGAGAATCACAGCACTGTGATGAGAGATGCTGATTGGCAATGTGCTGTGAAGAAAACAGGGTGGAAACAGAATAAAGGCTGTAAATCACTGTCCTAAGGCGAGCATATCAATATGGCCATTATGATTAGATAAATGAACATGATGCTAATTCTGCATATCCTCAGAAATCTTAGTTTCCAATTGTTAGTAATAATTATTTACTTAATTTCTTTTTTTAAAAGTTTTTACTTAAATTCCATTTAGTTAACATACAATGTAATATTAGTGTCACATGTACAATATAGTGATTCCATACTTCCATACAGGACCTGATGCTCATCACAGCCCGTGCCCTCCTTAATCCCCATCACCTGTTTTCACCCATACCCCCACCCCTCTCCTTCCAGGTCAGTTCTCTATAGTTGGGAGTTAATTTCTTTATTATCAGATGAGATCATTGTTTACAAACACAATAAATATAAGTAGAAAATATATTTGAAGCAGAAATAATGGTACTTTTGTTGTTGTTGTTGTTGGGTCACTTTATGTTTTGGAAAATTTGGGTAAAGTCACATGAATTTGACTCTGTAGGGAATCTTGGGACAGTATTCTAGAGCAGTTGTTCTCAGTCATTTGCAAGAGAGAATTAAGCCCTAATGCCCTAAGGCATCCAGCATATGTAATCATTAGCTTTTCTTGTATGCATCTAGAATACACTCTGTCTGTGTATCATACTTGGAGAAATGAGAAAAAAGTCACTGAAATCATTTTCTCTAGGGCTCTAACCACTTCCGTGATTGAGAAAGGCTGTATCATATAAAGCCCAGTGGTTTTCACACTTCTGTATCAGAGTTACCTGGAGGATTTTTAAAATACAGATTTCCAGGCCCCATGCCTAAAGGTTTGGACTCAGTGGTTCCAGGATGAAGCCCCCAAATTTGTATTTCTAATGAGTTCCCAGGTAATAGCTGACACTGCTGGTATAGCAACCATAACTTGAGAACCACTGATCTAGACCAACACTTACCTTATTAAAAAAGGCTGATGTCAGGTACCTGGGTGGCTCAGTGGATTAAGCCTCAGCCTTTGGCTCAAGTCATGATCTCAGGGTCCTGGGATGGAGTTCTACATCGGGCTCTCTGCTCCTTGGGATACCTGCTTTCTCCTCTCTCTCTCTGCCTGCCTCTCTCCCTACTTGTGATCTCTCTCTGTCAAATAAATGAATAAAATCTTAAAAAAAGACTGATGTCAGTCGGTAAGAAAATAAATATGTGACCCAGGACACACAGGTGTATGCACACACACCCACACAGCTGAAACAGTTTCGTGGTAAAGACACACTCCTTGCTAAGTGCTGTGCCCTGATTTACTTGTTTTTTAAAACTATTCTATTTATTAACAAATGCTGATTGGAAGCCACTAAATTGATCTTCCAGGTCACAAACAAATTGTGAGCAGCAGTCTAAAAAAACAGTAGATAAGGAAGTCTCAGTGTCTTTTTGCTTTAGTATTTTCACCCTACGGCTTAACGGCCTTCATTTTACAGGTAAGTACAAGAGGCTCCAAGCACAAGAGTCTAGAAGATGGCTACCCATTACGGATTCAGACACCTATGGGGAGGCCAATGGGAAGATATTTGGGACCCATTGAGCAAACACCTGAGACAGAAAGCTCACCTTCAGCATGGTTTAACAGTGAAAAACCAACATCCAGGTGCTCAATTAGATTGGTCAAACAACTTACCTTAATAGAGAGCATAACCGTACAGACTTAATCAGAGACTGACTAGAGCTTGTCCGGGAGAAATGGTTCTGAGTATATTGTAAGGCAATGACTCCTAAGTGGACTTCTGACTTGGCTTAAAGGAAAACCGAGTCTAATTCTAAATGTAGGAAAAGAGAGCTACAGGAGACCTGTAAACAATCTTTAAAAAAAAAAGACAAACATTATAGGAGTATCATACTGTGACCTTGGAAATGGGAAACTATGGATGATGATGTTGATGAAGTTTTAGAATTTAAATGAGGTCTGGAGCCTACAATCAAGAAAGAATTCTTGAGACATTTGTGGTGCAAAATATTGGTTTATTAAAGCACAGGGACAGTACTGGTGGGCAGAAAAAGCTGGCTGTCCTAGGGTTGTGAGGGGTGGCTGATCATATATTATGGGGTTGTGGGAGGTAAGGAAAGGGGAGGTTTCAAAAGAACTTTCATATGCTGAAGAAGACCTACAGGATATCAGATGCCTTGCCATTGTCAAGTTAAGGTTGCTTTTCCCCTCTAGCAAGGCATTAACATTGAGATAGTTGGGAGATTCCAGGAAGAATGTCACACCTGTCCCACTCAGGAGTGGGGGGTGGGGAGAGGTTGCAGGGTGTTAGCATCTTCTTTGTCCTCAGCTAGCCTTCTGTTCCCTCATCATATCAGTAGTATGTGAACATTGTCTGCACCAGAAGTGATGTCAGGAGCTATGCTAAGATGTAAGAATGAATGGCCATCTGGATTTCATTGAGGACTGTCTAGAGACTGAGGATTTTTAGGGAGATTCGCAATCTGTGATTGTTCACCAGGCTGATGCTGGGCAATATATTTAGTTAGGAAAGAGAGTTCCTGCTTTGTGCGAATTGACTGACAGAGGCTGCGCGTAATAATGAACCGATACCTAAACCTATAATCGCTGATTCTCAGTTTGTGCATAGGGACCCTGGCAGAACAGCGTGACCCCCAGTGCTGCCTGCTTGTGACTGTGACTATCCCTCCACCACCGCCAAGAGCGGACGGATTCCTTGGAGCCGGAAGGCCGCGCACACGCGCATGCGCAATCGCAGTTCGCTCTGCAAGCGCTTGCCCCACGACCCCTAGACCTGTGTGAACGTGGGCGTCCCAGCTCAGCAGCCCACCTTCTCCGACCTTGGAGCTGCAGTACAGATGTGGAGCTGGAGCGGGGAAGTTGGTTTGGTCGGATCCCCTCTGGCTCTAAGTAGGGAAGATACCCAGGACCTCGGTGGGCATTGGGTGTCCCCAGTGTCTCTCGTAAGCGGACTTCCCGCCAGGCCAGGGAGTGCTGGTGAGATCCCGCTCCAGAGAAGAAGTAAGTAACAGTTTGGGAGCGGGGTGGAACTTGGCACGGACGTGTGTCCTCTGGACGTTTCTGCCGATGGCCTGATCGTTCTCTACACGTCCGACCTCAAACAGATCCTGGGTACCTGGGTACCCACGTGGGCTGCAAAATGTAGTTTGGTCTTCACACTTGCCCTCGGGCACTAGGCATTTTAGGCCAACTAAACAGGGCCTGCCCTCTCCCTCCAGACCACCCTCTTGGTGCTGTGGTTCCCCTCACTATGCCATTGATGAGAAGGTTTGAATGATAGTTACCATCGGGCCCCATATGACTTTGCTCTTCTAATGGTATAGGGGCCAGTCTGGCAATTCTTGTTTTTAGTCCGGAGTGTTTTCCCTGTGTAAAAATACTTCCTCGTGAGTACAATTTTTTGTAAGATACTTAGTTAATAGAGTAAGATTTTGGGTTGTTGCCTGGCTGGCTCACTGAATAGAGCACGAGCCCCTTGATCTCCGTGTTTCAGGATTTCTTTTCCTTTAGTTAGTGCCCCCAGTTCTTGGTCATGCAGCCTGGAAGAATGAAGAGCTAGACCAGGTGAAGAGTGGTGGGCAGCAAAGCAAAGTTTATTGAGCAATAGTACAGAGCACCCAAGCAGAGAAAGAACCCTGAGAGGGTTGCCGTTTCAGTGGTTTTATGGCTTGTTCGAAGGCTACTTTAATCTGATTAACCCTCCCTGAGCCTATCACCTGATCAGGTGTTTGTTCATAGGCTCACCTACGTAAAGGGTGGAGTCCCTCCAGGGTGGTGTCAAATCCTTTTAAGGGTGGTTTCGTTTTAGGGTGGGGACCACTGGTCCCTGCTTAAGTTTCTTCCAACTACCCTTCATCGGGGTTGTGAGTTCAACCCCATGTTAGATGTAGAGATTACTCAAAAAATAAAAATCTTTGAATAAAAAGCGTTTTTGGGAAAGCGAAACATATGACATGCACATGAATTTCTTCACATTAAAAAATCTGCAGGATCACAAAGTTTGAGTTTAATTCTTTTATACATTTACTATCTAAAAATTCTTCTGGGTTACTTTTTGCTGTTGACAAACCTGCACAGCCCCTGACATATTGAGATCAATTGGATAGAGTGATTACGCAATATTGGGGGATGAAGAATGGCTCTCTAGGATAACTGTTGTGTGACTGGAGGGTGATGCCTTCACATGATAGAGGGACCCATGAAAAAAGACCAGATTTGTGGAACAAGAATATGAGATGAATTCTGGACATGTGGAGACATTTTGACACATTCCCTTGAGACATTCAGATAGAGCTCTTGAATAAACAATCAGTTAAGAGTTTGGAGTTGGAGGCACTTGGGTGGCTCAGTGGGTTGAAGCCTCTGCCTTCAGCTCAGGTCTTGGTCCCAGGGTCCTGGGATCGAGCCCCGAGTCGGGCTCTCTGCTCAGCAGGGAGCCTGCTTCTCCCTCTCTCTGCCTGCTTCTCTGCCTACTTGTGATCTCTGTCAAATAAATAAAATCTTTAAAAAAAAAAAAGTTTGGAGTTGAGTATAGAGTCTGGACTAGAGTCAACGTGTGAGTTACCTCTGAAAGAATGGGACTTGGAGGTGAAGTATGGGTACAATTAATTACCTAAAGAGTAGAATGAGAGGGGAAAGGGAGACCTTGAGAAACACTGGTATTTCATGGCAGATTAAAAAAACGGTGAAGCTACAAATGAGAGGAGAGGAGTCAAGTCAGACAAGTGTTGTGCAATGGATGGTAGGAGTAGATTTAGGATGGATGGAATGTAGGGACAGCTGTGTTAAATGTTGCGGACAAGACTGATAGGATGAAGATCAGAAATGGTCTGGTGAATTTAGTTACATAGAGTCATTAATGACTCAGGAAGAGCTGTTTAAGTGTAGAAGTGGAAGCTAAAGTAAGACTGAAATATGTTATTCAGTGAATGAGAGCTGAGGAAGTGAGGATGGTGAGCCTAGAGAAAAACTGAGAGGTTTGACTTTGAAGGTGTAAAATTGAGAGCAACAGAGATGCTGCTAGGAAGATATGTAGACTCAACAAAGTTTTTTGATTACATTTACATTGAGAACTTTTTTTCCCCCAAAGATTTTATTTGAGAGCATGAGAGAGCCAGCACAGGAGCATGAGGGGGTCAGACTCCCCGCTGAGCGGGGAGCCTGATGTGGGACTCAGTCCCTGGACCCTAGGATCATGATCTGAGCCAAAGGCAGATGCTTAACCCACTGAGCCACACAGGCACCCCTACACTGAACACCTTTGAAAGCCAATGAAAAAGATCTGAGAGTGAGTGATTTTATACAAACAAAAGAAGACCAAGTTCATAATGTTCAAAGTTTGAGAGTGGGGAGGATCCACAGTATTGACAAAGACTCTTTCCGTTGACCAAACTTGAGTTAGGCTCCTGAGACCTCTTTCTAACTAGGCCCTGACCTTGGACTCCATCCTTATCCAGAGGCCCTGCCCATTTAGTCCAGTTTTCTTTTCTTTTCTTATACACACACACACACACACACACACACACACACACACACACATATATATATATATATACACTTTTTTTTTGGTCATAGAGGGAGCACAAGCAGGGGGAGTGGCAGAGGCAGAGGGAGAAGCAGGCTTCCTGCTGAGTAAGTAGCCTAATGTAAGACTCCATTCCAGGGCCCTAAGATCATGTTCTGAGCCAAAGGCAGACGCTTAACCCACTGAGCAGGGCATCCCTAGTCCGGTTTTAGCTAGAATCCTGCTAATTCAGTTTAGCACATATCCCTTACCCTTGATATCTGTTCAGATCTTTATTCCCTGACCTCCATGTCTTATCACCCTGCCTTGAGCAGAAATCGTTTCAGTTTACCCAATATCCCTCCAGCCCTGATGTTCCCTCTTAGTAATTTTCCATCCACTGACCCCCATTCTGCTCCTAGGCTGTAAAACTCCACCTGTCCTTAATGTACTTGTGACTCGGGAGAGCTAAGTTCTTGTCTCATGGAGTTGAAGAATGAATCTCCTGGAAAATAGAGAGTGAGTAACGTGATAGAAATTTATTAAGTGAAGATAAAGAAAAAGCTCTCAAGAGGGAGAGGGGTCCCATGGGGTGCCTGGGTGGCTCAGTCGGTTAAATGTCTGTATTCAACTCAGGTCATGATCCCAGGGTCCTAGGATCCAGTCCTGTATCAGGTTCTCTGTTCAGCAGGGAGCCTGCTTCTCCCTCTGCCTGCTGCTCCCTCTCTGTCAAATAAATAAATAAAATCTTTAAAAATTAAAAAAAAAAAAAAAAGCAAGAGAATTCCTGACAAGGTTGTCAATGTGGGCGGGCCTTTAGGGTTGGTCTTGTATAGAAAACTAAGGAAGGGACTTAAATCTTTTTTTTTTTTTTTTTAAAGATTTTATTTATTTATTTGACAGGCAGAGTTCACAAGCAGGCTGAGAGGCAGGCAGAGAGAGAGAAGGAGGAAGCAGGCTCCCTGCTGAGCAGAGAGCCCGATGTGGGGCTCGATCCCAGGACCCTGGGATCATGACCTGAGCCGAAGGCAGAGGCTCCAACCCACTGAGCCACCCAGGCGCCCCAGGACTTAAATCCTTTTAACATCTCTGTTGATAACATTGAGCAAGGCCTAGTGATAGCACCTTCAATGGCTTTCTTCCTTTTTAGGGTCTGGTTATGATTTGTTGGTAACAGGTGATTGTCATAAAAAAGTACCCCCCCCCCCCCCACCTAGGGCATGGTGGTCCAGTCTGTTCCCTTATCTCTGGTTTTCCCCACACCTCCACATTTGGGGGATTTCTGTGAGCCTGATCACATAGTCCCCTATCTGTCTTTCCCTACTTAGACCCACCTGTCCCTTACTCACTCGGAGTTGAGCTCAATCTATTGCCCTTCCTGCTAAGACCCTATTGTAACAGTTCCCTTGAATGAAATCTAAAGCATCCTGAATAATTTTTTTCTTTAATGCTACTAGGGTATGAATGAGCCCTGGAGCCAGAAGGATGGTAATCCACGTTATGCAGTGGTGACAGATTTGATAAAACTATTCCTTGCAATAACTCGGAAGGCATATAGCTAATGAGGCTTAGCTCTAGGGAATGACATGGGAAAACAACATTAGAAGCTTATGTAGGTTTCTAATGGCTGAATTTACAAGGTATTATTCAGAAGAGATGAGCTCAGAAAATAATTGCTATGTTTGCAATCAGAAATGAAAAAGGATAGAGAAAGTCTTAAAATTCTGGGGTTTATTCTTGGATGAGACCACTGCTTTCAATCTCAACCAGCAAAAGCCCATACTAAGAAGGCCTCTGGGGAATAAAAGTCAATTAAACCTCAATTTTGTGTCAAGGGTCAAACTCTCCAAGTGTTATAACAGTGGGAGGAGGAAAGATGCTTCAGAGTAGGTGACCACCTAAATGTGTTCTGCTCAGTAAATCCCCTCAATGCCTCAAGGAAAAAAGCTAAAATGTCAGGCACTCCCACAAAAACCTATAAACGAGATCTGCACAATTAACTTATGTGAGGGAGTCTTGAGGTCAAGAAAGCAAAGGAGGAGCACCTGGGTAGCTCAGTCGGTTAAGCCTCTGCCTTCGGCTCAGGTCATGATCTCAGGGTCCTAGGATCAAGCCCCAAATTGGGCTCCCTGCTCAGCAGAGATCCTGCTTCTCTCCTTCTCTCTGCCTGCCTCTCTGCTTACTTGTGATCTCTGTTTGTCAAAAAAATAAATAAATAAAATCTTAAAAAAAAAAAAAAGAAAGAAAGCAAAGGTATGTAGTGCTTCTGAGAACTCTACAAAAAAAAAAAAAAAGAATAAAGAATAAAATTAGAAACATAGACTTGAGAAGAATCAAAATATCGAAGAGATGTTTAGGAAAGTGAATTTGGCAATGGAGTCTGGTCGAGGAAGCCTGTGACTGACTCATCTGTAATGATCTTGGGTCCTGAACTTCCTGAAAAAGCTGCTCCGACTGCAAGGAAGGGCTTTTACCCAGTCCTACTTCAGGTCTAAGCTGGTTAATGACTAGAAAGGACCTCCCAGAGGGTAGAACCAGCATGGAGACAGTTTGAGAGGCTTCTTCAAGACCTTGCCCACCATAGTGGCTCTTCTTCCACAGTTCAGAGAGAAGTGTGGGGGTTCTTTCAGCTGTTGAATATATGGTCTCTATTATAAGCTGGGAAATGACTGGAGAGTGGACCTATTTGATTACCTGGGGGATGGACTTGAGCTGTGACTCCATTACTCCCATCCTAAAGGGCAGTGGGCGTGACAGCATTTCCATTTTTTTTCTTTAGTTCCAGTTTAGACTCTGTATCTAGCAGATCTGGATTTACTCTGTATATAGTTATTTTGGAAAATGGCCTAATGTGTATCTGTACATTGGAATACCATACAGAAATGAGAATGTAGAATCTGTAATTACAACTATATCAAGGAGTCAACAAAATTGAGTAACAAAGGAAGACGCAAAAGAGTATAGAGTGTGTGAGTCCCTTTAAATAGATTAAAAAACCAGGCAAACCTAATCTCATCTTTGAAGTCAAGTGGTAACTTTTATGTGGTAACTTTTGGGGGGGCTTAGAAAAAACATGGGTTTGAGAACTTTCTGCACATTGATCAGTCTGTATACGTATGGCTTGTGTACTTTATGTATTCTATAAATATTTTTATGTAAGTCTTTGGATCTATTTGTGTGTATTAATTTTTTTTAGGTATATACTTAGGAGTAGTATTCCAAGGTCATAGAGTGGTTGTCTGTTTAATTTTTTTTAACTACCACGTTTTCCAAAGAAACTGGCATTTTATATTCCTACCAGGAATAAGTGAGAATTTGAGTTCCTGCACATCTTTTTTATCGCCAAGCCTTATTACTGTTTGTCTTTATCACCTTAGCCATTTTTGGGATGTGTTTCTGGTTTATCTCATTGTGGTTTAATTTTCATTTTTTTCATGGCTAATGATATCAAGCACCTGTTTGCCACTGTGAATATTTATAATGCAGTCTGGCACAATGTAAGCCTTAAATATATGTTTAATCAATGAAGGAATGGATATCAGAAGGTTCAACATTGTGCTTCTTATTGAATAGGCTTCTGCCTTGAAACACTATGGAACATAGGGCTTTTCTTCATTCTTCTTTAAAATATTGTATATGTATGTATTTATTTATGAGAGAGAGAGTATGTATGTATGTATATATTTATGAGAAAGTCAGTGAGCAAGTGGGGGAGGAGCGGAGGGAGAGGGACAAGCAGACTCTGCAGAGCATGAGTCAGAAGCAGGATTCTATCTGCCCATGCTGAGATCATGTCTGAGCCCAAACCAAGAGTCAGAGGCTGAACTCACTGAGCCAACGAGGCGCCCCAGCTTTTCTTCATTCTTAAATGTAAAGTTCATGGAAATGGTCTTACTTGTCCTCTTTTCTTTATATGATGTGGTATATCTAGGTTCTAGTAACAGATTCCCTGGCTCTATCACTGATTGCTTATATGAATTTAGGAAATCATAAAACTTCAGCCTTCTCATTCTGTCTAATGGGTGTTATAATAGAAAAATTTGAGGTGCTGTTTTAAGTTTTTTTCCCTCAGAAATCAACACAATTTCTACTATTTTTTTTTTAATTTTTGGCTTCATTCCCAAGATAATTTTTAAACTCATCATAAAGCACTTTTGATCATCCAGATCAGCTCCAAACCAAAATTTCATTCATTCATTTGCATTCGTGTTTACAATGCCCTTATTTATTTTTATTTTTTAAAGATTTTCACTTATTTATTTGACAGACAGATCACAAGTAGGCAGAGAGGCAGGCAGAGAGAGAGAGAGGAAGAGGAGGCAGGCTCCCTGCTGAGGAGAGAGCCCGATGCAGGGCTTGATCCCAGGACCCTGGGATCATGGCCTAAGCCGAAGGCAGAGGCTTTAACCACTGAGCCACCCAGGTGCCCCTACAATGCCTTTATACTTACAATACCTAATACATGCTTTTAAAAAAATTATTAAAATTTAAATTCAATTAATCAATATATAATATATTCTTGCTTTCAGAGATAGAGGTCAGTGACTCATCAGTCTTCTATAATACCGAGTGCTCATTATATCACATGCCCTCCTCCATCACCCAGTTAACCCATCCCCAACACCAGTTTGTTTCCTATAGTTAAAACCCTATTATGGTTTGTCTTCCTCTCTGGTTTGTTCTTGTTTGATTGTTTACTCTTTCCCCATGATTCTTTGCCTTTTTTCTTAAATTCCACATATTAGTGAGATCATATGATAATTGTCTTTCTCTGATGGACTTTTTTTTTTTTTTTAAAGATTTTATTTATTTATTTGTCAGAGAGAGATCACAAGTAGACAGAGAGGCAGGCAGAGAGAGAGAGAGGAGGAAGCAGGCTTCCCGCTGAGCAAAGAGCCCGATGTGGGACTCGATCCCAGGACCCTGAGATCATGACCTGAGCCGAAGGCAGTGGCTAAAACCAATGAGCCACCCAGGTGCCCTCTGATGGACTTATTTTGTTTAGCGTAATAACCTCTAGTTACACCAATGTGTTTGCAAATGGCAAGATTTTATTTTTTGATGGTTGCATAATATTCCATTGTACACCACATCTTCTTTATCCATTCATCTGTCAGTGGTCATCTCAGCTCTTTCCACAGTTAGGCTATTGTGGACATTGCTGCTATATACATTGGGGTGCGTGTCCTGTTGGATCACTGCATTTGTATTTTGGGGGTAAATACCCAGTAGTGCAATTACTGGGCTGTAGGGTAGCTCTATTTTCAACTTTTTGAGGAACCTCCATACTGTTTCCCAGAGTGGCTGCACCAGCTTGCATTCCCACCAACAGTGTAGGAGGGTTCCCCTTTCTCCACATGATTGCCAACACTTATTGTTTCCTGATGTGTTACTTTTAGCCATTCTGACTGGAGTGAGGTGGTATCTCATTGAGGTTTTGATTTATATTTCCCTGAGGCTGAGTGATGTGGAGTATTTTCTCATGTGTCTATTGGCCATTTGTATCTTTTCTTTTCCTTTCTTTTTTTTTTTTTTAAACAGATTTTATTTATTTGTCAGAGACAGAAAGGAGAGAGAAAACAAGCTGGGGTAGTGGCAGGCAGAGGGAGAAGCAGCTCCCCACTGAGCAAGGAGCTGGATGTGGGACTCTATCCCAGAACCCTGGGATCATGATCAGAGCAAGACAGATGTTTAACCCACTGAGCTACCCAGGCTTCCCCAAAAGCTTTTTATCTTGATGAAGTCTCTATAGTTCATTTTTGCCTTTGTTTCCCCTCCCTTTGGAGATGTGTCTGGCAATAAGTTGCTGAGGCCAAGGTCACAGAGATTGTTGCCTATGTTCTTCTCTAGGATTTTGATGGATTCCTGTCTCACATGGAGGTCTTTTCATCCATTTCAAGTCTATTTTTGTATATGGTGTAAGGAAATGGTCCAGTTTCCTTCTGCATGCAGCTGTCCAGATTTCCCAACACCATTTGTTGAGGTGACTGTCTTTTTTCTGTTGGATATTATGTTCTGCACTGTCAAAGATTAATTGACTATAGAGTTGAAGGTCCATTTCTGGGTTTTCTATTCTGTTCCATTGATCTGTTTGTGTGTTTTTTTTGCCAATACCATACTGTCCTGATGATTACAGCTTTGTCACAGAGCTTGAAGTACAGGGTTGTAATGCCACCAGTTTTGGTTTTCTTTTTCAACATTCCTCTGGCTATTCTGGGTCTTTTCTGGTTCCATACAAATTTTAGGATTATTTGGTCCATTTCTGTGAAAAAAGTGGGTGGTATTTTGATAGGGATTGCATTGAATCTGTAGATTGCTCTAGGTAGCATAGACATTTTAACAATATTTGTTCTTCGAGTCCAGGAGCATGTAATGTTTTTCCATTTCTTTGTGTCTTCCTCAATTTCTTTCATGAGTATTCTATCGTTTTCTGAGTATAGATACTTTGCCTCTTTGTTTAGACTTATTCCTAGGTATCTTATGGTTTGGGGGCAATTGTAAATGGGATCAGCGCCTTGATTTCTCTTTCTTCTGTCTCATTGTTAGTGTATAGAAATGTATAGTGTATAGAAATGCAAATGTATAGTGTATAGAAATGCAACTGATTTCTGTGCATTAATTTTATATCCTGCAGCTTTGCCGAATTGCTTGGTGAGTTCTAGCAGTTTTGGGGTGAAGTCTTTTGTACTTTGCGCATATAGTATCATGTCATCTGCAAAGAGTGAGAGTTTGATTTCTTCTTTGGTGATTCAGATGCTTTTAATTTCTTTTTTTTGTCTAATTTTTGAAGCTAGAACTTCTAGTACTATGTCGAACAACAGTAGTGATAGTGGACATCCCTGCCATGTTCCTGACCTTAGGGGAAAAACAATTAGTTTCTCCTCACTGAGAATGATATTCACTGTGGGCTCTTCATAGGTGGCTTTTATGATATTGAGGTCTGTTCCTTCTATCCCTACACTGTGAAGAGTTTTAATCAAGAAAGGCTGCTGTACTTTGTCAGATGCTTTTCCTGGATCTATTGGAAGGGTCATATGGTTCTTGTCCTTTCTTGTATTTATGTGTTTTATCACACTGATTCATTGGCAGATGTTGAACCAACCTTGCAGCCCTGGAATAAATCCTACTTGGTCGTGGTGAATAATTCTTTTAATGTACTGTTGGATCCTACTGACTAATATTTTGGTGAGAATTTTTGCATCCATGTTCATCAGGGATATTGGTCTATAATTCTCCTTTTTGGTGGGATCTTTGTCTGGTTTTGGGATCAAGGTAAGTAATCCTGGCCTCATAAAATGAGTGGAAGTTTTCCTTCTCTTTCTATTGTTTGGAACAGCTTCAGAAGAATAGGTATTATTTCTTTTTTGAATCTTTGGTAGAATTCCACTGGGAAGTGATTCGGCCCTGGGCTCTCATTTTGTTGGGAGATTTTTGATTACTGCTTCAGTTTCTTTGGTGGTTATGGGTGTGTTCAGGTTTTCTCTTCCTGGTTCAGTTTTGGTGGTTTATGTATCCATTTCTTCCAGATTGCCCAGTTTGTTGGCATATAGTTGCTCATAATGTGGTCTTAAAATTGTTTGTGTTTCTTCATTGTTGGTTGTGATCTCTCCTCTTCGATTCATGGTTTAATTTATTTAGGTCCTTTCTCTCTCTCTCTCTCTCTCTCTTTGACAAGTCTGGCCAGGGGATTATTGATCTTATTAATTCTTTCAAAGAACCAGCTCCTAGTTTCATTGATCTGTTCTTCTGTTCCTTGGTTTCTATTTCATTGATTTCTGCTCTAATCTTTAATATTTCTCTTATTTGCATTTAGGCTTTATTTGTTCTTTCTCCAGTTCCTTTAGATATAATGTTAAGGTTAGGTTGTATATTTGAGACCTTTCTTACTTCTTGAGGAAGGCTTGTATTGCTATATACTTTCCTCTCAGGACCATCTTTGCTTTCGCAAAGATTTTCAAGTTGTGTTTTCATTTTCATTTGTTTCCATGAATTTTTTAATTCTTTAATTTCCTGGTTGACCCATTCATTCTTTTGTATGATGTTTAGCCTCCATGCATATGAATTCTTACCAAATTTTGTGATTGAATTCCAATTTCAAAGAATTATGGTCTGAAAATGTTCAGGGAATAATTCCAGTCTTTTGGTACTGGTTGAGACCTGATTTGTGACCCAGTATGTGATCTGTTCTGGAGAATGTCCCATGTGCACTAGAGAAGAATGTGTATTCTATTGCTTTGGAAAGGAATGTTTCAAATATATGTGTAAAGTCCATCTGGTACAGTATATCGTTTCAAGCTCTTGTTTCCTTGTTGATCTTCTCTTAGATCATCTGTCCATTGCAGTGAGGGCAGGCGGTGTTAAAGTACACTACTATTATTGTATTATTATTGATGTGTTTCTTTAATTTTATTATTAATTGTTTTATATAATTGGCTATCCCCTTGTTAGGGGCATAAATATTTACAATTATTAGATCTTCTTGGATAGACCCTTTAATTATAACATAGTGTCTTTCCTCATCTCTTATTACAGTCTTTGGTTTAAAATTTAATTTGTCTGATGTAAGGATTGCCACTCTAGCTTTCTTTTGATGTCCATTAGCATGGTAAATTGTTTTTCACCCCCTCACTTTATTTTTTTTTTAAAAAGATTTTATTTATTTATTTTTGACAGAGAGAGATCACAAGTAGCAGAGAGGCAGGCAGAGAGAGGGGGAAACAGGCTCCCGGCTGAGCAGAGAACCCCATGCAGGGCTTGATCCCAGGACCCTGAGATCATGACCTGAGCCAAAGGCAGAGGCTTAACCCACTGAGCCACCCAGGCACCCTTCACCCCCTCACTTAAAATGTAGAGGTGTCTTGCATCTTAAATGAGTCTCTTGGAGACAGTGTATCAATAGGTCTAGCTTTTTATCCAATCTGATACCCTTTGTCTTTTTATTGGCCCATTTACATTCAGGGTACTATTATAAGATACGAATTAAGTGCTATCATATTACCTGCTTTTGTATATTTTCTCTGGTTCTTTCTGTTTTTTTTTGGGGGGGGGCTCTCTGCTTCTAGGATCCCTTTTAATATTTCTTGTAGGGCTGATTTAGTAATCACAAATTCTTTTAGTTTCTGTTTGTCCTGGAAGCTTTTTTTCTCTCCTGTTTTGAATGATATCCTAGCTGGGTAACATATTCTTGGTTGCATATTTTTCTCATTTAGCTCCCTGAATATATCATGCCAATCCTTTCTGCACTTCTCTTTCATTAGGTCTGCTGCCAGTCTAGTGTTTCTACCTTGGTAGGTTATGGACATCTTGTCCCAAGCTGCTTTCAGGATTTTCTCTTTGTCTTGAGATTTGCAAGTTTCACTATTATATGTTGGGGTGTTGACTTATTTTTATTTTGAGGGGGGTTCTCTGTGTTTCCTGGATTTGAATGCCTGTTTCCTTCCCCAGATTAGTGAATTTCTCCACTATAATTTGTTCCAGTATACCTTTTGTCCTCCTGCCTCTCTCTTTCCTCATTTGCAGTCCCAATTCTAATATTGTTCACTTTATGGTATCAATTCTCTCTTGAGTCCTGTCCTTATGATTCACTAGTTGTTTCTCTTTTTCTTATCCTCTTTATTCTTCATCATTTTGGCTTCTAAATCACTAATTCTCTCTTCTGCCTCATTTATCACAGCAGTTAGAACTTCATTTTTTTATTGCATCTCATTAATAGCCTTTTTTTATTTTGACCAGATTAGATTTTAGTTCTTTTATTTCTCCAGAAAGGGATTCTCTAGTGTCTTCCATGATTTTTTCAAGCCCAGTTAGTATCTTTATAGTCATTATTCTGAAATCAAATTCTGAAATCTTACTTATATCCATACTGAATATGTTCCTGGCAGTCAGTACTTCCTCTTGCTCTCTTTTTGAGGTGAGTTTTTCTGTCTAGTCATTCTTTCAGAAAGTGATACTTCACTATTTGTAGAGTTGCAGCTATTCTTTTCTTAGATACCTGGTTGAGTTTGCAGGTGTTCGGAGTAATTTGATAGCTACCTTGCTAAATTTCCAGGAGCAGATGAAACTAAGGTCTCCTATTCCTCTGCCATCTTAGACTCAGACCCTGTTTTGATGCTTAATGACACAGTCTATGCAGTGTGTTAAGAACAGTGCCTGGCATTTAGAAGCTATCAGTGTTACAGGATTTCTTTTCCTTTAGTGCCCTGGTTCTGGATCAGACCACTTGAAAGAATAAAGAGGTAAACTAGACAGAATGGTGGGCAGCAAAGCAAAGTTTATTGGGTGATAGTACAAAGCTCCCAAAGAGGAATGGGACCTGAAAGGGTTGCCACCAGACTCTCTAAGTCTAAGGGGTTTTATGGGGTTGTTGCAGGCATATGGTGGCATATGAGGTTGTTGTTGTTTTAATGTGATTAACCATCCATGAGCCTATCACACAATCAAGTTTTTGTCATCTACCTATCATGTGGGGAAAGGGTGGAGGGCTCCTTCCAGGGTTGTGTAAAATCCTTTTAACAGTGGTTTCCTTTTGGGGGGGGGGGCAGGGCTTTTGCCTTTCTCCTTTCTTCTGACTGCCCTTCATTATCAGTAAATGATTTTATTATTATTTTGCAGCAATGTAAAACAAAGCTTACAGCTCTTTTCAGTAAACTGTCAAACAGTACATTTGAATAAGAGGGGGAAAATCCCATATTCCTTTTTACAGATAAGAAACTGAGTGCAACAGTAAGCCTCCCTAAAGTAGAAAGTAGAAAACGTATAGAAGGGTTATTTCTCTCGAATAGTGTGGCGAATTCATCTGGCCAACTTTCTTGTTAGAGAAATTTACCAGTGAAAGAGTTTATTGATAAGGCATCACATTGGATTACATTTTAATATATAAAAATGCTGTGGGAAGTTAAGCCAGAAAAAATAGAACCAGTGGAGAAGGAGAAAATTCAATATGCATGATTGGCTTTCAAAATGGCAGCTTGTTTTATGGATGGAGGTGGAATCTCCTCTTCTTACTGGCATTGTGTTCAAACTTGCCTTTCAGTCCTTCAGTATCCACAGAGTGAACCATCTGAGATGTTAAAACTGCTGATACATTGAATTTGGGTCTTTGAACTATGAGGCTCCTTGTATGAGGGGCCAAGAAAAAGACGAACACTTGGTGCTCAAATACCTTTTCCGATCTCCACAATCAATGCTAGCCTGTGTTCCGAATGTCAGAATACCAATAGCTAATGTATCAAGCATGTTTAGTGTTCCAGGTACGATTCTTAGAGACTCACAAATATAATCTCACTCATGCCTGCAAAACTATGAGATTGGTACAATTATTATCACATTTTACTAATGAGAACATTGAGACATAGGGAGGGTAAGTAACTCACACAGAGCCAGTAAAGTGACAGTGCCAGCCTAAGAACCACAGCCTAATGACTCCAGGAGCAAACTACCGCCTTGCTTTGCATTGGCAGAATGGTTCTAGAAGAGACAGGTTTGAGATAGGGGAAAGGAGGTGTGGGTAAGGTGAAAAGAACAGAAAAAGATGGGGGTGTTGAGATCCAGCATCTCTTTAGACCCTAGCTCTTGTTGTTGAGACAGGATTGCTCCCTGGAAGGCCTAGTTGTCTCTGCTGGTTATGCAGAGATGCTGTAAAACTGGGCTCTGATTTCCTGGAAACCACCTTACTAAGCAGCTGAGACACATGCTTTCTCTTTGACAGTATAATTCTTTGGTAAATTCATTCACACTAGGGCATACCCAAGCAAGACCACACCTCCCATCTTTGCTTGTCATATGCTTCTCCCCACCTGGGCCAGATCTTGCCTAGTTAAAGCCACCTCTTCAGTTTGCATTATAAACTATTTTTTAAAAAATGACTTTGCATGAGAGTCCATCTTAGGGGCAGCTGGGTGGCTCAGTTGGTTAAATGTCAACTCTTGGTATTGGCTCAGGTTGTGATTTCAGGATCATGGGATCAAGCCCTGCATCCAGCTTTGGGCCCAGTGGGACGTCTGTTTCTCTCCCTCTCCCTCTGTCTCCTTGCTGCCACCTCTTTCTCTAAAAATAAGTGAATAAATCTTTAAAGAAAGAAAAAATTTCCATCATAGTTAAGACTATCTAATTGCTTCACTTTGCCAAAGTAAGAGAAAACCAAAAGCATTGATTCATTAATGCATTTGACAAGCATTTACTGAGTACCCATTATGTGATATCATTTTTGATGGAGATCCAGGGCCTGAGCAACTCTGTGCTCCCCTCCACAGCTGTCTACTAGAAGAGACCAAATAGTACTCACAAATAACTGGGTAGCATTTGGGGGTTGAGATTGGAAAAAAAAAATCTGTCCCAATAAATAAATAAATATTGGTGGTTTTTTTATTCATTGATCATATTATCTATCAGATCTCAAACTATAATATTCTAAAGTGACTAACATTCTCAAATTTTGAGTTGCCTTGACTTTTTTTTTTTTAAGATTTTATTTATTTATTTGACAGACAGAGATTACAAGTAGGCAGAGAGGCAGGCAGAGAGAGAGGAGGAAGCAGGCTCCCTGCTGAGCAGAGGTGGTGCTCGATCCCAGGACTCTGAGATCATGACCTGAGCCGAAGGCAGAGGCTTTAACCCATTGAGCCACCCAGGCACCCCAGAGTTGCCTTGACTTTATTTCTTTGTTTCAATTTTATGAAACTTCATTATTTTTAGTTCACTATGTCAAAAAAGATACCTTACAGATTTTTTAAAAAATATTTATTTATTTCTTTGGGAGAGCTGGAGAGAGCGAGCATATGCAAGGGGGAGAGGCAGAGAGAAACTCAAGCCGACTTCGAGCTGACCACAAGCCCAGTGCCAGCTGGATCCCACAACCCTGAAATCATGATCTGAGCTGAAACCAAGAGTTAGAGGCTTAACTGATTCTGCCACCCAGGCACCTTACCTTCCAGATTTTTGAGTATTGAAAAGTGTTAAAGAAATTTTAGAAACATTTATTCTAAATGTACTGTGAATAGATTTTTTTTAAAAAGATTTTATTTATTTATTTAACAGAGAGAGAGAGAGAGATCACAAGTAGGCAGAGAGGCAGGAAGAGAGAGAGGCGGAGGCAGGCTCCTCGCAGAGCAGAGAGCCTGATGCGGGCCTCTATCCCAGGATCGTGAGATCATGACCTGAGCTGAAGGCAGAGGCTTTAACCCACTGAGCCACCCAGGTACCTGTGAATAGATATTTTAATAGAAGTTTTAAAATATTTTATTGTTAAGAAAAAATTACTATTACTATTCCAGAACTATGGATTATTGCCTGCCCCTCCCCAACCCTCCTTTCTACTGAAAGTTTCTTTGTTGTTGCTAAACCAGCAACAAAATGACTTTGCGTGGTCCCACCTCAGTTGTACTTGACTGTGTGAGAGGAGAATATGGGACTTAAGAATACTGTTACCCAAGATCTATAGCCTCATGTGAAAAGATGAGCTTTCCCAAGCATTTCTCTGTGTGGTGAGTCTGGAATTGGAAAAACCAGGGAACTCATATTGAGCCACATGGCCACAGGGGAAGCATTGTAAAGGATGTATGGAGGGCTCCTGGGATGTAGCATGGCCAGGGGCCGGAAGTTAAGACAGAGGTGAGGATGCCATTTAGACAATGTGGAGAGTGTAGGTGTTTCCTCATCTTTATAGATAGAACTGTAGCTCGGAGAGCTTGAGTTAGGTCATCCAAACGTGAGAACTAATAAAGAGCTAATAAAGATATACTGTATTCACAGCTTTCTCATACTCTCTCTCTATTAAAAATTAAAACAAACACCTCCCCCCCCAAACTGGCTTGGGCAGTACCAATGAAATAAGATTCTTGAGGAGTCTCATGCTCCTTTTTTCCTTTATGAGTTTCCTGGACACTCTGTAACTGCTCTCTCTATATCTTCAATAAACTTCACTTTCAGCTCAAAAAATTAAAAAAAAAATTCTAGAAATGTCTCCATTTCTTATGGCCTACAATTTCTATTTCTCTCAAAGTACTTAGAGGCCATATACACATATTTCTATGGGTTACCTAATTTGTAGTTTTACAAATAGTAATTTTAAAATTCCAACCTAGGAATATACTATATATTCTTTTTACTTCACTATTAGTAAGACTCCATCCATTTCTCACCTCATTCTTAACAGTAAAATCAATCTCTACAGCCTGCTTTTTACTTCTAATTGTAGTGCATGCACATCTTTCTATTGAATGAAGGAGGTACAGAAAGAGGAGGAAGAGAAAACCGCTGCCGTGTGGCTTCTGGGGGAGAGAAACTTTCTGTTCCATAGAAAACAGTCAAATAATCTCATGTGATAAAACATTGGAAACATTCATTAGACTGTCAGAGATTTCTGTCAATATCCATAGTGGTTGCTAACTTGTTTCCTACTAATAAAATTCTGGCCTTGAAAGCAAAATTGAAACAAAGGGTCTTGTAAGATTCCAAGGACTTTAAAAATAGAGCCATGTCCTGTGAAAATAACCTTCAAAAAGAAACATGTAATTCAGGTTGTTTCTATTACTTGTTATTTATTTATTTATTTTACCCTGGTAAGAATGTTGAGATTAACATCTCTATAGTCCTCTAAAGAAAAAAGTGTTTATAAGAGCCTTTTCTCAGATCATGGCCCTTTCTTCCTCATGTGAATGGGGGAGTATGTGTGACTGCTAGTTTCCATCATTTAAAAATGGTTAATAGTTTTATTTAAATCAGTAGTGGTAAGATACACACTTACTAATTCAGATAACTCAAAATAACCTTCCTGAAATTGATGTGACTTATTTCACCAGCTTCAGGAAAAAGTCACTTCTTACTCTTCATCCTCATGTGCTTTATTCAAAAAGAAATCAGATATAATCCCACTGTGGGGTGTTTTTTTTTTTTTTTTTTTTTTTTTTTTTTTTTTTTTTTTGTGCCCTTCACAGCTGTGCAGGAACAGTTTGGATCAAAGCTTCCTTCTACCGGGCAGAGCTTGAGATGGGTGTCCAGTCAGGCTGTTAGCTGTCTGTTGCTTCAGATAGTACTACTGAGTTCTGCTTCTGTCTGCCTTGTACAGCCTGATGGACTTAGGCCCATTCCTTTAGTCATGCCCTTCCTGGCATACATCCTTAAAAAGTCTCATGTCACATTCCAAGGTTATATCAACATGTTGGGTCACAGATATTTTTTCTGATTTTATTTTTTTAAGATTTTTAAGATTTTATTTATTTGAGAGAGAGAGAATGAGAGAGGGGGAGCATGAGAGGGGAGAGGTCAGAGGGAGAAGCAGACTCCTTGCTGAGCAGGGAGCCTGATGTGGGACTGGATCCTGGGACTCCAGGATCATGACCTGAACCAAAGGCAGTTGCTTAACCAACTGAGCCACCTAGGTGCCCACAGCTATTTTTTTCTGACACTGTGCTGCAATAGCTCCCAAGGGGCTTCACTTTCAAGCCTACTCAATACCAGGGTCAGTTCCCACACTTTACCTTTGGGTGAGCCTGGACTACTAGCCTAGAATCTCCAATCCTCTATGATACTACTTGGGGCTCCTCACAAATTTTCCCACCAGTGGACTATTGTCTAAGCTTATCTCGATCAAGCCAGGTCACGTGGGGCTTCAAGTATCTTCTCTCCCAGGGGTCTTGGGATCCTTAGCAAAGTGGTTATCCTCTCTTCCAGAGTGCTGCATACAAAGGGGTCTTAGATGTGGGACCTTTATTCATAGGATTCTCTTACCTTTCCCCCCAGGACATGGTTTCAAGTCTTCCTTTATTTGCATCACTTGAATAGTTGCCATTCTGGTGATAAGCTCATTTAACAAGACAGTCTGTCCCTGACTTGTATTGTTTTGGACCCAGTTTGGGACCCAGTTTTGGGTCCCAGAAGCAGTGGCCATAATCTAAAATTTTTTTTTTTCTTATCTGAGGCTTCAAGACCTATGCAAGGGCCTGTGCTGCCAGTGACAACAGAGGAGTACTTTGAGGGTCTGCAAAGGAGATAGTTTTCGAATTTATGTGTGTTCATGTTTGTTGAGTAGAAATCTCTGTGTGGATCCCCAAACAAGCTGGACCTCTGAAAAATGTAGGGGAGGAAAAGACTTTTTATCTACCCATGCTCTGTTGTCTGGGAGCCTGTAGATTAAACTGACAAAAGACACATTAGCAAGAGGGGAAAAAAATGTTTATTCATGAGTACAAAATGAGGGTACCCAGGAAAGAGTAACTCAAAGGGTGTGATTAGACTCTGGGGCTTATACACCATCTTAAATGGTGAAGGGGAAGGGGGAAAAGGGCAGTGGGAAACCAGATGACTTTGTAGAAGGGGGATGGGTGGGAGAAAGGGCATTTATGGAAGATAAGTGGCTTTTCAGAGAGATAAATGGGCTTTTTAGGAGAACAGATGGGAGATAGGAGAGCCTTGAGTCTTGAGTCTGTTGGAATGTAGTGCCTACTTCTTGAGTTCTAGTCTCCAAAAGATTAGAGCTGTCCTCGTGGAAGGGATTTGTTATGGACAAGTGAAGTCTTTGGAGAGACACTGCTTTTAGGAAGATGAGGGATTTCAGGAACTCAGATGCCTTCAGCTCAAAATAATTTTTATGCCACAGTGGCATATTTTGGGGTGGCATGTCCTAATACCCTTCAAAAAGGACTAAATCATTTGAACATTATAAAGAATAACAAACTTTTAAAATACGCAAAGGATAGTTTCCTGTTCCTTTTGAAGAAAATTGTAATTCTCTTTAAGAAAGTTGAATTTAAAAAAGAACCCAAATATCCCCTGATCTCCCCAGAAAGCCAACCATAATTAATTTTAACACCAAATATATTTCACTCCAGTGGATTGTGGATGAAGCAGCTTTGTGATCTTGGAATTCCCTTTACTGTGAAACCATAGCCAGTAACAGGAATAAATTCTTGTTAGTGGACCTTGACTGGTGTCTCTCATTGATCAATTCCCTGCTGCCTCCTGCCACGGCAGGGAGAGGGTGCTGGTGGCCCACATGGCACACTGGTATAGGGAATGAGCATGTAGTCCATGTGCCTGATAAAAGCTTAGTTTCTTGCTTTTTAATTTTTCTTTCTACTTTCTGATGTTAAGTGTGCAGTCACTAACATCTACTTGATGACTTCTTGGATTGGTTTAGTCTCTACTGAGGGCTGGATGTATAATATTTTTTTTTTAATATGAAAGGTAAACTTAATCAAGTTAATTGTGTGCCTGTGGACCAGGAAAAGACAAAAGATGAGTTCACTAAACCCCAATGAAGTGGAAAATATTTGTATTTTTTTTTTTTTTTTAATAACCAAGCCCTAGAGCCTGTGGGGACCCTTGGTTTTTATTCTTTGCTACAGCAGGTACTCAACAGTGGGTTTGGAATAGTCTCTTTGTTCTGTGGCCAATTAGGTTTTCCTACTGGTGGCAGATGGCAATTTGTTTTTGAATTGGCCTGGACAGGGATACCTTCCCCCCCTGCCCCCCCCCCCTGGCTATGGTGATGATTTTGGGAAGACAAGCCTCCGTAGAATGTTAATTCTGGCAGGTTAGATTTTTCATGTAATCCTAATTGGAAGAATCAGGAAAAATGACTGTAAGTTGGCCAATAAATACTTCCCACAGGGGAAAGATCTACTTGGAATTGTTGCTAATGATGTCAAGCCTCTTCTGTAGCTGATGACTGTTATAAATTCTGACTTCTCTCTTGTGCCTTATCCCGGTAGATACGCTTTGAAGACCTTCCTCCCTGTGCTACCACCAGGCCCCTAAACATTCTTGCATAGCTGCTATTTTATATTTATGTATCCTTGATGGCTCTCCTGAGCCAATAACAGCATCTGCTCCCACAGTTTGTAGGGCATTAAAGCGAGAGTCCTCTTGGTTCTCTATGATCTATGACGGACACTTCTTATTGACTGCATTTTAATCAGGTTCCCTCTTCCCTTCCTCTGAGTAGAGGTGTTTTCTCATCGTGCCATGGACAGATAGATGCCCTCATGAGTTTTGTTCATAAATTCATAAGAGCATTCATTTACAGTTATGAAATAATACACTATGTTTTCCTAGTCAGATTTGTTTCTATCAAAAGGGGAAGGTTTGTTATTTGTGAAGGACCGAATTGGTTCTGTTCTCTGTTCGAACACGGAATGACACTTTGGCAGTGCCTCTACGTGTGTGTTTGTTCAATTTCAGATAAGAGGACATTTATCTATTACGTAGCTTAGGCCACATAAAAAGTTTTAGATAAAACAATTTTGTAGATCCAAGCTGTGCTTTGAAACGATCATTTTATAGGAATTTTATTTCTGAAGTGACATTCATAACCTCATATTAAATGCCTTCTTATGAAGTTATCTCACAGCACTGAAGAAAGAAATCAGAGAAAGAAATTATTTAAATTTACCCAAATCTATCATTAATCTAAGGGCCGTGGTATAGGTATTGCTGTGGAGTTTTATATATAATGAAGGAATATGAAAATATTCAACTTAGAAATTATCTTGGAGTAGTGTTGTAGACTGAATATCTGTGTCTCCTCTCCACCCCTATTTATATGTTGAAATCCTAACCTCCAGTGTGACGGTATGAGAAGGTAGGGCCTTTGGGAGTTAATTAGGTCACAAGGGTAGAGTCCCTCCTGAATGGCAATAGTGTCCTCGGAAGAGGGATCCCAGAGTGGCCTCTTTCGCCCTCTTATCTGCTGTGTGAGGCCATAACAAGACAGGAGTTGCTTCCAAGAAAAGGCCTCCCCAACAACGTGACCACACTGAAAGAAGCCCTGGTCTCAGACTTCTAGTCTCCAGAACTGTGAAAAAATAAATTTCTGTAGGATATCCAGTCTGTGGTTCTTTGTCGAGTAGCCTGAACTGACTGGGACAAGTGGTGTTTCCCTAGGTTTTTCACAGAACAGTTGTTGAAAGAACTGTCCATAGCTTTAAAGAAAAAAGGCTGTGAGGAGAAAACATCGTCTAAGAGATTTATGAAGCAGGTTAAAAAAAAATGTTAGATTTTCTTTTTTTTTTTTTTTAATTTTTTTTTAAAGATTTTATTTATTTGACAGAGAGAGATCACAAGTAGGCAGAGAGGCAGGCAGAGGGAGAGAGGAGGAAGCAGGTTCCCTGCTAAGCAGAGAGCCCGATGTGGGACTCGATCCCAGGACCCTGAGATCATGACCTGAGCCGAAGGCAGCGGCTTAACCCACTGAGCCACCCAGGCGCCCCTAGATTTTCTTTATTAAAAGATTTCACACATCCTTTAAGATGTTAATGTGGGCTGGAGTCTCCAAGAGGCAGTTATGTTACATTGTGCTTCTTCCCAAGTTTATTTGACAAATTAATGTTTTAAAAATTTTAAACAAATTTGATTTTTTCCCCAACATGTTTTGTGGGGCTCATGTGTAGCCAAACCACATGGGAAAGTGCTGGCATAGTGTGGCACCTTAGTTCTTATGTAGAAGATAGTGGCATCCAGAAGAGAGAAGTGGCATTCCTAAGATTACCAGAGAAGTGGCATTCCTAAGATTACCAGGTGATGAAGAGTCAAAACTGGAACTAAGCACCCCATGTCTTTTTTCTTTCCATGATTCCACACTGGCTCCACCTGGTTAAACTTTCAATGTGAAGACCACTCTTAGAGTAGGTCCTATGTACTTTCTCTTTTTATGCTTTTTTTTTTTTGGCAATATACATTTAAAAAGTAAACTTTACTTTTTATTTTTTATTTTTTTAAAGATTTTATTTATTAATTTGACAGAGAGAAATCACAAGCAGATGGAGAGGAGGCAGAGAGAGAGAGAGGGAAACAGGCTCCCCGCAGAGCAGAGAGCCCGATGCGGGACTCGATCCTAGGACCCTGAGATCATGACCTGAGCCGAAGGCAGCAGCTTAACCCACTGAGCCACCCAGGCGCCCCTATTTTTTATTTTTTTAAAGATTTTATTTATTTATTTGACAGAGGGAGATCACAAGTAGGCAGAGAGGCAGGCAGAGAGAGAGGAGGAAGCAGGCTCCCCACTGAGCAAAGAGCCCGATGCGGGGCTCCATCCCAGAACCCCGAGATCATGACCTGAGTCGAAGGCAGCGTCTTAACCCACTGAACCCAGGCGCCCCTAAACTTTACTTTTTAGAGCAGCTTAACGTTTATAGTGAAATTGAGGTCCTGTGTCCTTTTCCTTTGCATGCTTTTTGCAATATGAATTTCAAAGATAAACTATTTTCTAGAGCAGTTTTAGGTTTACAGCAAAACTGAGCAGATGGTACAGAGATTTCCCATATGCTCCCTTCCCCCACACATGCATAACCTACCCTGTTATCAACCCCCCCCACCCCCGCCAGTGGTACATTTGTTACAATGGATGGACCCACGTTAACACATCATTATCACCCAAAGTCCCTTGTTTACACAGGGATTCGCTCTTGGTGTACATCCTGTGGGTTTTGATAAATGTATAAGGACACGTATCCATCATCTAGTATCATACAGTGTAGTTTCCCTGCCCTAAAAATCCTCTGTTCTTTTCTCATTCATCCTTCCTTCCTTGTCAACCCTGGCAGCCATTGGTCCTTTATTGTCTGTGTAGCTATACCTTTTCCCAGATTGTCACATAGTTGGAATCATGTAGTACGTAGTTGTATGGGAGGAAAAACTCAACTTTTTCCTTTCTGCCCCCCTAGTTCTCTAGCTGGGACCTATAAATTAGACTTACAAAACAAATTATCAAGAAAACAAAAGTGTTTTAATATCACATATCATGCATTCACATGGGAACACTCCCAGGTAAATTCAAAGGGATGGTTCAGACTTGGGCTTGTACAGGGTCTTAACAAAAAGAACAGACCATTTTTTAGAGAAGTAATCAGACAAAGGATTAAGATTTAGAGTTTTTAGGGTGGCAGACTGTGGGAGGGCAAATGTATGGGGAAATCAATGGAAGATAAAGGCTGGTTTTAGCAAGGTCTTTTTTTTTTTTTTTTTAAGATTTTATTTATTTATTTGACAGAGAGAGATCACAAGTAGGCAGAGAGTTAGGCAGAGAGAGAAGGGGAAGCAGGCTCCCCGCTGAGCAGAGAGCCCGATTCGGGGCTCTATCCCAGGACACTGAGATCATGACCTGAGCCGAAGGCAGTGGCTTAATCCACTGAGCCACCCAGGTGCCCCTGGCTTTAGCAAGGTTTGTTACATAGTTTCCTCTGGTGCCATCTGTAGTTGATTCTGGTGATTAACTGTGTGGTTTCTGATAGGGAGGAGGCAAGGGCATCTTTACGAGGCCATCTTTATAAATTTATGTCCTGTTTTTAAGCAAGTAAGGAAAGGGCAGAGAACTTTCTTGAATCTCCTACTTTTTTTTTTTTTTAAGATTTTATTTATTAATTTGACAGAGAGAAATCACAAGTAGATGGAGAGGCAGGCAGAGAGAGAGAGATAGGGAAGCATGCTCCCTGCTGAGCAGAGAGCCGGACTCGGGACTTGATCCCAGGACCCTGAGATCATGACCCGAGCCAAAGGCAGCAGCTTAACCCACTGAGCCACCCAGGCACCCTTGAATCTCCTACTTAATTGTCTTTAGCTCAAAATAATCCTTAGGCCAAAGTGGCACATTTTGGATGGAATATTCTGCTACCCTTCATAGTCTTTTCAGACTGGCTTCTTTTTCTCAGTACTATGCATTTCATGATCTCCCATGTATTTTCATGCCTTGACAGCTCATCTCCTTTTAGCTCTGAATAATATTTTAAAAAATTTGTTCACCTGCTGAAGGACATCTTGGTTGCTCCCAATCTTTGGCAATTATGAATAAAGCTGCTGCAAACATTCGCGTGCAGATTTTTGCATGGAAGTAAGTTTTCAGCTCATTTGAGTAAATGCCAAGGAGTACAATTGCTGGATTTTATGGGAAGAGTATATTTAGCTTTGTGAGAAACTGCCAAATTGTCTTCCAAAGTGGCTGTACCGTTTTGTATTTCTACCACTAGGCAATGAGAGTTCATGTTCCCCATCCACATTAGCATTAAGTGGTGTCTAATAGAAGGATTTATTTAACAGATGTATAGTTCCTTATACTTTTTAAGTTTATTTTTTCTAATATGGTTTTAACATTTAAATAAAATAGAAGTCTTTTTTATTTTTTAAATATTTTATTTATTTATTTGACAGAGAGAGAGAGAGCACAAGCAGGGGAAGAGCAGAGGGAGAGGCAGAGGGAGAGGAAGAACCAGGCTCCCCGCAAAGCAGGAGAAGCCCGATATGGGACTGCATCCCAGGACTCTGGGATCATGACCTGAGCCGAAGGCAGTGGCTTAACCAACTGAGCCACCCACACACCCCAAAATAGAAGTCTTTTAAGGAAAAAAAAAGTCAATCTATTATATTCAGTTCTTCCCAATCCCCAGTCTTGTTCTCAGAGGCAAACACATTTAACTCTCACCTTTTTCTTTTGCTATCTGCCTCCATATTTTAGAGTTACGCTGTATTGTCTTAATTTATTAATTCTATACATTAACTGTTCATTTGCTATTATGAGGGATGATAATTTAACACTTTGATACTTTTCCTCAGCATAATTTCATTGCTCAGTTTCTCCACGTGTGTATTTTTTTGTACACTTTTTTTTAATGTATCCTGAAGTTCATAATTGCATAGCTTTTTTCATTTGTTTTGTTTCATATGTACATAGAAGTATATTAAAATATACAAATATATTTATATACATATGAGTAAGATATAAATACAAATATGCGTATGAATAAGAAGGAATAACGGAGGGAGTTGGAGGGAGGGAGAAAGAAAGAGAGAAAATATCTCAATATAATTTTGCTCATAGACAGGCTTATCAGATATTTTGTTAAGACCTCTTTTTCTGGGGTGCCTGGGTGGCTCAGTGGGTTAAAGCCTCTGCCTTCGGCTCAGGTCATGATCTCAGGGTCCTGGGATCGAGCCCTGCGTCGGGCTCTCTGCTCAGCGGGGAGCCTGCTTCCTCCTCTCTCTCTCTCTCTGCCTGCCTCTCTGCCTACTTGTGATCCCTGGCTGTCAAATAAATAAATAAAATTTAAAAAAAAAAAAGGACCTCTTTTTCTTTGGAGACTTTTCTTGAGCACACAAATTTCCAGTCTCTATCTCTAGGCCTGTTGCATGTAGTCCTATTTTCTGGGAATATTCTTTGTCAGCCTTTTAGATTCATTTCATGGATACGTTGTTTCTTGGTTTACTTCTTATTTGATGAAGAGCATTCTTTTTTTTTTTAAAGATTTTATTTATTTATTTGACAAACAGAGACCATAAGTAGGCAGAGGGAGAGGAAGGGAAGCAGGCTCCCTGATGAGCTGAGACACCCCCCCGCCCCATGCGGGGCTTGATTCCAGGACCCTGGGATCGTGACCTGAGCAGAAGGCAGAGGCTTTAACCCACTGAGCCACCCAGGCACCCTGATGAAGAACATTCTTAACATATCTACTATCTTAAATTTACTATTGTACTTGATTAATATTTTGACTAAGTATAGAAATCAGGTTGAAGGTAATTTTCCCTCAGAATTTTAAAATTATTGCTTCCAGATTCCCTTGTGGTTTTTGAGAAGTCTAATTTAGTCATTCTAAAGTTCTCTCTCTTTTTTTTTTTTTTTTAAGATTTATTTATTTACTTATTAGACAGAGATCACAAGCAGGCAGAGAGGCAGGCAGAGAGAGAGGAGGAAGCAGGCTCCCCACTGAGCAGAGAGCCCAATGTGAGGCTTGATCCCAGGACCCTGGGATCATGACCTGAGCCAAAGGCAGAGGCCTTAACCCACTGAGCCACCCAGGCACCCCTAAAGTTCCCTTTTATGAGTGACCTTTTATATGTTTTGTTCTTTCTGAAAGCTTTTATAATCTTCTCCTTAATCTTGGTGCTCTGGAATTTCACAATAGTAATGCCTTTATTGTGGGTCTTTTCTCATTTTCTTGTTTGACTCTTGGTAGCCTTTTCCAATCCCTGGATTCATGTTCTTCATGAGTGACAATCTTCGCTCATATTTTTTTTTTTTGTATATTTGTTTAATAGTGGTAAAAGACACATAACATAATATTTATCATCTTAACCATTTTTAAGTGTACTGTTCAGGCCTTCAGCTGATTAGATGAGGCCTACCCACATTTTGCAGGATAATCCGCTTTACTCAAAGTCTGCTGGTTTAATTGTTAATCTCATCTAAAAAAATACCTTCACAGCAACATCTAAACTGATGTTTGACCAAATATCTGGGCACCATGACTAGCTAAGTGGGCATATAAAATTAATCATTGCTGTTAGATAGAATCATACAGTGTTTGCCCTTTTGTGACTGGCTGATTTTACTTAGCATCATGTTAGGAAGGTTCTTGTATGTTATGACATGTGTCAGGATTTCCTTCCTTTTTAGGACTCAATAATATTCCATTGTATGTACATACCACTTTTTATTTATCTGTTCATCTGTCTATGGACACGTGGGTTGCTTCCACCGGTTGGCTGTTACCAATAATGTTGCCATCAATCTGGAGGTACAAATATCTCTTGGAGTCCTTGATTCTAAGGCTTTCGGTGTATAGACCCAGAACTGGAATTTCTGAATCCCATGGCTCTCACTTGTTTTTCATTTGAAATCCTGTTAGTTGGATCTTAAAATTCTTAGATTGATTCTTTAATTTTTTTTTTTTTTTTTTTTTTTACCTTTTTTCTTGTCTCATGTGACTTTCTTTTTTATTCTACTTTTTGGAAGTTTTCCTTCACTGTGGGTTTCAATTCGTTTCCCATTCCAGTTTTCCTCCCTTCCTCCTCCTTTCCTTCACTACTTCCTTCCTTGTCTCTCTCCATGCCTCCGTTCCTCCTTCCTTCTCATTTCCTTCTTGAAGTTCAGCTGTCTCTCTCTCTTGTTGAACAAGCATTGCTTTGGAATTAAACCATGGAGCAGTTTATTTTTGTCTACTACTCTCCTTTTGTTATTTTGTGGGGCTGGTTTTTGTTCTTTGCCCTCGAACGAGATTTAACACCATAACTTTCTCACATTTTCAGATAACCAAGGATGCTTTCTTTCCCATTGCATGTAATAGTTAAATAATTAATCTTGACTTAAAGTTAAATCTCATTTTCTTCAGCGTAGGCTACTGGAGATGTGAAGTGTGAATCAGAAAAGGGAGAGTACAGCCTGCTTCTTTTCTCTTTCTACCTGACACTTTGATTCCTTCTGTCCCCTCATTCTAATAACACTTCCTGATCTCTATCCCCTCCAGGATAGGAATCCTGTAAATAGAAAGAGAAGGAATCAGAGACCTGTCTGTAATGACAGTAGGGCCAAAGTGTGTGGTTTCTTATGTGAGTCATTATTTTCTTCTTCTTCTTCTTCTTCTTCTTTTTTTTTTTTTTTAAGATTTTATTTATTTATTTGACAGACAGAGATCACAAGTAGGCAGAGAGGCAGGCAGAGAGAGAGGAGGAAGCAGGCTCCCTGCAGAGCAGAGAGCCCAATGTGGGGCTTGATCCCAAGACCCTGGGATCGTGACCTGAGCGGAAGGCAGAGGCTTTCCTCTGCCTCTGAGTCACCCAGGCACCCCAGGAGTCATTATTTTCTAAACTGGTTTATATATTTTACAACCCCATTAACAGATATGAAATGGTAGTATTTAATGCAGTCATAATACATCATTTCAGTTATGTTTATATAAGCGCCTTCTGAGAGCCCTTCCACAGTAGCCCACCTGTCTCCAACAGGGCTGACCTCGTCCTCATCCCATACCTCTGCTTGTGCTTCTGTTGTGCTCCTAACAGGCTACGTTAGAATCATCTATTGGCTTCTGTTCCCCTCTTAAACAATAAGCTCCTTGAGGGAGCTCATTATTTCCCCAGTGCCCAGATTATAGTGTTATTCAGTACATTTCTATTAAATTGAACAGACAGAATTGAAATAGTAGAAGATCAAAGATTCAGAGATTCAGCAAGAATCCCCCTAAGTGAGGACTGATTCCAGAAGAGAAGCTGTTTGTCTGTCTGACATCTCTTATCCGTGATGATGACCTCGGGTCCCCTCCTTTCCTCCTACTTACGTGAGTAGGGAAGGGAGCTACCATTTATTTCTGTTGTCAGCCCAGGGCCACCTCCACCCAGCAGGTGTTAGACAACAGTGCCAAAACCATTTTCCTCTTCATAAGGAAATTCTGGTTACCTTGATCATGCTTGGATACCTACAGGATTGCTGGAACCTGACCTCCAGATACCCAGGGAATTGCCATATTGTGAATAAAATCAGTCTGAAAAAAAAAAAAAAAAGATAATGAGATAGGCTTGTTTGTAAATATTTGGTTCACCTTTTTGAGAGACACATCTTTAAGCTATAAAACTGTACAGTATGTTTTATGGGTTTTATCTTCCTTCCTAGCTCTATAAAACCAGAGTTTTATTGGTGTGAGCCCTCTGTGTGAAATAAATGATAGATAAGCAGATGATCATTTTATTTCATGGTTGAGACAAAATGTGCTGGGCTTTATTGCACCTAATCCCCCACTGGAAGAAGAGTTTTAAAGTGCATAGTAGTTAATTCTGTTTGACAGATATGAGCTATAAACATGTTTTCATCTGCTTTCTCTCCTTATTAAATTAGAAATTTTCAGTGATTATAGGTTTTTTACTTCCCTTGTGGGGAATTTGAAAATAATTTTTTATATCTATTTTGCAGATGCAGTGGTGATGTCCTAGAATGACCTGGGATATAATAGTAATTAGTTTCAGCATATTACTGCCGTCGGTGTAAATGGCATTTTTTGGCTTAGAATCCAAAGGTTAGCCATCTTTATCATTGTCAAAGCGGTGATTCCTGGTCACCCCAACCAGAAGAGAACTCTTCCAGGTTGGCACTAACTTACCACTCTTTGTCTAGACTGAGTAAATAGAATTCCTTTCACTTGGGGGGCCTGTGTGATAACATGGTGGATTCCTACCCTCTGTGTCTTTTCGTACCAAGTCTGACAGGTTATTATTGGTTTTGTGGAGCATTGAGCCTAAAAAGTGATGAGGCCACATCCAGACTGAATGTAAGTAAAGAGGTGCTACAATTGGCTAGAGATGCCTCCCCAGGTTCAGTTGTGGGGTTCCAGTAACAGCTCACGTTATGAGGTTGTGTAGATGTGCCGTGGGCGGGGAGCTGGAGACCACCCCTGAATTCATGAATTGTAGGACAGATGACGTTTCACAGGAACATCATGAGTCTAAAAGGTACCCATTAGGAATGTAGTCTCATCTCTCCCTTCTGAATTCCTCTAAGCCATTTTCCCAATCAAACCACTCACTCAGAGTGAAAAAACATACAGCCATGCTGGGACACCTTACGGCAGAAATGCTCTAGAGGAGAAAAGGCTCATGTTCAATGAACCTCTTACGGCAGGAGCCTCCACTCCATCCCAGAACACTTCACGAAGAGGGCAGTCCAGCAGATACAAGCTACCTAAAGATCAGGCCTTGGCTTGTAGGCCGTTGTGCCTAAAAGGGAGAGGGAGAGGAGAAAGGGACACAGAGAGGCTGTTTTGCAAAAGCAGGAGGATTAGTTTAAAGTTAGAATCTCAACTTGTTTTTCTTTGTTTCACTTTTCATTTTGATGTCTTAGGGAAGCATTGGTCGTTTATTGAACATCTGTCTCACAGAGAAATCCAACACAGATTTGACCTGTCAGTTCCAGTTTCATAAACATTTGCTCATAGGCAGACAAACCTAGTTTACCTGCAGGCTCATGACCCCATCTTTCATCATTTTATATTTCACTGAATAGCTTGTGGGTTTCCATCATCTTCCTGGTCTTTGTGCGCATTCTGCCCCCTTTCTCTAGAATGCCCTCTCTCCCCTGCTTGTTCTTCAAGCCACTCCTGAGCCCACTCAGTCTGCCCCACCTCTGCTGGCATGTGACAGCTTAGCTTACGCATTGGCTTTTCCAGGATCTCTTCCTTGGTTCACATTGTGGCATATGTTGGTTGCTTCCACACATCCTCCCTTCTTTCCATTGAGCAACACTCTGATTACTTTTAGCATCAAGGATGGCTGGGCTTCTTCCTGGACCCAGAGGTTGAATCTTTACTGGTTTAAGCCAATAGCAATAAATGTATTCCTCTTACCAGTGACTATTTTAGAAATAATCAAGTAACACAGTTCTTATTACCAACACAGGAGGGAAACTATTATTGTAGCTTCTGGGAAAGTGTATCTCACTTTTAAAAAGGGAAGCAAAGGGATATTCTCTCCTGTAGTGTGTTGTTGGTGAGAGAGTGACATGTGGAGCTATGGCAGCCACCTTGTGATCATGAGGGGACAAGTATGAGGGCAAAGGCCAATAGTTTGAGAATGGAAGAACAGGAAAATGGAAACAATTAGAATCCTGAAAATCACATGCAGGTACTGATTTAATTACCCTGGAACTGTCCTCCTGACAGTCTCCTTGATATAGAAGATAATAAATCCCTTTATTGTTTAATCTAGTTTAGATGGAGTTTCCTGTTACTTGTAGCTGAAATCATCCTTACATCCTTACATCATACACTTTATTTATATTTTCTTTAGAACCTTCTGCATTTTTCTATCATGCTTTCATTTTTAAAAACAGCTTTATTGAGGTATAATATACCTATCCTAAAGTTCACCCACATAGAGTATGCAATTCAATGGATTTTAGTATGTTTACTGTGTTGTGTAGCTATTACTACTATTTAATTTTAGAATATTTTATCCCCCCCCCCCCCAACAGGAACTCTGTGCCATATTAGCAGCCTCACCCCCATGCCATCAGCTCTGAGCACCATTAATCTACTTTCTGTCTCTATGGGTTTGCCTATGGTGGACATTTCATATGACTGCAGTCAAGTGATATAATGTATCTTTTGTGACTGTCTTCTTTCACTTAGCATAATCTTTTCTGCTTTCATCCACATTATAGCACATATTAATTCATTTATCACATTTTATTTATCCATTCATCAGCTGATAACCATTTGAGTTGTTTCCATTCTTTGGCTCTTAGAGATAATGCTTTCCAGCTCATTTGTGAACAGATTTTTAAAAAAATATTTTATTTATTTATTTTATATATTTAGAGAGATCACTAGTAGGCAGAGAGAGAGGGGGAAACAGGCTCCCCGCCAAGGAGAGCCCAACGTGGGGCTCGATCCCAGGATCATGAGACCACGACCTGAGTCGAAGGCCAAAGGCTCAACCCACCGAGCTACCCAGGTGTCCCTGTGTACAAATTTTTGTGTAGACAGGTGTTTTCCTTTTTCTTAGGTATATAGCTAGGAGTAGAATTGCCAAGTCATGTGTAACTTTATATTTAACATTTTGAGGTTCTACCAATCTGTTTCCCAAAGTGGCCGCACCATTTCATAGACCCTCCTGCAGTATAGGGCGATTCTACTTTCTTCACATCCTTGCCAACATTTGTTACTGTCTGTGTTTTTGTTGTTGTTTGCTTATTCTTTAAGCTGTGGTACTTGGGTGTAAAGTGGTACTTCACTTGGTTTTGATTTGCATCTCTCTGATGGCTAATGATGTTGAGTATATTTCCTGTCATGCTGTATTAGTTATTTTTCTGTGCCAGGCATCAGTGTTTACCATGTGCCAGATATGTAAGTACTGTAATATCAATGGACCTGAATCAAACTTATTTGCAAAGTGGGGATATAATGCTTATCTTAAGAGGTTTTGTAAGGACCAAGCAGTGGTTCACAGATCAAATATTAGAGAACAGGGGAATGGGCAGGCACAGTAGGTCCAGGTAGGGTACTGCACAGTCTACTATAGAACCAGCATCTATTAAGAGCTAACTTGGGATGCCTGGGTGGCTCAGTGGGTTAAAGCCTCTGCCTTAGGCTCAGGTCATGATCTCAGGGTCCTGGGATCGAGCCCCACATCGGGCTCTCTGCTCAGCAGGGAGCCTGCTTCCCCCCGTCTCTCTTCCTGCCTCTCTGCCTACTTGTAATCTTTGTCTGTCAAATAAATAAATAAAATCTTAAAAAAAAAAAAAAGAGAGAGAGAGAGCTACCTCTCTTTCAGTGGGGCCAGGCGTGGTGCTCAAAAATGTTCTGCATTTCCTCATTTAATCCTCACAACACTATGAAGAGATAGATAGCCTTTTGTGTATGAGTAAATTAAAGCTAAGAAACATTAATATATGAAATTACAGATAGTAAGAGAGAACCTGGATTAGAATCTTGCTGATTTACTCTAATATTTGATCTGTGAACCACTGTTATGAAACTGTGAAGGAGTTAGAAATAATAAAAGAAAAAGGAGCAGGAATTGTACAGAAGACCTCAAAGATTGAAAAGTTGAGGAAGTGTGAGAGGAGCAATGTAGCCAAACACAGAGGGAAAGTGAGTAAAAAAATTCAAGAAACAGCAAAATCTGTGGCTATAGTGTGATAGGAAAAAGTTCTTACTTGTAGCACCCTCCCAAACTCTTTTCTAATAAGGTTTTATCCTACAGATGGATCTTGTTTTAAGAGGTTAGCTGATGCAGGGGCACCTTAGTGGTTCAGTCTGTTAAGCATCTGCCTTCTGCTTGGGTCATGAGCCAGGGTCCTGGGATCAAGTCCCATGTTGGGCTCCCTGCTTGGCAGGAAGTCTGATCCTTCTTCTTCCTCAGCTGCTTTCTCTCTCTCTCAATTAATAAAATTAAAAAAAGTAAAAAAAAAAAAAAAAGGTTAGCTGATAAATGTAAAGATGAGAAGCAGACAGAAAATAAATTACAGGGGGTGGTGGCTGGGGAGGCTGGAGGGAAGAGAACAAAGCTGTCATTGATGATTGGTGGGATTAACACAGGTATGTAAGGTAGTTTTGTAATCAAAGGCAGTGAATGTATGTGAGTGTGTATGCATTCATATGTTGTACCACATGATGTTTAATGCAAATCTGCCTTAACAGCCTTCTCCAAGAAATCATGAAGTATCTATTTCTTTCCAGTATGATTGTGGAGGAAGGAGCTGGTCTCTTTTGGGAATAGTGAGTCCTGATTCAGAAGCCCAGATGTGCCAGGCAGGCAGTCTCCTGGGGTCACAGTGGTGTTCCTTTCCTGCTTCTAAAGGAAAACTCTGAAGAGAAGAAAAGACAAACTGAGAGCTTGTGCATATGTGTGTGAGGTTTTTTTATTGTTTGTTTGTTTTTGTTTGTTTTTGTTTTTAACAGAAATTATTCACCACAATAGAGCCAAAGAGAGAGTCAGCAAAGTGGTAAGGGGCAATGCAGTAGAAATCCCCAGAGCCAATTATTTCATATTTCACTGAACTGCTCTAAGAAACCCGAGAATTTCCTGTGTAGGAGGTTTCTGGTGTTGTTCCAGGACATATGTCTATTTCTGGGATCATTAGTGATTTCATTGGCTTCTAAGTCCTTTTTAATTTTTTGTTTTCACTGTGATTTCTAAAGACCTATTGTAGGGGAGCCCGGCTGGCTCAGTTGGTGGAACATGAGACTTTTGATCTCAGGGTTGTGAGTTTGAGCCCCACGTTGGGAGTGTAGATTACTTTAAAAAAAAGCAACAACAAAAAACTTCATCCATACATATGTATCAGCAGGAGGTGTCTGCCCCATAGCCCAGGATGAGGCTTGCAGCTCCAGGAAGAAAGGAGAGCAGCATGAAGACTAGTTCTGTGTCTCTTAGGTAGCTGTCCCTGCAGCCCCATTTAGTGTCACTGGCTTCCATCTTACAGGTGAGAACTGGGTTCCTCAGCCTCTCCTGGCTTCAACGAGGGTATGAGAAAGTACACCTTTTCGGTGTCCAGCCTCCTTGGTAGAGGATACAGGAGAGCAAGGATTCACTGTCTAAAATCAGAGGATAGTTCAGCACAGAAGTTTGAAGTCTCAGAATTTAGAGAAACCAGCCATCATGAAGGTGGGGGTGTGGGAAATAATTGAAGAGGGGTTATTGTTGGAAATACACATAATAGTGAGCACTCAAAGTGCCACGGCTAATCCTGCCCCCACAGGAAAGTTTAGTCTCTGGAAACCTTGTGTGGGACAGTCAAGACCACGTGAGACCTGCATTCTGAATTGTGGCACCCTCATTCCCTTTCTCCCACGCTAGCCCCAGCATCCTGGAACCAGGTGGATGTATCCTAGAAAGGAAATGAAGGATTCTTCCCTGGGGAAATGAAGAGTCCTTGACAAAAGACTTACAGACACTGTCATTTGGGTTTTAACTTCTCTGTTGCCTCTCTGCCTCTGTGCAAACATCCCTGAGTCACTGCTCCAAAGCTGGGAGTAAGGATAGTTGCCTTCTCTTATAGTGATGCCTCTGCTTTATGAGCTGTGCAGTGGGTGGAGAAGTAGCATGGTCTTCTTGGGTTTGCCTCTTATGACATGGAACTGCAGCCTTTTGAGTGGGTGAAGGCAATAGGGCCTCAGTATTCTTGGCCTACTGTGCTTGGGGTAGAGCCTTCAACCCATGGGTGTGTGCTGGGTGGAGGAAGGTAGTTCTCAACCCATTGGCTGCACTTACCTAGAACTGAGGCAGTGTGGCCTTCCTGCTGAGATGCTATAGCTTGACCGGGAACTGGAGAGCCAGGGAGCCCTACATTCTTGGCCCTATTCATCCAGAGAGGAACTTTAATTCATGCTCTGTTGGGGGATCCAGGAGGGAGTATAATGAGGCACCAAGAATACAAGAGCTCCTGCCTCCAGGGGTCCCAAACAGACCAGGTTTGGCCACTCATCACGGATAAAATCCAAAGACTGAAATTTCTTTCAGCGAGGCCAACACTGGGAAGGCAGTGGATTAGTATCTCAAAGTTCTTCTCGGAAGTGCTAAAAATACTTCTAGGTTTCTGTAAGTTAGGCAGTAAAGGTCAGCTCTGGTCATGGTGTTGGGGCCAATCATGCGAGATCTAGCTGGTATCAGGGCAGTTGTTACTGCTTGAGGGAGTAGTTTCCAATCCCCTAGGTCTTTTGCCCGAGTTAAGGGATAAACTGGAAAGAAGAAAAAAATCAAAGTACAGATGGAGGTCAAAATGGAGGTTGTTAAGGTAACAACTGGGTCTTCTTTTTTAGGAGCAAGTCAGGGCTTAAGTGCCACAGGTGCTCACTGTTCTTGAGAGAACTTAATAGATTTTTGAATAAATCTTTTTTCATTTTCTGTATTCCCTTCGGGCAATTTTAAGAAACTTCAAATGGTTATATTTTTGTAATTTTTACCTGTTAATGTGGAAGAGGCATAGAGGCAGTTTATTTTTATGTAGGAGACGTAGAACTCTGAACCTGAGTTCCTCTGCCTGCCTCCAGTCTTGGAAGTCATTGGTCAGCTAGTGTAGATGGGTCAGAGTTCAGTTACATACTTAATGGACCTAATTCCAGTGTGTGGAGGGCAATTTTCCCTCCACACCACAAGCAATGCTCAGGACATGAGCTGGGTGTCCTACAAATCAACTTTAATTGTGAGACTGACGCAGGCAGGCTCAGTCCTAGAACTCAGGGGAGGGTCCCACAGGATGTGACCAGCCAGGAGGATCATTGACTTCATACAGGTTTGAAATCAGAACATGAGGGAGAGAAAGTGAAAAGAGTATATTGAATAGCATAAGTGACAGTCAGAAAATAGTGGAGTGTCTGGGAGATTCAGAAAGAAAAGGGGAATGAGTCTTGTCATTGCTTGGAGTTAGGGGTTTATATTGCCGAAGGGTCTAGAGTATGTGTTCCTTCAGGTATCCAGAATAAGGTCCGATCAAAGGCGAGTGCCAGGTGAACAATAGGTGTTATTGTATAAATTGCTGAAGGTCAGGGAATCGATGCCAGTGTCAGTTGAGATCTGCTTGAAGCTCATGTTCAGGACCTGGCTGTTCTTGGATGTTACTAGGTATCTGGAGCCTGGGACAAAACTTCAGAGAATGATTAACTTTCTTGCTTTCCCCTTGAAGTGGGAACAGAGATTCTCTGGCTTATTAAATGAGGCCTAACAGCAACAGAGCAGAGACAGAGCCTTTCTAAAATGGGAATCTCTGGGTGTCTGGGTGGCTCACTTGGTTGAGCAACTGCCTTTGGTTCAGGTCATGATCCCGGAACCCGGGATCGAGTCCCACATGTGGCTCCCAACTCCACGGGGAGTCTGCCTTTCCCTCCGACCCTCTCTCCTCTCATGCCCTCTTTCACTGTCTCTCTCTCAAATAAATAAATAAAATCTCTCTCTCTTTTTTTTTTTTTTTAAAGATTTTATTTATTTATTTGACAGGGAGAGAGATCATAAGTAGAGAGAGAGGCAGGCAGAGAGGCAGGCAGAGAGAGAGGGGGAAGCAGGCTCCCCGCTGAGCAGAGAGCCCGATATGGGGCTGGATTCCAGGACCCTGAGATCATGACCTGAGCCGAAGGCAGAGGCTTTAACCGACTGAGCCACCCAGGCGCCCCATAAATAAATAAAATCTTAAAAAAAATAAAAGGGGAATCCCTTCCACTTTGCTACTTCAACACTGTCTACCTGGAAGTGGCATCTGGTTGAGGCTCAGAAGACTCCTCTCCACTTCACAGGCAAAATTCCAAGGGCAGGTGTTACCTGTGCTTCTGACTGGCTACCAGTCAGAGGTTCCCATGACCCTCTCTTTGGGTGGGATTAATTTACTAGAGTGGCTCAGAGAGAACTCCGACATTTCACTAACAAGATCACCCATCCATAGTATAAGAGGATGTAATTCAGGAGCAGTTGGGTAGAAAAGATGTGTAGGGCAAGGAAGGGAGAAGGGGTGAGGAAGGTCCACTCTCCAGATGCACTACTCTACCCAGATAACCACATACTCAGCAGCCTAGAAGCTCTCTGGACCCCTTCCTTTTGAGTTTTTGTGGAGGCTTCATTATGTAATCACGATTGATTAAATCATTGGCCACTGGTGTTTGGTTCAACCTCTGCTCTTTTCCCCTCTTTGGAGATGGGGGTAGGTAGGACTGAAAATTCCAATTCTTTAATCATAGGATTGGCTCCCCTCGCCCAGAGTCCAGTTGCCAGCCTTTGGTGCTTTCCAAGTCATCTCATTAACATAAAATCAAAACATCTCATTAACAAAAGACACCTGTACTGTTATCACACTGGAAATTCCATGGCTTTTAAGGAGCTTGGTGTCAGAAATAGGGGTGAAGACCAAATATATATTTCTGACAAGTATATATTTCTATTTCTTCTTTCACTGTTTTACTGGCTAACAATAATTTTGTCTTCGCTTATGTTAATTGTCCCCTGTCTTGAGTCTTACTCACAAAACGCTACTGGCCAAAGTTGGTCCCAGGACAGCAAACCAAGACTTAATTGCCCTTTTAAACCGCCCCTGCTTCCCCCAAGAGTGGAATTTTAAATCAATCAGTCTGGAATTTCCTGGTCAGCACTAGTGAGTTAAACTGCTTGATAAGACCCGGTCCTTTTTCACTAAGGGAAGGTAACCTTGCCTGAAATCTTTTATTTTCTTTTGTTCATTACCTCCTCATCCTGTCCTGTTTCTACCTATAAAATCATTCCATTTTGGACCCCTTCTGGGAGCTTCTCTTTTTACTTGCTAGATGGGTTGCTGCTTTATTCATGAAGTGTTGAATAAAGTCAATTAGGTCTTTAAATTTACTCAGTTGAATTTGGTTTTCTAACACTCTCTCAAGAAAGTTCTGTCTTTGTCAGTCTACTTCCAGGCTTTACATTTACCTAGAACTGGGAAAACTGGTGAGAAAGGCAAGTCCAGAAAGACTTTGGTGGAGATGGTAATGAAGAATGGAGAATGAAGGTGTGGAGGGCGACACATCCAGGTGGTTGGGGTAGAGGAGGGGAGAGTGTGGGTAGGGCATGAAAGATTTAGGGGAAAGGAGAAAAGAGATTGAAGAAGTTAGAAGTTATTAGGGGTGCCCAGGTGGCTCAGTCAGTTAAGAGTCTGCCTTTTACTCAGGTCATGATCCCAGAGTCCTGGGATCTAGCCCCATGTCAGACTCCCGGCTCAACAAGGGAGTCTGCTTCTCCCTCTTCCTCTGCCCCTCCCCCTCCTTGTGTGCACATGCTCTCTCTTTCTCAAATAAATAAATAAATAAAATCTTAAAAAAAAGAGTTTGATCTAGAGTTATGGATGTATATCCTATTATGTTCCTTGAGAAGTATAAGAAAAGTTTGTAACACTGTTCTAATTCTGTTTTGCTGATGGGTCATATTCCCCTATATGCTAATCCATGCAAAGATTGGTCCATGAAGAGCCCTTATTATTATATTTTAACAAATAAATATTAAATATACCTCTCCCCCTGGTTTCATATTAGATTTCTTCTTAGGGGAACTGACTATGAAGGATGCTGATATTTATGTCAGACTGAGAAGGAACGGGAAAGAATCAAATCCTGTCTTAAAAGCATCTGATTGACCTTTGATTCTTTTTCTCATTAAAAAGGTGTAAAACTTATAAAACTTAAGTATTTTCATTCGATTTACATAGTCATTTCTGTAATTATATAACGTTTGTTTCTTTAACGACTGTAAAAATGCAGGGTCCTGAATTACCACTCCAGCTTATAGAATTCTAACCAAAGGATATGCAGTGGCATTCTGCCCTTCTTCCTCAAAAGAATAAATGCCATCTAAGGAGTAAATCACTGAGGATTTCCCTGGGTTATGTCACTGGCTTATGAGGAGACTGGATATCGGGAAAGGATAACCACTGTGAAGAACTCTTCCTAGGGGTGCCTGGGTGGCTCAGTGGGTTAAAGCCTTTGCCTTTGGCTCAGGTCATGATCCCAGAGTCCTGGGATCAAGCCCCGCATCGGGCTCTCTGCTCCGCGGGGAGCCTGCTTCCTCCTCTCTCTGCCTGCCTCTCTGCTTACTTGTGATCGCTCTCTGTCAAATAAATAAATAAACTCTTAAAAAAAAAAAGAACTCTTCCTACTTTACAGCTGAGGATGGTGTTGTTCCAAAAGTGTGGGAGTGTCGGGGGGAGAGCAGTGAGGGAGGTGCCCATGGGACATCTAGGTGGGTGTCGGGTGAGCAGGTAGATAATAGATTGGGCCTTCCGGATGTTTGAGTGGATGATACTGATTTTTTTTTTTAAATGATACTGATTTTGAAGTCAGTAATGTAATGATAGATATAATATACAGGGAAATAAATATGATGATCAAGCAAGAAAGTGAATCTGTGGTAGAGGAGTTGTCAGGGCACAAGACAGTGTGCAGAAAGGAATAGGAACTCTGGGAGGGAAGAAGTTCTGGAGAGGGAAAATGGTTGATAGTATCTAATTCTAAAACAAGGTTAATAAAACAACACCGAACCGGAAAAGTACTGTGGCCATTTAAACCTTGATTGAGTGTTGAGTGAATGGATTTGGTGGCCAAGAGGTTATTATTGGCCATGTTTGTGGACAGTGGGTAGTAGTTTGCTCTAGGCTGAGGTGTGAATTAGAGGCAAGGAAGCTGACAGATGGAATGTAATCTACTTCAAAAACTTGAAGGAAAAGAAAGGGAAAGCTAGACCATCAGCTCATCTATGTGAATTTGAGCTCCAGGGGAGCAGCATTAATGTCTTTCATTTTTTGATGAAAAGTGAGTTCCCCATACTCCGTATATTCTGACCTAGTAAATAAGGACTGAATAAATCTGTTAGAGGAAAGGAAATCTGAGGGGTTAGGGAGTTGAGGGTATAGGCATGAGAACAGTTTAAATGATTTAGTCTGTCCTGCTCCTTATTTTCTCATTTCTCCAGACTCAAACCCTTGTTTTTGTTTTTGTTTTTTTTTTTTCAACCCTTGTTTGGTTCTACTATACTTAATAGACATTTACAGGTTAGGAGGCCTCTGGTTGTTGCCAGAGTGTTGTCTATATCCAAAAGTGATGGTTTAGAAATCATTCCAAGGTACATATGGAGAGTACTATGAATTTAGCCTCTCAATATGTATGCATTTTGATCACTTGGAAGTCTAAGAGAAATTCTCTGTGAAATGGTTACTTCCTAGGACCTCCTCCTCTTGCCTGACCCTCACCATAAAATAATCAGCTCTACTGAATTCTTCATTTACTTCAACTGTTAGTTCCACTAGCTCTCCACATTTAACCAAATTGTTTCCTATTTAAATTATGTTTGGTTGGTCTTAAATGGGAGGTTCTCAACTCTGCACGTTAAAGTCACCTGGAGAGATTTAAAAAATACTGATGGCCAGCTTGTATCTAAAACTAGTAAAATCAGAATCTTTCAGCATAGTGACTGGGTACTGGTATTATTTAAAGCCCCCTCAAAGATGCTGATGTTTAGTATTGAGGGCTATTTTTCAAAATCCTCACGGGATTCCCAATGCCAGGCAAATGAATTGAGTTGGCTACGCCCAGCTGTCAGGCAGGAGCATCCCTTAGTGGGGAGGATGAGCTTGCTTTTTTTTTTTTTTTAAGAGCAGAATCAACACTCTCAGAATGCAATTGTTATATTGACCTCAACTTAATAGACTGCTTCGAAGAAGCGGAGCTCCTGGCACAAGGTATTCCTGCCTGAATAGCTCTTTGGCTTCCTGTATCTCTCCTGTCTTCTGGACAATCCTTTGTACTGTATCAGCTGTGTTCTAGGGCAATACTATTCAAACTTAAAACTTTTTTTTTTTTTTAAGAACATTCTTTCCAAATGAATTTCCATGCAGAAACTGAATGTAGAAGTGGATAAAAGTATAATTTCTCTAGTTGAGCCAGGGATGTGAGAGAATTTCCCTTCTTGGCTATTGCCTCCTCTTTGAAGAGGAAAAATCTCTGTCCTAAGATGGCTGACCCAGCCAACAGGGGAGTCCCCATCCCTGCTCCAGGGCTCTTCCGGGTTTTTCTTTCTGTTCCGCTCCCCGCCCCACCCCCCTCACAAAAAATGCCAAGTATGTGGAAGTAGAATTGTATAAATTACCCACCCCCGCTTGTGCTTGGGGCTCAGACCTTTGGAGATCATCTCCTCTAAGTGGATGTTAAATAAACTTCCTATCCTCCAAGATCTCCAAGTGCTGCTTGGTTCTTCTGTTGGGCGATCCAGTCCAGGTTCCGTAACATCTTGATCTGCTCTGAGGTATTTCTGCTAACCTTAGGGTTTCTAGGAACACAGATTGAAAATCACCACCATAGGGTGATTGCAGCAATATCAAGAACAAAAGAGCCAAAGGTAATGCTAGACAGAGTGTTAGGAGTCGTTTTGGCCAATAGAATGACAAGGCACTCTCCCTGAGTAGTCAATGCTGGGGAAGCCAATGGCGCTTAATGAGAATGCTGAGTGTAGAGGAAGCATTTAAGGAGTTCAGCACAAGAAAAACAGAGGAGAGCAACCAGAGTAGTGGGAAGACTGAAAAATCACATCGTGGGAGAAATAGTTGAAAGAACAGGCAGTGTTAGGCCTGGAGAGAAAAAAAAAAATGTGATTACTCTTCCAATATTTTTAGGATTGTCACATTTAAGTAGGAATGAAACAGTTCTGTGTGGCTCCAGAAAATAGGACATGCACCACTGGGTGGGAGGAAGCTTTAGGAAAAAAGCTTTTGGTTCATTTAAGAAGCAAGTTTCTAGTATTATAATGAGTACCCTCAGGAGTTACCATGTTCCCAATCCCTAGAGATTTGAGCCACTGACTAGGATGACAAAGTCACTTATTTACTCCATCCCTCTCTCCCTTTCTCACTTACTGATTTGAAGACTAACATCAATTTAAGGAAAACTATAGTTATTATCAAAATTAAAATTGGAGTACCTCCTATACCCTACATGAGTGATTCCTAACTGCAGTGTTGACAGAGAGATGTATCACAATTAGCTATAAAATGTGTCCCAAGAATTAACTTCTATTAAGAAATTACTAAAGCTTGCAAATGATTTGCTTTAAAATGACAGATGGGGGGGCACCTGGGTAGCTCAGTGGGTTAAAGCTCTACCTTTGGCTCAGGTCATGATCCCAGGATCCTGGGATCCAGCCCCACATCTGGCTCTCTGCTCTACGGGGAGCCTGCTTCCTCCTCCCTTTCTGCCTGCCTCTGCCTACTTGTGATCTCTGTCTGTCAAATAAATAAACAAAATCTTAAAAAAAAAAAAAAGATTGGAATGGATTCAATGTTGTGCCTATATCACGGTCACTTCTATTCGTCTATACTTTGTGATACATAGAGTTGGGGGTCATTAACTAAAATGTCTGAAGTTAATTATAATCTATGTCATACCAAATTTAAGTGACAACCTAGAGTTAAGTCACCAATACTGATCTACTGTGAAAAAGTGTGGCACAATAAGATTTATTGTATTTTTGTTTGTTGCCTCCGGCACCATTTGTTTTACTTTCCTGGAAATGGTTTTGTGTTAAGAGCCTCCATGGGGGGGGCGGGTATGTCCTCATGTGAATGTCATCTGTTGCAGCATACCCGTTGAATGAGAACTGTGGGGTCCCTGCTGTACCACAGTGGAAAGAGAGGCTAAATTGACCGAGCTTTGGAATTGGACATGCCTCCATGAGGTGCCAGCCATTTCTAACTCTGCCACCTTGGATGGGCCACTTACCCTCCCCGACCTGCCCTGAAAAAAGGGTTACCTGAAGGTTGAGAGATAAGGAATGTACATATCAAGTACATTTATTTAAAGAAAAGAATGGATTCTGAATAAATGATAGCTGTTATTATTATTCACAGCCTCGGAACAGAGCTGGAGATAACAGCCTTTTCAATTGCATTCAGATTTCCTCTCGTAAGATCAAAGTGTACTCCTAGTTCTTCAGAAAAAGTAATTACTGGGGAAATGGCTTTTTTTTTTTTTCTTAGCTATTTCATGAAGAACTACATAGGTTTTTATTTTGTTTGATCATCTGTTTATTTTCTTGGGAGGCTTTACTGTTTTAAAACAAAACCCACGTTTGAATATGAGCTATAACTCAAGAAATTATCAGAACATAGAGCTACAGAAAACACTTTTGATTGTTGTTTTTCTTAGACATCATTTTTTTTTTAAAAAAAGATTGTATTTATTTATTTCACAGAGAGAGATCACAAGTAGGCAGAGAGGCAGGCAGAGAGAGGGGAAGGGAAGCAGGCTCCCTGCTGAGCAGAGAGCCTGATGCGGGACTCGATCCCAGGACCCTGAGATCATGACCCGAGCCGAAGGCAGCAGCTCAACCCACTGAGCCACCCAGGCGCCCATCTTAGACATCATTTTTAATCCTCCATTATATGCTGAGCAGTGTGGCGGGCAGTGTCAGACCTTGTTGGTAAGACTTGCAAATAATTAAAGGGCTTTGAAAAGATGCGACAGTTTTTACATGTGCTAATTTTTTGTACTTCCATAAAACATAACTGACATGAGCAGGCCTCACCAGACTGTGATTATGAGGTGGGAAGTATATTAATGTGAACTTGACCACAGTTCTGAACTATACCCAATCCCCTTCTATCCAGCAACAGGACTGGGATGAGAGTGAGGCAAGAATGCCCTTTTACAAATTAAAAACTCTTCAGTAGTTGGGAAATATGCCCATACAGCTGACACAGATAATAAGCTAACGTATTAATAGAGTCTAAGAAGTGTTTTTGGAACTCTGCAGAAAATTATTTGAGAGCCACCGCCTGCTCTGAGGGTTGCAAAGCTTTTCTATTGCTAAAAAATTTCAGAGCCCGTTTAGAGGAGGCCCAGGTGGTGTCTGGTAATTATTTATCTGTTATTTTCATTATCATTATCATCATTATTATTTATCTATTCATCTTCTCCTTGCTTGCCAGTGTTACCTCATTAATTCAACCTATATATCAGGGCATTATCTCTACTCAGATGTGCTTTTTTTTTTTTTTAGATTTTATTTAGGGGCGCCTGGGTGGCTCAGTGGGTTAAAGCCTCTGCCTTCGGCTGAGGTCATGATCCCAGGATCCTGGGATCGAGTCCCGCATCGGGTTCTCTGCTCAGCGGGGAGCTAAAGTGATGGATATTAAAAAAATGAGGGCTTGCGACAAAGGACTGGTTATGGTCCTTTATGTGAATGATTTATAGTGGGTGATGTTTGTAATGCTGCTGTCAACTCAAAGACCCTGGTAACCACAGTAGTGCAGATCACCTGGGGGATGTGGTCATTACTCAGGATATGATTGCTTTGTTATTTGATTTAATAATCCATTTTGGAGAAAATCAGCCATGTTATACTACCCTAGAGATTCGGCCTTGTATATATCAGAACTGATTTTACAAGACAGTTACAGATGATGAAAAATCAGTGGTGATCAGAAATTTTGGATAAAGCAAGGTTCATTGACTGGGACTCCTACAATTCTATATTCGTTAGACCGGCATCTACAGGTACACATATAGCACTTTACTTCAAAGGAAAGATGAAATTGTATCAACGTTGTCGTAGAGTAAGCTTCTGAACTTAGGTCAGGATGAGATTTGAAGTGCTATTCCAGTCTACTTAGAAAATCTGATGAAGAGACTGACGTCAGAAGTTAGGGAGTACATCAAAAGCTGCACGTGAAAGAAAATTCATAGTATCAGTTGTGTGGAAAAATTAAAGTGGATAAATGAAATATTAAGGCAGCTATAACCTGTGGCAAGCAAGTTAACCTGTTAATAGAGAGGAAATAAAAATATTTTGATTGAAACAGTTTAGGACTTGATTCGCCTAACAAGTACTTTCTCCTTCGCTTGCTTCCCATTCCTAGGTTTGAAATACGTCTACAGGAGTGCCAGATGACTGTCTCTAAAGGGAGGATTTGACTTCTTGAAGAGCCACATGTGCTGGATTGGAGACTTTTAAATAAAATAGGTGATCTATCTCAACGATTCAGATTTTGTTGTTGAAAAAGAGGTGAGAAAACGTTACTTTGCGTTGCCCAGCGCTGGACTACCCTTTGTGTGAAGACGGATAATGCTCTACAAAAGGGAGGAGATACTCTCGTTATTCAGAATCTTACCTCATTTTGTTTTGTAAGCCAGGCCAGGTCCCTTCCTAAAAGCTAAGTTTTTTTTTTTTTTAAGTCTTTTAAAAGGATAGTTGATAGATATCCCCTTGGGAGCACTATTTTGACCCTTGCTTTCCCCCACCTTTAACGAGAGAATTCTATTAAAGAAAGAGCCTCTTGGATCCTTTTTATGGCTGAGCCACCCAGGCGCCCCATCTTCACTGTTCTTCATGCTCTTTACTTTTCAATGTATTTAAAATTGGGAGTAAGTTAATGTTTGATTGAGCTATAGAAATTGGACCTCTTCATGATACTGTGTCTTCCTAGGGATATATCTTTCCACTTACTCAAGTCTTTTTAACCTCAGTGAGCATTTCAGAGTTTTCTCCTGTAGATTTATTCATTTCTTAAATTCATTCCTACATACATTAATCTCTTCTGTTGTTATTTTAAGTGAAGTCTTTCTTTCCATTTTAACGTCTAGTTAGTTGGTTGACCAGATGAAGGTTATTGCTAAGTGTACATTAGTTTTGTACCTAGCCACCTTACAGAATTGTTTTATTATTTGTGATGTTTTTTCTATTCTTTTTGTTTCTCCAGGTATACAGTTACATCATGAGTAATTAATGATTATTTTATCTCTTCCTTTCCCACTTTCATACCCTTTATTTTCCTTTTCTCTCTACTTAAATTGGCTTGTACATACTAGAACAATGTTAAAAATGGATGGTCATAGTGGAAATCATTGACTTATTCTTGACTTTATTAGGATTGCCTCTAGTCCTGTTATGTTGGCTTTGGGATTGAAATGGAACTGTATGTATGTATGTATACTGTATGTATATAAGTATGTTTACTTTATACATTTATAGTTATATATAACAAAATATAAAATACATTTACACACATATTTATGTGTTATATAAATATATGATATCCATTTATCTATTTCAGTATCTAAGTGGTTATCAAAACTTTCCCAATTAGATATTTTAATATGTCCTATTGCAACATACTGCATGTCTGGAATAAACCCAACTTGGTTTTCATACATCTGTACATCTATATGTAAAGATATATAAGCTTACCCTTAAAATATTCTCTATAGAATATTGTACTAACTCCCATCCCTAGTTCCCTACCACTCCTTTCTTTTCATCCATCTCTTCCTTTATTAAACCCTAGTCTGTGGGATATAATACACACTCTTACATAGCCATTCATTTCATTAACTCAGTCATTATGAATCCTAATGAATCATTAATCCATTATGACCAGTGATTGGATTGAAGAATGGATACATAACACATCAATGCTAAAGATGTGCAATGCCAAAGAAGATATTCTTCTGCAGCCCAAAGACAGTGGACAAGGAATGTAATCTCAAAGTGTAAAACCAGAGGCCCAGGAGGACAAAGGACAGGAGAGACCCTCCCAGGGAACCAACCCAAGGGTGACAGTTGGTCTCCGAAGGCTCCTCTCTGTTGCTATACAAAGGATTTCTGTTCCTTAGTATATGTAAAATAGGCACTTACTGATGATTATTTTTTGTTCCCATTCTTTTCCTTCCTTGTATTAACAGCAAATTAGATTTATCCATTTTTTCTTCATTTTTGGATATTGGGCAAAAAAGGGACTGCATTTTATGTAGAGAATTTGAAAGCAGTGATAAAACTGGCTAAAATTCAGTCTGCTTTTCATTATCACCATGTGTCAGCCATTCTGAACAATGGTAATGATAAAAATACCCTTCTTTACCAGAGTGGACAGCTCCCACTGGCATCCTCCTACAGGTTTCACTTTGGTTGACATCACTGAATTACTGAATTAATCTACCCTGGAGTCACAGTGCCTTGGGACTTGTTATGTGAAGGATTATTGTGAAAGCCATTTTGAGCCAAATTTTCTGTTCCTCTTCCATAAGGCTTTACTTGACCCTCTCCTGGAAAGCTGATCTGTGCTATCATTTTCTACTGTCACTATATCTTTTTTCATACACCTCTTTGTTCTCACTTGTTTATACTCTTCATTTAGCTTCTCAATGATATTTTGAACTTCTTGACATCAAGGGATTTATCCTATTTGTGTTTGTTTGCTTAGGACAATACCACACTGGTAGCTGAATAACTAATTATTCTATGAATATGTCTGTAGACTTATGTGATCATTTATTCTAATGTCCCCAATTTGTCAGTATTAGAATATTGCTCTTTTGAAATACCCCATGCTGTAGTTTGGACAACAGGAATTTAAGACTTGGTGCATGACATACTTGTTTTACATCCCTCAGACTAGCTCCCCAGTTCTTATAAAATAGAACTTCATGGAATGATGAGAAAGACAATCTGTAGTTCTAGTTTTGGGATATGTCTGCTCAGATACTTTAGTTGAGGATGTTAGAAGTCTATTAAATATACATACAACAAAACTTTTTTTTAGAAGAAGCGTAGTTTTCCCAAATCAGATTATAGAATTTCCTGGTTTCCTGTGTTATGGATGAGAATCCACTAGATGGTACTATTACATAAGTGATCAGACTTGGAACAATACAAAATTTTCTTCTGTTCAACGACTGCTTACTGAAATATTTTGTTTTCAACTCAAATTATGCCAGCTTGATTAATAATGTGACTTAGTCTTGAGTGAGGAAGTAAATTGTCACTATTAAGATTTATGGTAAACTTCTTGCAAAATAAATGAGTAAGGTAATCAATTAGCAGTCTTACAGTAGTTTGTATGCATGGAAAATTGTGAACCACAACATGCTGTATTTGAAAACTGAGCTCCTTTCAGAAAAACATTTTGGTGCTTTGAGATGGGAATTGCATTTGGGATGCATTTAAAATTTCTCGCTTTGAGGTGATGAGGTGGCTGAGTGGTTAAGGCGATGGACTGTTAAAATTTCTTGCTTTGTAGATGGCAATTTATTGACTATTTGGTATTAACAGAGTTTTGCCAGGAAACCAACCAGGAATCTGGGGAAAGTTTAAACATTACACACTGTTTAAATATTACACATTAGAAGCAGATTTGATTTAGCGGAGCAGCTACATGGAAGCCTCTTTGTAATATTTTCCATGGAGTTCACATTCTGGACCTACCTTGAATTGGGGGTATTTGAAAATAACCATTTTGACTTGGAAGCATCCTTGAAAGTAATCCAAAATGAACCTGCTTCATATAGAATTCACTTTATAGTATCATGGTAACAGAATCTCTAAATCACCAAAGTAATGAATTACGTATGGAGAATTCAAAGGCTTGAATGTAAAGGAAAAGTCTGAATTTGTATTAAAAGTGGCAGTTACATATATCAGCACTAAAGTTACTACAATTATTTAAATATTGGAAAATGTACTCTAAGTGACATATAATTGAGTAAGTAAGCCAATATTACATTTTCCTTCAAGCTCTTAAAATCTCTCTGAGGGATTCTTAACCTGATCCATGGGCCCCTCAGGTGTTCATAAATAGAAAATTGCGGACCAGGAAATTTGAGTAGAAAAATTACATTTAATTGAAATTCAGCATTTTCTTTAATTATAAATGTAGACAGTCACAGAAATATGATCAGTACTTGTGCTTTTGACATCAACTGAAATTACATATATTTTCACATCACATTAAAATTGTTTCAGTTTCTTAAAATATCTTTCTTATTCATCACTACTCTAAAGTTACGGTGGTTATTAGATGCTTTGCTGGATCTTCTTTTTAAGTTGTTAAAAAGAATAAATATGCTATTCCATAATAGTTTGGAAATATTTTATCATATTTCAGTATAAGTGATTCCCTTTATAATCCTATACATTTTTTATTATGCATTTAGAAATGTTCTTCTGACATGGCCTTATAAGTTTTGTACTAGACCACCAGAGGGGTCCGTAATATAAAAATGTTTAGAAGCCCTTTGATTTGAGAAAGGACATTCCAGCAAAACTGAACATTGCTTCTCTGCCTTAAAAAAAGATGTAGGCTTCCTTGGACTGTACATTTAAGGGAATTGAATGACCTAAAAGGTAGATGACCTTGAATAGAATCTATGATTATCCTTCCATTTAGCTATTGGAGTTTAGAAGGTGACTTTTTCAAGTAAGAGAATATTCAGGATTTCCAAATTTATCAGAAAGTAAAGGTTTTATTTATTTTTAAAAGATTTTTTTTATTTATTTATTTGACACACAGAGATCACAAGTAGGCAGAGAGGCAGGCAGAGAGAGAGAAGAGGAAGCAGGCTCCCCACTGAGCAGAGAGCCTGATGCGGGGGCTCCATCCCAGGACCCTGGGATCATGACCTGGCTGAAGGCAGAGGTTTTAACCCACTGAGCCACCCAGGTGCCCAAGGTTTTTTTTTTTTTTTTTTTTTTAAAGATTTTTTATTTATTTATTTGACAGAGAGAGATCACAAGTAGGCAGAGAGGCAGGCAGAGAGAGAGGAAGGGAAGCAGGCTCCCTGCTGAGCAGAGAGCCCGATGCGGGACTCGATCCCAGCACCCCGAGATCATGACCTGAGCCGAAGGCAGCGGCTTAACCCACTGAGCCACCCAGGCACCCCCCAAGGTTTTAAAATACAAAGCAGTAGACTCAATTAGTAGATGGGATTGAGAATTCAACTAAATAAGCAGGAACCTTGTTTCTTAGTATTCACCTTCCCTAAAACAATTCAAAGGCTGGTATCAGTTTCTCTATTAACACACAGGTCCAGGTAACTTCAGGAAATTAAGAAACATTAAGAAGGGGCGCCTGGGTGGCTCAGTGGGTTAAAGCCTCTGCCTTCGGCTCAGGTCATGATCCCAGGGTCCTGGGATCGAGTCCCGCATCGGGCTCTCTGCTCGGCGGGGAGCCTGTTTTCCCCAGCTTTCCCTCTGCCTGCCTCTCTGCCTACTTTGTGATCTCTGTCTGTCAAATAAATAAATAAAAATCATTAAAAAAAAAAAAAGAAACATTAAGAAAATTTTTTACCAGGGATAGAATTAAAAGTTGTTGTGGTAAAGTTTGCTGCACTGTCCTAAAGATATTAAAGGAAGCTGAAAGGGGCGCCTCTCAGTGGGTTAAGTGGCTCAGTGGGTTAAGCCGCTGCCTTCGGCTCGGGTCATGATCTCAGGGTCCTGGGATCGAGCCCAGCATCGGGCTCTCTGCTCAGCGGGGAGCCTGCTTCCCTCTCTCTCTCTCTCTGCCTGCCTCTCCATCTGCTTGTGATTTCTCTCTGTCAAATAAATAAATAAAATCTTAAAAAAAAAAAAAAGGAAGCTGAGAACAAAGCCAGATTATAACCAAATTTCTTGAATTTGGTAGGTTCATCAACAAATACTGTATTTGTGGCACACTCCTTATAGACGTAACTTATTAGTTATGCCAAATATCTTAAATGAGTGTCTCATCGCACGTTGACATCTTCTTCCCATTTAACTGTGAACGTTGGAAAAGGTTTGTGTGAATGATATGTCTAGTGTATCCTTCAGGTTCTCCCTATGCTGAAAATTCACGTTTTGATTAAACAGTGTATTTAAAGGGAACTTTAAGAACTTGGGTAATTTCAGAAGGAAAGAAGGAAGATTTCTGATTTGTCTGTTTGGTATGTTTGGTAGAAGACACCATAGCACTTTCTCTTGCTTTTGTAAAGGCTCTTGCATTCTGTTTATTTGTTAAATGTGAGGAATCATCTCTGTGTTCAAGAAAAGGCTGATGGTGCTAATTATTCCTCATTCTGCATGTTTTGCCAGCAGAAAAGTTAGAACTTCTAGGTCAGGGGTGGTGCCCTTCATCTGGGAGGATTTGTTGCTGGAGGAATCCAGGCATGGATCCATTAGGGCAAACTCAAGCCTGCTGTTTTAATGTAGGGGCTTCACTATGGTTCATCTGTGTGTGGAAAATCACCAGGTCTCTTGCTTGGGTCCTGAACCCTTTCTTCCTGTTCAGCTAATGGTTCACACGCTGGGTGGAGTGATTTCCGCTCCCTCAAATTTTTCTTTCATTCCATCTTAGAAGCTTATCCTCTCAGTGTCTCAGCCACACCACTGTTCCTCCGACAGCACACTTCAGAGTTCGTGTTAATGTTAAATTTATGTCGCTCTGCCCACTGAGTCCTTAGATCCCGATTAGATAGGGTTTACCGACCTTTTAGTCTATATTGGCATGTTAGTTCTCCAGGACCTGTCATTTCTGGCCTCAGAAATATATATATATATATATATATATATATATATATATATATATAGACACACACATATGTATATATATGTGTGTAAATATATATATATATACATATATAGATATAGGTATATATAAATATGGCTGTAGAACAATGAGAGTGTTTTTCCTTTGTGTTTTCCAGAATTTAGTCTTACCACATTAGCTTAGAGTCCTTCCATGCATTCTTTCATTTCATTAATCTCTTTTCCCTTCTCTCAGTAATAAATGCAATGCTAGCCATCTTGATTGTCTCGAGGTTGTGTCATTATAATCCTTACAATCCTTGAGTGTCTCCCTCTTTTCCTCTTTATTATCAATGCTTTCATTGCATTCAGCATTTTATCAATATTAATTTCCTCATATCCTGAGGTACACTTTTATATTCTTTCTGTACCTCTCAGAAGTCTTTCATCCATAAGCTGTTGTCCAAGCGTTCTTCATTATCTCCCTTTCATAATACTCTAGAAATGTGACCTAGACTTCCATATTTTTTATAAAACATGTCTCGGTTATTTAGAAGAAAATACAGGCTAATAAGCTTCACCAGTTAGCATATCTCCCTTCAGTGCTAATACTTCTGTTACATACAAATGAGGATTCATCTTGCAGACATTTCAAGAAGGCATTAAGCCACTTACCTGTGTTTGAGTGGTGGCTTCTTTATGTGCAACTGGTTCTACTCCATGAAATATACTACAAACCACCTTTGTAGTTTCTAAAGCTAGAGTTGTCTCTTGGGGAGTTGAGTTACAGACCACATCCCCTGGGTTGCCAATAATGGATTGTACTTTTAATATATTCTAGATCTCTGCCAGCTTCTCCATATCCAGTTGGACAAATAATTCAACAAGAAAGAGATACGTAATTTTGGGAAAATTCTGAAAACATTTTGGTTAAAGCATATGTTCAAGGCTGTTATCTTAGTTAGCTCAGACTGCTGTAACAAAATATTCTAGATGAGATAGCTTAAGCAATAGACATTTGTTCTTCATAGTCCTGGTGGCTGGGAAGTCCCAGATCAGGGACTCCGTAGATTTGATTCCTGGTGAGAGCCTGCTTCCTGATTGATGGACAGATGCCTTCTCACGTATGCTCACATGATCTTTCTTTTCTTATAAGGGCACTGATCCCATTGTGAACTACTTTAAACCTGTTTACTTTCCCTGCCTTCAAATACTATCACCTTGGGGGTTAGAGCTTCAGCAGAGAAATTTTTAGGAGACATAAGCATTCATTGTGGTTACAGAATCTGCAGGATCCAATGCCAGATGAAAATGTGGAGCCCTTGTTTAAAAGCAAGACACAGGGGCGCCTCGGTGGCTCAGTGGGTTGAAGCCTCTGCCTTCTCAGGTCTTGATCCCAGGGTCCTAGGATTGGGACTGGGTCAGGCTCTCTGTTAGGCGGGTAGCCTGCTTCACCCACCCCACCACCCGCGCCCCTGCCTGCCTCTCTGCCTACTTGTGATCTTTGTCTGTCAAATACATAAATAAAATCTTAAAAAAAAAAAAATAAAAACAAGACACAAGCGCCATTGGTAGCACTAAAATATAAGACTTCTTATTTTGCAGTCTCCTTTGATCTGTCAAAGTTATCTTTTTCTTACTACTTAATGTCACACTCCTTTGGGCGTGGGGATTCTTGTTATTTGGGAGAGTGTAGACCCTTACAGGGCCGAGGACTCCACCCTGTGCTTTGTGTTTGGCTTGCCCTGTGGCCCACATCAGATGTCCATGACAAATCATCCGTTTTTCCCAGGAAACTGCTGCATTAACCAGCTAAGAACAGGTGATTCCCAAGGGATTGCAGCCACCATCCTGGCATGTAGTACTTGGATCAGAGTGAGTTAGAGGTTTGCTCTTGCCACGTCTCCTGCCGCATGAGCTGTGGGACTGCCAGCCTAGAACAGTGAGGGCCACCACCATGCCTCTTGCTGAGCCGCTGCCTGTGTACTCTTACATGTAGCACCCTGACACACCCAGAAGGTGAAAGTGGCAGCAGTAGCTGGTTGGGGGGGGTGGATGGGAGGTTGAGTAGGGCCCGGAGCACCTGTGGGCCACCCCCTGGGCAGCTGAGAATCAATCCCAGGGTGGCAGCAGGAGGCAGGACTGTGCCTGAGCCAAGCCTCCAGCCCCTGGCCATGCTCCATTGTCCCATCGAACTTTACATACAAAATACAGATTCCAAGATAAAATAATTAAGTATTTTAAGATAGAGACTGCAGCCCCTTAAATTCTTGAGCCTGGGCCTTTCTGACTCTGAGTCCCTGTGTAGTTCTGCCCATCATGGGTCCACGGAACTGGCAGTGCCTGTGATCTCTAAGACTAGGCTGTCGTGTAGCATTTCATATCAAGCTAGTAAATCCTCAAAGAATAGGAATGAAAACATGTCATTCTTCATAAATGGCCATGCTGCACGGTCATTGTCTCTGAACCTCACAGTATTTGCCATGGTAGCATATGTCAAATTCATTCATGAATTTAATGAATTCAATGTTCAATTCATTGAACGTTCATACAAGACAGTGAACCCACAAGATCTAATCCCAAATTAAATACTACATTCATGAGTATTCATCTAGCTGGTAAAATTTATACATGAAACAGACATTTCATTTCCTACACATAGCGTTTCCAAAATTTGAGGATCTCTTTACACAGGTACTTCTTAATTATTTTTTCTTTGATCTGTGTTTAGGAAGCCTCATCCACAGATAGATTCCACAAGGAGGAGCTCTGACCTCATTTAAACATCAGGGTTTGAAGTTTCTATCTCAAGAGTGTATCCGTGGAGAGTAGGATTGTCTTGAAGTATAATTAGTTCCAAGGCAGAATTTTATCCGTTGAGTCTTTTGGGAGTGGTAACATGTAAACACTTATTAAAATGTTGTGGTGGGAGGGGGCATGGTTCTGCGTGAGTCAAACTAGACAGATGCAAATAAAACCAAAGGCTTTCTGCCCTCTGAGGTGATTTGTTTCTGATTGAAGATACATGTCACATGGTAGATTTTCATCCATGTTAAGAGATAGCAAGGAAAGAGTAAGGACATTTTTGCCGCTCACAAATAGCTCTGACAAATAGAGATATAAACAGTGTAGCTCTCAGAATCTAGTATTTTTCCCAGGGCACCTTTGGTGGGGGGAAAGAAAGCTATTGAGTTATGTTTCCATATATTAAGTTCTCATATCAGGAAAGTGTGGAATAAAGTATATTGTGGATGTCCTGTTCAAATATAAATAGATTGAGAAATAAACAGTATTTTATAAACAGATGAGACAAAGCAATAGAAATGAAAGCTTATGAGGTGTATTGAATTATAGACTGCTTTTTTCTGCCTCTCTTTAATCTACATAAAGCCACTTAGTCTTTTGAGCCACATGAAGAAATTAAAATGAGTGTCTTATCAAGTCAGGAGTATGCTGGGACAATGGCTGGTGAAGCTTGAAGGGTGTACTTAGTCTTCAAATCTTTCTTCTGGGTTCTTCAGCATGGCTTTGTGATAAGGACTATACAGTTTATAAAAGTTGGCAGGCTCTACCTGGCATGGCTGAATACATAAGACTTTGTTGGTTCTACACATCTGGAGAGTTTGGGAGACTTTTTACCCTGGAGTAAGGTTAGTGGAAGTGAATTGGGAAGGAATTCTATTAATTGCCCTTGGGACTTTCCAAAAAAAGGGCTGGGTTAGAGTCATATGGTAAACAACCAGAGGCCTTTCCTGACAAAATAGCACCACCCACCCTTCTTCTATTCCTTTCTTTTGTCTTGCTTTTACTTTTCACCATCTGGCCTTATGGTATGAATTTATTTGTTTTTGCCCCAGTAAAATGGAAGGATCATCCTGAGGAAGGGACTTTGCATTATTTTAGAGACTGTCTCCAGAGTATAGAACTATGTACGGTACAGAGCAGGTGTTCTGTAATTGTGAAATGAATAAATCGGTGAATGTGTATGTCACTTGATTTATCTTGTGTGTGTGTGTGTGTGTGTGTGTGTGTGTATTTGAGATCGGACTCATGATGTTGTAGTGTAATGATGTTGTAGTATAATGCTTTTCCTACTTTGATACAGGGAAACAGAGAAATTCTCAGCATTAACTGGGCTGATAATTAAGGTTTCCCCTACTGAGGAGTCTCCTATACCTCCTACTTGTTTTTTAAATTTTTTTAAAAAGATTTTATTTATTTATTTGAGAGAGAGTGTGAGAGAGCTTGCGAGCAAGCATGGGCGGGGGTGGGGCTGGGGGTGGGGGGCACAGGGAGAGGGAGAAACAAACTCCCAGCTGAGCAGGGGAGCCAGACTTGGGGTTTGGTCCAAGGACCCTGGGATCAAGACCTGAGCCAAAGGCCTATGCTTAGCTAGCTGAGCCACTCAGATACCCCTATACCTCTTTATTTGAAGTGTGGGTCTGTAGATCAACCCAGAGCTATTGAATTCGAATTTGCAATTTCGTAAGATGCTCAGGTAATTAATATGCATATTAAAATTTGAATGGGTAGAGGCACCTGGGTGGCTCAGTTGTTAAGCATCTGCCTTCAGCTCAGGACATGATCCCAGGGTCCTGGGATGGAGCCTTGATCAGGGCTCCCTGCTCTGCGGGAAGCCTGCCTCTCTCCCACTCCCCCTGCTTGTGTTCCCTCTTTCCCTGTCTTTCTGTCCAATAAAATCTTTCAAAAAAAATTTTGAATGGGTAACTCCAAATAGATGGGACTTCTAACTAGACATAAGACTAGCTTAGGAAGTCTGGCTTCCATTTCCTTCTGGGAACAAAGCAAAAGAAGAAAGAAAGGTAGCAGTAAATGGAATGAAATGAAGTGTTTTGCGCTGCCCTTGACTCTTTCTGCCTTTGTAGCTTTCTAAATACCTCTTCACAGACTCCTCTCAACTGCGAGTCCTTCTTGTTGGCACCCTTCATTTTTTTTCCCATGTTAATATTGTTCCAGCTCTTTTACAGTGTTGTGGTTTCATCTGGTGTATTGAGGAGAGCTACTCCAAAATAATGCCACTTTGGCTTTTGATTTTACTGAATTAAACTTAAGAAAGAACCAGTGCAAGAGAGACCCTCTGGCTCTTCTTTGTCAGTGGTCCACCACCCTCTGCCCCCAGGCAGGAAATAAACCTGCCCTGGGAAAGCATTGTCTTCCTCAGCTTTCTTAGGTATCAGGAAAAAGTCCATGTTCAAGAGAGTCACTTCTTCTAAGCAGGATCTTCCAAAGGACTCTGATCTTTGGACTACTGCTGACAGCAGTGGCCTCCTTGGACCTTGGGATTTCTTCTCCTTTGTGGCTTTTCCATTTATTGAGTTTTTGAGGGAGTGTCATGTTCAGAAAGTAGGTGCTGTGGATTTTAATAAACATTACCTGAAACAGAGTCTCAGGAATTGTTAACTCATAATGAATAGTGACTATAATTGAGAGTCCGGCAGAAGTCACTCTTAGGGATTGGGTGGAGGAAAATACCAACCTTTTTTTTTTTTTTTTACTACAAATATCCTGGATCAACATCCTGAGATTTTTGTGTGTGACATGTTAATACATACTGGTTCTTCCCCCACTGCCACTATCTTTTCTTCATAGTGAAATTTTAGTTTCTTTGAGGAGAGAAAGTTTAGATTTTGCTTAGTATCTAGCATCGTCCTGTACACTTCATAGTGTTTAATATGAATTCATGATTTGAAATTTGAGAAGAATCAGCTGCAAATGGAAAGAATTTTGAGGGCGCAAAGGACCTAATAAGACAAATAAGCCGTATATTTAGCAAATAGAAGCAGACATTGAAAGGCTGGTTTGTGATGTTTTCTATGGACATTTTAAAGCTGCATGAATCATAATTGTAAGGGCCTATTTAGCCAGAGCGATTTGATCTTGGATTAAACAGTCATTTTGTTGTTTATGCAGTAAAACTTAAACTGTCCCTACCCCTCTTCCCCCAGGGGACTTACTTAAAAACAAGCCCTGGAAACCAGTCCCAGGTAACAAAGCCCAGATACAAGGGTGGGTCAGGCCAGGTGGAGACATCTGATCAGTGGGGGGTTGCATATGGTCTCCCTAGTTACCAAGGAGTATGGGCCCTGCCCTTTGGGTGCCTTTTGGGCACCAGTTCTGACCAAGGTGATAGGCTAGTTCAGATATCTACTAGGGTAAATTGTAATTCAATTGGTCACTTATGTGTGACCTAGCATGACTGCAGCTTTCTCTGTGTGTTACAATTTGATTGGCCACCTGTGTGTGGCCAGGCCCAACCACATGGCCTTTGCCCTTAAAAGCTAGTCTGTAAGACAGAGAGGGGTCATGCTCTTTGTAAAAGGCGTAGCCCTGGCCAGTCGGTTTGATTCTTGATGCTTGGTGCAAAATAAAGCTTTGCTTGACCTTCACTTTGTATCAGTCTTGGTCCTTTAATCACGGGCTCATTACTGGGGGACCTTTCAATAATAAGCAATCGGTGGGAATGTTTTACATTGTTTAGCCAAAATATATATATATATATATATTAGGCAAACTATCCTTATTTTTAATATGTGATCAGGCTTAACTATAGGTCTGGTATCTATTTCTTCTTGGAAACTGTATTCACAAAATCATCTAGGTAAAAATTCATCATGCCAAGATAGCATCATTTTGCTTCATTCATATTCCCTAGTGAAGATCATACCATGTTTCCTCTGCTGAATAACAAAAGCCAGGTTCTTTGTTCTGTCTTGAAAGGTGATAGGGAATGAGCTCAGCCTGCCTTTGTCTGTCTGTATCCTATGCCATCTTAGTGTTAGTGAATAATGTAAACTCAGGACAGGCACACTTTTTTTGCTCTTGGTGGTGCTGACACATACAGAAACACAGTATTTTACACTTTACAAGTTTAAGAGGATACTGTGTCGAATACAGCCTCACAAAAATAAGCTTGTACAAACAAATATGCTATAAATTAAACAATGCTGACATGGATGTGATACGTTATAGATAGGCAATAGCAAACTTTTTGCTTACTGCTGTAGTTTATTTTTTAATGGGTGCAAAATGTAAAGTACCCAATTTTCATGTCATTGGATTCTATCCTTCTATAATTTTCTCCACTCAATTTCATCAGGTTATTAGGCATGTTCCAATTTAACCCTACATGTGCTTACTATTTATGTTATGTCTATTATGTATAATTAAAGGTGTAAAGTTTGATCCAATTACACTTTGGGGCTGATGAGAGAAAACTGGTAATGTAAATTAAACTGTCTTTTGGGCACAGTTTCATAAAAAGCAAGTCCCAAAGCTATAGCAGAGGAAAGCCTGTTTGAATTTAGCTTCCCTTTATGCTTTCCTCTCTATATTTACTTTTTAACTGCTGAGAAATAAGAAAGAAAAAAAATAAGCATATCTGAATTGCTTCCCCCCCTAGGTGTTATGGTAAAATTAAAAAGCAAAATATCAGGGTTCACAAAGGGGTGACAGGGCTTGATACCTTCTAAACCAAAGGGAATAGGAGAGGGCCAGGCAATGTAATGTAAGGCTGGAAAGGAGATAGATGCTCTTTTAATATAATAAGATCTAGAGAGCACTTCCAGAATAGTGAAATAAGAACTATTGAAAATTTACTCTTCTATAAAAGCAATGAGAACATTGAAAACAATTATCAAGAACATTTCAGAAATCCTCAAAATTAATCAAAGTTTTGCAGTAATTGGGGAATCATTTATTTAAGAAAAATGTCTAGGTCTTAGTAAGAACAATGAGTTTTGCAGTGTTTTTCTTATTTTTAAAGTTTTTTTTCTTTCTTTATTTAGTACCAGCGGGAGAGAGGGGCAGAAGGAGAGGGAGAGATGGAATCCCAAGTACACTCTGCACTAAGTGCAGAACCTGGTGCAGTGTTTGATGTCACAACCCTGAGATCATGACCTGAGCCAAAACTAAGAGCTGGATGTTCACCTGACTGAGCCACCCAGGCGTCCCCAAATTTTGCATTGTTTTTATTTGGCCTATCCCATGCCCTTCTCATCAACCTTGAAATCATGGTAGCCAAGAAAACCAGCAACCTAGTAACCACTGGAAGGGACAGGATAGGTTTGGATGTCTATAAAATGCCCTATTCCCAGATAATTGTCATTGTTTGACTTGTCTGCCAGTTCCCTGGAAACCCCACTGGCAGTGCTTGTCTTCACTTGACCTTTTTGCTCAGTGCTAATAGCCTTTTCCTGAGGCATTTGTCAAAAATAATCAGTTCCGGTTATTTAGCAGTGCACCTACCTGAGGTGGTGATAATATCCGGACCACATATGAAGCTGGCCAGAAGTTTGGGCCTCTGCCTTCGGCTCAGGTCATGATCTCAGAGTTCTGGGTTTGAGTTCCACATTGGGTTCTCTGCTCAGTGGGGAGCCTGCTTCCTCTTTTTTCTCTCTCTGCCTGCCCCTCTGTCTACTTGTGATCTCTGTGTGTCAAATAAATAAAATCTTAAAAAAAAAAAAAAAAAGTAGAAGGAAGAGGAGGCCAGAAATTTAAAGGAAAAGCTGGGTAATGAAATTCCATTAGAGGGCTTTGAAAAGCTCTGATATATTCCTGGGAATCTAAAAGGTCATACACATGTACAAAGCTGTGTGCATGTCTAGGGTTAGCCTGAAAAGCCTCTTGTTTCACTTCTGGCTGGTCTCAAGTTCTTCTCAGACAGGAAGTGAAGGCTAAGGCAGTGTAATAAACTCTGTCAGATCTCGAAACCCACGCAGACCCTCCCTTAGTAAATGCTGAGAGACTTACTGGTTCAGACATTTAAGGAAAATCTGTATCCAATTATTAGCTGATCCAGAGCTAACTGGGCAAAAAAATCAGTAGCCACCCATGAGAAAGGCTACAAATTTTACAGAATTAGTTAGGGAAAGCCATTATACAAACAAGCAACAACAACAACAACAACAACAAATCTTGGAGGGATAAGATTTGACTTTCAGAGTTCCCATATTACTATTATTTGAGGTATTTAGCTTTTGGCCAAAAGCTAAATTTTGGTCAAAAATTTGTTTAAGGCATTCAAAGAAAGGGAAAGTATGACCCACGCATAAGGGAAAAAAGTCAATAAAAACGCACACTGAGGAAGCCCAGGTATTACTAAAATAGCAGAAATTACTAGGCAGACTTTAAATCTGCTGTTAGAAATATGTTCAAAGTATTAAAGGAAACAATGTTTAAAGAACTAAAGTAGAGTATGGGAGTAATTTTTCATCAAGTAGAGAATATCTGTGAAGAGGTAGAAATTATAAAAAATAATCCAATAATCTGGCGTTGAAAAGTTACAACTGAATTGACAAAGAGTCACGTGAGGAGCTCAGTAGCAGATTTGAAGTGGCAGAAAAAACAATGAGAGAATTTGAAGATAAGTCAACTGAGATTTTCTAGTCTGAGAAACAAAGGGAAAAAAAAAAAAGAAGAAGAATGCACAGTCTCAGAGATGTTTGGGAAACCCTGTAGAATGTCAACAAATGCGTAGTGGGAGTCCCAGGAGATGAGAAAGGAAAAGAATACTGGCAGCCACTAAAGCCTGGAAGACAATGGGAGTTGATTTCCCTCTTGAGTCTACAGAGTGAGAATGGCCTTGTCACCACCTTGACTTCAGCCCAGTAGAATGGATTTTGGACTTCTGGCATTCAGAGGTGCTAGAGAATAAAGTTTTATTATTTTCATTCACCTTTGTCATGGTAATTTTTTACAGCAGCCATAGGAAACTAGTATACTTCCCAACTCATTCTCTGGGGTTTGTATTCCCCTGATGCTAAGACCAGACAAAGAGAAGAAAAACTCTATGTATTGATATCCCATATGATAGATGCAAAAATCTGTGACAAAGTACTAGCAAACTGAATCCAGCAATATGAAAACAAAACAAAACAGCAGTTGTACAACATGAAAAAGTTTATCACAGGAATACAAGGTTGGTTTGACATCTGAAATCAATGAATTACATTATATTAATAGAATAAAGGACAAACCCACATACTCATTTCAATAGATGGAGAAAAATAATTGGACACAATCTAGTACCCTTTAATGATAAAAAGTACCCACAGCTCATGTAATAATGCCAAAATGTGGAATGCTTTCTTTCCCCTTAGGATCATAAACAAAATAAGACTGTTCTTTCCTTTTCAATTCAACATTGGACTGAGGTTTTAGATGGAATAATTAAACAATAAAAAGAGCTCAAACATATCCAGATTGGAAAGGAAGAATAAAACTATCTCTATTTGCAAGTTACATGGTTTATATAGAAAATCCTAAGGATTCTATTAAAAAATTGTTAGAGCTAATACATTTAGCAAGGTTCCAAGATGCCAGATCAATACAAAAAATCAATTGTATTTCTATATGTTAGCAATAAATAATACCAAAATGAAATTAAGAAAACAGTTTTATGTGTAATAGCATTGTAAATAATAATACAGAAACAAATTTAATAAGAGGTGTAAGACTTGTACACTGAAAACTATAAAAAGAGTATTGAAAAAATTAAAGAACACTTAAATATTGTAAAGACATCCCATATTCACAGATTGGAAGATTTAATATTGTTAAGATGGCAGTATTCCCTAAACTGATCTGTGAACTTGGTACAATCTTTAATAAAATGCCAGTTTTGCAGAAATTGACAAACTGGTTCTAAAATTCATATGTAAATGTAAGGGACCTAGAATAACCAAAACAGCCTTGAAAAAGAATAAAGTTGTAGGACTGATGCTTCTTCCTTTTTTTTTTTTTTTTAAAGATTTTATTCATTTGAGAGAGAGAGAGACCACGAGCAGGGGAGAGGCAGAGGGAGAAGGAGACTCCCCGCTGAGCAGAGAGACTGATGCGGGACTTGTTCCCAGGACTCTGGGATGATGACCTAAGCTGAAGGCACATGCTTAACCAGCTGAGCCACCCAGGTGCCCAGAGGACTCACACTTCTTGATTTCATAACTTATTACAAAGTTACAGTAATCATGACAATATGGCACCGGATTAAGGATAGACATATGGATCCTTGAAATAGATTTGAGAGTCCAGAAATAAACTCTTATTTTTATGGTCAATTCATTTTTTAAAAAAGATTTTATTATTTGAGAGCGTGCACAAATGGGGGTGGGGCAAAGAGGGAGAGGGACAGACAGGCTCCTTGCTGAGTACAAAACCCAGTGTGGAGTTCAATCCCAGGACCCCAAGATCATGACCTGAGGTGAAATCAGACGCTTAACTGACTGAGCCACACAAGCCTCCCTATGGTAAATTCATTTTTGACAATGGCACCGTTACAACTCAGTGGTAGAAGGAATGGTCTTCAGTAGATGGCCTTGGGACAACTGGATATCAAATTGTAAAAAAACGAAGTTGGACTCCTACATTACACTATATATAAAATTTAACTCAAAAGGAACCAAAGGCCTAACCATACAGCTAAAACTGTAACTTTCTTAGATGCCATCATAGGAGTAAATATTTGTGTCTTTGGGTAATTAGTGTTTTCCTACATATGACCTAAAATACAAGTGTTTTAAAAAAAAATCAAACTTCATCAACATTAAAAACTTTGTGCTTCAAAAGACACCATCACAAATTACAAAGACTACTCACAGAATGAGGGGAAATATTTGCAAATCATATATCTGTTTTAGGGACTTTTATAAAGAGCATAGAACTATCTCCTGCAACTCAAATTAAATGATAAATAACAAATTAAAAAATTTGAATAGATATTTCTCTGAAGAATATATGCAAATGCAAATAAGAACATAAGAATATGCCCAGCCTCATTATCCATTAGGGAAATGTAAATCAAACCACACTGAGACACTATTTCTCACCTACAAGATATCTATACTAATAATTAAAAAATGGGAACAAATAAGTGTTGGCAATGATGTGGAGAGATTGCAACCTTCATACATTCCTAGAGGGATTGTCAATGGTGCAGCATTTTGGGAAACACTTTGGCTGTTCCTCAAAATGTTAGATTTAGAGTTAACATGATCTAGCAGACTACTGCTTGGGATATACCTAAAGAGAACTGAAAACATGTGTTCACACAAAAACCTGTTCATAATCATGTTATTCATAATAGCTGAAAAGTGGAAACAACTCAAATATAGCCAGATTGATAAATGGATAAATAAAATGTGGTATATCTATACAACGGAATATTACTTGGTAATAAGAAATGAAACACTGTTACATGCTACATCATGTATAAACCTTGAAAACATGCTAAGTGAAAGAAGCCAATCACACTGGAATACATACTGTATGATTCAATGTATATGAAATGTCCACCATAGGCAAATCCATTGAGACCAAAAGTAGGAAGTAGTTCCCAGGGGCTGGAGACAGAGTGGAATGAAGAAAGATTACTAATGGGTAAAAATACAGAAAACAGAAAGAAAACAAAAGCTTCTTTTTAAGATTTATTTATTTATTTGTTTATTTAAGGCGGGAGGGGTAGAGAGATGGCAAGTGAGTTGGGGGCAGGGACAGAGGGAGAGAATCTTCCAGCAGATTCCTGCTGAGAGGAGCCCAACACGAGGCTTGATCTTATGACCCTGATATCATGACCTGAGCTAACATCAAGCATCAGATGCTTAGTAGATTGAGCCACCCAGGCACCTCTCTTGAGACGTCTTTGGTACAGAAAGGTAGTTTCATTAAAGCATGGGGACAGGATCTGTGGGTAGAAAGAGCTGCTGCCACACAGTTTCTCTTTATGGTGATGAAAATGGTTTGAAATTAGGTAGTGGTGCTAGTAGTGCAGCTCTGTGAATTTATTTTCAACTTGTAAATTATATACTTTAAAAGGGTGAGTTTTATGTGACGTGTCTCAATAAACCTATTAAAATACACGCACTATGATCTAAATGTTATACTAGAAAATGATACAAACTTAGATGTAGAACAAAAGGGATTGTGAAAGAGATTCATTTTTAGTATATTAGAGTCCTCGGAAACAAATTTTAAAAAGCCCCACTTATTCAGAGATGGTCCAAGAATACTGAAGAGAGGAGGAGAGAAGCAAGGTGCTATTACAGTGTCTCTTTTTTTCTTACATATTGCCAGGACTGAGTTTTACTCTGACCCAGTAGCACAAACTTGTGCAAATCAGCCTGTGTAATACAATATTTATAAGGTGAATCATCAGTCTGTTTCTACTCACATACTGTAAACCTATATTCTCTTTATTATTCTTTTTTTTTTAAAAGATTTTATTTGTTTATTTGACAGACAGAGATCACAAGTAGGCAGAGAGGCAGGCAGAGAGAGAGAGAGGGAAGCAGGCTCCCTGCAGAGCAGAGAGCCCGATGCGGGACTCGATCCCAGGACCCTGAGATCACGACCCGAGCCGAAGGCAGTGGCTTAACACACTGAGCCACCCAGGCGCCCCTCTCCTTATTATTCTTTACTTTTCTTTATAGACTTATTACTTCAAGACTGATATAAGAAAGCTTTCTTTTATTCCAAATTATTGTATATTAGCAAATACTCGGGGAGTTTAAACAATACATCAACATATCTTACAGCTATTTAACTGAGGATCTTAGCTAGTTATTTAAAAAACAATTTCCTTTTCTAACTTCTTATTCCTGTCAGTCTGGTTCAATGAGAAAAATAGAAATTATCCAGATGTCTACAGAGTTTTCAAGGAGAAACTTTTTTTTTTTTCTTCAGGGAATTAGGTGCTTAGAAAATTATAGGAAAGGGCAGAAGAAAAGAAAGTAAGAAGTGGGGTTCTTCCCCCAAATCATAAAATTATAGGCAGCTGCTGCCTATATTCCAGCTAATGCCTGATAAGTACACCACGAAACCCAGGAAGGAAGCTATTGCTGATCTGAACAGCTGCATGGATGGGAGTAGATTGTCCTCCTTCCTGCCTTCCAAAGCTCCTGCAAATGTATCTTTTTGATGGAATCTCAGTTGGAATCTTTTTTTTTTTTTAAAGATTTTTATTTATTTATTTGACAGAGATCACAAGTAGGCAGAGACGCAGGCAGAGAGAGAGAGAGGAGGAAGCAGGCTGCCTGCTGAGCAGAGAGCCCGATGCGGGACTCGATCCCAGGACCCTGAGATCATGACCTGAGCCGAAGGCAGAGGCTTAACCCACTGAGCCACCCAGGCGCCCTCTCATTTGGAATCTTAATGGCTAGAGATTCTGGGATTTGTAGTTCCCAAACTTCTAGCGCTTGCATGTGTGAGGAGAATATACAAGAGTAGTCAAGTCTTCCTAAGCAATAGCCAATATAACATAGCTTCAGAAATTAAAGCACTGGTCAAGATGAATTTTATGATCTTTAACCAAGTACAAATCAAATAAAATAACCACGGGAATGCTGTGCTATTCTTTTACATCAAGCCATTTACTTCTGGTAAATTTAGCTTTGGATGAATAATGTTTTATTTTTAGAAATTAAGCTTTGTTCTTTAAAATACTAGAAAATTTACTACTGTGTTTTTGCCCATTTTTATATTTTACCCTCCTTATTCTCTGGCTGCTATATCTTAAACCCAGAACATGTTTGTGTTAGGGTCTCCTTTTGTCTGTAACACATTGTTGCAAGTTTAGTGGCTTAAAATAATGAAAGTTTACTCTTAGGATTCTGGAAGGCAAAAGTTTGAATTCAATGAAAAATCAAACATCAGCAGGGCTGGTTTCCTGGGGAAGGCTGTGGAGGCTTTGTTTCCTTGCCTGTGCTAGCTTCTGGAGGCTGCCTGCATTCTTTGACTAGGCTCTTCTCAAAGCCCCCCAACCTCTTGCTTCTACCATCACATCTCCTCCTCTTCTTTTCCTATCACATCTCTCTCTGCCTCCCTCCTGTAAGGGCATTGTGATTACATTTAGGCCTAACTGGGAAAATCCGGGATAATCTCTCCATTACAAGAGTCTTAATCACATTGGTAAAGTTCTTTTTGCCATGTAAGGAAGCATCCACAGGCTCCAAGGATTGGGACCTGGATATCTTTGGGGACTGTTATTCAGCCTACCACAATATTTAAAAGGTACATGAGTTTTTCTTATCAAAGCCATCCTTCCTCATTCCTGTTTTGTGCTGGGTCTTTCCACAATGTAAGGCACCATTTTAACTCATCACTATAACTTTGGATCTGAAATTTCACAGAAAGGGCAATTAGGGACCCAAAGACATCTCCAGATTTAAAGACAAAACCAGACAAAGACCTCGTCAAAAATGAAAATTAGAGACCAATATCCCTGATGTACATAGATACAAAAGTTCTCACCAGGATACTAGCCAATAGGATCCAACAGTACCTTAAAAGGATTATTCACCACGACCAAGTAGGATTTATTCCTAGGCTGCAAGATTGGTTCTGCAACCGCAAATCAATCAGTGTTATATACTGCATTAATGGAAGAAGGGACAAGAACCATATAGTACTCTTAATAGATGCAGGAAAAGCATTTGACAAAGTATAGCATCCTTTCTTGATTAAAATTCTTCAGAGTGTAGGGATAGAGGGTGCATAGCTCAATATCATAAAAGGCATCTATGAAAAGCCCACAGTGAATATCATTCTAAGTGGGGAAGAACTGAGACCTCTCCCTCTAAGATTAGGAACACGGCAGGGATGTCCACTAACACCACTGTGATTTAATATAGTACTAGAAGTCCTAGCCTCAGCAATCAGACAACAACAACAAAAAAATAAAAGGCATCTGAACGGGCAACGAAGTCAAACTCTTACTCTTTGCAGATGATAGGATACTGTATGTTGAAAACTCAAAAGACTTCACCCCTAAGCTGCTAGAACTCACACAGGAATTCAGCAAAGTCACAGGATATAAAAATCAATGCACAGAAATCTGTTGTATTCCTATATACCAACAGTAAGACAGGAGAAAGAAAAATTAAGGAGTTGATCCTCTTTATAACTGCACACAAAACCAAAGATGCCTAGGAATAAATCTAACCAAAGAGACAAAGAATCCATACTCTGAGAACTATAGAATAGTCATGAAAGAAATTGAGGAAGACACAAAGAAATGGAAAAACATTCCATGCTCATGGATTGGAGGAACAATATTGTGAAAATGTTTATGCTACCTAGAGTGATCTGTATATTTAATCCAATCCCTATCAAAATACCATCTACTTTTTTCATAGAAATGGAACAGATAATCCTAAAATTTGTATGAAACCAGAAAAGACCCCGAATAGCCAGAGGAATGTTGAAAAAGAAAACCGGAGTTGGCGGCATCACAATTCCAGATTTCAAGCTCTATGACAAAGCTGTCATCATCAAGATGGATGATACTGGCACCAAAACAGACACAAAGATCAGTGGAACAGAATAGAGAGCCCAGAAACAGACCCTCAACTCTATGGTCAACTAATCTTTAACAAAACCGGAAATAATGTCCATTAGGAAAAATAGTCTTGAAGACTGGTGTTGGGAAAATTGGACAGCCACAGGCAGAAGAATGAAACTGGGCCATTTCCTTACACCACACACAAAAATAGACTCAAAATGGATGAAAGAACCCAATGTGAGGTAGGAATCCATCCAAATCCTTGAGGAGAACACAGGCAGAAACCTGCAGAAACTCTGCGACCTCAGCTGCAAGAACTTCTTCCTAGAAACAATACTAACGGCAAGGGAAGCAAGGTCAAAAATGAACTATTGGGACTTCATCAAGATCAAAGGCTTTGCACAGCAAAGGAAATAGTCAACAAAACCAAAAGACAACTGATAGACTGGGAGAAGATATTCAGAAATGTCCTATCAGATAAAGGGCTAGTATCCAAAATCTAGAAAGAGCTTATCAAATGTAACACCCAAAGAACAAATAATCCAGTGAAGAAATGGGCAGAAGACATGAACAGACATTTCTGCAAAGAAGACATCCAGATGGCCAAAGTATTGGTGGTATAGTGGTGAGCATAGCTGCCTTCCACATGGCCAGCAGACACATGAAAACGTGCTCAACATCACTTGGCATTAGAGAAATACAAATCAAAACCACAATGAGATACCACCTCACACCATTCAAAATGCCTAAAATTAATGTCAGGAAACAACAGATATTGGTGAGGATGAGGAGAAAGAGGAACCCTCCCACATTGTTGGTGAGAATGCAAGCTGGTGTAGCCACTCTGAAAAACAGCATGGAGGTTCCTCAAAAAGCTGAAAATAGAGCTACCCTATGACCCAGCAATCACACTACTGGATATTTACCCCAAAGATACAAATGTAGTGATCCAAAGGCGCATGTGCACCCCAATGTTTATAGCAGTGACATCCATAATAGTTAAACTATGGAAAGAGCCTAGATGTCCATCAACAGATGAATGGATAACACACACACACACACACACACACACACACACACACTACATGCATATATATACACACACACACTACATACATTATATATATATATACACACACATTATATATACATAGTGGAATACTATGCAGCCATCAAAAGTGAAATCTTTACATTTGCAGCGATGTGGATGGAACTGGAGGAGATAATGCTAAATGAAATAAGTCAATCAGAGAAAGACAATTATATTATCTCACTAATACATGGAATATGAGAAACAAGGCTGAAGATTGTGGGGGAAGAGAGGAAAAAATGAAATGGGGTAAAACCAGAAAGGGAGACAAACCATAAGAGACTCTTAATCTCAGAAAACACACTGGAGGTTGCTCAAGTGGAGGGGAAGGGAGAGATGGGGTGGCTGGGTGATGGACATTGGGGAGGGTATGTGCTATGGTGAGTGCTGTGAATTGTGTAGGACCGATGAATCACAGACCTGTACCCCTGAAACAAATAATACATTATATTTTAATTAAAAAAAAAAAAAGAAGGGGCAGTTTGGTATTTGTTGCCCTTTCTGAGATGATCTTTGCTTAACAAAACATGGTGCAAAGTGTTTTAGCTTTCCAGGCACAATGAGCTCTGGGGCTGTGGATACATTTACAAAGAATTCTTTTTTTTTTTTTCCAATGGCATATCCTAATTTTTCTCCCAAATAAGTATCTCTTTTTTTGCTAGACATTTTGTTTGTTCTGCCTGTTAACTCTTGGCTCACAAACCCCACTTAGGTGGTGTCATGCCTTTCTTTTTGGTTGCTTAGGCATGGTTTAAAGCGGTGTTCAAATTGGAGCCTGGTAAGAGGACTGGAACCAATATCGGTTATTTTGTTCCTAGGGCCCTCACATGTTTTCCCTTTGCTCCATATTCTTGGATCTTGCTTAACCCTGTTGGCCTCCATTTTTCCAAGGAAGAAGGACTCCCAGTGCATTTCTCTCCTGCCAGTGTCTAGTTCTTATGGTTCTTTTACTGGAGATGAGGGCTCTTTTCTGAAACCTTAGTCATAAAGACAAGAGAGAAGCTGAATTTCTTTGAAATGATCAACTAACCATTATTTTCACTCAGATTGCATTAGACTCTTCATTAAAATCCTCAGCAGGGGCATGTCTGAGTGGCTCAGTCAGTTAAGCATCTGCCTTTGGCTCAGGTCATGATCCCAGGGTCCCGGGATTGACTGGGATCGACACCTGCAGGTCTGAGGGTGGAGGGGAGGTCCCAGCTCAGCCGGGAGCCTGCTTCTCCCTCTACCTGCTCTGCCTGTTCTGACTGTAGTTCTCTGTGCTTCTGCTCTCTCTCTCTGACAGAAAAATAAACAAAATTTTTTAAAAAAATAAAAATCCTCAGCAGCACTTTAATTCAAAAGAAGAAAGATGGTAAGAATATGTAGTAATTGTAGGTTAACAGTGGCAAATGAACAGATAATCCCTCAGTTTGGGGGAAGTATATTGTTTATTTCATTTGGACATGGAAAAAATAGGCGTCCTCTAACTCCAAAATAAGTTGCATACAGTCTGTATGTAGATGAAAAAAGACTCTGAAAATTAACTAGAATTCATGACCAACTTTCCGCACATAATTCTTGGTTTCTTGCTATTTTACTGTTGGCTGAATGTAACCTCTTAATCTTACATAGAATTGCTGATTTTCTAGGATGGCGCAGTAATTAAACAGTTGTTTTTATCAAAGCGTTTTATTTTTGCTCCTATCTGGAACAGGGTAAACAAAGATCTAATTTATGTCAACAAAACACTTCACGAAGCTGAGTAAATGACAATGTCAATAAACACTTGAAAGGAAGATTTGCTTCCAATTCATTGTGAATAATTGAGGTGACAAAAATCTCATATCACCAGTTCCTTCTGAACTAAAGCTTGGATGAAGTAGAAATGTATTAGTACATTTTCTTGTCTCTGTCTTCTTGCATCCTTATGGTCCCCCATTTTTCCCCTGTAGTAGCAGAGTAACATTCAGGCATACTAAGATTAGCAGCACTTGGAAATGGACAGGCTCCCGGTGTTTGGTTACACAGTCAGGTACTTGCCAGCATCTAACATCAGACTACTTATATAAGAGCACCATTGTATCAGGCAAATTATCCCAAGCTAGAGGCACAGAGGGGTCACTTAGGTGCCGACCTTTTCTGTCAAAGCAGTTTTTTAAGGGCCAAGAAGGAAGAACTTCAACATGGAATCATACAGAGGATTTCCTTTGTTCTATGAAATAGTCATGTGCGCAAAAATGATCCTTTATTTACACAGGACGTTTCTAACAATAGATTCTGATTCTGCTATTAGGCCTCCTCTTTCTCATTTCTTCCAAGAGAATTTGAAATTCAAAAGGAAAAGAGAAGAACTGAAAATGCGGGATGTCTTGAATATGCCATTGATGTAAAGATTAACCTTTAGAATAGGGCATCTGCTACGGCACAGCCCCTTGCTGAAAGTCTGTTTACAAAGGAAGACATTAATCAAGTCGTATGAATCCATTTATAATGTCTTTGCAATGTTGCTAACTCCGTAGTGAGCCAGTGAGTGAGATGGCTGAACCCTGACAGCTAATTTAAACCCAAGGTCTTCACTGTCCAGAGATTTATCAGAGAGTCAAGCAGCCAGTATCTTTTACGACTCACACCTTCTCCCTTTTCAGAGGTAGTAAATGAAAAAGACTGAAAGAGGAGGTGCCATCTATCGCAGCTGTGTAAAATCACATAAACACCATGCCCTGGGCTTTCATTATAACACCTCCTTCTTAGCTAATTACTGTCAGCATTAAATTACCGAGTCAGGAGGCGCCATTCAATACCAATTCATTCATTTCAGGTCACAGTTTGGCAGAAAACCTGTAGCGAAAGGCCAAACCTTTATCCACTAAGCCTTTTATTTGTGACTAAACAAAAGTCTTGACAAGTAGTATAATTTGCATCAAGCAGGGCTACACCAAAGGCCAATTAATAGTTTTTTTTTTTAATAAAAATTTGCTGTAGCCTGTAGTCCCCTTGACAAGATTTATCATTTTGCATATGAAAAGACACGGAGGGTGGTAGATTATTTTCTTCCAGGTTCAAGCATTGTATCTTTTAGTATTACCAACCTAATAGCCAAGTTACTTGACTTTAAAAAAAAAAAAAAAAAAAACTCAACATTTTATACACATCAAATCTGAGTGATTTTAATACCGTGCTGGAAGGGCAAAAATTTTTGGTAGTATTGGTTTTTTAATACATTGATTGGAGAGATTTACTATCCTAACTCTTTTAAATTCCATTTTTGTGCAATTCGGCATGGAGCTGGTCAGGCAAATTCGTTTTTTAAGAAATGCAGAAAGGTCTTAATCTGCCTAGGTGTTTTCTGGGATATAACAGTATATAAAGCTACTAACCGTCCCGTGGATTTGATTTCCTTTTTTACTATCTGTCATTCTTCAAACTGCTTATTTAGGAAAAAGAAATGAAATGTATTAAAGCCTAGTATATATACAGTTGACAGTTTGATATAGTTTCTTAAATAAACTGATTTTCTGATCATATTGAAAAAAGATTGAAATGAGAAATTCAAAATCAGCATATTTTAAACTCAGGGAGTGTAGAGTGATGGTCCTAATCCATAAGAATCCGTTTCTTCTGCTCTGCTCTGCTTCTGTTTTAGGAAGTTCGAGAGAGGCTTTCAGTGACAACATTTGTGGTGGCTTTAGGGTTGTCAGAGCCTGGACTAGGCACTTTCTTTTCTCTCTCTCTCTTTAAAGATTTTATTTTAAGTAATCTCTCCACCCAACGTAGGCAACCCCCTGCAACCCCAAGAACAAGAGTCTCTTGTTCCACTGACTGAGCCAACCAGGTGCCCCTAGGCACTTTCTTACATGTGACCTATTTATTTAATTCTCACAAGGACAGCGTGAGTTAGGAATGAATACTCTTCATTTTATAGCTAAGAAGTCAGAAGTGAAGTGTCTTTTTCAGGATCCTTTGCTGCTAACAAGGGCTAAAGCACAGATGTTCTATTCTGAAGCCCACTGACTTCTACCACACCACTGCCTCTTTGGCATACTAGAACCTCCATTAAGGGATGTCATATTTCCACTGGGCTCATTATTAACCCTTATCAGTCCTATATATGCTAATATTTAAATACAGCGCTCCCACAGCCAAGTTTCTGAAAGGAGAGCCTGCTCTTTGTTAATTACCAAAGAAAATTCTAAAAATTTTTTTTCATTTTATGTGTTTTTTGGGCAGTGTTTACCCTTGTGAACATACAAAACAAAGACGCACTTAGACTGTTGTTCTGGTGTGCCCACAGTCTTTTCTCTATAGACTGGAAGAATGAATAGATACTCATGGTTAAGTCTTCACAGGCTGGGAGCTGCTAAATTAGAGAGTTTAACTGAAGTGGGTGAATATGGAAATCTAGTGGTCTGTGGGGTCTTTAAGATGTTAGCTGCCTGAGACTTGCAGGGATGGGGCACAGAGGAGACATTTGTTATATGAACAATATAAGTTTCTGCTGCTCTTTAATCTGCCCCTCTTTCGGATTCCATAATTGCAACATGGTTGCTAACCAGGGATGGATGTTAGAGATACCTTCCTTGACTATGCCTCTTTTCTAGGACTAGATCAGAGTGAGATAGCCTTTGCAAGTGTCTACATAGTGACTGGCACTGTGCCAGGAGCTAGGGGAGGGGTCACTATTGAATAGGATAAAGTCCATAAATACATTTCTATACAAAGTGGTGGTATGCAGCTGAGCAGCAGAAATGGGCAGACAACATGTGTACCACAGCAAAAAACTATGAGTTATAAGGAGGGTGTTAGGAACTCTGAGTATGGGGGCTGAGGAAGACTTTCAAAGAAGGTAGTTTTAAAGAATAAAAAAAATGATCTGCTAAGTGGAGGAAATTGCAGGTTGAAAGGCAAGAGGGTGTGAAACAGCATCGTCAAAATACCATGGGCTTAGTGTGGGAGAAGATGGGTGGAAGGCAGGTCATGAAGAGACTCGCGGACCAAGATGTTGTCTTGAAGGCCACTGAGAGCCGCTGAAGGGCTTCCAGCAAGGGATCACCATGGTCAGATTTGTGGGTGGGAATCACCAGTAAGCAGTGTGGGGACAGATTTCAGTGTGTCATGGAAACCAGTTAGGACCTCTTGTCATGCTGTCTTTAAGGGTAGACAAGAGACGAAACTGACACTGGCACTCTGTGATTCCTAAACTTGACGGTGGTGCTGCTGTTATATTTTTAGTATGTATGTGTGCCTGCCATGATCCACTTAGAGTTCCACCTGGATTTCCGAGGGAACGAGCAGCTGAGATAAAGATGTGCACACTAAAGGTATATCGGGACATACCCTCTGCATCAGGGCCTGTAGGGGAGTGAAGGAAGCAGAACTGGGCAGAGGGAAAGCTGAGGTATGATATGGGCAGACAGAACATGGGGCTTCTCAGGAGCTGGAAGCATGGGGTGAGATCTTTATACCTTTGTGGCCAGTCACTGAGTACAGATGACTCCAGGGAGGCCAGAGAGTCTTGGGCTGTGGGCCCTTCCTGGCGTGGGACTCAGCTCAGAGCCACCAGTGGCTAAGTGCAGCAGCTGGAGGACTAAGTGCCCCCTATCTCTGAGCACCGGGCTGAATGCTCAGACACAGGGAAGCACCCACTATCCCTGAGGATGTTAGAGCCTTTCAAAACTTTTTTGTAGAACAATAATGTTCAGGAAGAGCTCTATTAAGCCTTTGCTCTGGCCCTTTCCTCTGCCTGGCATACTCTTTCCCCAGTTTTTCCTTGTTGCCTGGTTTCCATTTCTGCTATCTCCACTGGAAAGGCTTTTCTGATCACTCGTTACAATCCGCCCTGAGCCCCAACAGTTACTGTCTGGAACATCAACCTGTTTTATTTTCTTTATAGCCCATCAAGATGAATACAGGCTCTTGTTACCCTACCCGTCTTCCTATGCCAAAATGTGAGCTCCAGGGAATTTTTCTGTCTTGTTCACTGTTGCATTCCCCTATACCCAGCACAGAGCTGGCCACATAGTAGATGGTCCATCAGTGCTCTCCAAATGAACACATGAAAATTAAGTTCAAGGGAATGGATATCTGGAGAGTTAGAATTCTTCAAACGCAGCATCCGGAGGACTTGTCTTTTGCTTTTGACACTGGTGCCGCTCAAGTCCAAGAAGAAGGTTTGTGTCTCATCACTTTGCTGCACTTTCCAGTCGCCCACAGAGAACTACTGGAGAATATCTCTTGATCACGTAAGAGGGATAGGCCTCTGGGAAGAGCTTAGCTCTTAGATCTCACATTGAGTATCTCTCTCTCTCTCTCTCTCTCTCTCTTTTTTTTTGCCTCTGGTAAGTTTGAGGGCTTTTATTATTCTAAAATAAAACTATCTTCGAGGAACATAAATTATCTATTAAAGAGACTTTTGGAATTTTAGCATAAAAATCATGAGTGGAATTTGTGTAGAATTGACAAGCGACTACTCTATAATCACCTAAACCATTTCCTTTCAAATAGAAACAAACTGAAAAATGTAGTAATTTTCAAGTGTAGAAGCAAAAAAGGCACTTAGCACAGCTTGAAGATTCAAATTATTCTGGAAACAACGTTGCTGTACTTGGCTTTAATTTGAACTTTGGCTCTTGGAAACGGATGTAGAGTCTAGCATCATGACAACTGACGCCTTCAGAAGGGCCTGTGAATGGCAGGTGTGGGAGGCAGGGCCCTGCTTTTCCCTTCCTTTGTCAACCTCTGCCTGCTTCGGCCCTTCACTCATAAGGCAGCCCTGTCCCTGCAGCACTCCCCAGGTTTGTCTCAGAGGAGTAGAAGGAAACTCTGGAAGTCATTTATTAAAATCCTTGTCGCTAGCTGAGAAGAAATGGACATCTTTCTATATAAATTCTATTTAAGTCTTCAGATCCTTTTATAAGAATGTTGGGTCCTCAGATCCAGTGAAGAGTCCAGAGAGCTGACAGGAGAGCGCTGAGGCAGTTACATGAAAGTGCTGTGGATAAATAGTAGGACTGGGTCCCGATATGTTTAAGCAGCAATAGAGATGAAAGAACCCAGGTTGGACTGGGCTAATGCAGATTGGTCTTTACTAAAGGAAGGCCCGTTCAGTGGTCAGAGGAGCCCGAAGGAGAAATGGAGTGCCTGAGGATACGGTGATGGTCAGTTGGCTGGGTGTTCACACAGAGCATCCATGGATGGCCCTTGCAAAAGAGATTCAAGAAAGGACTTAAGAAACAGAAGCTAAGATGATATTTAAAGGTCCTTGCAGCTGTAAAATTCTGTAAATTCTGAAGAGAGGAATTCTCCATGATTTTGTGTCACTAAGTAGTATTTGTTGTCATAAACTCTATATTTTAATTTAATTTATTTATTTAAAGATTTTATTTATTCATTTGACAGACAGAGATCACAGGCAGAGAGGCAGGCAGAGAGAGAGGAAGAGAAGCAGGCTCCTTGCTGAGCAGCGAGCCCAACGCGGGGCTCCATCCCAGGACCCTGAGACCATGACCTGAGCCAAAGGCAGAGACCTTAACCCACTGAGCCACCCAGGTGCCTCAACACTGTATTTTTAAATTATAATTCTTATTCTCTTTAAATCCCAAGAAAAAGGTGGGATTTAAAGAGAACTAGAACTTTTTCTTCTAGTTACTTAAATCTGAAAATTGGAGTCATTTTATATGTCATTCTCTCTCTTTCTTTCTCACATTCATCCATTCCTCATCCTTTGCCTGTTGGTTTTTTTTTTTTTTAAAGATTTTTTATTTATTTATCAGAGAGAGAGGAAGCGAGCGAGCGAGCACAGGCAGACAGAATGGCAGGCAGAGGCAGAGGGAGAAGCAGGCTCCCTGCAGAGCAAGGAGCCCGATGCGGGACTCGATCCCAGGACGCTGGGATCATGACCTGAGCAGAAGGCAGCTGCTTAACCAACTGAGCCACCCAGGCGTCCCTGCCTGTTGGTTTTTTAAATAGTCTTTTTATTCAACCTTTATTTTTATGAAAGTTATATATACACAGTTTGAATCGGGTGATTTTCTAAGACTCGTGAAAACAGAAGCCTTCCCTATGCTTCATTTCCTCTTCTCTATGGGCAACCACTTAAAGCTTATTGGCTTTTTGATTGGGTGTATATCACTGTATTTCTAAAAAGCAGGTTTGTGTTTTTGGTTCTTAGTTTTTCAGATTTAGAAATGATTTATTGACTTCCTGCTAGGAAGAGAAGATTTTAGTTCTCTTTCACCTCTTTCCTTACCCCCTTTTCATTCCCTCCCCCTGTTACATCATAACTTAGGCTAAAGTATTGTTCAGAGTTAGGACTATGCATGTTGAGGCATACAAGAAGCATTTTCCTTGCCCAGTATTGTTTTCCTGGAGTTAATAGTTATGTCTTTAGTTTGTTCGTGTGTTTTCTATGTACATACTCATCATTAATTCAACCCAAAGCACTTCTACAGTTTTCTAAGTCTCTTCTCAATTCTTTATTTAGATGCATCAAGTAACTTGTTAATTTCATCTTCTTGATGAAATGTTCTCATGGACTCTGTCTCGTTTTGACTTGCCTGGAGTGGTCTGGACAAGTTGCTTCTATGGCTGGTTCACAGCTGACATCCTAAGATTTTCCTTTCCCTATTGATCCTTATTTCTCTTGGGAAGGGCCCCCTTTCACCTGAATCTTATGTCTTCCTCCTTCTTGTGTTGGTGGAATCAATATTTCCAGAGACGTGTGTGGAGGTAAATTTTTTTGAGAATTTAAGGTTTTGAGAAGACACTGTTTTTATTCTACCCTTTCACTTGATTGATAACATATGTCTGGTAGTAGAAATCTAGAACATCCCCCACTACCCCCGACCCTGAATATTTAATGCATTATTTTCTGGTTTCCAAGGTTAATGTTAAGAAATTAAAAGCTGTTCAGATTCCTGAACTTTGGGTTGTGAACTGTGTTCTTCTCCCTTACACTTCTTAAAGGATTTTCTGTTTTCTCTCAGTGTTCTGAAATTTCCCAGTGGTGTCTATGTTCATCCATTGTGTTGGCTGCTTTAGACTGGGCCTTTAAAATCATAGAAAATCCTGTTCTCTATCTCTGGACTATTTTCCTGAGTTATTTCTTTCCCTTCATTTTCTCTCTTGCCCTGCTACAAACTTTGCCGCTTGGCTGGTGGATCCCCTTAGCTGGCTGTCTTACATTTCAGTCTTCCCATTCATGTTTTTCATCTGTTTGTCTTACCGCTTTCCTTTCTGGGAGATCCCCACATCTTTCTTGTTCCAAACTACCTACTGAAATTTCATGTCTACTATTGGATTTTTAATGAATTTTGTCTCTCTTGTCTCTTTAATAACATTTTGTTTTTGGTTCATAATGTTTGATCTCTCTGACTTTATTAACATTATTTTTCTTTGCCTTGTTCTTGTTCCTCAAAGAGTCCTTTTCCTCCAAGTTGCTTTTCTTTTCTTTTCTTTTTAAAGATTTTATTTACTTATTTGAGAGAGAGAATGAAAGAGAGCATGAGAGGGGAGAAGGTCAGAGGGAGAAGCAGACTCCCCATGGAGCTGGGAGCCTGATGGGGACTCGATCCCAAGACTCTGGGATCATGACCTGAATGGAATTCTGGCAGTGGCTTAGCCAACTGAGCCACCCAGTTGCCCCCAACTTGCTTTTTTTAATTAATTAGCTATTTAACTAATTAGCTTTGGTTTCTAATATTCATGATAGGTACTTTTTTTCGTGTGTCTTATGATCCTCATAGAAGAGTAAAGTTAGGCCTGATTAGAAAATCTCAGTTGGATAGTTCATGATACTCATCTATGAGATGCTCCATAAGCTGACCTGGCTGGGTCTTTTCATTGAAGGACTTCTTGCTTCAGTATCTTTAGGTCTTTCCAATTGGGCTGGTCATTGCACCAGAAAAGAATCTTTCTATTTCCTGTCTGGGGGATATATATGTTTGTTTCTGAGAGTTGAATCAGGAAAGAGATCTTAGAATCTCAAGTACTGGGTATGTAAACATTAGCTTTCTACCCTCATTTTCGGTATCATACTCCTATGCTCATCTGTACCAGAGGTTCCCCGGTGTGAAGATCTGTTTTACCCCTTTCAGATAATAAACCTGCTATTTGGAGGGAAGGAAGGGCTTTGGTGAACTATTTCTCAAATAGAGTTCTAGCTGGTCTGCTTCACTTTCAACCCTATTTCTAGAAGTAACCTGTGCTACCAGTTCCTGAGCCTTTAAGGAACTCCATGTTAGAAATCAGGTTATTTATCCACCATCTTATTCAGAAATCTCTTCCATTATTACCACCAGCAGAAATCTCTCTTTTACCTAAACTCTCCTTCAGAGTTACAGTATTTTCATGAGTTTTTTTTTTTTTTTAAGATTTATTTTATTTATTTTAGAGGATGGTAAGAGAGGCAGAGGGAGACATAGAGAGAGAATCTCAAGCAGACTCCCCTCTGAGCGCAGAGCCTGACTCGGGACTCTATCCCATGACCCTGAGCTCATGCTCTGACCAGAAATCAAGAGTTGGATGCCCAACTGACTGAGCCTCCCAGGAGCCCTCATGAGTTTTAAATACATGATAGTGATATGATTTAAAAATAACTTTGTTCGGGGCACCTGGGTGGCTTAGTGGGTTAAAGCCTCTGCCTTCGGCTCAGGTCATGATCCCAGGGTCCTGGGATTAAGCCCCGTATCGGGCTCTCTGCTCAGCTGGGGGCCTGCTTCCCTCTCTCTCTCTGCCTGCCTCTCTGTCTACTTGTGATCTCTGTCAAATAAATAAATAAAATCTTAAAAAAAATAACTTTATTCTCTGTGGTAATAATAGCATAAGGTTTTTTAAAAAAGATTTTTATTTATATATTTGACAGAGATACTGAGAGAGAGGGAACACAAGCAGGGGGAGTGGGAGAGGGAGAAGCAGGCTTCCTGCTGAGCAGAGAGCCTAATGCAGGGCTGGATCCCAGGACCCAAGAATCATGACAGGAGCCAAAGGCAGACCCTTAACTGAGTTACCCAGGTGCCCCAATAGCATAGGCTTTTAAATTGCCTTACTCTCTTCATCAGTGAGCACAGAATACTGCCCAAATTTCATTTTCTACATGTCACCTCCTGCTCTTAAGACATCAGTGGCTCACTTTGTAAATAAGCACTGATTTTTATCTTGCATTCTGGACTTTTCATGACTGAACGATGTCTTTCTGGGCTCATATTCCATTATACCTTATTCTCAACTCCGTAAATCTGGATTCTTCATGGTCCCACTCCTGCTTTGTGACTTTTTTTTTTTTTTAAGATTTTTATTTATTTATTTAGTACACAAGTAGGCAGAGAGGCAGGCAGAGAGAGAGGGGGAAGTAGGCTCCCCGCTGAGCAGAGAGCCCGATGTGGGGCTCGATCCCAGGACCCTGAGATCATGACCTGAGCTGAAGGAAGAGGCGTAAACCACTGAGCCCCAACTTTGTGACTTTTTAACTGTTGTTTGCTGTTTTTGGAGCCTGAAAATCTGTCCCTACCTTTTTCTGATGATCATAAAATCTTACTTTTTCCTCACCGCTTATTTCCAGTGTTCCATCTTTCATGCAGTCTTTATTTTAATGTTCATTCACTCACTCATTCATCCTTCAGTTCAATCAGTATATTTGTTGAGCTCCTACAGTATGCCAGGCACCCTACCAGAAAAGCACATAAAACATTGTCCTTACCCTCATGGATCTTACAATGCAATAGGAACAGGAAGTAGGAGATAGATGTTAATGTTAAATAATCACACAAATTAATACACAGTTGTAAGCTGTAATGAGCATGAAGTAGGAAAAGTCAAAGTCAAAGTATGGAGTCCTATGAGAGGATCTGTTTGTGTTTGGGAGTTTGATGAAACTTTCCATGCCTAAGTGATATTTCAGCTGTGATTAAAGGATGAAGCAGGGGTAGAGCATCTGTGGACAAGGAAAGGATGAGCGAAAATGCCAGGAAGTGCGAAGACTCAGTAAAGGTCAAAGACCTGAAGGAAGGCCACAGTGGCAGAGAGCAGAGGGAGAAAGTGGGACAGTGGTAGATTGTGGGGCTAGAGAGGTAAGCAGGGGCTACATCCAGCAAGGCCCTTAGTCTAGCTTAAGGAATTTTGGGTTTTACCATACAATGAATAAAGATTTCAAGAGTAAACGTTTCAATGGGAGAATTTAGGATTAGATTTGTATTTTTACAAGGTCACTCCCATTACAACGGGTAGAGTACATTGGATAGGTCCAGAGTGGAAGCAGAGAGACTAGGAGGCAGTTGCAATTCATATACATATGGGAAGTAGTGGTGGCTTGAACACAGGCAGTGACAATGGTGATGGAAAGAATGGTTGAGAAATATTTAGGAGGTAAAATTGCAAGACTTGCTGAGAGACCAGATGTGGCTGGTAAGGGAGAAGGAAGAATGGGGAACATTTTTAAGTTTCTGGCTTGCTCAACTGGGGGGAATCTTAGTGCTATTCCCTGAGATGGGGAACAATTTTATCCCCTTTTATTTTGCATGTTTATTATCTGACTCTCTCCACTGACATAGGAGCTTGGGGAGAGAGTTTGTCCCAGTCATTTCTGCATTTGTACCCCCAATTGCAAAGTATCCTGCCCAGTGTTATTCTGGTAAGAGAGAGAAATAATGCTTGACTCTGATTTGGGGAGCTAGAATGTGACTGAGAGTTTGCCTCTTTCTTTACCTTTAAAATATATATATTTTCAAGTTATATGAAGACTAAGTGAGCTAGCAAATGTAAAAATATTTGGAAGAGAAAAAAGGACTCTCAAAAGGAATTTATTTCATCATCATTAATATGCTTATGCTTTCTTTGGCTCTCATGTTAAGTTCCACATATTTCTTTTATTTGTAAAGAGAACTGGTAAGACATTTTAACTAAGGATCTAATCAGTGCCAAACATCGTGAGATGGATTAGTTTTTGCCACACACACCACTCCATGGGACATACGCTGAACCACTTCCAGATACTCTTCCACATGTGTTTGTGGAAACCTCTGTTAGCCTACATCTGGGCAATCACCCTTCCCTTTGGTTTCTCAGAAAAATTTCACACTCTCTATAAAGGAAGCAAGGAAAATGAGAACACCTTTAATAAGCAATTACAATTAATAACCGACGTAGGAGTGTGTTTGAAAGATAACTATTTTGACATAGTGTGTTAACTATTAGTGTATATATTTGTAATTACGTTTGGTTTTGATTTAAGTTTAATGTCTAGCATTTTTTTCTAAGACAGTTTTATGGGTATTTTTTTTTAAGATTTTATTTATTTATTTGACAGAGATCACAAGTAGGCAGAGAGGCAGGCAGAGAGAGAGGAGGAAGCAGGCTCCCTGCTGAGCAGAGAGCCCGATGTGGGGCTTGATTCTAGGACCCTGGGATCTTGACCTGGGCTGAAGGCAGAGGCTTTAACCCACTGAGCCACCCAGGTGCCCCAATTTTTGGGGTATTTTTGAAAAGAAGCCATAGTCCTGGTTAAATGCCGATTCAAGCGATACTAGAGAGATGTTTTGTGGCTGGCCTGCTAAATGGCAAATCATTTTATGGATAATGAGGGCTAGGTTAAATCAGTGTTTCTTCACCATGGCTGAAGTTTTAAAAAATATCAGTGCTACCCCAGATCAGTTAAATCAGACACTGTGGGGTGGGATCTGGTGATACTACTAACATTATTTTACAGCTTCTCCATGTGATTTGACTGTGCATCCATCATTGATAACCATTGTAGCAGATAATCTAACTTCTTTCCTCCTTCCTTCCTTCCTTTCTTTTTCTTTCTTTATTTTCTACCCAGATGATCTAACTTTCAGAGTCTATGAATTAGTTTGTTTTTCTTGGAAGAAACGTCTTATTCTAATGCAGATTTTTTAAAAATTCAAATTGCTGATGACATTTCTCTTGTCCATTTTTCAGTTTAAGTATTAGGTAATTCACATAAGTAAACATTACAATTTTACATTTCTGAGATCTCTAAAAATATAAGCAGAGAGGCGGGCAGTTTGGGTATTAGCTGGGCTGCCAGTTGATATGCAGATGAAGGGCTGTCTTGCACACCAGTCTGTTACTTAAACAGTGTGTCTGTGTACTCAAGGACCTAGCTGACTCCTTCAAGGGCTGTTTCTGTCTCAGCATCCAGATCAGGATCCAGAGTCATCTGAAACAATTTAACTTGACATGGAAGAAATCATTGCGTAGACATCCAGATGTGGAGGCTATTATGTTGATGCTAATGTCCAGCTGCTCTGGGAAAGATTGATTTAATAACAACTCATTATAAAATGTCAAATACAATTTATATACCCTGTAATTAATTACCATATGTGTAGCATAAGACTAGCTGGACGGCTTTGGGCAAGTTAATTTACCTTTTCTAAGCCAGAGTTCTGATCTGTAACATGGAGCTAATAATGCTACATTTTAATTGGATTGTGGTGATACTGGTTGAGATATTTTATGCAAAGAGCTTAGCTCAGTGCTTGGCACATGGTAATCAGTTTAAAAAATTATCTATTATTACTCCTCCTCCTCTTCCTGCTGTTATTTTTATTGTGGTGTTAGTGGTTGATATTGTTGTTATTGATCTCTGGTCAAGGATATCTCCAAATTCCCAGTCATAGCATATTCTCTTGCCTGTCATTTCTTGAGTCTCACACTTGCCAGTGTGGAGGTCACAAGTTTGGGGGAGCTGGGGATTGAGAAACATAGCTATGTAATAACCTTCAGCTTTTCTTTGGACCTGTTCTTTGCACCTTTTACTTTCTCCCAGGACATCTGCCCTTTGGATCAATCACAAGTGTCCTGACTCTCCTGGAGACCACATTCTGAAAGTTCTTCATATGTTCATTCAGTCATTCATAAATTCACTTATTTATTTCCTTATTCAAAGTAGTACTTAGGAACTGAAAATAAATAAATATTCTGGAAAGTGGTTGTTTGTTTGTTTGTTTGTTTGTTTTCCTGAGACAGAAATCATTTGTATTCAAGTCTACAAACACAGCAACTTCATTTTCTGTTGCATTTGGAGTGAGCGCATGTTTTTAAAAGAAGTAGGGAAGAACCTCAGAGAAAACTGCTTGTTGCCTCCAAGGCCCTGAAAGCCACTCTCTCACACCCCAAGCCACATTTGCAGGAAAAATTTCCTTCCTGAGGTGCTAGAAGAGGCTGTCAGGGCCTAGACTCCAGACCCCAGCCTTCTGTCTAGCACATGGCTGACACTTGGTAATGATACTTCTCTCCCACCTTATATTTGCACTAAACTACCAGCTGCAGCCTTCACATTGTTGGGTAGGTAGCATGTACACTGACTTACTTGTTTGGAGGTGTGACCAGCAGTTTGAAATCCTGAGCAAAAAAATGTTATTTCCACAGAAGTGAAAGGATGAAGAAAGTTTGCAAACTCGTGTTTGTTGCCTTTGTATCACAGAGGCTCTTGCTCATTAGTGTCTGGGAATCCAGGTCAGACTCTCGATAAGTTTGTTCATGTGCTTGGTGCTATAGGAAGTGACAAGCTGCTGGTAGTGTTACCTGTGTAATGCATGATGTGGAAACGAATCTTTATGTTTCTTGCCGTGGAATCCCAGGGCAAAAAAGAACATCAAGGGCCTTGGTTTGTAAAATATGTCCTTACCATTTCTCTTCTCTTTTCAAGGTGTATGTATGGGCTTACATAACTGACAATTACAAGTTCAATTTGGTTTATTTTCTCATTTTTTTATGTGTCTGCTCTTCTCCTGCACTTCTGATTTTAAGAACTGATTCTGTATATGTTGCCTTAATTAATTTGGATATTGTGTTTTTATAGCTTTCTGAGGCACATCTTCTCATTACGCATTTTGTTTTTGAGCACTAGGAGTTTAGTTACCATCTCTCCCCTGAGGGACCTGAATAGAACTGTAATTCAGGAAGGATGCCTACATACTGGCATACTTGCTAAATTCAAGAGTTTGATTGTGGAAAATCTTTTTTTTAAAATTAAGGTTTTTATGTTAATTCTAACATAGGTAACCTAGAGTATTATATTAATTTTGAGTGTACAGTATAGTAACTCAGTAATTGTATATATTACTCAGTAGTCATTAAGATAAGGATACTCTTAATCCTTGTTTCACCTATCCCCTTACCTACTTCTCCTCTGGTAACCATGAATTTGTTCTCTATAATTAGGAGTCTGTTTCTTGGTTTCTTTCGCTCTTTCTCTTTTTTATTTGCTCATTTTGTTTTGTTTCTTAAATTCTACATACAAGTGAGATCATATGGTATTTGTCTTTCTCTGACTGACTTATTTCACTTAGCATTACACTCCCTGGTTCCTTCCATGTTGCTGCAAAAGCAAGATTTCATTCTTTTTTATGACTGAATAATATTCCTTTATCTATCTATCTATCTATTTATCTGTCTATCTATCTTACCTCTTCTTGATCCATTTTCTATTAATGGACACTTGGGGTGCTTTCATAATTTGGCTATTATAAATAATACTGCAGTAAAAATAGGGGTACATGTATTCCTTTGAACTAGTGTTTTTGAGGGTTTTTTTTGGTATAAATACCCAGTAGTGTGATTACTGGATCATAGGATAGTTCTATTTTTAACTTCTAGATGAAGCTCCATGCTGTTTTTCCACACAGTGGTTGCACCAGTTTGCATTGGGTTGTGGAAAATCCTGATTTGCTTTGAAAATAACTTTGCTTATTTGTTTTTTAGAAATAAAAGAGTATGTACTTATTGCCAAAGTATTTGAAGCTGGAAGAAAATAAAATTTTCAATTTGACCATGTTTGTAAACATACATACTATTATCTTTCCTAATCTGTCTTCCCTGCATCAATTTAACAAAATTATGTTCTTTTTACTCAGCATTATATCAGGAATTTTGGTCATGTTGTTATGCGTTTTCTTGTTTTTTTTTTTTTTCAGCTTTATTGAGATATAATCGACCTAAGCATTGTATAAGTTTAAGGTGTATGTATCTTATGGCTTTTGGTGCAGTTGTAAACGGGATCAATTCCTTGACTTCTCTTTCTTCTGCCTTATTGTTAGTGCATAGAAATGCATCTGAATTCTGTGCATTGCTTTTGTAACCTGTGACTTTGCTGAATTCCTGTTATCAGTTCTAGCAATTTTTGGATGGCATCTTTTGGGTTTTCTACTTAGATTATTAAGTCATCTGCAGAGATTGCAAGTTTGACTTCTTTGCCAATTTAGATGCCTTTTATATTTCTTTTTCTTGTCTGGTTGCTGAGACTAAGACTTCCAGTACTATGTTAAACAATAGTCCAGAGTGGACATCCCTGCCATGTTCCTGATCTTAGGGGAAAAGGTCTCAGTTTTCCCTCATTGAGAATGATATTTGTTGTGCGATTTTCTTATATGGATTTTATGATAGTGAGGTATGTTCCCTCTGTCCCTATACTGTGAAGAGTTTTAATCAAGAAAGGATGCTGTACTTTGTCAAATGCTTTTTCTGCATCTATTAAGAGTATCATATGGTTCTTGTCCTTTCTTTGACAGCATATGACATTGATTGATTTGCAAATGTTGAACTAACCTTGCAGCCTAGGAATAAATCCCACTTGGTCAAGGTGGGTAACTCTTTTAATGTACTGTTGGATCCTGTTGGCTAGGATCTTGTTGAGAAATTTTGCATCCAGATTCATCAGGGATATTGGCCTGTAATTCTTCTTTTGGGTGGTGGTCTTTGCCTGGTTTGAGGATCAAGGTAACGCGGACCTCATAGAATGAGTTAGGAATAAAACTAACCAAAGAGGTAAGGGATCTGTACTCTGAAAACTATAGAACACTTATGAAATAAATTGAATAAGACACAAAGAAATGGAAAAAACTTTCTATGTTCATGGATTGGAAGAACAGATATTGTTAAAATGTATTTCCTACTCAAAGTTGTCTATGCATTTAGTGCAATCCCTATCAAAATAACATCAGAATTTTTCACAGAGCTGGAACAAAGAAAGAATCTTAAAATTTGTATGGAACCAGAAAAGACCCAGAATAGCCAAAGGGATGTTGAGAAAGAAAACCAAAGCTGGTGGCATCACTTCAAGCTGTTTTATAAAGCTGTAATCACCAAAATAGTATAGTACTGGCACAAACAGACACATAGATCAGTGGAACAGAATAGAGAGTCCAGAAATGGACCTTCAACTCTTTGGTTAACTAATCTTTGACAATGCAGGAAAGAATATGCCCTGGAAAGAAGACTGTCTCTTCAACAAATGGTGTTGGGAAATTTGGACAGTTACATGTAGAAGAATGAAACTGGATCACTTTCTTACATCATACACAAAGATGAAGTCAAAATGGGTGAAAGACCTAAATGTGAGACAGGAATTCATCAGAATCTTAGGGGAGAACACAGGCAGCAGCCTTCTTAACCTCAGCCACAGCAACTTCTTGCTAGACATATCTTCAAAGACAAGGCAAAAGCAAAAAGCAAAGACAAAAGCAAAAAATGAACTATTGGGACTTCAAAGTCAAAACTTTTGCACAGCAAAGGAAACAGTCAACAAAACTAAAAGGCAACCTACAGAATAGGAGAAGATATTTGCAAATGTCTTATCCGATAAAGGACTAGTATCAAAAATCTTTAAAGAACTTATCAGACTTAATACCAAAAAAGCCCCCAAAAATCTAGTCAAGAAATAGGCAGAATACAAATAGACATTTCTCCAAAGAATACATACAAGTTGCCAACAGAAACATGAAAAAATGCTCCATAATACTCTGCAACGGGGAAATACAAATCCAAAGCTCAATGAGGTGTTGTGGAACCTGGACTGGGGTCCTGGTGGAAGAACCAAGCGGCACTTGGAGACTTTGGAGGATCAGAGGTTTATTTAACACTGGTGGGCTCAGACAAGGTTGTTCTCTGAAGGTCTGAGCCCTGAGCACAAGCAAGGAGGGGGATTTATACCCTTCTCCTTCCGCATACTTGGTACTTTTGGTGTGTGTGGGAAATGGGGGTAGGAACGAAGAACCCGGAAGGGCTTTGAGACAGGGACTGGAATTACCTTGCTGGTTTGGTCAGCCATTTTAGAGTAGAGTTCTTCCCTATCAGAGGTACCTCCTCACACCAGTCAGAATGGCTTAAATGAACAACTCAAGGAAATGACAGATGTTGGTGTGGATGAGAGAAAGGGGAACACTCTTACTCTGTTAGTGGGAATGCAAGCTGGTGCAGCCACTCCTGAAAACAGTATGGAGGTTCCTCAAAAAGTTAAAAGTAGAAGTACCCTCTGACCCAGAAATTGCACTACTCAGTATTTACCCCAAAGATACTAATGTAGTGATCTGAAGGGGCACCTGCACCCCTATGTGTAGAGCCACAGTGTCCACAATAGCCAAACCATGAATGAGCTAAGATGTCCACGGACAGATGAATGGATAAAGAAAATGTGGTGTACATATAATCAGTGGAATATTACTCAGCCATCAAAAGAATGAAGTTTTGTCATTTGCAATGATGTGATTGGACTAGAGAGTGTTATGCTAAGTGAAATAAGTGAGCCAGAGAAAGATAAATACCATATGATTTCACTCATATCTGGACTTTAAGAAACAAAATAGAGGGCTCCTGGGTGGCTCAGTGGGTTAGGCCGCTGCCTTCAGCTCAGGTCATGATCTCAGGGTCCTGGGATCGAGTCCCGCATTGGGCTCTCTGCTCAGCAGGGAGCCTGCTTCCTCCTCTCTTTCTGCCTGCCTCTCTGCCTACTTGTGATCTCTCTCTGTCAAATAAATAAATAAAATCTTAAAAAAAAAAAGAAACAAAATAGATGAATGTAGGGGAAGGGAAGGAAAAATAAAATAAGACAAAAACAGAGAGGGATACAAACCATAAGAGACTCCTAACTATAGAAAACAGGTTGCTGGAGCAGAGGTTGATAGGTGGAAGGGATAATTGGATGATAGCCATTAAAGAGGACACCTAATATAATGAGCACTGGATAGTATAGAACTGATGAATCCCTAAAGTCTATCTCTGAAACTAATAATATACCACATGTTAATTAAATTGAATTTAAATTAAAGAAATTTAAAAAAAAAGATTTTATTTATTTATTTGACAGAGATAGAGAGAGAGAGAGAAAGACAAGCAGACAGAGAGGGAGGGAGGAGCAGACTCCCCACCGAGCAGAGAGCCCCATGCAGGGCTCGATCCCAAAACCCCAAGATCATGACCCGAGCCGAAGGCAGAGCCTTAACCCACTGAGCCACCCAGGTGCCCCTAAATAAAAAAATTTTTAAAAAAACTTTCAGGTGTGTGGCAAATGATTTGATTTATATATATTGCAATATGGTTATCTCAACAGATTAGTACCTATTACCTCATATAGATTAAAAAAAATTTTTTTCCCCTTGTGATGAGAACTGGATTTACTCTCTTCAACTTTCAGGTATACCAAATAGCAGTCTTAATTGTGGTTATCATACCATCACACTTTCTGAAAGCATTATTTTTAGTGGCTGTATAATATTCTGTGTTCGTATAGATAATTTATCTATTTCCTCATGCTTTGTCATTTGGTTGTTCTTGATTTTTCACAATTACCAATAATGGTATAAGTAGACAGTATGTGCCTCAGGTATGATTGATCGGGGACACGATAATGTTCCCAGTTGTTAGCTTTAATCTAGGTCAGGGCCAAGTCTGATAGCTGTGCTGGTAGAAGGTTGCAAGTTTATGTCACTATTAAATTTTACCTGATTATTAACACATAGTTTGGTTTGGAGCTCGTTTCTAAGTTTACACAACAGTTCATTTTCCAGTGAATCTGTTGTTTTGTTCTTAATTCACCCTTCTGCTTCCCAATTTAGTGAGGTATTCTTGAACCCACAAACAAGACCAAATGATACTACAAAGAACAGTATAAAACCTTCTGATTCAATTCTCCTATATTCATTGTTACTTTTTGGGATAAATGTTAAGAATTATCTACTTCATTCCACAAAGTATTTCTTGTGGTTTAAAAGGATCATAGAATAAAAGAAGAAAATATAAAGGTCCATGAAATTGGAATCATGAAAAAAAAAATCCTAACTAAGGTAAGAATTTAAATCTAAGGGAAAGCTTTAGAACACAGAAATGTGGCCCAAAGGGCTCCCAGTTACTAGCTTTGAGCTTGAATTAGACCCTGAACTGCCAAAACAAAGTGGGAACCATATCCTGTCACATAATTCACAATGATCTCAGAGTGAAAATATACCGCACATTAGGAGGTAAATCACTTTGTGGTACACAGAAACAAATTTCCCTTAGTCTACCTTGTCAGTTGTATTAAAGGGATCCTAGAATATTTCATGATTGCTCTTAAGAAATCTCTTTCTGTTCAGGGATAATACATAAAAAAATAGAGAAGTATGAAACAACCAAATGGTGGCCCCTGTATATATTCAAAATGCATGTGGCTTATTCCACTCGGTTTGATCTGAGACTCCAAACCTCTCTTTAAATTACTTACTCATTTTTTTTTTAATTTTATTTATTTATTTGACAGAGAGAGATCACAAGTAGATGGAGAGGCAGGTAGAGAGAGAGAGAGAGAGGGAAGCAGGCTCCCTGCTGAGCAGAGAGCCCGATGCGGGACTCGATCCCAGGACCCTGAGATCATGACCTGAGAGGAAGGCAGTGGCTTAACCCCCTGAGCCACCCAGGCGCCCTACTTACTCATTTTTGACTGCATAAGACATTCACATCACATGGTTCAAAATACATAAGTTGCCAAAGCACACCCAGCAAAAGTCTTCCTCTTCCTCTTGTCCTATAGCTACCCTACTCCCTACCCCAGGGTAATCCATGCTACCCATTTCTTGTCAGTCTTTTTTTTTCTTTTTTTTAAAGTGTCTTCAGGATTTGATGAAACCATTAAATGAGCTCAAGAAAGAAACAAATAGGGTAGCTGGGTGACTCAGTGGGTTAAACCTCTGCTTTTGGCTCAGGTCATGATCTCAGGGTCCTGGGATCGAGTCCTGCATTGGTCTCTCTGCTCAGCAGGTAGCCTGCTTCCCACCCACCCCCACCTGCCTTTCTGCCTCCTTGTCATCTCTTTCTCTCTCTGTGTCAAATAAATAAATAAAATCTTAAAAAAAGAAAGAAACAAATACAATTTATTAATTGATTTCATTCCTTGTTTGGAGGCAGAGAAATGCACATAACCGTGCCTTCAAAATGTTGACTCAGTTTGGCTGTTGTGATATCTGTGGTCAGGGCTGGCTTCCTGGGCATACAACTTGTTAGGCTGCACAGGGCTGCCTAGACTTATTTTTATGTCCTCCTTTTACCGACTCGAAATTCTTCATGAATTCTGAACCAGTAAAAATGTGTTTTCTCATTTTGCACTGGGTCCCACAAATTAGGTAGCTAGTCCTGTTGGCGATACTTTCCAGATTTGAAAAAATAGTATAATTTATGACTCGAGTAGTCCATGATTGACATGGGACAGTCACCTGGTGTGAATAAAATTCAGGTTCTCACCAGTCTCTCAGGTATACCGTGTTGAAACATTGGCTGAAAATGTGAGAAACCTCCTGGTAGAATAACATTTCTTCCTTCCTTCCTTTCTTTTTTTTTTAAATTTTATTTACTTATGTGACAGAGATCACAAGTAGGCAGAGAGACAGGGGTGGGGGAGTGGGAAGTGTAATGGCCAAGTTTTCGCATCTGAGAGACCACCAAGGAGCCAACACTGATGCAATCACACGAGGGTTTATTCAACAAGCTTAAGCTTGGGCCCAAGTATACCCGATACCTTGGAGTAGGGACTTGGACCCTGAGGCTATTTAAGGCAGGGGTTTTTATAAGAGGCTTGGGGGTGGGGGGGGAGGAGGCGAAGTTTTAGACTTTTCTGCCTTAAGCTGATTAGCTGTTGTCAGGGTGTTGCAGGGTGGGGTACTTTCTTGGAACTAAAGCAGGGTGGAGGTCTCTGGAACTAAAGTAAAGTAGGGGAAAGTTCAGCCCTTGGTCCCTGGGGCCTGAGATGGCTGCTGAGGCTAAGATGGCTGTACTTATGCTAAGGCTAAACCTGAGGAGGGATGGCCTTAATTACTCTCGGCCTCCATAGGAAGCAGGCTCCCAGCTGAGCAGAGAGCCCGATGCAGGGCTCGATTCCAGGACCCCGGGACCATGACCAGAGCCGAAGGCAGAGGCTTTAACCCACTGAGCCACCCAGGTGCCCCTAGAATAACATTTCTAAAAGAATGGGGAAATACCAAACTGAATAGCATTGAATTGCTTTTGAAAGCTAAATTCCAGATTTTATATTTATGTGATTGTATGTGTAACATTCATCTTATTCTTAAAGACCTAAGGGTTTGGTTTTGGTAATTAATTGTCAGTTAATTGTCAGTTTTAATTGTTAACAACAATCTGATTAGAGAGAAACTATTATTAATCTTTTTTTAAAAGAGGAGAAATAGGGTCCCCTCCCGCCAACAAATGCAGTATCATTTACATACTGTAAAATTTGCCCTTTGAAAGCCTATGGTTCTGGCACTTTCAGTATGTTCACCAGGCTGTTCAAGCATCACCACAGTCAAATTTCAGTGTTTTCATTACTCTGAAAAGAAACCTGGTACACTTTAGCAGTCACTCTCTGCTCTTCTGTCTCACCAGACCCTGGGACGCACTAATCTGCTCTCTCTATGAATTTATCCATTCTGGATATTTCCTATAAATGGAATCATACCATATGCAGTCTTTTTTGACTGGTTCTTTCTTTGAACATGATTTTTAAAAAAATATTTTATTTGTTCATTTGACACAGAGAGAGAGATTAGGCAGAGAGGCAGGCAGAGGGAGAGGGAGAAGCAGGCTGAGCAGGAGAGCCCGATGTGGGGCTTGATGCCAGGACCCGGAGATCATGACCTGAGCGGAAGGCAGAGGCTTAACCCGCTGAGCCACCCAGGCACCCCTGAACATGATGTTTTTAATGTTCATCCACACTGTAGCGTGTATCAGTGCTCCCTTTCCTTTCTATGGCTGAATGATTCCACTGTAGGGGTGCAGTGCATTTTCCTTATCCATTCATCAGTGGATGAACTTTTGGGTTGTTTCCACTTTCAGGCTGTTAGGAAGAATGTTGCAGTGAAGACAAAGGTTTGATAGGGAGAGGAATTGGCTCAAAGTCATTCAGTTCATAGATGAAAGATATAAGATGCAGAGATTTGATGATAAGGATCGGAGGTGATTCAGAGCCTTATTTTGCAACAACTGTTCCCTGTTAGTCTTGACATTCTCAAAAATCCTGCCTTCATGAAGTCTCACGTTTTTATGCAACTCCTTGGGAACAGGGTAACTTACTGGGTTCTTAGTGATGAGATCCCGAGTGGTTATAACCAGATAAGTGGCCATCTCCTTGCAGAATTCTGCCCTAACAGTGCATATTACTGCCTGGAATTGCAACTTGTTACATATTTCCATATTATAACCCGAAGAAGGAAGACGAGGAGAGATCGCTGTGGTTTTCTCCATGCTCTGTCTCAATTCCAAATCCTCTACTTCTCAGTGCTCAGGTTTAAAAAAAAAAAACCACGTTACATAAAAGAATATTTTGTGGCTTTTTTCTGAAGCTTGGCAATGTCAGTACTTTATATCAGTTTTCCTAGCTTGTGCTGCTAAGGAACAGAAAATAAAAACAAGAAGATAACCACCCAAAAAAACCCCCAAAATAAACAAACAAAAACAACCCCTCAAGCCCACACACATTAAAAAAAAAAAAAAAAAAAAAAAAACACCACCCAAAATCCCCTCAAACAAAAACTCCCATAAAGCAAGAGAGAAATGGTTTGAGGGCTTCTGTTGTTTTATTGCTTGTGTCAACTTCTCTCTTTTTACACCATCCAACTGTGCAAAGGCCTGCAGCTCCTACAATCAAGAGGCCGCATGGAGAACAGCAAAGAAGCCAAAGAATGCTTCCAATTTCACTCCTTAGTAGTGACTCACTGGAGTTCCACCCACCGTAAACAAGAATCCCAGAATGCAGAAGGGAGACATGCATTTCTTTTCCTTCTCACAGTTCCAGTTAGCCAATATTTAACCATTCGGTTAGGAAACATCCTTGCTTCATTCTAGTATGAGCATCTTTTGTACATTGCTTTATTAGGGAGATTGTAAAAAGGGGAATACATTTGAGTCAAGCTGCTTAAAACAAAGCATTCAGTGCCAGCTGGTTGGAAGGAAGGCAGACACCCCCCCCCCTCACCCCCCCCCCTCACCTCCCGGCATGATTTCAAGCTGGGGCAAGCAAAGGTAAAATCTTGAGTTCACATTTCCATTTAAAACAGGGATTATGATTTTGATCCTGCTGTTCAGCCTTCTCTTTTCCCTTTTTTCCCAAATGAAAAATCCCCAGTCTGTCAAAAATAAAAATTAAAAAGAATCTTTCTGGTACCCTGCAGCAGAGCCACAAAGCTCAACCATACATTAAAGCTCCTGTACCATGATTCTGTTCACAAGCCCCCCCCCCCTTCCAGATGCTTCTGTGTGGCTTCCTCACAGCAGGGGGTTCAAGGAACTCTTTGCTCTAATTCTAGGGGGCTACCGGATTGTGGCAAACCATTTAACTCCCCAGTGTCTGAATTTTAACTTGTGAAATGGGGAAAAGAGACTTATCCACCGGGGTTTAAAGAAACTAATTAAAATTGAAAAGACTTTCTTGGATTTACCATAAAGAATACCACTATCGAGTTCTCATTGTTACCCTCCTGCCCCAAGGGACCCAACAGACTTTCATGCATCGGAGCCTATTTAAACTTTGCTGCTCCCTCAGGAGGCAGAAGACAGATCTCAACACTCACATTCTCCAAGGAGAGACTGAGGACTTCAGAGGTTAAACTGAATGCCCATATTTTTGTTACCTGACTCCCAGTAGGATGCATTTTTCACAAATTCCTATTGTACTTTAGAAGAATCATGGAAAGAACTAGATTTTATGATTCACATTTGTCTCCCAGGAGAGCTGTGTGAATATTTTTACTGCCCAGTAATTTATGTAACATGAAAAGAACGTGCTGATCTTCTTGCTCCATGATGACATAGTGTATATAGATGATATGGAGAAAACAAACACCCTTAGAGAAAAAAATAAAGAAAAAGAATAATTCAACACAACAATTTGGAAATGATACATTTCTGTCTAAGTCAGACACTAATACACACACACACACACACACACACACACACACACACACTGTCTTAGGGGAGTGACGACGTATGAATTCTATCTTTATATATAATGAAAATTATTCTCCAAGTGGCAGTTTAACTTATCTTAATGGAATATTACTAGTATATTAAAAAATTCCTATAAATTACTCAGCTGGCTTTTATAATACTGGCCTATTCTATTTTAAATATCTAGGAAGTTATATTCTGCTTCTAATTGCACTTGATACAACTGGTTAGAAAAGAGTCAATTGCTCACTTTGGGGAAATATAATAACTCTTCTGGGCAATTTGGGTGCCACTTAGTACCTTGGATGAGGTAATTTTCTAAATGGTATCCTAGAATTAATGCACATTTGAAAGAGTCATTTACCCTTTTTTAGAGGTAGGTGCAGGCTTTACAATGGAAGTTAATGGCTAAATTTAATTAAAACACCAGTCATGTGATTTTTTTATGCTCCATCAGTCCTGGTCTTGGAAAAGTACCTTGAGTAATCCCTCCTCTGCTAGGGCTGTGGGATCCTGATGGCTATGGTCTCTGCCATATACAAGGTTTGGATTCTAGATTCCATTTTATCCTACTTATTGGATATGGAATTCTAGAGTGAATGGGCTTGCATCTCTGGGGGAAATTTGAGTCCCCTTTATCTTTTCTTCTTCCCTACTCTATGGGATCTGGTGACCAGAATGTCCTTCTAATGAGCTATTAATATATCGTACATCTCTAAACTGGAATGAAGAGAGATTGGTTGATGGTAGGTGGCCTTCCTATGAGTTGTGGGGGAATGTTGACACAAGGAAGAGGTAGGGTTATGGCTCAGAATACCATAATATAGTCTATCTTGGTATATGTTCTGTGGGTCCTTAAAAAGAATGTGTATTCTGTTGTTAGGTGGGAAAGTCTACCGATGTTGATTAGATCCTCTCGGTTGATGTTGTGTTTGAGTTCTTCTGTATCTTTGGGGGAATTTCTAGATAGTTCTATTGATTTTTGAGAGATGGGTATTGAAGTCTCTAACTAGAAATGTGGAGTTGTCTGTTCTTCCTTTCACTTTTTTAGTTTTGCTACAAATATTTTGCAGTTCCTGTGGTCTGGTGTATACATTTTTAGAACTGCTATGTTCTCTTGCAGCATTGACCCATTTATTATTACATAATTATGTCCTTCTCTGTCTCTGGTAATTTTCTTTGTTTTGAAGTCAGTGTTACATTAATATAGCCATTCCTACCTTCTTTTGCTTAATGTTTGCATAATATATTTTTTCCATACTTTTAATTTTCAACTTGCCCAGATTATTATATTTGATGTACATTTCTTAAAAACAGCATATAATTGGGCCATGTTTTAAAATATACTTTGCCAATCTTTTTTACTTGCTGTATTTAGATAATTTTAATTAAATGTAATTAGTCATATGTTAGGGCTTAAGTCTGCTATTTTATTTTTTATTTTCTGTTTGCTCTATTTTTTGTTTCTCTGTTTTCTTTTTCCTGCATTCCCGTGGGTTACTTGAACATTTTTTTAGAATTACATCTTGATTTATTTATAATGTTTTGAGTGTTACCACCTTGTGTGGCTTTTTTAGTATTCTATAGCTGTTACTTCATATATATATTATATAATATGTATAAAACTTATCACAGATTACTGGTGTCAGCATTTTGTCAGCCTGAATAAAGCATAAACACCTTATTCCTCTTTATGTTCCTATACTCTTTCCTGTTATATAATTGTCTGAGAAAAATCTTCTACATACGTTTAGAACCACATCAGTGTTATAATTTTTGTTTCATTCATCAAACATAATTTGGAAAAGTCAAGAGAAATAAGGAAGTCTGTTTTAACCCATATTTTTACTTAGCATGTTATTTTCTTTTTTCCTGATGTTTGTTTCCTTTTTCAATCTTTTCCTTTCTGTTTGGAGAACTTCAATCATTCTTTTAAGGTAGACTGTCTTCCAACAAATTCTCTTAGCTTTTTTTCATCTGAGAAGGCCTTGATTTCTCCATCATTTCTAAGGAGATTTTTTGCTGGTTGTGAGAGTCTGGATTGATAATTCTTTTCTTTCAGCTTTTGAAAAATAAGTCTTTCTTTCCCTGGTAAGATATTAACTGTAATTTGAGTGGTTTTTTTTCCTTTGTAGGTAAAGTGTTCTTTTTCTCTCATTGTTTTCAGAACTTACTTAAATTTTCAGAAGTTTGACTATGATGTGTCTTGGTATGGATTTCTTTTCATACATTTTCTTTGTGGGTCACTCAGCTTTTCTTGAATATGTAGGTTTTTTTTTTTTTTTAAGATTTTATTTATTTATTTGACAGAGAGAGAAATCACAAGTAGGCCGAGCAGCAGCAGAGAGGTGGAAGCAGGCTCCCCGCTGAGCAGAGTGCCGGAAGCAGGGCTTGATCCTAGGACCCTGAGATCATGACCTGAGCCAAAGGCAGAGACTTTAACCCACTGAGCCACCCAGGTGCCCTGAATATGTAGGTTTCTATTCTTTGCCAAATATGAGAAGTTTTCATTCATTATTTCTGTAAATACTTTTCAGTCCCATTGTCTTTCTCCTTTCCTTCCACTCTGATGACAGAAATAATAGATTTTTTTTGAAGTCCTAAAAGTCCTGAGCCCCTGTTATTTATTTTGTTTCAGTCTATATTTTCTTTGTTGTTCAGATTGGATAATTTCTTATGTTTGACTTCAAGCTCACTGTTTCTTTTCTCTGTCCTCTGGATTCTGCGCATTGAATTTTTTTCTTTCACTTATTGAATTTTTCAGTTTCAAAATTTTTATTTCTTTTCTGTATCTCCTATCCCTTTTTGAGACTTTGTATTTGAAATTTTTTTTCAAGTCATTTCTTGTGGTTGCTTGTTGGTATTTTCTTTTTTTTAAAGATTTTATTTATTTATTTGACAGGCAGAGATCACAAGTAGGCAGAGAGGCAGGCAGAGAGAGAGGAAGGGAAGCAGGTCCCCTGCTGAGCAGAGAGCCCGATGTGGGACTCGATCCCAGGACCCTGAGAAACCAAAGGCAGCGGCTTAACCCACTGAGCCACCCAGGTGCCCCACTTGTTGGTATTTTTAAGAAACCTGCATTAAAATCTTTGTCAGGTAGTTTTAACACCTTTGTCATGTCGTGGTTGGTGTTTGTTGGTTGTGTTTTTTTTTTTTAAGATTTAATTTATTTATCAGAGAGAGAGAGGGAGAGAGAGCAGGCACAGGCAGAGAGAATGGCAGGCAGAGGCAGAGGGAGAAGCAGGCTCCCTGCTGAGCAAGGAGCCGGATGTGGGACTTGATCCCAGGACACTGGGATCATGACCTGAACCAAAGGCAGCCGCTTAACCAACTGAGCCACCCAGGCGTCCCTGTTTGTTGTGTTTTTAAATTAAGTTTGACATTTTGCTGTTTCTTGTCATGATGTATGATTTCTGATTGAAACCAAGATATTTTGCATTACATACTGTAATACCCTGGAAGTTATTTAAACCTTCTATTTTTAGTGGCATCTCTGATGCTGCTCTGACATGGAAGGGGGGAGTGGACGCCACCATCTCATTACTTCCAGGAAGGGGTAGAAGTCCAGCTTCCTCACTCAACCTCTGTTGACCTCTGAGATGGGGGACTCCTCATAACTGATGGGTGGGGTCACTAGATCGATCTCTACTGTTATCTCCCTGGCTGGGAGGAGGAGGGTTGCCTTGTTACTGCTTCCCACGTGGTCTTCACTGATAACCATGGGACTTTGGGGATGAGGTTCCTTACCATTGGGCAGTAGGGAAAGTCTTGACTCTCCACTAGGCGGAGTCTGACACTGTCCCACTGGGGAAGGAGAGGGATGCTTTATTTTTGTCAGGTGGTGGTGAAAAGTCCAGGCTTCCCTGACACTATGGGAGAGGTTCTCATTAGACCTGGTGGGGATGAAAGCCTCACTTTCCTACTGTGCCTTTTTTGACATCATTCTGTCAAGAGTATTCAATGTTGTCTTTTGTTCCATCCTTTTGAGGGCAGAAATCTACACTCCCACTCACACTGCTGGCATGAGTTGGGGTAGGCCACAGGTGTGTGTGTGTGTGTGTGTGTGTGTGTGTGTGTGTGTGTGAGTATTTAGTGTTTGGTTGCTGTAAACTAGTTATTGTCTAAAAGTTATGTTTTGCTCTCCTGGTCCCATGGGGCTATTTTTTGTCTGGGCCCTTTGGCACTTCCGAGTTGCTGGATTCTCAGTATCCAGTCAGTATGGCTAAAAGAAAACTCAAGATGCTCAGTTCCAAGTTGTTCCTCAGATCATGAGATTTGCCTGCTTCTTTTCAACTTTCAGAGTCTTCTTATGTTTGCTTTATAATGTCCAGGGTTTTTCTTTGTCCTTATTGGGAGGAATGGGAAATGTTTATATACGCATCATCTTTCTGTGAATCACAGAGTTTGTAAATAAACTATAAGAAACTTAGAAGATATTTAACATTGTACCTATGGTCCACAATACTATATTATACACTTAAAAATGTGCTAAGAGCATGGATCTCATGTTAAGTGTTCTAACTGCATACACAAAAGGATTTTTAAATCTATTCCCATATGTTCCAGATAGACTTCTGGACATTGTGTTCTTAAGACCACTAAGTTATTTCCTGGCAGAAAGCTAGAGTACAAGGGAGGTGTCCTACTTCTTAGCTTATGTATGTTGCACTGTGCTGTGTCATGCCTTGCTACTAAAGTATTATTTTTTAAACATGAGAGAACTACATCAGAAAAATTCTATCACCCCTTCCTCTCCAGGCTTCCCGCAAAGCAGGTAGGAACCAAACAAGGAAAGGAGAACAAAGTAATATGAGAAATGGTGGCTGAAAAAGATGAAGAGTGCTCAAAAGTAACAGGGTGTGGCTCATAAACTAAACCTGATACCCCTTAGGTTAAATCAGTGTGTTAAAAACAAGAAAACAAAAGCAGGCCCTGGGAATTTTTCCTAACACATGGTCTCTTTTATAAGACATGTTTTTTTCAGTGTGAATTTGTTAACATAGAATGATTTTAAAAAGTTTTGGTTCATGTGTGAGTTCCCTCCTCCATCCTATTAATATTTTGAAGTGCTCAGGGCAGACTTTCTCACAATTGAAAACCTAGGTGATATGTAAAAACCCTATGAAAAAAGTTTCACATCTTATAAATATATCTTCTTTGAGTGCAAATAATAGTGAGATTAGTGGCTTCAAGAACTACTACATTTCCTAAAACACAAAGGCATTTGTTAAATCTGTGAGTAACAGATTCTTCAGATGAAGAAACTATAAGGACATTATTTTCTGTGTTAAAAATTGATTGTTGAAAAAGGCTATAGACTGGGTCAAATTTTTATTTTTGATGAAATTGGTCTCCTAATGACCCAGATCTTAAAGGCTAAGAGAAATTCCCGAGATTTAAGGAACAATTGTGATATTGGATGCGGATGCTTTTAAAACAGAAACCATGAAGGGTCTAAAATCCTACTTGAAAGCTAGCAAGTTAGATTACCGCAGGATGTGTGTGCACGTGTGTGTGTTTTATGTATACACATGTACACATACATATGTACAGAAGCACACAAGACCCTTGGTTCAGAGACAAAGATGGTTTATTACTCATAGCAAAAATAGCCAGAGTAGGGCGCCTGAGTGGCTCAGTGGGTTAAGCCGCTGCCTTCGGCTCGGGTCATGATCTCAGGGTCCTGGGATGAGTCCTGCATCGGCCTCTCTGCTCAGCAGGGAGCCTGCTTCCTCCTCTCTCTCTGCCTGCCTCTCTGCCTACTTGTGATCTCTCTCTCTCAAATAAATAAATAAAATCTTAAAAAAAAAAATAGCCAGAGTAGCATCTCACATTAATTCCCCAACCCCCATTTCCCACAGGGAGATGCAAATGAGGTTCTGGTACTGCCTGTACATACAGTGGATTTTCATCATAGGAAACAAATCCCACATTTAGGAGACTCTGACCTTTTATCAGGGTTGCCTGTCCTCTCTTCTGGAAAGCTATTACTCTTATCCTTGGAATGTGTCCTTGAGGAAGGGAAACGAGACTTTACTATAGTAGAATATCTTTGGGGAAGGAGATGTTCTCCCTCTCAGGTTGGCTATCCAGTCATCCCTGAACAAAAGCCTGTCACTGACCTTTGCTCAGAAAGCATGGGCTGTGTAAAAGAGTAAGGAATCCAAGAATTGTTTCTGAACGAATGCCAGTAGATATTTAACCGTGGCTGGTATTTTTATTTGGACTGGTGTTATTTGTGTTACCATTCCACTTACAAAGTTGCACAGGTTTTGAGTGATCTGTTCCAAATGTATCCTTTTTCCCCATAAACTCTTTAGTGCATATTACAGAAAATAAAGTTTATCAGGAAAACATAATCTCATTATAGCAGCAGTGTCTATTATCTTCAAATATGGATAGAAGACAATTGAGTGGATTTGTTTTCTTTCCTCTGATGGGAGAATGAGGAATGAGGAGGGAAGAGTAAGTGGAAGAAATGGGAGGAAAGTAAGTGTCCAGGTTTTCATGTGAACTGGAGAGGCAGAGTAAGACCTAAAGATGTCCTTTTCATTTAAAGGTAGATATACAATGAATACAGTAAATCTTTTCTTTTTTTTAAATTTTACTTATTTATTTGAGAGAGAGACAGAGTGAGAGAGCATGAGAGGAGAGGTCGGAGGGAGAATCAGACTCCCCATGGAGCATGGAACGGAACTCGATCCCAGGACTCCAGGATCATGACCTGAATCCAAGGCAGTTGCCTAACCAACTGAGCCACCCAGGCGCCCGAATACAGAAAATCTTAAGCTTTAGAGTTTCTCATTTGCATAGGTCCTTTGAAATGATAAGGGAGGGGCTCTAGCACACTATTCTCATATTATCTTGTGTGTGTTTTTTTTTTTAAATTTTATTTATTTATTTGACAGACCGAGATTACAAGTAGGCAGAGAGGCAGTCAGAGAGAGGAGGAAGCAGGCTCCCTGCTGAGCAGAGAGCCCGATGCGGGGCTGGATCCCAGGACCCTGGGATCATGACCTGAGCCAAAGGCAGAAGCTTTAACCCACTGAGCCACCCAGGCGCCCCTTATCTTGTGTTTTTGTAAAATTTACAAAAGGAAGGTATTTTGGCTGTGGTCAGTGGAGAGCGGTTTTTTCCTCCTCTGGCTTCTCCTTGTATTGGGTGGCAATGGAGTAGCCAGTGGAATATTTTTGTGAATAAGCTAAGGGTAGTTAAGCATTTTAATTAGATAAGTGGGGTATAGTTAAGTGGTTTGCAATATTCATGAATATTAAGTTATTGTTAGCAGGACCAACATAGACATTGCCTCCAGAAATACTTCTACCTTGTGCTCTACAGGTCCAACTCAAGTCACTGTAAGCAACTGCAAAGCTAGAGGCTGAATAATGATTTGAAAGTGTTCATGGTACCTGGCACTGGAAATATGTGGGTGCTACCAGAGAAACAAGGTATGAAAAATTTAGAACCAGAGCCAGAAGTGGGAAAAAACTTCCAAATATGATCTATGAAAGAACTTTCATAATCTCCTGTTTGATAATATTCCCCTAAATTTATATATTACCCAGTATTAATTGTGAAGATAAAAGAAATTCTCCATGATAAAACTATCAATAATAAAAGCAAATCTTAATAAATATGTTAGCAGAGACTAGATTATCTTTCTAGTCTCTTCACAGAAAGTGATTTTATAAAATTGTGGCCATAATTAAGAGGTAAATGAAAGAACATGGCTAAAAATATGGGGGGAAGGTATTACAGAAGTGTGTCGACAGTTAATTATTAACTGTAATTCTCGATGCTATGATATTGTGGTATTTGCCATCTTTTAACACTTAAAATATTTTGGTATTCTTTCTTTTTCTAAACAAAAGTTCATGTTCATATCTAAGTTTGTCCCATAACTTTGTGTTCTTTTCTTTAAAGAGAGTCCCTCAAATTGTATTAACATTATGCCCAGTAATCCTAAATCTACCTTTGATTACATGCATTGTGTCACCTCATGCCCTCATCCCCCTTCCCTGAATAGATGGAGTAAACACTCTCAAAGAAGTGAATGGAACCCCTGTGTTCTTGAAGTGACTGTACATAGCATCAGCTCTTTTTTTTTTTTTCACTCATCTGCACCTGCTGTGACTCAGTCTATGACTGAATATGAGATATCCAGCTCTCAGATTATAGCTGAGAGTAGAAAATGAATAGTAACTTACAGTGCATCTGAGAAAAATTATTGGGATAAAGCAGCTTAGATCAAGTATGGAAAGCATGAGAAGAAATGACCGTGCAACTGTGAAGACATACTTCAGCAATGATAAAAGCAAGCATGAACAAAAACAAAAAGAACAGACTATGAATCCAGTTGGGAAATACCAGTGACCAAGAAGAAAAAAAATTCCCACAAATTTCTGTGTTATTTGGCAATGTAGCAAAAATGATAGTCATGTAATATCTCAGGGAAGAGTTGATAGATAATATAATGAAGATGCTCTAGAACAAAGAAGACAAATTGAAGACCAAACTAAGACATCACAGAAATAATAAAGTGATTAGAAACATCTGGGAATGGACTAGCATAGGTGAAAATAAAAATACTTTTGTAAACAAATGACTTGACATAATGGTAATGAATGCAGATCAAAAAGAATAAGATATTTAGGTAATTAAATATAAAGTAATAGACATGGAAGAGAGACAAAGACAATCAATCCAATGCTAGGATGACTGATGACCCTGATATATATAATCTCACAGATGGAAATGAAAATGTATTCAGAGATTGTTATCAGAGAAGAAAATTTCTGTGAAATAAAGAAAGAACTACATTAATAAATGGGACAAGGTTATTGTATCCTAGCAAAAATAATAAAAAGCAATAGACATAGCCTGATTAGGTTGAACTTCATGGATAAAGACAGAATTCTTAAGGCATTAAGGTAGAAAAAGAGTATCACATACAAAGAGAAAAATGACATGCTGATTCCAAGTTTTTTTTTATTTTCAAAATAAATTCCATATTAGAAAAAGTGGCAATCTAGTAGAACATTCAGACAAGTTTTCAGGTAGAAAGGAAACATATATTCTCAGTAGTGTATCATATACTTCAGGCAGTGAAGCACTCATGAGCTCCTTCTAGGGAAAAAAAAAAAAAAAACCCGGCTTGGTCAGATTAAAGAAAGAGAAGGAAGAATAATGTACTTTCTCCCCAGATGTCCACGTCCTAATCCCCAGAACCTGTGAATATATTACCTTATGTGGCAAAAGGGACTTTGCAGATGTAGTTAAATTCGGGATCTTGAGGGGGGAACCTGTCTTGAATTACTAATGGTCCCAGTGTGATCACAACTTTTATAAGTGAAAGAGCGAGGCAAGAAAGTCAGAATCAGGTTTTGAGGCTTTACTATATTGTAGGCTTTGAGGCTGGAGGAATGGGCCATGGGCTAAGGAATGCAGGCAGCCTTTAGAAGCTGGAAAAGGCAATGAGATGGATTGTCTCCTGGTACTACTGCAAGGTAACAAATTTGTGTTGTTTTATGCTCTAAGTATATGGTAATTTGTTATAGTAACAATGGGAAACGAATACACTACCAACAAACCAAATAAAAACAAAGAGAGAAAGAAATATCCCAGAATTCCAGAATGGAGACCCCATGGTGAAAGGGACTTGCTGCGAACATAAAATGGCTTTGAATACTGAACTAAGATAAACTATCTCTGGGAGTTATGGTTTTAGAGTAGACAATAAATGTCTAGTCTAATGATAGATTAGATGAGATACTAGCTAGAATGCATTTGGGATGCTATAAAATGAAACCTAAAACCAGAATTGGTTTTAATGAAATAGACACGTACTTCATTCTCATGGAAAAGCATGGGCGGATAATCCAGGGCTGGTTTGGAGGCTGAAGGTACTGGGACCCAGACGTCTGGTACTGGGACCTAGACGTCTGTTGCTTTGTTGTGTTGCCTATCATCTCATATTCCCACATGGGTGTTCCAGCCATCACCATCATGTCTCCATGCTAGCCTGTGGAGAGTTGGAAAAGGGATCCCGGCAAGGGCCTGCTCCTTCTCCATTTATCTGTATCACCACTGCCATAACAACATGGCCCCAGTGATGCAGGATGATGAAAGGTACAGGTGTATATTTAGTGTTCCATTAATGACATCCATCTAGGGCCATTTCTGTGTTCTTGCCCCACGTCAGTCATTCTGACATTACGCTGTATGATGAAACAGAATATCTTGACCGTGGCATACGTTACTTCTCCAGGATTTTGTTGCCCAGAATTTTGTCAGAAGGCCACAGTTGCCTGTTAAGAAGGAGGCAGGGAAATGTTGTCTTTAGCAGGGATGTCTTGTGCTCAACTAAAACTTATACTTGAGAAAGGGGGAAACAGACTGGGGAAAAAGAAGCAGTGTTTGCCGCAGTTGAGGATATAAAAATGATGATATAATCCGAATCAGGGATTCAGGAGGGAGACAGAAGGTAATGTGGTCTGCTTCCTCCCTCCTGTTTTTATGGCCGGATATGGTTCCATTGGAGGCATCTAGAGCTGAAACATGTAGTTGGAATTACTTCAACTTAAAACTTTCATAATCACTTTTTTGACCAGAGAGTAATCTTTTTGGGGATACTTCTTTTTTTTTTTCTTTTTTTTTTAAGATTTTATTTATTTGTCAGAGAGAGCGAGCGAGAGCGAGCACAGGCAGACAGAGTGGAAGGCAGAGTCAGACGGAGAAGCAGGCTCCCTGCGGAGCAAGGAGCCCGATGCGGGACTCGATCCCAGGGATCATGACCTGAGCTGAAGGCAGCTGCTTAACCAACTGAGCCACCCAGGCTTCCCAGGGGGATACTTCTTATGGTAAAGAAACTTTGCATCTTCAAGGTACTTCAGTTTTACCTCATTTTCATTTTTTTGGCTAAATAAAATTAAAAACAAAATTTTAGAGTTGAAATAGCATGTGCATTGTGATGCCATTTTAATGAAATCGGTTGATTTTTTTCTGGATATGTGCCTAGATAAACAGCTAGAATAATACTCTCACATAATACTGACTATGGTTATTTACGGGCAGCAGGATTTTATAGACAATTTTTTTCATTGTTAGACTTTTCGATGTCATTTTAGTTTTTGTAATGAGACACATAATTTTAAACAAAATGAATAAGTCTTTTTTCTTAACAAAGATACAGTCATTACTAATACGAGGAGGGAGAGATTTTAAAAATTTTATAAGAAGTATCACAGAGTGTCCTTAATTAGTGCAATAACACAAGCTTGAATTTTTAAAAATCTCTTTAACAACTCTTCCTAACATATTAATTATGTTTGCTGTTTTACATATCTCCTTTCTGTTTTCCAGTCATGACTTGCAGGAAAGCCCTCCAACTCAAAAGGGGATTTTTTAGATAGCAGTAAAGTGGAGATGTTTTCATTCCAGACGTTCTTGCGTGGGCAGGGATCTCCAGAAAGCAGAGGAGACAGTGATAGCTAAAAAGAAAAAAGAACACAAACTGAATTCTGTGGATTGTGGGAAAAACGGGACAAACCTATGCATCCAGCCCAGGATTGATAAGAGAATGTACAGAGCTGTCAAGACTGCCAGTTTGCCCAGAACCTCTGCTGCTCTGAAAATGGTGTTTTCTGCCACACAACCTTATCTTTCTGGTTTGGGTCATAGTTTTATTGGATCAGGAATGAGCTCTTCATCCGGGACAAACAGTGTTTCGATAGGCTGGTGACAACCTCTATGGCTTGGGTTGAAGGTATGATGAGTGCCATGTCTGAGTTACGTTCACGTCACTGACTGATTTCCCACAAAGATGGAGATCAATGTGTAGGATGGTTATCCAGGGAGGCTCTCCAGATCAGCAAGGGGCAGGAGAAAAGAAGGGAAGGAAGGAAGCAAGAGTGGGAAGTCGGAGCAGTTGACTGGTGATGTAGCAACTGCAGGGCTTAGCAGACACTGTAGAGATTTTTGAAGCTGGAATGAATCTTCAGAGATATCTTGAGTTGGGACCAGAGGACGAGGCCACTCTCCTCTCTATTTGTAAGTCCCAGGGGCTTGGAAAGGGAGCACCGTCTTGGATGGGGCCGCTGAGGCAGTCTCTGTGGGGACTGACAGCTGGGGACTGTCTATCAGCCGCACTCCCGGTGCTAGGGGAGAAATCCCTCTATTTCCGAAGGGACTCTGAATGCCACATTGCAGTATTTGCCATTACAGCCCTTTTCACCTTTTTGCGATCACGTAGAATCTCTGAAGATTTTGAGCAGGTGACATAGTGGTGCAGTGTCACTTTCTGGAAGAGAGTGGACGTCATTGTGAAGGAGGGGCCGGTAAGGCATATGCAAGAGAACGTCGTGAAACAGAAGCTGTACATACACCAGAAAGCAGCTTGATTTAGGCTAGAGAGCACCGAAGGGGGTCACCAAGCTCCCTAATGATGCTAGGTGGACTTACGACATGTCAACTCCTGGGGCCGAGCCAGCTCCAGTGCAGTTCTTGATTTTCTGTAGATGGGATTTCCCTTATGGTTTTACAGTATTCTTCCTTTAGATAGTAGCGCAAAGGTCTGGAATTCTATAGTGACCTAAGTGTACGTAATTCCATGTAGCCTGATCTGTATAAATACAGGGAACTCAGGACCAAAATGTATAGTCCATCCTCTTTTGGGAACCATTTATCTGTATCACCACTACCATAACAACATGGCCCCGATGATACAGGATGATGAAGGGCACAGGTGTATGTTGAATGTTCCATAATGACATCCATCTTGGGCCACTTCTGTGTTCTTGCCCCACATTCTGACATTACACTGTATGATGAAACAAAATACCTTGACACTGGATATTTAGTTAATAAGTACTCTGAAAGTATTTAGTTAAATGAGAAGAAGCAGTATTTATTATTGACCTTCATAATCTTGAAAGTGTTGATATAGAATAATATCAGTAATATACACATTTGTTGTGCACATATCACATGTCAGCAACTACATAAAGGGCTTTGCATATATTATTTCCATTAGTACTCAAACATCAGGTGATAGGTAAATGGTTTTCTCCCCTTTTTGCAGGTGAGGGGATTGGTGATCAGGAGATTAAGCACCTTGTCAAAGGTCATAAGGCCAGGAGGTAGAGCCAGGACTGAGAGTGGCAGGTGCCCAGACTCTGCCCTCCTCTGCACCAGAGATCGAAAGGACTGCGATCCCTTAGCACTGGGCTGTTAGCAGAGTAACGGTGGTCCGGTAAGCTCTGTTCTCCCCACAGAGCACAGGCTGCTCTTCCTGAAATTCAACCCTTTGAATCTCCCTCCTGAGGCTCTTCCTGCGACTGGCCTCTTTCAAGTGGCACAAATTTGATAGGACACCTGACACTTGGATTCATTTCCACGAAGATATGACTAGATTGTTGAAGCAGTTTAATCCCATAAAACCAATCTCTGATATTAGGTGTTTGAGAGTCTGGGGCACACCGAAGGGAACGATTGGGTGGAAGCCACCAAAGGCAAATTTCCCTCACAGGTATTTTCCCTGCTTTTGACCTTATTTTTCTTTTAAAAATTTTTTATTTTATTTTTATTTTTTGTTTTTTTAAAGATTTTATTTATTTGACACAGAGAGAGAGAGATCACAACTAGGGAAGCAGGTTCCCCACGGAGCAGAGAGCCGGATGCGAGGCTTGACCCCATGCCCCTGAGACCATGACCTGAGCCGAAGGCAGAGGCTTAACCCACTGAGCCACCCAGGCGCCCTGACCCTTTTTAAAGATAAGCTCATGTGTAGGATTTCTTCAGAGTGCACAGATGATAAGGGCCAGAGTCATGCAACAAATGCCAGTTGAATTTTAAGAGTTGGATATGCTCCAAATAATGTTTATTTTACTCATTTTGAAAGTCAGCATATTAAAATCACTAAAACATGCTGGAATATGATTTTGGAGAATGGCAGCGGTTCTGAGTTTCGTTCCAAACTCCTCACTGTCAGCTTTCTTTTGTTGCTTTGAGCAAGGACCTTCAGGTGGTGGAAGTACAGTAGTCTTTTTATTACCTTGAAAGCTTAAGCTTGTGCCTAGTGGTTGCCTAGCAACCTTTATCTCTTTTGTAAAAAGGTGTTTTTCTATTGTACAATGCAAAATTTTGTATTTGTATTTATTGACGATTTAAAGTAAGATTCTTACTCCTGTGTTAGAATAGAACAAGGTCCATGTGAGTCCATCAAACCTCTGAGTAATAATTATGAGACAGTGAAGCCTTATTTGGTGAAAGTACAAGCAGGAATGGCCCCACAATCATAAAGACATTTCGGAATCCTGCTGTAAAGCATAAAGGACCCAAGGAATGTGCTACTCCTAATGGAACCACATGTTTCTTATGAAAGGTTGCTTTTTTAATACATATATGATTAGTGCTCTCATGGGCTAAATGCAATTTTATTGAAGATACTATTGTAAAGTTGCTTAGCACTCAAAGTTATAGAAATAAGAAAGATGCAAAACAATGTAAAACACGGGTAAAATATTTTCAGTATTTTTTTTAACTTAATTTTTTCAGAACTTACTGACAAGATGATTTGATAGTTTTGTTTGTTTGTTTGTTTGTTTTGTTTCGTTTTGTTTTGTTTTCCTCCCCATGAAGGAACCCTCAGGTGCTTTTGTGATTTACATTCTAATTTTCCTCTTTGAACTCATGTGTCCTGGGTCTCTCAAGGGTTTTGGAGGATGATAGCCAGAATACTTGAGAACTGAACCTCCATAAGTATTCATGGTGAAAACCGTGATTCTCGTAATGTCTGGAAAAATTAAATTTTGATTTACAGAGATAATCTTATGGCAAATATTTAACTGCCCTAAACATAGAAGCTAAGTTTGTGTAAACAGTGAAACCCAAATACGGAGCTGAAGTGTAATTTAAGGCCTTCATCTGTGCCGAAGATTCCTAATTAAGTCATGTCAGGATCAAAGGGAGGAATATTCTTAGAATTCAATGTACTCCTTTTAGGAACAAGGAACTAGTATTAAGCAGTGCTTAGAAGTTTTTAAATGCTCTTACATTTGATAAGACTTTGATATAAGACTGTGATTTTTAAATGTCTTTTTTCCCCCTTAGTCATTCTCTAATTCTTCATGTTATTTTTTTTTTTCAAAGATTTTCTTTATTTATTTGACAGAGAGAGATCACAAGCAGGCAGAGAGGCAGGCAGAGAGAGAGAGCGAAGCAGCCTCCCTGCGGAGGAGAGAACCCGATGTGGGGCTCGATCCCAGGACCCTGGTATCATGGCCTGAGCCGGAGGCAGAGGCTCTAACCCACTGAGCCACCCAAGCGTCCCTAATTCTTCATGTTTTTTTGAAAAGATTTGATTTACTTCTTTGTCGGCGTGAGGGGAGGAACACAAGCAAAGGGAAAGGCAGGCAGAGAGAGAAGCAGGCTCCCTGCTGAGCAAGGAGCCCAGTGTGGGACTTGATCCCAGGACACCAGGATCATGACCTGAACTAAAGGCAGATTCATAACTGACTGAGCCACCCAGGTTTCCCTCTAACTGTTCATTTTGACTAGATCCTACAGGCACAATGTGTGTGTGTGTGTGTGTGTGTGTGTGTGTGTGTGTATGTGTGTGTCTGGAGAGAAATAATGTGTGACATTAAAATGTGATGCATGGCCAGGTCCATCGCTTCACCCTTTTGAGATGACTAATGGACATAGTATGTCTTTGAACAATTATATCCGTGGGAAGTATGGGTGAGGAAGGATTTTGGATTGGAGAATGACCTGATTTTTCTTCCTTCACATGTCAGGAAGGAGAGCACTGTGTGCGGCAGTTCTGTCCCTGGAATCAGTGGTTCATCTATGAACTGCTATGTAATTGTTATTAGCAGCAGCACCCCATTTTAAGAGCCTTACGTATAAACATGACATTGGAATCTAGTTCCTCCTTCTATCTGTTCTTGAAGAGCAGAAAAAAAACAAGAGTCACTTGAAGTTTTCCTAGTCAAAGATCAACAGTAGTTCCTGCATTTCTCTAATTCATGGGCTCTTCCCTGATGGGCAGGTGAACCTCAGCCTACTTTTAATTCTTTCCATTTTTTATCTACGTCTTGGAAGTTCTCACGTGGGGCCTTGTGTATTCTCACAAGTCAGCCCTTTTTCTGCCTAAGCTGCTAGACTAGTCCGCGTCATGCTGCTGTTGCCAAGATGCCTGCGGCGTGTGGAGAGGTCAGTGCTCTGCTCTGGGATCCTGCCTATCCACACTGGTGCTCTCCTGCAGCCACCATGCTGCTTGATCATCCCTCCTCCCAGCGTGGATGCCCCCCCCCGGCATCCACCCATGTGCTGTCTTGGCCCTGATACTGCTGTAGTGTTCTGGCAGTCTGCTCAGACAGTGGGCTCGTTGTAGCGGGCTGGTGTAGGCGGCCATGTATGCTTATCCAGCTTCTCTTTCTCTTCGTCCCACCTGCCCTTTGGGAAACTACCCCTCCCTCTTCCATGTGGTCCAGCGGGGTTGTTCATCACTGCCCCTTGCACACATATGGCCCAAGGGGGCTCCTTAACCCAAGCTAGGATGAGGTGACTCCGTCTCCAGGAAATTTGCACCGTGATTAGAGGGACACATGCGTGGAAGGAAGTTGTTATTCCAGTGGTATAGCCTCAAAGAGACTATCTACGAGATTATGACAGCGATTCTGCTCTCTGTCCTTCCTAGGTTTAGGTGGATCAGCTTTCCTTCTGTGCCTCAGATAACCAGAGTCTGTTTTGGTTGCTTAGAACCAGTTAACGGATCCTGGCACCATAGGGGAATGGCCACCTTGCTGATCAATTAGAGTTCATTGCAGCAGGTTACTTGGCCTTTAAGGAGTTAGAAGATTTATCAGATGCCTGTTGGTTATAACTACAACTTCAGTCTTTCCAGAGGATCTGCTGATGCTCTGGGTGGGTGGAGTGGGAGGCTCATCTGATGTCCTGTAATCAGGGTAACATCTTCCTCCTGGCCCCAGGCTCTATTACTGAGGCTGTCTGGGACAGTGACTCTCCACAGTGGGCCCAGGGTCCTGGTGGGCAGATAATTGCCTAGAGATTTAAGTGATTTGAGAACGTATATTCTATTCAGTGTAATTACTTGACTTACAAGTTGGACAAAACTGATATGTCCCACCCCATGGTGGACTTTCTCTTTCTAGTCCTGATGGTTCCTCTTTTCAGTTTGGCTTCTGCCACTTCCTCTCCCCTTCACCAGTTTTCTCTAGTTAACTTGTGAAAGGTACCACACGAGCTCTTTCCCTAGAAGTAACCTCATCCCATGTAAATCTAACGGATATAAGTAAAACAGGTGTCAAGAGGAAGGTATTACCTAACTCCACACGACTGAATGGTTCCAAAATCACAACCCGTACCCAGCAAAGACGCCATTATAGTGTATTCGTTGAGTGATTACCAGGCTTATGTTGTGCTAACTACATTTGTACTTATTTTATTTCAGCCTCTCAACAACATGAACATAGCTAGTACTGTCTCCCTGCTCCAGTATTTTAATGTTTTATAGATGAGGAAATTGAGGTTCAGTGTTGTTGAATATGCTCCCAGGTGTTACCTGTATTCGAGTTCCTTCCATCCAGATCCAAAGCTCATTACTTCCTCTGCCATTGCTCTTCCTCAACTTCATTCTACAAATTCAAGTTATCACAGGATCAGAAGATGTAACATATTAAGTATGGCCACTGTTATAAAATAATTCACCATTTAGCAGAAGAACCAGTGTAAACACCAGTTGTAATAAGACTGTTGTTAGAGACCTTGGGAAAATGTCTTGGGAGCTTAGAAGAGGGAAAATCTATTTCATCTGGGTTTGGGTCATGAAGGAAGGTTGCTGGAGGAGATGACTTCGGGATTGGAATTTGAAGATCAAGAGGAACCTACTGGGCCTCCTCAGTCTGCTCAGGCTCTGACACTCTACATCAGGCAGCCACGGATTCCTGTCACCAGCATGATGTGTGCTTGGCATCATTAATGACTTTTAGCCTGAATTATCCAAAAAGGGAGTGGAAGGGAAATGATCTGGAAAAAGGGAAGGAAGGGAGGAGTAGGGACAGAAAAATAAGAAAAGATTAAGGATGAAAGTGAAGAGAAAAAAAGGACTAGGAAGGCAAGAGAAGAGAAAAAGAAAATAATGAGAAGGTGAAAATTGTGCTTAAGCTTTCTTAGTTCTTGCATTTTTAGCTAGTGCAGACCATTCTATTGCATGAAAAGTCCATAGTTCATTCTTCTACTGAGAAGGAATTAGGTTGCTTCTGCCTTTTGTTCTTAATATTTGGGTTAAATTTTTAATATATATGCAGTTCTGAGAATGCCAGAAAATAAGTGACATTAGACTTCGTTTTGGAACCTGTGGTCTCTCTCTTGCATATCTTCCATTTGGGAATCGACGCTATCCCATTTTTGTCTTCCTTAGGAATTATCTTGAGTTTTAGGACAAATTCATTAATTCATTTAATCTTATAAATCTATATTTAAATATTCCTGGGCTATCTCCTTGTAGACTGGATGGTTTAGATAAATGTTGAGGTTTAAAAAATGATTTGAATGTATACTTTAACGAGTAAAATAAAATTCTAAGTTTGGATTTTGTTTGTAGCTCTTTCTCAGTGGAACTTGTATGCTTTATTAAAACTACAGAAGACTCTTGTGAGAACTGTTTTTAAGGAATGGCTCAAAGAGTTGGAAGAAACCTGAAAGAAATAGCTAAAATTAAATATTCTTGGTTTTGTTTTGTTTTGTATGTCATCTAGAAGTTTCCTCACTTTTAATGAACACTTTCTTTCAAAAATGAGATTTTTTTTCTTAAAGATTTTATTTATTTATTTGACATAGAGAGAGAATGATCACAAGTAGGCAGAGAGGCAGGCAGAGAGAGAGGGGGAAGCAGGCTCCCCAACGAGCAGAGAGTCCAACGTGGGGCTCGATCTCAGAACCCCGAGATCATGACTTGAGTAGAAGGCGTAGGCTTAACCCACTGAGCCACCCAGGCAACCCCCAAAATGAGATGTTTTGATAGATGTTAAATTTTTAAAATACGTATTTTTAAAAAAAATTCCAGTGTAACTAACAGATTTATGCTAGTTTCAAGTGTAGGATATAGTGAGTCAATAATTCTATACATTACTTACCACAATTGCTCACCACAATAAGTACTCTAAATCTCCTTCACCTATAGCACCCATCCCCCACTCACTTTCCCTCTGGTAAGCATCAGTTTGTTTTCTATAATTAAGAGAGTGTTTTTTGTTTGTGACCTTTTTAATAAGTTCATTTGTTTTGCTTCTTAAATTCCATATATGACTGAAATCATATGCTATTTGTCTTTCTCTGACTGACTTCATTTAGTATTATACTTTCTAGATCCATTCGTACTGTTGTAAATAGCAAGATTTTATTCTTTTTTATGGCTGAGTAATATATACATATATATGAACATATGTATATAGCACATCTTCTTTATTCATTTATCAATGGACAGTTGGGTTACTTCCATAATACGGGTATTGGAAATAATGCTCCTGTAAACATAAGGGTGCATATATCTTTTCAAATTAGTGTTTTCTTTTTCTTCCTTCCTACCTACCTACCTACCTATCTAGCTACTTTCTTTCCTTCCTTCCTCCCCCTCTTTTCCTTTTCTTTCTTTCTTCCTCCCCCTTTCCTTTTCTTTCTCCCTTCCTTTCTTTTCTTTCCATTTCTTTTCTCTTTCTCTCTTTTTCTTTCTTCCTTTCTTTCTCTTTCTCTTTTTCCTTTCTTTTTTCCCTTCCCTTCCTTCCTTTCATTCTTTCCTTCTTTTCATAGATACCAGTAATGGAATTACTGGATCATATGGTAATTCTATTTTTATTTTTTAAAAATTATTCCCTTTTAAAGATTTTATTTATTTGTCAGAGAAAGAGCACAAGCAGGGTGAGCAGCAGGTAGAGGGAGAAGAGGCTCCCCACTGAGCAAGGAGCCTGATGTGGAACTCAATCCCAGGACCCTGGGATCATGACCTGAGCTGAAGGCAGATGCTTACTTGACTGAGTCACCCAGGTGTCTCTCTATTTTTAATTTTTTTAGGAATCTCCACACTGTCTTTCATTGTGGCTGGATCAGTTTGCTTTCCCACCATAGTGCAAGAGGTTACCTTTTTCTCTACTTATTGTGCTCACCACAATAAGTACTCTAAATCTCCTTCACCTATAGCACCCATCCCCCACTCACTTTCCCTCTGGTAAGCATCAGTTTGTTTTCTATAGTTAAGAGAGTGTTTTTTGTTTGTCTGGGCAGAGGTAGCAGGTGTAAAGGAACATGAGATGTGAGCATCCCTAGGAAGTTTAAGGAGGAGTAAGGAGGTGAGTGTGGTTTCTTAGAGTGATGAAAGGAAGCATAGTAGAAGACAAGGTCGGGGTGTTAATGTGGTGGTGGGTGCAGAACATTAAGGACCTTGTAGATCACCATAGGGCCATTTGCATTTTGTGCAGAGTGAGATGGAAAGCCATCATCGCGGCCTCTGAGTACCTTATCTTCCTCACTTCTAAGGCTCTTTTTCTCCACTCCTTTACTGTTCTCTTCAAAATCTCCATTTTAAGTATCCCACTCTCTGACCATCTGCTTCCTGTTTGTTCTGTTTTATTCGAAAATCCCCAATTCAACTATCTGTGACCCCCTTTGGACCTTTTATCCATTGGCTGCAGAATTTTTCACTATTTGTTGCCTTCGCCTTGTCCTCTTTTCTGCTTTTCTTTTACAAGTAAGATTTCAAGCACATTTTATTTTACTATTTTTTTGCACATAGCTGATACACAAGGTTACATTAGTTTAAGGTTTATAACATGATGATTCAGCAATTCTGTATGTTACACTGTGCTCACTGAAATGTCCTCTCTTCTCTTATCCAGCCTAGATCCCGTATGTGTCACTGTGGTCACACCTGGCATGTGACCCTTGACTCCTGGGTATCTCTCTTCACTATTGTACTCACCCAGAAGAGGCCCAACCCTGCTTTAACCCAATTTACCTATTCTGCATCTGTCCGCTGGACTGGATACACCTCTGAGACAGAACACCCACCTATGGTGACAGTCTGTAAACTCAGAATTTATGACCTTGAATCCCAAGTGGGTCTTGAACACAGCTTGGCAATCTTAATTATTTTCTTCTTCCCATTACCATTTTTCCATGATCCCAGAAGACTATTTTTATCCTACCTACTCCCCTCAAATCTTTAACATCCTTCACTGTTTTTCATGGTTGAGTCTGGTTCTTACTTCATCGAAAATAATGAACATAGAATGCCCACTCCTGGTACCATCAAATCTTCTGACCTATCTGCATCTGTACTTTATGCTCTGTCCGTCGCTCCTTTTTACAGAGGAAATGTCCTTGATGTTTCCTATGGTCAGGTACCTGTTGCTACCCAGATACTGCTCTTGGAACTGTTCCCACTCTCTCTGGCAATATGAGTTTTTTCTCCTTTTTATGGGGACACCACGCATGTTAGAATATATCCCACCTTCAAGCAAGCAAGCCCTTCCTTGACCCCATACCCTTTTTGTATTTCTTTTTATAGTAAAACTCTTCCAAAGACTGTCCATGCTTGCGTCTCTACTTTTCTCTCTTCCTTTTCTCTCTTCTCTCTTGCTTGAATACTTCAATAAAAATTTTGTCTTCACCATGACAAGAAAACAGCTTTTACCAGGGTGTCACTAATGAACCTTCTTCATTTTTTGTTTTATGTGAATCTCAGCAATGTTCACCAGTGGCTCACTGCCTTCCTGAAATAGTTTCTTCACTAGGATTCCGGAACGCCTTATTTTCCTTGATTTCCCTCCAGCTTTATTAGTTTGAAAAGTTATATATCTCTTATTAGATTATTATTTGGTAATATTTGGAATAATGTATGCATTTTATAAAATGTTTTTTAGTATTTAACAAGAAAATTTTATGATTTAATCTTTTTAAAACTTGCTATGATGAATGTATTAATACAGATTGACTGTCATTCTTGGAATGAGCTATTTGGTTGTGGCATATTCCTACTTCGTTGTACTTACACTATTTGTTCATATTTTAATTGGGATTTTTGTTTAATAATAAAATTGTATATATGACATTTTGGTGCATTTTTTGGTCAAGTTTTATATGTGTTATACTGGTTTTTAAAAATGTTATTTCCTCTTTTCTCCATGTTCTGTGATAATTGGTTGCTTTTATAAAAATGATTCCCATTCCTTATAACTAATTCAAGTTTGAAAGGAAAAACAAAACAAAATGGAGACTCACTTTAAATTCTGTCATTTGAAAATACCTATCATTAATACTAGACATGATACCAGATATCTCTTGATGTGGATATATATTATGTTTATGGATATAAAGAAGAGAGTGGCTGGAACTTGGTAGGTGCTCAATTAATGATATTTGTTTTTTGAATAAATAGAATGTTAGATGAAATAAATTTTGCAAATGAGGTCATACTAAATTGTAGATTTATTAAATTTTAATATTTATTTTTAATAACAATTAACAAGATTAATTTTACTTGATATTAACAGAAAATAAATAGTTAAAATAACTGAAACTGGGGACAGGTCAGAAATTTAGATAAAATTTTTATCACAAAATACTAATTTTTAAAAGATGCCTCTATGGTTTTAGGAAAATAATTCAATAAAAAGGGAAGATTTGATTTATAATATTTATTTTTACTTTTTATTTACTTTTACTTAACTTTTAGGTAATGATGACTGATGGCAATTTAACAGTTTCTATCTTCACCTCATTATTTTTTGTTAATGTTTTGTTATGTTAAGTCCTCATATTTATTTTGCTTACTTTCTGCTCTTTACTCATCATATATAAGTTTGCCTTAGCGCTTTTTTTTAACTTTTTTTTTTAAAGATTTTATTTATTTATTTGTCAGAGAGAGAGAGCGCGCAAGTGAACGCAGGCAGGCAGGCAGGCAGGCAGAGGCAGAGGGAGAAGCAGGCTCCCTGCGGAGCAAGGAGCCCGATATGGAACTCGATCCCAGCGTCGACCTGAGCCAAAGGCAGCCGCTTAACCAACTGAGCCACCCAGGCATCCCTTGTCTTACCTTTATTAACATAATTTAATATTTTTAGTATTCACCACTGATCCTTTTAGCAGGCTTTCTTCAGTCATCTCAGTTGCTTTGTTTCCATTATTTAGTGGAATTTGCAAGACAGTCTAGTGAGTTGTAGCTTCACTTCATTATCATTAATCAAGCTCTTCATTGGCTAGGTTCTTGATATTTCACATTCCCTTAGAACTTTGCATATATGGTTAATATCATTTTCTGGTAGTGTATGCTTCCATGGAAACATCTAAGACTAGCCTTTTTATTTTATTTTAAAGATTTTATTTATTTATTTGACAGAGAGAAAGAGATCACAAGTAGCCAGGGAGGCAGGCAGAGAGAGAAGGGGAAGCAGGCTCCCTGCTGAGCAGAGAGCTGGACACAGGGCTGGATCCCAGGACCTAAGATCATGACCTGAGCCAAAAGCAGAGGCTTAACCCACTGAGCCACCAGGTGCCCCATATTTTATTATTTTTTTAATGATACCATGGAGTTTCTGTTGGAGGGGAAGAACTGGGTTCATTTCATCTCCACTCACCCATCTTTTGTCCAGAGCTGTTCCCATTCTATCTGGTGACAAAAAGGAAACAATAGGGCTTCTCTTTGATTCTGGTTCTGTTAGAGTAGACAAACATGATCTGTGACTCCTAGTTAAATTTGAATTTCAAATAAACAATGAACACCTTTTTAGTATAAGTATATCCAAGTGAAACTGGGTGTGCTATAATTCTATTTGTTAAATCGGGCAACATTAGGTACCCTTGGTAATAGGTTGGTTTTCTTTGCCTTTGTTAGGGTTTGAGTGGGTGATGAAAGCCTAAATGGGGGCATTTTAGTGTTTCTTCTGTCCCCTGCCTTACTGTTTCCTCAGAAGACATTTTTTTAAAGATTTTATTTATTTATTTGACAGAGAAAGAGATCACAAGCAGGCAGAGAGGCAGGCAGAGACAGGGAAGGAAGCAGGCAGAGAGGCAGGCAGAGACAGGGAAGGAAGCAGGCTCCCTGCCCAGCAGAGAGCTCCATCCCAGGACCCTGGGACCATGACATGAGCTGAAGGCAGAGGGTTAACCCACTGAACCACCCAGGGGCCCCTCAGAAGATCTTATGTCATTAATATTCTCATTTGTTTTCAGTTATCCTTTGGGGATAAGGGAATAATTAGGTCTGAATAGAACTGATAGCTTCCCTGTTCTATAGAGACTACAGTACCTTCCCTTCTTCCCATCTCACTGGCAACTTGCAGGAAAGTGACAAGGGCTTCTGCCATCTTCAGAACTGTTTTGTCTGTCTTTCCAGGGAACATCATTGTCTCTCAGTTTGCTTCTCTGTGAATTGGGGCTGTTAGTGAGAATTCTAAGTATATTTTAACTTATCTTTCCCTTGTGATATGGGTCAAAGCCACGCTGTGCCAGGATACATCATAACAGAATCTTTCCCTCTTTTCTTTTAGACATTTATGGCAGGGATTTGGACTCTAGTTTACTTGACTTGCTTGTGAATGTTTCTGTGTGCATGTTTATTGGTTTTCACTGTTTTTTTTTTTTTTTTTTTCCCTTCATTTTGGGGGAAGATATATATCTGTGACTGCCTCCATTCTACCATTTTTAGTAAAAATGAGTATAAATAACACAATAATTATCCCAGCCTGAAAGTTTGAAATGTTTCACTCATAAACTTGCCTGAACTTAATGTTTTTGTGAGAATTAGAAAACTCTGGACATTTTTCCATGAAAACTTTGGAATTTTTCCATGTTTTGGTTTTATTTTTCTGTTTTTTGAGGGTTTTAACATTTTTACAAAAAAATGTACAAACTATTCTTTTAAAATTATTTTAGCTTATATTTATTATATTTTCCTTTTCATATTCTTACAATTGTGTTTCTGTGTTTTCTCCCTTTCCAAAATCTTTGGTAGTGTAGTGGTTTTGCCTCCTGTATTTATTAACCCACCCTCCTAAGAGACTAGGTTTTATATTTAACAGTTCTACTTTTTTGTTTTCTAATTTATTGCTATTATTTAATTATTATTTTCTTAAGTTGATATTTATCAATGTGCAGGCACATATCTTGAATCTAATGAAACTTTACCTTTGCATACAGCCATATAAGCACTCCACAGGCCAATTTATAGAACTTTCCATTACCTCAGAAAGTTTCTTGTGAATTTTTCTTATCAACACTACCCCTATCCCCCAGCAAGGGATAATTATTCTGCTGATTTCTATTGCCATAAACGAGCATGGGCTATTCCTGAACTGATAAATCAGTATTATACTGGGGCTCTGGCTTCTTTTGTTCAACATAAAGTTTTCAAAATTCATTTATGTTACTGAGTATATTTACTTAAAATTTATTTTTATGCTGACCTTATGTAGGTTTTGTCATTTTCTAATTCAAGTGTGATGGTTAAGTGGTTTTTTGTTTTTGTTTTTGTTTTTGTTTGTTTGTTTGGTAACATGATTCAGGTCATCGATTTTCTTGTGGTGCAATATTATTTTCCCCCTTGGTTTTGGTAAGTATTGCCAGTGCCTTAATCAGTGATTGTAAGTTAACCATTTTATTTAACCGCTCACTGTCTCTGATTGTTTATGGAGTTGGAAACTTTAAATATCATGATTTTTGTAACCCAGTAGAGGTCGTGATGATTGATGAGATACTGTAAGTTCACCAGATGTCCTCATCCATAAAGAAAGCCCAGCACTCTGCATACTTGGCTAAAATTTCTAATTGTTTGCATTTCAGAAATTGGATTTCTGGATCCTGCTGGTAGTCAGTCCAAAGGGAATTTACAACTTTTTTCTTTTTTTCCAAAAAAGTGTGAAGATTGACAACATGGTGGGGAAATGAAAAAAGTTGAAGGTATGATTTGCTTTTCAAGATAACATATTTTGGCCAAACTAGATTACATTAACTGAACAAACAATTAGATTCTTTATACTTTTTTTGGTCTTAAGAGTTCTCTTCCAGAATTTATTTATTTATTTCAGTTTAAGTTTTCATGTCACTTAGTGATAGAGTATTATTCTGGTCTTCAAACTGAAGTCTGAATTCGTAGTCATCAGAAGTTCAAGGAGCTTTTTATGTGTTTCTCTACGGGTATGTCTTGTTAAATTATGTTTTTAATTTTCATTTTTGGGGGGCACCTGGGTGGCCCAGTGGGTTAAATCTTCTACCTTCGGCTCAGGTCATGGTTCCAGGGTCCTGGGATTAAGCCCTGCATCAGTCTTTCTGCTCAGCAGGGAGTCTGTGTCCTCTCTCTCTCTGCCTGCCTCTTGCCTCCTTGTGATCTCTGTCTGTCAAATAATTAAATAAAATCTTTAAAAATTTTTTTAAATTTTTTTTATTTTAGGATTTACAGTCTTATACTAGATATTCTCTCTGCCTGGAATGCTTTCATCCCATGATCACAGCTGGCTGGCTCCCTGTTGTTCAGTAGACCTTGGAGAGACCTTCCTTGATGATCTGTCTAAAATAGCCACTGATCTCTCCTTTTCCCCTTTTCTGTGTTAAATCTCTGTGTAGCACTATGGTCCTTGCGTATTTTCCTTTCCTTTCTTCCCTCCTTCTTTCTAGTTTTAGATGTTTGTCCGAGTTGAGATGTTTGTCTCTCAACTGCTCATGAGATGGTGTAAATGCCAAGGAGTTGGAAACTTGTCTGTGAGAGTCACCTCTATTTCCAGTGTTTAGAGGAGGACCCAGAATAGGTCATTGTGAGACGTTAAATGAGTTAATGAGGAATGAATTAGAAGTCCCTGATTATTCCAATGAATACAATATTAAAGGAATTATAATTAGTGAACATTCTATAAAGCATCATTTAATATTTGAATGAGTGTCTGAATGGTGAACTTCTGTATCCTTAGGAAGATGTTTCTTTGATCCCTTGTGTAAATGTTTAATAATTCTTTGTCATTGAAACGATTTGCTTTTTCCCAACATACAGCTTCTCTCTTGATGCCATTCTTCAGTTTATTCTGAGCTCAGTCCCTTGCTCTTTTCTTACTTTAACTGGGCACATCTAAAATATGATTATTAAAAAAGATGGCTATAAAGGAAAAAGATAATAATAAATGGCTGTGGTTCTTCTCATATAACAAGAGTAACCTAAAACAATGATTAATTAATTAATTAATTTGCATTTTGAATTGCCTTATATTTTGGCAATTAACATACTCAGGTGATAAATTCATGCTTATGATGTGCTGGGCACTGGGGATACACAAATGAGAAACGTGAAGTTCTTACCTTTGAGGAGCTCACATACGGTTGCGGAAGATAAACTTTTTTTTTTTTTTTTAAGATTTTATTTATTTATTTGACAGAGATCACAAGTAGGCAGAGAGGCGAGCAGAGAGGAAGGGAAGCAGGCTTCCCGCTGAGCAGTGAGCCCGATGCAGGGCTCAATTCCAGGACCCTGGGATCATGACCTGAGCTGAAAGCAGAGGCTTTAACCCACTGAGCCACCCAGGCACCCTGATATACACTGTTCTTGAGAATTGCATGGACGTTCACAAAGAAGGGATGAGAAGAACATTCTTAAGCATGTGCCTGAGGTCTCTAAGGCAGCAGGTTCTAACCAATTCCAAGCCATTCTGCAACAGACGCCTACCCTGTGCCGGTACTTCTACGCAAGGGGGATGCTTCTTAACAGTATCTGGCATATGGGTCTCACTCAAAAAATATTCAGTGAATAAATAATAACTTTGTTCTTTGGATGACAAAGATCCATCAAGAGTTTCCTAGTGGGTATACATGAGTAATCATTTTGTTTGTTTGTTTGTTTGTTGTTTATTTATTTAATTTTTTAAAAGATTTTATTTATTTACTTGACAGACAGAAATCAGAGGTAGGCGGAGAGGCAGGCAGAGAGAGAGAGGAGGAAGCAGGCTCCCCTCTGAGCAGAGAGACCAACGCCAGGCTCGATCCCAGGATCCTGGGATCATGACCCAAGCCGAAGGCAGAGGCTTAACCACTGAGCCACCCGGGAGCCCGTTTGTTTGTTTTTTAAATGCTCACATGGATATGGGGATGGGAAGACCTAAATATGGCAAGAGCCTGGTCCTTGTGGGACCTGTGGGGATAATCCAGGGAATCAATGACTCTGGCTTTCCTTGGTGGATCTGAGCTGGAGCACATATGTAAAATAGGGGGGTGTGCTGGATTTAGGAAAAAGAAATATAGAGTAGAGGAAGGGACAAGCACTGTTTTGTTGAAGAACCAATTGTGCACTGCAGATAATCTTTCTAAGTTACTCAGAAGCAAATGCCTTTTGCATTAGAATCATTGGGTTGTTATTGTTACTCTCTTAAGTTACAGCTTAAGAGAAATGAAACCTGATTTTCTCTAAGACCTGGTATTTGTCTCTTGGCTCCTGCTCTAGGGCAATTTGGTTTCTTAATTGTTTTTTTGTTTTTGTTTCCTAAGAAAGAAAAACGCTGCTCTATCCTCCTTCAGTAAGAACTTGTCTGTGATGGAAAATTGTCTCCCCTAGAACTTTTCCTACACTGACAGAGATTGAACTCAGGGCAGAATCCATTTGTCAGGGCAAGTTTGGTAAAAGGACTCTTGCTTTCCAGGCTGCCGCTCGCTGAAGTCTCTCCATTTAAGATTCTGTGGTGGTGCCCATCTGCAAGGTAGTGTTGCTTCCTGAATCTCAGTCAGGTAAAACCTCTCGCATATATGAGAGGTCCCCATGATATGATTAATGCTGTGTTTTATTTTTATTTTATTTATTTATTTTTTAAGATTTTATTTATTTGACAGACAGAGATCACAAGTAGGCAGAGAGACAGGCAGAAAGAGACAGGAAAGCAGGCTCCCCGCTGAGCAGAGAGCCTGATGCGGGGCTCGATCCCAGGACTCTGGGATCATGACCTGTGCTGAAGGCAGAGGCTTAATCCACTGAGCCACACAGATGCCCTAGATTAATGCTGTTTTTTAAATGAAACTTTAGATTCAGCAAAATGTATTAAAAAATTAGGCTGCTTCTAAGCAAGCGCAGTTAAGGAATCACAGATTTTGTGTGCTACGTTTTTTCCTCCTGATGGACGTTAGCATTAATTCCTAACCCATAAACAATGTATGTTCTCTTATCGGATAAAATGATCTTGTGTTTCCCTAATGGCATAGGACTTCCATTTCAGGAAACTCTGGCATAGTGTTTCCAAGCTGCCACAAACCTTTGTGAGCCACAGCTCCAGCTAAAATCTAGAGATGAGTAAAAAAAAAATTAAAAAAAAAAAAAATCTAGAGATGAATAAAGAATGGTGGAGGGGGCCCCCTACCTCTGCCCCCGGCAGCTGTTTCAGTCTGCTGATCTATTTGAGGGGAAGTAATAGGGTCCCTGTGGATGTGGAGCCAAGAGTACACATTTATCTTCCTAGAAAGAGGAAGGTAAGCTCCGGTTTTGGTGTGACCAAGGAAGACATGGTACCAGAGGCTGAGAGATAAGCTACAAAGAATGCCACAGGAGGGGGCGGTGTACAATGCTGCAGGTGGTGTGGGATTCTGGGAGGAACTCATGATGCATAAGAGGTCTGGGGTTTCTCTGAAACCCTGCCCCCCCGTGGGATCTTAACTACTGGGAATTACCAGATCTCCAGAAAACTGGGGCTTACCCAGCCATGTTGGCCAAAAGTGAAGGACGTACAGCTTTTATAGCTCCTGTTCCAGTGAAAAATCAAGATTCTCAGGGACCAAGCCATCACTTTGTTACATGTGTTTTGAAAATTGAAAAGTGGAGAAAGTCTACAGCTTTTAGCTGCCAGCACAGGAAGAATTCAGAATGACAGAAATGTAGTTACAATGGCACTTCAATTAATAAAGCCCATGGGAAACATGACCTTTTACAAGGAAATCATCATGTTTGAGAAAATACAAAACAAAAACAACTATAAATCACAAAGTTGCTGTACGTGCTTTTATTTGACTGAGGAAAACCGACCCAACACACCCACAATGAAAAATCCAAGCAATCCACCAGCTTGTGTTGTTTCCTCATAGTTTAAAGTAGAGAAAGAATTCTTTGAGCAGAAATTCCTTTGAGTATCCAGCCTCATCTTTCTGCATTTGCCCCAGCAAAAGCCCACTGGCTCCAGCGTACCCCCTGCCTGAATTCCCAGGTTATTCCCTCCTCTTCCCCCCATGGGCAGGACCTCCTTTCATTTCTTCTTCTTCCTCATCGAAGTTGAGAAGAGCCTTGAAATCCAAACCATTTATCCTCATTGGCTATTGATTTATTATATATTTTTTTAAAGATTTTATTTATTTATTTGACAGAGAGAGATCACAAGTAGATGGAGAGGCAGGCAGAGAGAGAGAAATAGGGAAGCAGGCTCCCTGCTGAGCAGAGAGCCCGATGCGGGACTCGATCCCAGGACCCTGAGATCATGACCTGAGCCGAAGGCAGCTGTTTAACCCACTGAGCCACCCAGGCGCCCGATTTATTATATTTTAACTCAGCATTTCTGTGAATATGCCTCAGGGACTATAGTTTTCTTAGATGTCAGTGAGTGCTTTATAACGAAAAGGAAAAAGTTGCAGGTCAGATTAATTTGGAAAAATGGGGGATGGAACACTTAAATGGACTTCTCAGAAACTTTATTGGATAAATGTAAATCGATTAGGATAAGAAGGGTATATAGCATGCTCTGCTTCCCAAACTTATTTGATCGTGGTAGAAATTTATTTTTGAGCATCTCTGGGAACTTAAATTTGTCTAAAATACTCTGGAGAATGCTGTTTTAGCTGAAACACATCTAAGTATGCCTAAGCAGAGTGTATCTAAACAATCTGTTTACATTTTTTTTTTTAAAGATTTATTTATTTGACAGAGAGAAATCACAAGTAGACAGAGAGGCAGCCAGAGAGAGAGAGAGAGGGAAGCAAGCTCCCCGCCGAGCAGAGAGCCCGATGCGGGACTCGATCCCAGAACCCTGAGATCATGACCTGAGCCGAAGGCAGCGGCTTAATCCACTGAGCCACCCAGGCGCCCCACATTTTACTCCTATAGTAGGTTGACTAGTGGCCCTAAAAAAATGGGTCTAAGTCCTCACCCCTGGAACTTGTGAATGTGGTATGATTTGGAAATAAGGATTTTACACAGGTAATTAAGGATCTCAAAATGAGATCATCTGAGTTTTAGGGTGGGCCCTGAACCTAATGACAGTGTCCTTATAGGAACACAAAAGGAGAGGACACAGAAAGAACACAGGGAGAAGGAGGTCCTGTGAAGAAGGAAGCAGAGACTTGTGGTACCATAGCCAATGAATGTCAGGAACCAAAAGAGCTGGAAAGGCTCAAGGAGGGATTTTTCCCAGGAACCTTCATTGGAAGCACGGCCCTAATGACACTGATTTTGGACTTTTAGTCTTCGGTACTGAGAGGGAATAAATTGGTCTTGTTTTAAGCCTCTTGGTTTCTGGTAATTTGTTGTGGCAGTCCTAGAAAAGTAGTAAGTAGTATAATGCCATTTATTTCTAATTGTGGAGTGTGGCAACTAAGGCTTACTTTTTATTTTCTAAGAATAGATTAGGCATCAGAGAGCAGCAATGGACAGATATTTTTGAAGGCAGAGACAGACCCTTTGTTTTGATCCCTGAAAATAAAGTTGATTTCATCTTTTGATTTGGTTGATCGGTGGGCAGGAGGGTAGGTATATTAGAAGAAATAACCGTGATTTCTATTCAATAGACAGTTTCCTTCCTTTTGGGTCCCTTTCCGTTGTTTTCCTGTCTTGGTAATGGGCTCCTGCGTTCATCTGTTATGATGCAAGGTAATGCTCCTGCATTCATCTGTTTCCACGCCTTCCGTCAGTTTCCACACCTGAGCAGTCAGAAACTCTGAAGATGGTAACTGACAAGTACTGCTCTGGTCCATCCTCTTACTCATCTCTTTAATGCAGCACCTGAGTCCAGGCTTCATCAGTCCTTGTCTGGGCTCCTAGAGCGCCTAACTGCCCTCCATGTATTTACTTCAGCTGTACTCCAAAACACTTTTATTCCCCAAGCATGTTATGTATCCTCTTCTCTTCCATCATTTTAAATACTGCCCACTTAGATGGCCTCCCACTTCATCTAAAATGGTCTTTTTAGATGAAGACCAATATCCTTAATATGGGCAGCAAGGTTTGCTATCACCTGATCTCTGACTCCCTAAACTCATCTCACACCCCATTTCCCTCTGCTCTCTTCTCCTTATTGTAGAGGATAGAAGGAGTCTGTATTTTTGAACCCACACTTAACTTCCATGCCTGCCTCCACAGCCATCTTTTCATGAACTCAGAGAGTAAGCATGGGTTGGTGAAGGAAGGAAGCTAACACAATAGCTGTTGAAGAAAGCCTCCTTGCCCCTGGAGGTTCTTTGGTCATTATTTATATGGGACAAAAATATCCTTGCACTGTGGGTCCGTTCTGATAGTCCCTATACATAGAGAGCTCTTTCCTGAATCCCCTTTTCCTGAATTTCCCAAGGAACTTCATCCTTCCAAGTTTCTGACAGTCTCGATCAACCACTAAACACTGTCCATGACCATCAGGACATGATGAATTTAGAATTCATAAAACTCAGAATTTATATATTCTCACCTTAGGTCTTGTCTGCTTCTAGGCAAAGTAACCCGCAGCAAGAGCTACTCGAAGACCTACTCTGTGCTATAGTCTGCTTCTGGTGCCAGGGGTATGGACAGAAGTGTCTCTAGGTCAGGCTTAAATGCCTTCTTGGTTAAGTGATCATAGAGCATGTTTTCCTGAACTTTAAAAGTAGGCTCACGGAAAGGTGGTTACATAGTCTTCAGGAGCAGCTAAAGCAGCAGGGTGAGCCACCTGCTTAGGCGTTTAGGACGTGCTAAGCCTGATCTCACAGACACCATGTCCACCTGATAACTGGGTGCCGCTGGACATACGTACATTTATGGGTTGTTAAAAATCAAAGAACAGATAGTTCGCATGTCTCCTGGTTTTCCATTATAAGATAGTCTTCGGACGCCTGGGTGGCTCAGTTGGTTAAGCAGCTGCCCTCGGCTCAGGTCATGATCCCAGCGTCCTGGGATCGAGTCCCACATCGGGCTCCTTGCTCGGCGGGGAGCCTGCTTCTCCCTCTGCCTCTGCCTCTGCCTGCCATTCTGTCTGCCTGTGCTCGCTCTCTCTCCCCCTCTCCCTCTCTCTGATAAATAAATAAAATCTTTAAAAAAAAAAAAAAAGATAGTCTCTACCAGGGCTCCATTGCAAGTCAAGAATGGTTTCTTAAAATGTGAATAGTTATTTAACAGAGTACATGATTCTACTTTAAAATTCATGAGGCCATTTCCCCCAGTGGAGAGAACTGTAGTCTCCTTACAATATACTCTTCTGCTACAGACAGTCTAAATAGCTTTGGATCTTCTGGGTCACAACACCAGGGGACCCCCCTGAGTCCCACCGACTGCACACCCTTTGGGAGCTCCCAGTTAGTGGCATAGAGAGAATCCTGGTATGGGTCTTTTTTTCTTCCCTCTTTCCCATCCCTGTTTCCTTCCTTCCAACCCCTTTGCCTTTCTACCTTCCCTGCTACTTACTGAGCTCTCTCTGTTGCAGTCGGCCCTGCCTAACCACGGAAAGAAACTGTCTCCTTCCTTCTCAGACTTAATGCTGTCCTTGCCCTTTTCTCCTTATACCCCAAGACTCCTAGATATAACTTTTATAATTCTGTCGCTTTTGACATTATAATAGTTAGCACTTAATTCATTTTTTTTTTTAGTACTGTAACTCTTCTTTATTCTGGAGTTCTGGAACACATCGTTGACTCTGCTACATCGTTTGACCTTTGTCAGAAACTTTCTAAGTAGAAAAAGTGTGTTGAAGCCACATGTCCTCTTTGCTAATGGCAGTGTCACAAATTAAGCTGAATTTGCCTTGGGATTTGGGTCGCTGCTGCAACTGGGTCTTGGGACACGTAATAACTGTAGGGAGCCAGGATTTTTGCTTTATTCTTATTTGAGAGATGTTCCCTCTGAGAGCAGGACATATGTTTCTTCCTATCATAAACCTTTTCTCAGGAAGGGCTTGATAGGTCGTTTGGTCCATTGCACCAGCAAGACCATATCTCAGGAGGAAGGATGCTCTCTGGCATCCGAGCCCAGCTGGTTTAGAAGCCTGGAGACATGGCCTTGCCCTTGTTTCTTGGGCAGCACTAGATTCATGGCTTCACTCTTTGTGGGTTTACCAAGTTATTACACTTCATTTCTCTTTTGAAAATTCCTCCTCTTTCTTAATTTCTCTTCGGACAAAATGCCATCTCCCATTACATTTCATTCTCACATATTTATGGACTAATTTCATGTGCTTCTCATTTTTTAGGAACCACTCAGCTGCCCTTGCTTATCTTCCTGGGAACTATCATTTCCCTTATTATAGCATTTTTTATTCCTTGTCACTCTTTTCCCTCACTTTAGACATAATTCTGTGACCTTCCGGATCCCTAAACTTGGTACTTCATGCTCAGAGCAATCTCAGTAGATGCATGCTGTTATTTTTTTTTTTTTTTCCCTCAGTGGAAAAAGAATTTTGTACATGTACTCAAACAGTGGTGTTTATTCTCCTCCCTGGCAGAGCTCATAATAGAAACTTCTTTCTAATTTGCTATTCTTGTTTGCCCCTCAGTGTCTTTTTTCATTATTAGTTCCCTATGTCCTCTGGTCCCTTGGGCATCACAAGCTTCTCTGTTGAATGAGTTAGCATTTTTCACGTTGAGTTTTATATAGCTACAGCTTGCTTGTGTTTCCAAACTTATTTGATGTTTTCGTATTATTTTATCTTTGCTTACTGTTATTTGCAACATCCCTCAGATTAGTAATATCAGGAAAATCTCACTAACTTGCTGATAACTCTTTCTCCCAGATCTTTATTAAGATACAAAGATTTAACACCATTTTCTTGGCACCCAGCTAGTCATTTAGCTTTCACACCAGTCTTTGAGCCAAAATGAGAAAGGACCCTGGAGGTGCGTCTGTCAGTTCTATTAATACTCTACCTTGCGTGCCTTCTGAATCTGCTGATTTATACATGCTCCTTAGATTTTCTAACTCTTCTTTCACTTCTACTTTTCTATAAGAAACTCTGTCATTTATTCAGTGTCTATATGTAGAGTCTTTCAAAGTTAAAGATGGATTCCCCCATCTCCACAAGTTGTTGTAGAAGGTGGGGGTTACCAACATGTATTGAATTCTTATTATCTATTTTAATCCCCTTAATATTATTTTATTCAATGGGCAGCACTCCTGTTTTTGTATATTTTGAAGCTGACTGCAGAGAACTTAAGTAACCTTATTACTGGCACACGGTGGAGAAGTGGCTGGGCTGGAATTTGAATACAACCAACTGTAGAGGGTCAGTCCGTCAGGTGGCCATGTTGGTCTGTGGTCTGTTGGCTCTTTGCCAACGGTTCTGGTGTATGTGGTGGAAGCTGAGATAAAATATTTGGTGACAGAGGTAGTTAGGTTGCCACTGAGGGTGAAGCTACCATGATATGCTTGGGAAGGATTTCAGGAATCTTATGGGGAAAGGTGATGCAACCCTAAAAATCACCTGTGTGGCAGCCGCCTCCTTTTGTGACCTCCCTTGGTGACCTCTCATCACTCCCTACAACTTAACGCAGACCTTCTGACTAGGCTTGGCTCCCTGTGTCTGCTGCAGTGAACTTTCGGCCTGTTTAGCAGAGGACCACCTTGGGATGTGGTATCATTCTTTAAGGATCATGGCTCTCTTTTCCTACCCTGTCTCTGGTGGGCCACGAATTTGGAAAGACAGCCATTTCACTTTCTCAGGAGAAAGCTAGCATACAGCAGTGTGACGAAGGGCGCAGAGACAAGTCATGGTGAGTGTATAAAAGATTGACTTTAGTGAACTCGAGGGAGGAATTTTGTCCAAATGGACTCAGTATCTTGGACAGTCTCCCTGTTAGGAGTCTGGCTGGAGCTACTCTGTAGGATTCTCTCCGTCACACACATCCCCTCCACAACAGACCTTTCTCTTACTACCTACACCTGACGGTTGGGTGGGGGCTTGTAGAGCCTGCTTGCCTGGGGCCTGGGACTTGCCGGCCCAGCCCTCTACCTTCCTCGTTGCCCCAAACAACTGTTTGGAACTAAGCCAGTGGAGCTGGATTCCTGATTATCCTGCTAACCTAGAGGAGAGGTCAGGTGGATCAAGGGCTGGTCCTTTGGAACAGGGGGGGATCCAGGGGCCACATGCCAGAGATGTGTTCTATAAGAGCCACCTTAAGGTTTGTTTCTATTACACTGGCTCAGCTAATTAGCATATGCAGTTAAATTCACTCTCCTGGAGTATTGTGTTGAGCATTCGAAGTGGTAGAAGTGTCCCAAAAAGGCTGCTAGATTTAGTGAAGAAAAATATAGGATACCTCGTTAATTTGAATTTCAGATAAACAGTGCTTTTTTAGTGTATGTTCTGAATACTGCATGGAAACTCTTCCTGGGCTGCCCTGGGACCTCGTGGGAGGCGGGTAAGTGGCACAGCTGCAGCAGCCGTCTTCCACCCTGATGAGCTTGAAATATGGCATGGGACGTGTTTATACTAAAAAAGTTATTTGTTGTTTATCTGAAATTCTAATTTAGCTAGGCATCCTATATTTTATTTGGCAATGCTAGTCCCAAAGGCAGATGCCGTAACGCAAGCAGTAAACCCTTCACTGGGAGGAGGATCAACTCCCGACCCAGGTGAATCTCTACAGCAGTACCGGGCTTTCCCTCATAAGGGGCCAGGGGAGCGCTATGAAGTTGAAAAAGCTCAGATAATGTGGAACTTTTGCTGGATTCTAAGACTCTCCAGGACTTCAGAAGGCAGAAATAAGGTGTGCTTGGAGACGGGAGTGGATTTGAGGTGGGCCAAGAGACCTCAGTGAAGGTCCACACCTTTGCTTCGCATGGGGGGAACCTCAAGACACTGCCGAAGGCTGATGGGTAGGGCTGTGGGAGAATGAACCGGGGAAGGCCTGAAGGGAAACGGATTTTGAACTCTGGTCTGTTGTTCGTGTGGAGACTTTAAAAATTGAACCAGAAGGGAGGTGGGGGTGCCTGGGTGGCTCCCTCAATTAAGTGGTTAGGCATCTGCCTTTGGCCTCTGGCTCACGTCATGATACCAGAGTCCCAGGATAGAGCCCCCACATCGGGCTCTCTCAGCAGAGAGCCTCCTTCTCCCCCCAACCCTAACCCCGCTCCTGCTCTCACCCACGTGCATGCTCTCTCTCAAATAAATAAAATCTTTGAAAAAGTCTTTTTTTTAAGCCATGGGGAAGAAACACTGTGATCGTATGTTTGGAAGATCACAGTTTCCTATAGGAGGAAGCTGAGGCAGAGAGAGGTTAAGTAATTTTCCCAGTGCCAGACTTGCGGTGAGGAAAGGGGAAAGGCCATGTGCATATGGTGAGACCTTACATATGAAAACCTGGCCTTAGGGTTTATTATTATTATTATTATTATTATTTTCTTTGTGCTCTTTCCCTAGATTGCATAGAAGTGGCGCAAGTGGCAGAGTTGTAAGTCGACAGCCTCTCCCCTGAGCGCACTTGGCTAACTTCTTGGCCCCTTTCGATATTTGGAGCTTAGGAAACAAAATTCAGTAGCTCCTGAGAGTATGTGATCTCTGGGATGACAGCGAGGAAGTACATATGCACGTGCTTTAGTCCAGCCTGACCTGTCCTATCCAGGAGGGCCGTGACCGCCTTTCCTCCTGCAAGAGTCAGGTTTAGTTTAATCTGCTAAATTGTTATCATGACCAATGTAGACCCTCCCCCAGCACCCGCCCCCCCATCTCTTTTTCAAAGGGATGTGTAGTGGAATAAGAATGTGACCTCTTAGCTAAGCACTGTCAACGTTAGAACTGTTTGCAGTTCTAAATCTGTGAATTTTGTAGTGGTTCTGCTATTTCTGCCTCAGGACAAAGGGCAGTGTTTTCAAGGAAGCACCATCCTGTTTGGATGGTCTAGGGCTTTGAGGCAGCTCTTTCGTTCGGGCCAAGCTCATATTTCTGTGTTAAATTAACATCAAGAAAACATGAGCAAATACCCATCCTTGTAATTTTCTGGGAGACTGAGATTGCTTTCACATACGTGTTTATAATTTTGGTTTTCATACACAGGTTTATATTTTGTTCTTTCTGCATTAACTAATAAATTCTTGTTTTCTGGATATGCCAGGCTATAAAATCACCTGTCAGGGGTGCTTTAGTAGGGATTCAGGCATTAGAGGAGATGGTGTACTGAATGACTTTTAAGATCCTTTCCATTTATGAGATTCTGTTATTCTATTTCCTTGGTGACTCAAAATCAAATTATACACTGATTTGCCCATAGTGCTCAAAAATTGTAGTTGACAGAAAGAGGGCTTACAAATATTGATTTATCACACATTCTGTTTTGGACACTTAATCAAGTGATATATTACTGAAATTTATATTTCAATAATAATGATTTAATTGCTTAGGAACTGTTTAAATAATGTAGGTGGGTGAAGATTTCAGACGATTCTCCATGCTTTGGGCTGTCTGAAAGATTTCAATGTTAAGACCAGGAAAGAAAGAGATATCTAATACAGGTGTCATTCAAGTAAGATAAAATAGGATGCAAAAGTCTTTCTTTCTTTTTTTTTTTTTAAAGATTTATTTATTTATTTATTTATTTGACAGAGAGAGAGAGAGAGAGAGAGAGATCACAAGTAGGCTGAGAGGCAGGCAAAGAGAGAGGAAAGGAAGCAGGCTCCCTGCTGAGCAAAGAGCCCGATGTGGGACTCGGTCCCAGGACCCTGAGATCATGACCTGAGCCGAAGGCAGCGGCTTAACCCACTGAGCCACCCAGGCGCCCGCAAAAGTCTTTCTTAAATGGTGGCCAGTGGTCTTGATAATTCGGAACAGCTGCGGAGCTTAAAAAAATATATATAGGTTGCTAGACCTCACCCTGAATATTCTGATTCAGTAGATCTGGGGTATGACATTGGAATCCTCTTCTCCCTCAAGAAAGCGGGGCTCTGACCTTCTACCTGCTTAACCAAAACTGAGCACCCCGACACTTGCCAGTGTCTGTGAGTATGCATGTGGGCTGGGATGATCCTGGGAAATAGTTATTTCTCAGAGTCCCAGACACAATCTGGGGCAACCCCTCTCCTCAGTGTCCAATGATTTCCTTTTTTTTTTTTTCCCCTAGCACCCCACCCTCACGGTGCCAGATGTCATGCATCTCATACAGTTTCTTCCTGATGCTCTCTCCCTTCTCCCCAGGCATCAGTAAAATTAGAAATCCACCCATTAAAAATTTTTTTTTTCCTTTGTGCCATACCTTCCTTCCTGAGCCCAGCCTCACAAGTAAGCCTTAAAATGGCAGATGGGATCTGGAAGAGAAAGACTAACTTCCTGTCTTGGGCCATTTGGGGAGCCATAACAAAAGACCACAAACCGGGTGGCATTTAAATAGCAGAAATTTATTGCTCAGAGTCCTGGAGGCTAGAATTCCAAGATCAGGGTGCCAGCATGGTCAGGTGCGGGCTCTCTTTGATCTCTATAAACTTCTGTCCTCATCTGGTGAAAGGGGCTAGGGAGCTCTGTGAGGTGGTATTTGTTATCATTGATTGTCGTTATTGTTTTAAGTACTAATCCTGCTCAGGAGGGCTCCACCCTCCTGACCTAATCATGTCCCCAAGACCCCTACCTCCTAATGCTGTCACCTTTGGAGGTGAGAATTTCAACATACGAATTTCGGGGGAACCCACAGACATTCAGACCGTAGTGCTTGCCATTGCGTGATACCAAACTGGAAGGTCTTTCTGGGATTCTGTGTGTATTTCAGGAGCTCCATAGATCTGCAGAATCTTTTCATTTTATAGTTGGGTCAATAGGTCCTTCCCATTCCTGGCAGCTTGAAATTAGTCAGCAAGGATTTTTTGCATGTTTTTGGGCTCTTCCCCAAACTACAAAATACATCGCTCCCACAATGCATCCTGTTTTCCAAGTTAGAGACGATTCCTGGCCCAGTCTAACTTCAACTGACAAAGGTGTTTGAAAGCCTGTGTTGACTTTGTTTGTTTACCTTTTGGTTCAGGTTTCACTTCTTTCTTAGTAATTGCTTTTGGAAAAGACACTTAACAGAAAAGCAAACTGTTGCACCTAAAGATTGATTATACCTTTTCTTCCATTACTCTGTCCTTATCAATTTTATGTGACATATGTGAAAGTCAATATAATGTTCATCTTTCATGACTACATGAGGAAAATGCTCAGCTCTGACAACCTTTAAAAAAATATCAGAGACTTTCCTCCTCCCTCCTTTAATCAGTATTGAACATAATGTTTACCATTAATAGTTTTTCATATATACATGCATGTTTTGAAAGTCTTTTTTCTTTAGCTGTGACTATTCTGTGTGGTTATTTTAGAAAATGTCAAAAAGGTTTATTAAGAAAAAATAATAAAAAAAGAAAACAAAACCATTTGCAATCTTACCATCTAGAGAAAATCACTATGTATGTTTGTGTGCGTATACATATGGGTATACACATAAACATATTTGCAATTACTGATAAATTCTATGCTGTTATGTGCATAGAATATATACTCTCCTTTTGTTGTTCTTTAGCAAAATGAGAACATATTCACTCTATCTATTTAAATTTACCAGTCTAACAGTCATCTTGGGCTGCTTCATTCTTTTCAGAAGCTGAACACTATTCCATTGTGTTGAAGTCCCTGAATTGATTTAACTATTCTCCTATTGATGCCTATTTGAGTTGTCTTACATGTTTGGTTTTTAAAAATGTGACAGTGAACATCCCTGAATCTATATAATTTTATCCAAATGTGAGTCTCTCTGCAAGGTAGAGTTCTAGCAGGCTGTGAAGTTTGATGCACATAGCAAATTGCTCTCCAGAGAGGCTATAGCAATGAATGCTTCCATCACCGTGTTCGACAGTGCCTGCTGTCCGACACATACAAACTGGGCAACACTTTGGACCTTGTCATTCTGATGGATGATCTTGTTGTCTCATTTAATTTGCATTTCTCATTATGAAAGAGTTTGAGCATCTTTTCCTTTTTTTAAGAGCTATTTTAATTTCCTTTTCTCTGTATTCACTCTACATACCTATCATTTAGCTGTTTTCCTATATTTACTATTTCCTGTATTGTCTTCTTAAAATTTAATTTTATGGGATCTTTGAATTTAAAGTGCTTGCTTGTGACCTTTTTTCTCCCATGCAGCTACTTTTTTAATGTTCTCATGTCTTCAAATTTTTTAGTGTTCTCTCTCTCTCTCTCTCTTTTTTTTTTTTAAGATTTATTTACTTTTTAGAGATAGAGGGAAAGAGAGAGAGAGAGAGAGGAAAAGAGGGACAGGCAGAGAGTCCAAGCAGACTCTGCCCTGAGCACAGAGCCCATGTGGGACTCTTTCTCATCACCTTGAGATCACCACCTGAGCCGAAATCAAGAGTTGGATGCCCAGCCAACTGTGCTATCCAGGCACCCCTATCAGTATTTTCTTGTGTGCATTTTAGACTTTGTATTTTCTGTAGACATAACTTCTTCACTTTAAGATTATATATAAAAACTATTATTTGTGATTCGTGTTTTTATGCTTCACTTTTTGTTCCATTTAAACTTTAGTTAAGATTGGGGGCATTGGGGGCGCCTGTGGGAGGCTCAGTGGGTTAAAGCCTCTGCCTTCGGTTTGGGTCATGATCCTGGAGTCCTGGGATCGAGCCCCACATTGGGCTCTGTGCTCAGCAGGGAGCCTGCTTTTACTCTCTCTCTTCTCTCTGCCTGCCTCTCTGCCTACTTGTGATCTCTATCTGTCAAATAAACAAATAAAATCTTAAAAAAAAAAAAAGATTGGGGCCATTGATTAAAGTGCTTTTCCTCCCCCAGATGACTACCTGTTTGACTACATATTAAATTCTCTATCTTCTCTTCCTTATTTTGAATATTTTTAACACACATTAAATTTCTATACCTATTTTGTCTGTTCTACTCCACTTATCCACTTACTTATGTGCTAGTATCTTGCTGTTTTAGTTATTATAGCTTTAAAATATGTTTTATTTTTTTATTTTTTATTTTTTTTAAAGATTTTATTTATTTATTTGAGAGAGAGACAGTGAGAGAGAGCATGAGTGAGGAAAAGGTCAGAGAGCGAAACAGACTCCCCATGGAGCTGGGAGCCTGATGTGGGACTCGATCCCGGGACTCCGGGATCATGACCTGAGCCGAAGGCAGTCATCTAACCAACTGAACCACCCAGGCGTCCCTAAAATATGTTTTAATATTAGGATAGGACTAGTGCTATCTTATTACTTTCCTTCTGAAGTGTCTCCTTAAAAAAATCTTATTGGCATTTTTGTGTATTTTCTAGTATTTTGGGGGAATTTGGCTTATTTTGAAATTTTAAGCATTATTAAATAATAGTTTTAAGATTTACTCTCAAAAACAATGTTTAGATTTTCTTGTAAAAGGTAATATTTTACCAGCTACCAGTTAATTTGTTTATAAAGAATATTAGTTGTGCAATTATTGGGTAGAAATGGATAAAATTTCTACCAGGCTCTTGATACATATTGTCATACTAACTTTCTAGAATCTTAATGTGTATTAGAGTTTGTATTGGTTATTTATTGTTGTATAAAAAATCACCTCACAGTTTAGCAGCTGAAAAGAACAAGCATCTATTATCTCCCAGTTTCTGAGGGTCTGATATCCCAGCATGGTTTATCTGGTTTTACTGGGTTAGCGTCTCTCATAGGGCTACAGTCAAGGTGTTGATCACTGCTGCTTTTATCTCAGGGCTCAAAGGAGGGAGTGCTTCCTTTCAAGGTCACTCATGTGGCTATAGGCACACCTCAGGTTTTTGCTGGCTTTTGGCCAGAGGTATCAGTTTCTTGCCCCACTGGCCTCTCTTTAGGGCAGCTCACAACGTGGTAACTGACTTCTCTCTGAGTAAACAGGGGACAGATTGAGAGAGAGCAAACAATATGAATGGAAGGCACAGTTAACCTCGGAAATGACACACTTTTCCTGTACTCTATTTGTAAGAACCGAGTTATCAAATCAAGCCCACACTTGAGGATGGGGATTACACAAGGTGAGAGACTACAAGGAGGTGGGAATCATGGCAGCCATCTTTGAGGCTGCCTACCACATGGCACTTCTGCTCTTGCATCATTACCAGCACTGAACGCTTTTGTATTTTAACATTTCTTCAGTTTGGTAAGTAAAAGGAATCATTTTTCACTATAATTTCATTTTTTATTTCTTTTGTTATTAGTGAATAAAAAGTTTTATTTATTGTTTATTGGTTGTTTCTAATTTTACTGTTTATCATTCTTTAGAGAGAGAGTGGGTGTCGGTGAGGGGGAGGGGCGGAGGGAAACGGAGAGAGAGAGAATCTTTTTTCTTTTCTTTTCTTTTCTTTTTTTTTTAAAGATTTTATTAAAAAAAAAAGGTTTTATTTATTTATTTGTCAGAGAGAGCGAGCACAGGCAGACAGAGTGGCAGGCAGAGGCAGAGGGAGAAGCAGGCTCCCTGCCGAGCAAGGAGTCCCATGTGGGACTCAATCCCAGGACCCTGGGATCATGACCTGATCTGGAGGCAGCCGCTCAATCGACTGAACCACTCAGGCATCCTGAGAGAGAATCCTAAGTAGGTTTCAGTTCTCAGTGTAGAGCCTGACGTGGGGCTCCATCCCATGGCTCTGAGATCATGACCTGAGCAGAAATTAAGAGTTGGGTGCTTAACTGACTGAGCCACCCAGGGGCCCCTCTAATTTTATTTAGATTATTTATTTTCTCCCATTTGCCCCTTTGTGGATCTTAGTCCTTCCCCCTCACACCACCATAGTTTTGTAATGCTAATTTAATTTGAAATTATAACCTATCTATAGAAGAAAGAGTTCCCTGTATATTTTCAGGAGTTAAGAAAAATTTTATCTCAGTTTGCTTTTTGGTTCAATGCAAGCCCTGTTTCTTAACAAAAAGATGGGACTATTAACTGTGGCTACCACTGGCAGTTACTATTGAAACTCTGAAGAAATATAATGAAAAATTTGACATTTATTTTCCTGACTGCTGCTGGATTTGCAATGGCATGTTGACATTTAATAGTTTTAAACATTTGTTACAGATGATCTAGCAATTTGTAGACTAATCATTAGCATCAAGCTTATTTGATTCAAAATTAGTTAAAACTAATTAAAGTGCTGTGCTTAAGAATTTGCAGAACTGTAAAAGCCTTACCTATTAAAATGTTCCAAGTTGGCAGACTTTTATTTATTTATTTATTCATTAAGGATTTTATTTATTCATTTTTTGTCAGAGAGAGAGAGAGAGTACACCCAAGCAGGCAGAGTGGCAGGCAGAGGCAAAGAGAGAAGGAGGCTCCCTGCCAATCAAGGAGCCGGATGCGGGACTCGATCCCAGGACCCTGGGATCATGACCTGAGCTGAAGGCAGCGGCTTAACCAATGGAGCCACCCAGGCGTCCTGGCAAACTTTTATTTTTATATTTTCATTTTTTTGAAGATTTTTTTATTTATTTGAGAGAAAAACAAAGAATGAGGGGGAAGGGCAAGGGGGGATGGAGAAGGAGAAGCAGACTCCCCCCTGAGCTCAGAGCCTGATGTGGGGCTCGATCCCAGGACTCTGAGATCATGACATGAGCTAAAGTCAGATGCTTAACCCACTGAGCCCCCAGGTGCCCCAGGTGAACTTTTAGATATAAAAACCCAAGTTTTGGCTAGAGGATTATGAATCAAAAACAGTAAGTAACATCACCTGCAATTGCAGGAAGCTTATTATTTCTGAAGACAATAAATAAAGGTTGCATAACAAAAAGAACATCAAACTCGTATCAGTCAATATGTGTGACCTTGGGCAAATCATTTAAGTCTGTTGATTTCTTCATCTACAAAGGAGAGACCTGTGGCTTCATCACATATTTCAAAATGCCATGAACATGGCATAATGAAGTAATATCTGTAAAACATAAATTTATTGAGAGTATTTCTTTTTATGACTCTTACTGAATTTTCGTTTGTGACTCAGCCCCCTCAATTATTAACAGTTTCAGTAGCAGAACGGATAGTTCTTCCTTATTTTAAGCTAAAATCTGTCTTCTGCTGATTTTTACCCATATATTATAGTTTTATCATCTGAAGTCATGCTAAATTTAATTCCTCTGCTACATGCTAGCATTTTAAATATTTGAAACAAGCTCCTTGGTTCCCCTGTAAGATTAAAAAAAAAAAAAAATCCATACTGAGCACTATTCAGTCTAAAATAAAATTTGCTTTTTTATTTAGGAAAATTTCAAAGAACCTGAAGGAATCGTCACTTTCTTATGTCAAGTCATAATAACTAAAACTACTCGATAAAAACTCCGCTACATGCAGTGCTTTACAATGAAGAGACACTTATACAGAGATATTTGGTCATTATTTTATAGTTGTTTATACTACAGAGGAGACAGGAGATGAGGCTGACAGAGAACAAAAGCATCTTGACAGCTGAGCACATGCCGTATTTGTAAGAGAATTGGCTCTCAGAGAGTGCTTTGTTCTGGCAGGGAGAAGACTCTTTGCGGAGTGGACTATAATGGGGGAATTGGAGGAGCATCTGCTTTACTTTTGGGGCTGGGTAGTGCATTAGATTAAAAAAGGTAGAGAAATTTCCTTTCTAGTCCCATGGCCATAGTTAATGCTCAGTATATTCATTGGTGCTTTTAGTGTGATGATGTTCTGTTTTAGTCTATTAGCTGGGGTTGATGAAAGTACAGAATCTATAGGGCTGCTTTGTTACAGGTCATCTTTAATCTTTCTTCATTCAGTTCAATTCTTTCTTATCAATTCATGTTTTAGAAGTATTTATTATGGATCAGACGTCCTGCAGGGCACTGGAGATACTAAAGCGAATAAGGTAAGGTCCTTTACTGAGGCAGCTTGTATTAATGACAAGTGACAAAGAGAAAGACAAGGGAGTCCCATAGAGAGGTCCGGGCCATCTCATGGTGATGGATCACAAGGCACAGAGGGGACCTCTCAAGGCTTTCAGAGAGACACTAAGGCTGAGTCATGAGGTTGAGTGAAGACAGAGAAGGGGATTCTGGTTTGGGATGGGTATATGCAATGACCCAAAGGAAAGAATCCACCGAGCCTGTTTGGGCAATTGCTAGTGGTTGAAAATGTCTTGAGTTCGGGAGCTAGAGAGGAGCAGTGGTGGGTGATGAATCTGGAGAAGGAGAGAAGGGCCATATTACACTAGCCACCTGCCAAGTTCTTCTTTAAAAAGAATTGTATCATGTACTCTTCTTGCTTCCACTTGTCTCTGGCTTAGACGAGTGTTTCATCTATTCCCCAAAGACTTGTTCCATAAACACCCTTGCTTTGTTTTTCCTGCAGGCACTCCTTTTCTTCTTCTTTTTTTTTTTTTCCCCTTGAGAGGGAGGAGGGGTGAGGGAGAGAGAGAATCCTAAGGAGGCTCCACACCCAGCCTGGAGCCCAGTGTGGGCTCTGTCTCACAGCCCGGACATCCTGACCTGAGCTGAAGTCAAGATGCTTAACCAGTGGAGCCAATCAGGTGCCCCTGCAGGCGCTATTTCTAAGCTCTTTTCCGCATAGGCTTCCTCCCTGTCCTCCTCCCCTAACTCTAGACCTTTGGTTTGGTCTTTGACTCCTGGTTATAAGCTCAGCAAGCCCAGGCTATTCAACCCTCCTGACACCTGGCAGAATAGGATTTGAACTTCATTGGCCAGGACTATGTCTTGTGCCCAGTTTTGAAGAAGTTAGTATGACCAGAGGGATGGAACATGGCTATGTGACAAGGTCACTTCACATGCTGTTTCAGGAGCTAGAGGCTTTGTGATAACTCACACCACATGCATGATTAGAATGCCATTACCAGAAGGAGAAATGCATGCTTGGCAACAAAACCAGAATTACCTAGAATAAAGATTTTACAATTGAACCTTTTTTTTCCTTCTACAAAATTTACTGAGTGTCTTTGATTTTAATATACCATGATAAATAAACATGGTCACTGTCCTCACATTGGTCATAGCCTTCAAGTGGAAGAAGATATGTAAGATACCACATTAATCAATAAGCATCAATTTTCTTTGGGTCCACTTGAGTCTTCTCTTCAACATTATCCTGAAAAACTCTGTAGAGACTTGGCTGAAATGATTATGTGTTGCAGATATTAGGAATGTCAGGCTTGATATGAAAATATAAATTGGATTTTTATTGTATTAAAAACATCCAGAGAAATGTTTTGAATACTATGCCAGAATGAATGAAGACTTTGAAATCTTCACTACAAGAGAGCCAATGTGTGAACACCAGCTATTTCCCCATTACTTGGGTGGGATGTTGGAAAATCTGGGACTTCAGAACCTTTTGAAAGGATAAAAGAATATGAATTTGGCATTGGTTAGCTGTAGAAATTGTCTTTAGAGAAGATAGTTGAGAGTGTTCATAATCTTAAGAGGAGAAATGATCCTAAGGGAAAATCATAGACAAGATACAAAATGAGAAAGAATATGAGCGTTCTAGGGGAGAACATCCTTACAAAATTCTGAGTTGAAATTCTTAATGGAAGGCCAAGAGTTGAAATTCTTACTGGAATGCCAAGACACTCACATTAAATATACCACATATTTGAAGATATATATTTTTAATAACTAATTGCCCCAAACAGCATGGCATTTTTACATTTACCTCAGCTCATTTATCCCCAGAGCCAATCATACCATCTAGAAAACTGCCAAATATAAGTGGCTTATTTAAGGTCATGCATCTTACCTTCCTGTTCTCCTCATAGTTTATTTATTTATTTTTTTAAAAAGACGCTATTTATTTATTTATTTATTTGAAAGAGAGTGAGCAGAGTAAGAGCATGAGCAGAGGGAGAGGGAGAAGTAGATTCCCGTGCTGAGCAGGAAGCCCTATGCAGGGCTCTGTCCCAGGACTGTGGGATCATGACTGGAGCCAAAGGCAACTGCTCAATTAACTGAGCCACCCAGGTGCCCCCTCCTCACAGTTTAAATAAAATTCTAACCTTGTATTAGTATGTATTATAGCTTAAATTTAAAAAGTTTTTTTTTTTTAATGTCAGGGCCTGTGACCCCCCCTTTTTTAACGATTTTATTTGAGAGAGAAAGTGAGAGAGAGAGAAAGGGCACATGAGCAGGGGTGGGAGCAGAGGGAGAAGGATAAGCAGGCTCCCCACTGAGCAGGGAGCCCTTGGCTGCTTAGTCCCAGGACTCTGGGATCATGACCTGAGCTGAAGGCAGCCTCTTAACTGACTGAGCCACCCAGGCGCCCCTAAATTTAATCTTTTGTTGTTACTGGCTTTAAGGATCTGCTTCGTTAAGACTGAGAAAAAAAAAGCATAAATATAATGCTGTGGAAAGGCATAGGTGCTCTTGTCCAAAATCTCAATATAGGAAGCATAACCTGCTTTCTTTAATGTAGATTATTCATAAGAAATACAAGTCCTTCTTTCTCTTTCTCTTTTATTATTAATTAGGTAGGTAGAAGAGTATTTAAAACTATGTGTACAGTATAAAAAATATGGTGAAAACCATATTTCTGCCAGCTAATTTAACAAATGGCCAGTAGTTTTGAAGGCTCCCTTGCTTTTCTTCCCCAATTCTATATCCTTTCCTTTTTTCTTCAATAATTAGTTTTCCATCTGTTTGAATGAATCAAATTAGTTTTTGTTTCCACTCCATGTGCTTTTAATTTTTCTTAACATTATATTCTTGAAATATATCTAACTTGTAGTTATTCTATTGTATGTGTGTGCAGTATTGTATTATATGAATATACCATAACTTACTTATCTCTTCTACTGTTGATGGCTATTTATGTTTCTGGTTTTTTTTTTTTTTTTAAGATTTTATTTATTTGACAGAGAGAAATCACAAGTAGACGGAGAGGCAGGCAGAGAGAGAGAGGGAAGCAGGCTCCCCGCTGAGCAGAGAGCCCGATGCGGGACTCGGACCCAGGACCCTGAGATCATGACCTGAGCCGAAGGCAGCGGCTTAACCCACTGAGCCACCCAGGTGCCCCTATGTTTCTGGTTTTTGTTGTTTTAAACACTGGTAGGAGAATTTTTGTCCATGTTGCTTAGCCTGAGTGGAATTGGAGGGTCATAGATAACGTGCCTCACCAGATTAATGCCACATTATTTTCTGAAGTGACATTAACAACCGATAGCAGTCTCTTAGAGTTCCTGTTGCTCCACATCCTTGCAACACTTGATATACAGGTATAAATATTTGTCAGTCCGTAAGTTTGGAATGCTTTTTACCCCCCCCCCCCCATTTTATTTGATTTCTTTTCAGTGTTCCAGCATTTATTGTTTATGCACCACACCCAGTGCTCCATGCAGTATGCACCCACCATAATACCCACCACCAGGCTCACCCAACCTCCCACCTCTTCCCCTCCAAAACCCTCAGTTTGTTTCTCAGAGTCCACAGTCTCTTATGTTTTGTCTCCCCCCTCTGATTTCCCCCAATTCACTTTTCCTTTCCTTCTCCTGATGTGCTCCATGTTATTCCTTATGCTCCACAAGTTAAGTGAAACCATATGATAATTGACTTTCTCTGCTTGACTTATTTCACTCAGCATAATCTCCTCCAGTCCCATTCATGTTGATACAAAAGTTGGGTTTCGCCCTTTCTGTTGGAGGTGTAATACTCCATAGTATATATGGACCACATCTTCCTTATCCATTTGTCCGTTGAAGGGCATCTTGGCTCTTTCCACAGTTTGGCAACTGTGGCCATTGCTGCTATGAACATTGGGGTACAGATGGCCATCTTTTCACTACATCTGTATCTTTGGGGTAAATACCCAGTAGTGCAATTACAGGGTCATAGGGAAGCTCTATTTTTAATTTCTTAGGGAATCTCCACACTGTTTTCTAAAGTGGATGCACCAACTTGCATTCCCACCAATAGTGTAAGAGGGTTCCCCTTTCAGAATGCTTATTTTATTATGTTTTATTTTGTATTCTTTGATCACTAGTCAAGTTGAGTGTATCTTAAGTAGGCTTCATGCCCAGCGTGGAACCTGATGGTCTCCATCTCATGACCCTGAGCTGAAATCAAGAGTCAGATGTGGGGCACCTGGGTGGCTCAGTGGATTAAAGCCTCTGCCTTCGGCTCAGGTCATGATCTCAGGGTCCTGGGATCAAACCCCGCATTGGGCTCTCTGCTCAGCAGGGAGCCTGCTTCCCCCACTCTCTCTTTCTACCTGCTCTCTGCCTACTTCTGATCTGTCAAATAAATAAATAGATAAAATCTTTAAAAAAAAAAAAAGAGTCAGATGCTTCAGATGCTTAACAGACTAAGGCACTCCTCGTATTTCTGTATATATTGAATTAATGTTCACTTTTTCCTGACTTGCCTATTCACTTTGGTCTGTTAGTCTTTTGATGAACAGAAGATCATAGCTGTAATATACTTAAATGTGTTCCTCTTTTCCTTAGAGTGAACTTTTTGCCTGTGTAAGAAACCCTTCCCTACTCTAATGGTCAAATAGGCGATTTTCTGTTTTTTTTTTTTTTTTCTTTTTTAAATTTTTTTTTTTAAAGATTTTATTTATTTGTTTGACAGAGAGAGAGATCATAAGTAGGCAGAGAGGCAGGCAGAAAGAGAGGAGAAAGAGGCTCCCCGCTGAGCAGAGAGCCTGATGCGGGGCTTGATCCCAGGGCCCTGCAGAGGCCCAACCCATTGAGCCACCCAGGCGCCCCTCTTCTGTTCTTTTTATAAAAACTTATAGTTTTGTTTTTTTCCCCCATGTGTAAGTATTTAATCTCTTGGAATTGGCTGTTCATAATGAGGGTCCACCTCGCCTTCCCTCATATGGACATCAGTGATTTCAGAGCCAGTTCATGAAAAGGCATCCTTTCCACACTTCCTGGTGTCATCTTTGTCATACTTCTGTATTACATATATTTGAGGGTCTTTTGGGGGGACTGTTTATGCTGTACCTTTGGTTTAGTTTTCTAGTCTGCCACTAGCATAGTGTATTAACTGCAATTGATTCAAAGCAATATCAGCTGCTGTGGCATTCCTCACTTTATTTTATTTTTCAAAATTTATCTATTTGGGGTCATTTGAGGGTAAGTTACAGATATTATTATGAACTTTTGTACCTAAATACTTAAGTGAATATAATTTTTACAGTCATGGAATTTTATATTGATCTACTATTATTTACTAGAAGATATATTCAATCATCTCAATAACGCCTTTTATAGCAACATTCTTTCCTTGATTCCGGATCCAGTTTGGGTCACGTATCCCTGTTACTTGTTATATCTCTTTAGTTTCCTTTAATCTGGAACATTTCCTCTGTTATCCCTTGTCTTTAATGATAGTAACATTTTTGAAGAATACACAAGCCAGTTGTTTTGTGGCACTTACTTCAGTTTTGGTACAGTTGCATTCTTAATAGGAATGCTGTATAAGTTACACTGTTCCCTTTTCAGTGTCTGATACCAGAATGTTAATTTTTCTCATTATTGAAGCTATTAATTTTGGTCACCTGGAGTGTCAGCCAGTTTCTCCACTGTAAAGATTTCATATTTCCCTTTGTAGTTAATAAGCCATCAGTGGAGAAAAATTTTAAATTATGTAACTATTCTGTGCTTTATCAAACTTTTATCCAGTAGTTCTAGCATTTGTTGGTGATTCCTGCCTGAATTGATTATTTTTACTATGCTTTCCACTCAATTATGTTTTAGTCATATCATTCTTCCTGCATTATTTACCATTAACATTTTAGAAATAGACACCAAGTTCTATTTTGTTTTTTTCAAATCTTCTTGGCTATTTAAAAATAATTTTTTAACTTATATTTGTACCTGTTTTATTTCTCTGTATGATAAAGTTGGCTATGCTTTTTATGTGTTTGATAATTTCAACTTCTGTTTCAATCTGATTTTTCTATATACTGTTTTGTTTCTTTGTATGTTTTATACTTTTTGACTATGAACTCAATTTTCTTTGTACTTTATCTGATTCACTTTGCATTTTTCCAGGCACTTCTGGGAACAGCCAGTATTCTAACTTCTAACTGCCAACTTCCAGGCACTTTACATTAAATTTTCTGCTGAAGTTTTTCAGACCATTCAGGTAATGTGAATTTGGGCTATAGAACTCATGAAGTCTAACTTATAGTTAAGAACTTTTAGAGAAAAATTTTTCTCTTGTCACTCAGTACTAAAATGCAACAGGCAATGTTTCTTGTTGTCTTTAGGATGAGGGAGATGTGGGTCGATGCCAAGTTTATCCTTTCTCTGAGAATGTAGTCTTTGGACAGCCTGCCTCATGGATGGGGTCTTCTATGCAATTCCCTGACTTTGAAGGACCCTGAATTTATCTTTTGTCCCCAGTGCCCCGGAAGCCATGCAAATGAAGCTCAAATTCACAGTTTTGGTCAGCGTCAGGGCAAAATCTGGCTTTTGCACTTTGCTCATCTCTCTGAATTCTTGTTTCCACTGAATTTTTGTCTTCTGTGTGTTTCTTAACATTTCTTTTTCTTTCTTTTTTTTTTTTTTTGTTTTTAAAGATTGTATTTATTTGTCAGAGAGAGGGAGAGAGCGAGCACAGGCAGACAGAATGGCAGGCAGAGACAGAGGGAGAAGCAGGCTCCCTGCTGAGCAAGGAGCCTGATATGGGACTCCATCCCTGGGCACTGGGATCATGACCTGAGCTGAAGGCAGCTGCTTAACCAACTGGCATCCCATGTTTCTTACCATTTCTGTTATCCATTTCAAACATCTTAAAAGAACCTTTAATAATTTGTCCTGTTGTTTTAGTTGTTTTTAGAGACAGAGTTATTAAGCACTGTGCTCTTGGAAATGGATTCCTTCACACTCTCTTTACCTTCATCTTGTGACCCATTTGCCTTTTACAAAGTCACACAAACATGAACATATTCAAATATGTTAGTGGGGTAGACTTCAATGTGCCTATTTGTTCTCCTCATGGAATAATGCATAAAAATCCATTAGAGGCTTAATGAGGTTATTTCATGCAATTGTAGTCTAAAATCCAGTTTCATAGGTGATTGATTCGATCACAGATGTTTCAACTTTTTGGCTGTGTTGATGAAACAGTAAGTAAAATGTTTTGGCAGGGAATTAAATTAGGCCCTACAGTCCAAACAAAATTCAAGAATTTTTTTTTTTTTTTTTTTTTTTTTTTACTTCTAAATATTTGTTTGAAGTGACTCGTACGTATAACAAACAGGCACTTAGTAAATATTAATTAGGTAGGCAAACAATGAATGCATGGATAAATATTGTTCAGTAGCTCCATCGCAGTTAAATGTACACTGGATAGCCATCAGTTGGCCATCAATGAGTCAGGTTTATACCTGGCTTCATCCATCTTTAGTACCTTCTACAAACCTGACAAGAGGGGAGGGTTGGAGAAAGAGGCTTTCTGAGAAACACTGTAAATACCTGCCTCACTTCAGCCACTAAATTGAATTTCTAGCATAAATCCTCCCCTAGACATCAACAGTGCGGTATTATTTGGAAAGGTACAATTGATGTAAATATAAGTGCTGGCTATTTATCAAGCCATACCTTTCTTTTTCTACCAAGAGCTAAACAGACTGTAGTATTCGCTGTCATTGAAATACATTGAATTTTCAAGTACTGCTTCCTAAAGTCTGGGTATTTTATTTGGAAACATTTTTGCCTGGAATTCTGGTTGCTGTTGCTCTGAACAGGTTGGACTGTGAGAGTAGTCAGAACTATAACAGAATTATAAAGACCTTAGATTCTCAGAAGAGAGCCCCACCCCGCCCTGGAGAGTTGCCTCAGCAGCAGAGAGAGCTTCTGTGTCATTGGTCAGAAAAGTGTCATCTCAGTAACTGGTCATTTGGTAGGTATAATCCTAGGAGCAGAGCTGGACTGGGTGTCTGGCATACAAGCAAGGGTTAAGCATGGGTGGATGCAACATCTCAATATTAACTGAGAGACACATTATGCTATAGATCAGCTTCATCTAAGCTACTTCCTGAAAGGGTTATTCCTTCTAACCCATCTGCCACTCCTCTTTGAATAGGATAGAACAATTTTTAATTCTTTATGTTTTGAGTCTTTGTACCTCTTTAATGGTAATAAAAGCCTTACTAATGTATTCATTTAAGTGTATTCACACAGTGGCCTTTCCTAAGGAATCGTCCCAGGCATGCTAGAGAAGTGCCCAAGTCCTATAAGACCAGGGGTCCTGCATTCTAGACACCAAGTTTTAAAGCTTAGGAAAATCATGACTGCTAAGTATTCATTCTTTCATTTCCATTGTAAATAAAAATATTATTATTGCCTTCCTCTCCTACATTAGATAGAACCAGTGACTAAGTCTGAAGGGATCTCTTTGTAGGTTGCTTAATTTATATCACCTCTGAGCAAGTCATTCAACTAGACGGCTCATACTAAGTTTGGTTACATAATTTATGGAGAGTATGTTATTCCAAAGGTATTTAATTTATTCTTTATTTTTGCCAGTGACTGAACATTGGAGGAATAAAAATAGACATTTAAAATACCTATTTATGTTCAAATATTTTTGGTTCAATAACCAAGTCTGTAATCTGTTCAGTACAGAAAACTACTGTATGTTGCTTTTTGATAGCTGGCTGCTGAACACAATCGTGGTGATATGTTCTGATAGATGCAGTAGACCTAGTGGTATAAAGATCTTCAAATTTTATCATGATCTTGTTCTCCATCACCATCTACTACTCTGGCAAATAAGCACTTATGGTCATGATCTCAGGGTCCTGAGATCAAGCGCCAGGTCGGGCTCCATACTGGATGTGGAATCTGCTTAAGATTCTCTCCCTCCTCTTGCTCTGCTCCACCTCCCCTGCTAGTGTGCTGGCACATGCTTGCCCTCTCTCCATCCCTCTCTCTAAATAAATAAATAAGTAAAGTTTCACTTAAAAAAAAAAAAAAACCAAAACACCCCTATAGATCATGTCTTGGCCCAATTTAAATTCAAAAGAAATTAAACATGATTTGGGGTTTCCTAAGAGGTTGAAATGTTCTCATTGTTGACTGAAAATTCAAGACTCAGCAGCAGTGTTCAAGTGTCCGTATTACATCCATTTCACTTATTCTCTTGTATTTCCCTGATATGAACAGATAGTTGCTATGGAGCAAGAACATCCCCAGCATTACAGGGTCTGGTATAATTTGGTTTGATTGCTTTAACTCTGATGTATAACCCCAGATTTTATGTATTTTTTGGGAATCTACAGGTATAACTCCAAAATTTGAAAAGTAGATGATACGTATATTGGGCAGAAAGGCTAATCTAGGTGCTTTTAGAATGAATCTTTTAGTCAAAGAATAAATACTAAGATGAGATCATACATATGGAGAACAGCATATATGGTGTGAGGAAAGCAGCAGAATCAAGGATTAACTCAGTAATTCTCAGGGGTTTGGAGAAAACTTAGATAACTGGGTTTAGGTGGTGTATGGGTGAGAAGCCGAGTGAATGAAAATTTTAACAACAAAAACAAGTGAGCATGATTTTCTAGTATTTCTAATGTCATAATTTGTGAGGGTTAGTTTTTCTGAAGAAGGTATTGAGTAGTGTAAATAATAACTATAATACTAATAGTTATAGCTAGTTTTTATTCAGAACTTACTAAGTTCTACTCATGCTACAGTTTTTTTTAAAAAGTATCCTGCAATAGGCCCCCAATTTAGGTAATACCATTGTCTCTATTTTACAGGTGAAGAAATTGAAATTTATTTATTTATTTATTTATTGAAGATTTTATTTATTTATCTGACAGAGAGAGATGACAAGTAGACAGAGAGGCAGGCAGAGAGAAAGGGAAGCAGGCTCCCCACTGAGCAGAGAGCCCGATGTGGGACTCAATCCCAGGACCCTGAGATCATGACCTGAGCGGAAGGCAGAGGCTTAACACTGAGCCACCCAGGCGCCCCAAGAAATTGAAATTTAGAGATAACATGTAGCTTTTGCAGCTGGGAATAAAGAGCCAGGATTTAAAAACTGGAGCTTTATGAATCACTAAATTATAGGTCAATGGACTTAGAGAAGCATTTTCCAGGACTAGAATAGAATAAAACTGGGGGTAATGGTCATTTGCATAGGCAGCACATTCACAAGGATTCAGCAGAGTCTGGAAAATAATTATATGGGCAGTATTATTGGGTAGCGGATGGGTGGGTAAATGGGAGCAGGATATCCAAGGCTGTCTACGGTTGGTGAACTTGAGGTAGCCTGACCGCTACTGTGGGACCTCGTTTCTTTGGTGTTGGGATGGCCCAGCTTTCAAGTGGAATGTTCTGGTTACCCCAGACCACTGATGAGATGGGGTGGGATTAAGTTTTAGAACGGGATAATGCCATTGAACCTTAACCTCCCAGAGGTTCTTCCCCTCCCCCTCCTCCACCTTCCTCACCTCTGCTTGAACTTCTCAGTCTCCACCTGCTTGTTTTCAGACATGCTGTTTCTTTCCTTTGGAGACAGCTCACCTCCTTTTCACACTCCTTTCTTTAAAGTCATTTGAGATGTGACTTCAGTTGCAAAGCTTTCCTGACTCCCCATTGCGGGACGGCTTCCATATTCAACTTGAAGTTCTCACAGTCCTCTGTTAAAGCAATCATGTAAGAATATCATGATTCTTTGCTTATTTTTTTGACTTCCCACCAAGTCTGTATACGCAAAGGAACGAAGCATGAATTTTAATTTTTTTTTTTTTGGTATCTTTGTGTCTTGCACGTGATATTCCCTAATAAAAAGTGTATTAAAGCCCAACAACTGAATAAGTGAAGGAATCTATAGTAGCTGACAAGAGAACAGTGAAGTGGCATAGTGAAGAAGGTGTTCAGGTGACTATTCAGGTATCTAGGAGTAGAGCTCAGTAGAGAGAGGGGGTGAGGAGGAAAGGGGAGAGAAGGAGAAGACATCCTTGTGGGAAGAGGTGGCGGGCCGCCCAGCCTGTCCATAGATGGCTCAGATTTTAAAACAGGCCAGACAGCAACATGTAGCAGTCATAATACAATTCAGCTCTTTGGAGAGCTGCTTGGAATTTTACTGCGCTAAAAGCAGAATGCCTGATTAATATTTTACCATGCTAGCTCTCACAAGGCAGAGGGAGTAACACGGGGAAGGCTATTGAGGACTCGGTGTTCGCACAGTGCAAACAGGCATGCTGTGGAGGACAGAGGGTCTCCGGGGAAAGGACACTTGGCTCTCTTTGCACAAAATGAGCACGTTTACTTTTCTGACTACTAATGTTACACACACATTTGTAAAAAATGGAATGTAAAGAAATGTAGGTAGAGAAAAAAGAGAAATAACCCTAAATTTTCTTTGATCCCTACTACGTCTAACATTTGTAGTGCATAGGTCTTTAAAAATATAAATTTGCATATAATATATGCTGTATATGCTGTTTTTATGTATTTGGAAAATATAGCTTGGTAACATTTTTAAAAATTAATGCTATTTTGAGAATAATCTCTGTATTATTTCAGATTCTTTTAAAATAATACTTAATTAAATAAATGATTATCTATGGTTCTGTCATATCAGGAATACTTAATCTCTTGTTGGATGCTTAAGTTATTTTCAAGTTTTACAATAATAAGTAATACTGCAATGCATATATTTATGCAAGACTTAATTTGTATTGTTATGTATATGTTTTCTGGATGGATTTCTCAGAAATGAAATTACAGGCAGAGTAAGACTATTAAATATTAAGGTGCTTCATACATTTACTACAGTTCCCTTCCAGAATTATAGTCCCACTAGTGGAATATGGAAGTGATATTTTCTTTTTCTTTCTTTTTAAAGATTTTATTTATTTATTCAACAGAAACAGGAGAGAGAGAGAGAGGGCACAAATAGGGGGGAGCGGTAGGCAGAGGAAGAGGGGAGAGAAGTAGGCTCCCTGCCGAGCAGGGAGCCCAATGCAGGGTTGGATCCCAGGACCCTGGGATCATGACCTGAGCCTAAGGCAGACACTTAACTGAGTGAGCCACCCAGGTGCCCCCATGGAAGTGATATTTTCACTTTACCTTGGCTTATATCCAAATACGTATGTATACCACATATGTATGTATATACATACATTATATATAATATTAATAAATAAGCAATATATATCTTGATTTGCATTTTCTTGATTACTAAAGAGTTTCTTTGATTACTAAAGAAATTAAGTTGACAAAGACTTCAGTACACCTATCAATTAATGAATTGTTTCTTTAAGGTTTTCACCCATTTATTTCCTTATTTATTTTACTTATAAATCAGTGTGATTCTATAGGAAGTTTTTAGATTTATTTTCTTTACCCCTTACTTTGCTTCTGCATATAATAGGAATAAACAGGAAATGACTAGGATATAAAAGTCCACACTCCTTACAGGAGCGGGGATGGAGTGGTGGCTGTTATAAATCTTTTCTTTTTATCATGGTCAGTTTTTCAGACATTTGTGTGGGGGTGGAGAAAGAAACTAATACGGGAGAGATACAGAGGACTGCTGAGGACAGGTGGGGAACCAGGAGAGAGCAGTGGAGGGTGGCAGAGTAGGATACCCCTAAATATGCTACTTGAGTGTAAGGATTATTTTTGAGCTAAAGGCCCATGAAAAACAGGTTCAAAAAGGCCACTCTGACCTCTCCTTTTATTCCAGAAAGCAGGAGATATTACTCCCACATGAAACCAGGAGGAAAGAAATATTCTTACTATCAGAGATAATAGTCAAGGGCAAGAGAACTTTGTACAAACAGACCTTGTCTAAATAACTCTTACCTTCCTTCAGTCTGTCCATATACTTTGGTTACTGGCTCATACTTGCCTCTCTTTGTTTAATCACATACATAAAGCACTTAGGTTTGGCATTTCTTTGGGTCTCTAGTTCTTTATGAGGGCCCCATGTCATGTAAAACTTAAATAAATTTGCATGGTTTTCTCTTACTACTCTTTTTGTCACAGAATCCTAGCTGATAATCTAAGGTGGGTAGAAGGAGATACTTTCCTCTCCTCCAGCAATGTAGTAGAAAACAAGGCAAGATAGGGTTTGAAGAAGGAGTGTGGTCCACAGTGATAATGCCCCAGAGTAGTCACATAATATAAGAACACGACCAAACACACACTAGGATTATCAATAACAGTATCAATTAAACACATATTTTCCTTCATTGTTTAGTGTTTTACATACTTGCTCCACTTAATCCTGATAGCAATTCTTTGAAATGCTATTGTTATCTCCACTTACAGATTGGGAAACTGAGACTTACTGAGGCTAAGAATTTGTCTAAGGTCACACTATTGGTGTGAAATCCGTATCTAGGTTTTTCTGGCTCTAAATTTCGAATATTTCACCATAACAATTTATTGCAACGTGATGAAGAGCCATGGGACTACTTTGAAATGCTGAGCTCTCCATCATGATTTACTTAAGCAGACATTAGACAGTCATCTACCAGGATGTTGTAGGGTTTCTTCAATCAAATGGGAAGGAACATACAAGGTTCTCCTGAAAAATTATACTTGTTGGGTTTGGTGGTCTTCCCAAAGAAGTGAACATTCCTGTTATAAGAAGGTAATGTGTTGTTATTTCTGGCATCTCATATTTTAAATGATATAATGCATGACTCTGGTTTATATCTGGAGGAATTTTATATTTTATATAAATTAAATCTACATATGGATTTCTAAATAAGAGATACTGGTCATTAATATTCAGTTGCTGGTTATTAGACAACGTTTGACAATAATATGCTGTTGACTCCAGAGCTACAAAATTCTGAGCAGGAGAAAATATTTCATGCTTAGTATTCCTGGCTATGTTTATTAATTTGATCTCTGTTTTACCAAATCTGCAGCAGATCAAGTATTTCTGTCATTCTTGCATATTTCCCTATCCATGACCTTCATTATTTATGTAATGGTAAGTGATTGCTGGCCATACACTTACTGATATTTATAGCTGCAAAGACCTCTGCCTTCTTGTAAGTGGAAGTACATTTCTTTAATCAATTTGAAGCACATTCTGGATTCACTGCTAATCTCCTCATTGTGGGCTCTGTTCAGTACAGGTCAGGAAAGTAATCATAACAGAAATGTGAAAGACATAATTATGGTACCATCCAATCCAATGCAATCAAAGCAAATAGCTAATTTCCATTTGTAAGTTCAAATGATACAATCTGTGTGTTCTGTCAAATACATTGAAAAGCTGTAAATTGTAGGAGATGAGTCATTCATAATGTATGGACCAGCAAATTCTTGAGGGCATAGATGTCTGCAGCAATGCCCACAAACTCTGGCATGAAATAAGTTCTCACTAAATATGATGGATCACGTAGTTGTGATTTAGAGTAATTAATGTCACCCGTGACTATCAAAAATTGTATTTAGACTTGTGATGTAAAATGAACTGAAGGTCTTTCCATTGAATTTGATTTAGTCATATGTTTGAGTGTTGATTTTTGGGACGTTTGGTTAAATAAATAACAATTTTTTATTTTAGTGAGGATATTAATTTTTTTTTTGGTATCATTAATAGATTATAATGCGAAAACATTATAAGATGTTTTAAAAAACACTTTTGGAAGGTAAAACAAATTTTTTTAAGCCTGAAAGAAGTTGAAAGTCCTAAAGATTGTCCCCATTTCCTGGGGGATAACCAGGTGGATTGGGCTGGAAATAGTAGGTGTTTTTAGTGGCATCTTGGGGGCTTCCTAGTGGGAGGTTGGGGAGAAGGGGCAGGGTGAAGATTAGTGACCAGGGGAGGAGCAGCGTGCCAGGAAGAAGTGATTGCATCCTGTTACCCCCCTCCATTCCCCTCATTCTCACCCTCACCCTCCCATCCTTCCTAACCTCTCCTCCCTCCCTGCCTCCTTACCCTCCCTTCCTCTCCCCTCCTTCTCTGTCTCTTTTTGTGTGTGTATTCGAGGACTCTAGCACCATGAAAACAGATACCTCATACCTAGAGATAAGTAAATCTCCTGCCCCTCCTCCCTGCCCCCCATTTGATTTGGAGGAGAAAGAGTGGGAGTGAGCCCAGGAGACTGTGGTTCCAGAGCTAGGAGAAGCACAAGGTCTCACTGGTCAGTGCAGTTAGTTCAGTCACTGTGCAGATGAATCTGGAAGAGCTGAGACCGCTATGAAGTGAGTCTTGCTTCGGCGCCAGGTGTCCTGCTCGACTCTCAGCTGGAGAGAGTGAGTTGATTTTTTTTTTAGGCTTACCTAGTTCTGGTCCACGTGGGCTTTTTCTGCACCAAGAAGCCCTTTACTATTGCACAGTGCACGTCTATGGAGAGAAGGCACTATGCATGGGACCCTCTGGGGGCATCTCCTGAAGCATTATCAGATGCCCCGGGGGTGGAGGGGCAGGACCTGGACATTCAATATTTGTATCTCTCGTTTATTCCTCTTAATTGCTGTTATATAGTATCCCGTTATATGAATCCTTATTCAAAGGAAGCTCAATTTTCCTTTTCAACCCTATAATGCTCCCAGATTACTTTGCATTGCCATGGAAGCTATATAATTATGGACACATGTATGAGTGCCTTTGTTCGAGGAATTTTTTTTTTTTTTTTTGACAGACAGAGATCACAAGTAGGCAGAGAGGCAGGCAGAGAGAGAGAGGAGGAAGCAGGCTCCCTGCTGAGCAGAGAGCCCAATGCGGGGCTCGATCTCAGGACCCTGAGATCATGACCTGAGCCGAAGGCAGAGGCTTAATCCACTGAGCCACCCAGGCGCCCCTGTTCGAGGAATATTTTTAAAGTGCCTTCAGATTCTCAGGCCCCATGTTCAGTGCTGAGACAGATATAGCAGGACTTTGGTGTAAAGTGGAAGGCAGATATATATATGTAAATAAGTGGTCTTCTGCCACCAGAGCAGGGTGGTTTTTGGGTGGGTATAGCCTGCTCTGGGACTAGAGGAGGTTATAGGTCAAGGTCAGTATGGGGATGGGCAGGGTGTGGCGAGCAATTAGGAAGCCTTCACAGAGGACTTGGCTTTAAAAAGAATATTCAATTTCCTGGAAATGAAGGGAAGAAAGGATTACCCCTAAAAAGGGATTAGCTCCTGAGAAGAAAGACCAGGGGATTTTTGAAAGGGAATCATTAAATCAATAAATTGTAAGTAGATTAGTCAGTGGAAGAACTGTGGCGGGTAGGGAGCTGGGCTGCCAGACTCTTAGAATTTCCCTTCCCTTAGAGTTGAATGGAAGAGTAGTGCCCACCACTTAGACCACTTGTAGCAGTCTTTGAATTACCACTGAGAAATACGGGTGTATATATACACTCCGCTCATTGAAATGGATTCCTAAAACTCTCCAGTGTTCCCTCCTTCAGGGATTAAAAGCAGGGTCTTTGTGGTCCAACAGAGATGCCTTTAAAATCCAGCTCTGCCCAGGTGATCTTAACTCTTCTGAACCTCAGTCTCCTTATCTGTGAATTGGAACAATAGCAGGCTCCCTGCTGTTGCAGGAGTTCAGAAACATATGCTAATAGAGTCATCGCCTCTCCAGGCATTTACTCTTTCTTGGCTGGTGGGGCTCATGTTCTCTGCAGGGTTCTGGGGACATGGTTGGCATTCCTAAATTCAGTTCAGTCAGGTAGCAGGGTGAGCTACCTGTTACAGTCGTTTCATAAATCTGAGTGAAGAGTATTTATAGGGATCCCATGGAAACAGCCTTTCTTCTTCAAAGAAGGCTTTCAAAAAGCCTGATTAAGCAAAGTGGAACAACTTTTTTGACTGCAGGATTTCTTGAAGACTTACATAACTTAATGAGTATTTTGAATCTCAAAGGATGAGATCACGGTATGGAGCATTTTCCAATCTTAGCACACAAGGGAATCCCCTTTCAGGGTACCTCTGTTACCATCTTCTTGAACCCTGGTACTTCGCAGAACAAAGCTTGGGAGTTGACACAGCACATAGCCAAGACTTCATTCAGTGTCAGGACATGAAATGGATTCTCAGTTTCATCCTTGGATCTTACAGTTCCCTTTTTCTCCTCTGGATGTGATGGAGATAATACATTATAGAAATCATGTTTATCTTGTGAGATGTTAATTTCCAAGTCTTTGTGATGCCTCAGAAAAATACCTCAGACTAATATTCCTTATTAGTCTGTTATGACTCTATTATCTGATCCTGAAATTTCTCTAAATCTTTCTTGAGTCTATTGGATTTCTTATTATGAGTCATATATGTATTTTTTAATTTAGTGTAGTTGTCACACAATGTTACATTAGTTTAAGGTGTAGAACATAGTGATTCAACAAGTTTATACATAATGTTATGCTCACCGCAAGTGTAGCTACCATCTGTCCCAATATGTTACAGTATCATTGACTATATTCCTTATACTTCGCCTTTTGTTTTTGTGACTTACTCGTTCCTTAACTGGAAGCCTGTTTGTTCCACTCCCCTTCACCCATTTTGCCAATTGCCCATTCTCCTCCCCTCTGGCAATCATCAGTTTGCTCACTGTATTTACAGGTACAGTTCTCCTCTTTGTTTCTTTATTCATGTGGGGTTTTTGTTGGGTTGTTTGTCTGTTTTTTGGGTTTGTTTGTCTTTTAGATTCCACTTACATGTGAAATCATGTGATATTTGTCTTCCTCAGTCAGACTTATGTCACTTAGCATAATACTCTCTAGACCCATACATGTTGTCTCAAATGGCGTGATCTCATCCTTTCTTGTAGCTGCATAACATTTCAGAGTGTGCGCGTGCGTGTGTGTATGTGTAAATCATGTCTTCCTTATCCGTTCATCTATTAATGGACATCTAGATTGCTTTCATACTTATTATAAATAATACTGCAAGAAACATAGGGGTGCAAATATCTTTTCAAATTAGTGTTTCCTTTTCTTTGCATAAAATGTGCATTAGTGGAATTAATGGATCATAATGGTATTGCTATTTTTAATTTTTTGAGGAAACTCCATACTATTTTTAACAGTGGCTGTTTGAATTTATATTCCCACCAACAGTGAATGAGGGTTCCTCTTTCTTTCTCCACATCCTCAATGATAATTGTTATTTCTTGTGTTTCTGATTTTAGTGATCTTAATAGGTATAAGATGATGTCTCATTGTGGTTTTGATTTGCATCTCTCTGATGATGAGTGCTGTTCAGCATTTTTCCATGTGTCTTTTGGCCATCTGTATGTCTTCTTTGACATGTCTGCTGCCCATTTTTTAATTGGATTATTAGGGTTTTTTTTCCTTTTCTTTTCCTTTTTTTTCCTGGTAAGCAAGTTAGGTAGTGTCAGGGCCTTGCTGATTTCCACAAGTGACCATGTGTTTTTGCTAGGGGTGGGGAAGGGAGATGGCCCCTGCCAGCTGTTTTGTACCTGGAGGGGTCTTCCTACAAATCTCTGCCCCTCTGGGACACGTTCTGAAATGATTTAACTACTCTCCCTCTCATGTGCCCCAGGTGTTTTTCAAACTGCTGTTTCTTTACTTCAGATCCAGGACTGTTTGTTGTGTTGTCTTATTTTTTTATTGTGTTATGCTAGTCACCATACAATACATCATTATGTTGTGTTGTCTTTTTAAGGGTGAGACTCAACTTCCTCTAGTCCTCTAGGCTCTCTCAGAGTGGAGCTGGCTAATTTTTAAAATTCCAGATTTTAAGTATAACTCATTGTATGAACTCATGACATTCAGGCCCTCTTGCTTTCAAAGTCAAATGATTATGGAGCTTCGTCTTCCTCCATGCAGGCTCCTTGGCATGATAGTCTGTTTCTCCCTGTTCTCTCCTGCGCCCCCCCCCCATCCTTCTCCTGAGACAGCCACAGTCCATTTTGCTCCCTGCTGCATTTTAGCTCTTCTTATCCTCTTTGATGTAGCCTCTTCTCTACCTTTTTTTTTTTTTAAGTTTTTATTTATTTATTTATTTGACAGAGAAAGAGAGATAGAGAGAACACGTGTAGGCAGAGAGAGAGGGGGAAGCAGGCTTTCCCCCAAGCAGAGAGCCCAATGTGGGGCTCAATCCCAGGACCCTAAGATCACGACCCAAGCCAAAGGCAGAGGCTTAACCCACTGAACCACCCAGGTACCCCTCTCTACCTTTAGTTGTGGAGTTTGTTCTGCCAATCTTTGGGTCATTTTCTGGGTTATTTACACTCATGTGAGTGTTACCTAGTTGTATCCTGGAATGAGGTAAGCCTAGGGTCCTCTAACTCTACCAGCTGTCCAGCCTCCTCTCATACTCCTTATCTGTCATCAAGTTTCCTGTCTCAGACTTCAGTTGTGCCTCATTTGAGCATTCTGGCATCCTCCACTGAAGTATGGATTCCTCATTATATCAATAAATGATTAAAAAAAAACTGTGGCTATTCTAAATTTCTCTGATCTGGCATATCAATAATAGCAAAATTCCTTATTTCCTAATGAGAAATTCAGAAGTGAGTATACATGGTCAATGATGAATCTTAAAATAGGTTCTTTTTCTATTTAGAGTTTACGTTGTATTCCTTGTTTTCTTCCATAAAGGACTTGAGAAGTTTACAAGTAAAAGGCACATTTACAATATCAATTTTAAGCAGAAAGAAGACAGTTAACAACAACAACAACAACAACAACAACAGTAAATTATACAAGTGGGGAGAAATGTAGGTGCCAAAATGTAGGTTACTGTTGTCCCAGCAATTGAAAATTAAATTTGGATCAGGACTTCCTGGAAGCCAAGGGAAGAAAGGTGGTTGGTGGAGGAGAGAACAAAGCATTTTACAAGGTTATGACATTAAAGCTCTGATCAGCAAAATTTGTCTCTGAGGGCTTAGCTAATGGGATCAGAATGCACTGTGGCCTTGTGGGTTAAAGGCTCCCATATCCCTTGGGCTTTGATAGTTTTCACTGGACAGAAAAAAACACATTGTCAAAGGTGCTTTAAAAAAAAAGAGAGAAGTATACTGTTGGATTGTTTAATCTCTTTACCATGAGGAACCTCACTGAAGCTGTGGGCCAATCAGCCAGGAAACAGCACGGATTGGATTGGGTGCTAGTTTAACCTCTGGTCACTGTGGGAAGGATGCCTTCAGCCTTTCCAGATGCGTGGGTCAGAAGGTGGCACCACGTGGGGCGTCTCTGGGTTTGCTACATCCCAGATCACGCCCTGAAAACAATTTAGAAACAAAGGTTCTCAGGTTGCCAAGCTGTTCACCTGTCTGAAACCCATTGCCGTGTCCCTCGTGGTCCCTCGAATAGCCTCATTCCTGCGAGTCTGCATCTGCTGCTCAAAGCATTCTCATTGCTTTTTGAGAATGAAGAATGCTGTTCCCTGGCCGACCCTTCAACAAAGAGCTAATGTTTGGAGGCCTAGTGTCATCTGGGCATGGACGTTCCCCTGAGCAGGATGGATGAGTACCACAGAGAGGTCAATAATTTCATGTCCCTTGGAAATAGTGTTCTTCAACAAGTCATTCATTATTTATTTAGAGTGAAGGCAGAGAATGTATAAAAGAAGCAGGAGAAGGAGATTCTGTGGTGGTGGCCCTCATTTTCTCCCCTGTGGTTAGCTCTGGCCCCAGACATTCACATCACGCTCGGCCAAGCACAATTGTGCCACTGACGGGACACATCAGAATTCCGTGACAATACTGAATGTGTAGGTTTCTGGAGGTCTCAAGTCCCATTTGAAGTGGCTTATCAGAAATTCTTTCCAACAACCTATAGTCTTTCTGAGAGGACTTCTAGTAAATGCAAGCTTCTCCATTTAATTACATTTCCAGTGATGTTTTAATGCTTCTTATTGATCCGTGCCCTGGTCAGCTGCCTGACTGGCCTGCCCCTTAATCTTGCTCTGGTAGGCCTCAATGGAAATTTCTTTGGGGTCTTTTACATACACATTTATGACCTTTTAGCTGTACTGAAAGCTACAGAAATCAATCAGACAAATTCTAACAAAGGCCAATAGTTGAAGCCCCATTTCAGCAAATGAAACATTAAAAAATCTTGCCTGAGGAAAGTGTGGAGGAAACTTGGCCTTTTCTTTGCCCCCGGTTGCTTTTTCTTGGATTCACTTTTGACAAGGGAAAGGAGTACAGAAATTTGTACAGTTTAAAAAGCAACCAGCGTGTACACAGGAGCAGGACACCCAGGATCATCTACCACAAGAATATTTCTCACATTAGGGTGAGCGCCACCTAGAGGGCATTTAAAGCTCCTTAAACCATTTAAGTGAATGTGTCATCTTTGATGAATAGTACCTATTGTATGCTGGGAAAAGTAGTAATGCTTGGGAAAATTGAAATTGGTGAACATTAGAAAGAAGAAAAGAAAGGATATTGGAAAGAAATGTTAATTATGTGGGACTTGGTGTTCAGATGGAAAATGCCTTATTATCCTATGGCTTGTCGTCCATCACTGCCATCCAACCCTCTTTACCACTGGAAAATTCAACTTGTATGGTCTCGATGTCAGAAATAAAGGGTACATGTACCCTTAGTAACTTGAGATGTGAAGAAACTGGGCTGTTTATCTTTTAAAAGGAGATTTGTGTACTTAGTTTTTTCTCAATGTTTTACCTAAAAGCACAACTACAATTTTAAGAAACAGAGAAGACCCTTTTCTTTAATATAATGAATCAAGTTGACGGATGATTGGGTCTCCCACCCATGAGAGCCCTGAAGGTATTAACTCTTCTGTTCATTGAGGCACATACCCATCCAGTCCTTTTCTTAATCCTCATTTCCACTCACTGTGGTGCGCTGGGAGGCAGGTGTCAAGATGATTATGACACAGACGTTATTCTGTTATCAGTGAGAGAGCTCATGCTTGGAGAGAGCCAGGAGAGAACTTTCCCTGAGAGATAAGAAAAAATTAGGGTTGCATGTGGGGAGAAGGTGGTGGTGGTGGTGGTGGGACCACAAGACAAAGAGACTTTTTGAGGGAGGAAATAGGAATCTTGGTGGATGAACTACAGTTAGTCAAACTAAATTTGCTGTCTCTCTGCATGTGTTTGGTGTATGTATGTAACTATAAAAATAATAACTAATGAGGGAAATGTGGGAAAAAATATTTTTTAAAAAGACTAAATGAAAGCATTATTCTCCAACTTGGCAGGTCCATGATATCCTCTAAACACAGTTACTTCAGTGATCACAGCCACTGGGCAGAGTTGGTGAAAGACCCATTTGTCCTCTCTGGTAGTCTGACCTCTTCATTTGATAGGGTTAGAAACTGGGTCAGGGGCTGGGGATCATAAAGAGGCATGTCTACTGACTCATTATGAATTAATAGCTCAACAGGGACCAAATCCTTTGTGTCCTCACTCCTAATCTGAAGTCCTCTCTGCTGTGCCACACACACTGCTTCGAATTCACTTTCAGTCAGAGAATCACACCGTGATGCGTATTCTGGAGACTTGATACGGGATGACTGTAGTTCCCATGATTGTCCCACATTTTCTGGGTTCTTTGTGAAGAACTGATATCAGAAAGGAACCGTATGTACCTAACTCGAAGGTGACTTCTGAGTGTGGTTAATCTCCTGTGTACAATGAGTTTTTTTAAAAGATTCATTTTATTGGAAGCTAAGGCAATGCAGAGCAGTGAGTCTATTTAAATGCAATACTGCTTTTTAAGGAATCAGGTCCAGCCAATTTCTGATTCCCGGAGGCTAAATTCTATTAGGCATTAAAACTCAAATTTCAGGCACCTTGCACTGATGAACACAAGGAACATCTGTAGCAAGTTTCTAGCATTATAACCACTGAATACTGATTACTCTCAGAAGACCTAGGTCTACAATGTTAATGGGCTAAAATGAGGAAGGATTTGTTTCTAAAAATACTGAAGTACCTTCTACTTTTCAACTGGATGGAGAGAGGATGGTGGGTGAAATTTTTGATAAATATAACCTGTAAGTTTTCTGTTTGATTTTTCCAACTCCAAAGCATATATAGGACTTACCAATAGACATGCTAATAGTAGGTACCATTAATTTGGTTTCTGCCACTTTCTAGACATTTTATGTACATTATTCCAATCTTTATAGTAACCCTGAAAGTCAGTAGTATTATCTTCATTTTAAAGGAGAGAACATTAAGGCTCATAGTTATTAGGTACGTTGATGCAAGTAAGACAGTTAGAAGGTAGGTCAGGCTAATCAAATGAGGCCAGAGTGACTCTATGCCTTTTACTCAATTCCAGGGATTGTCTGATTTGTTTTTACATTTCCACCTCCTAGCCAGACCTTAGTTTAGAAAATATACAGTCAGTTTTTGAATTGTCTCTAGTTAAACGGTGAGGACTTTGGTGTTCAAAGAGTTTATATATCCAAAAAAGTCAGATAAGAAATAGTCCAAAAGTGTAATATGCTTAGCCTTGAACAGGAAGCTGCTTGCTTTCTGCCCTGTATTTATATTACTTGCATTCTGGAGACAACCTGAGGCCCACGAATTTCCATTCCAGGTAGATGAAGTAAGAGACCCACAGGGAAATCTTTGTTTGTTTCTTTTTCTTTCTTCTTCTTTTTCTTTTTTTAAAGATTTTATTCATTTATTTGACAGAGAGAGAAGGCACACAAACAGGGGGAGTAGGAGAGGCAGAAGCAAGTTTCCTGATAAGCAGGGACTTGGGACCATGAACTGAGCCGAAGGTGCCCCCAGGAATCTTAATGACTGAGCCACCCAGGTGCCTCAGGAATCTCCTTTCTGACTGAGATGGAGTAGACTAGCCATCAGTATGGTGTCTTACTTGGTCTCAGAAGTTTTCTGTGTTTACTCTCTCTCTTTGTTTGCCTCATCTGATGCTTCCCTACTCAGACTTTATCCTTTCCCTTTCCTTTGCCGTGGTGGCCCGGATCAAGAGCTCGTGCTGGACTGAAGGTGGCCACATGCTCTGACCTGCTTTGTGAATTGACTTGTATTTGCCAAGAAATGATCGTTCTTGGCCCGTTTCCTCCAACTTGTTAGATTTGTGGCTTCAGCCATTTCTAGTTTGTTCTTCTCATCAGTTCCCCATGGCCTGATGTCAGGGGGGATCAGAAAGAAGGGTTGATGAACAGAGCGTTTGGAGTAGGAGTCAGAGGGCTGGAATCTGTCCTTGAGTGGTAGGAGGCCAGGAATTGATAGGATGCAACCGGAGACTTCAAGAGGATGTGTGGGGTTGACTTAGGGGACAGACTGTATTCCCATTAGAGACTGAGGAATAGGATGAAAAGTGGGTATGAGGACATTTTTTTTTTTTTGGTTAAATAGTCAAGTTTAGCTAAGCTCAGTAAAAGAGAATAATGCTTGGATATCTCACAGTATCCAAAGATGAATGCAGCGGCCCTCTGAAGTAGAAACGTGAATGCTACCACCATTTTCCATATCTCTCTTATGTGCTTCTTTTTGCCTCGATACCTAATTTTTCTCCCTCTACAGGGAATATAGACACCAAGATGATCTTAGTCTCATATGTTACAGATACAGTGACAAAGAAAGAGACTACTCTTTTTGTTTACTCTTGTATTTTTCCTCTCGTCTCTCACTTTCTTCATTTTTTCCCCTTTCTCTCCTTTCAAGGTCCATAATTTTCAGGAGTAAATAATCAAACCAGATTGTGTCAGGTGTTTAACCCCTGGACCAATGAACTGTGGCAAATGGCACAGACATTATAGAAATATGGCAGGTTTTGTTGCTGTCATGTGGATGGGTTGGGGAGAGGCAGTTTTTGGTGCAGGGATGACAGTTTATGATCACTATCCTCAAAATCCAGAATCTGACAGGAACGGGTAAGTGGTACAATAAGAGTGTTAATTAAAATGGTGATTATGTTTAATAATGAAAACAGCCAAGTTTTATTGGGCCCAACCGATACTGTGCTGTGTATGTGTGAGTGTGTGTGTGATATAAAATCTCATTTAATCATTATAAATGATTCTAAGAAGTAGTTAGTGGGGCATGTGGATGGCTCAGTTGGTTAAGAATCTGCCTTTGACTCAGATTATGATCTCAGGGTTCTGGGATCAAGTCCCACGTCCGGCAGTGGGGAGTTTGACCCCCCCTCTCTCCGCACTTAAAAAAAAAAAAGAAGTAGTTAGTATTATTCTCACTTTATAGATCGGAAATCAAGCTCAGTACAGCCCACACTATTAACTACTGTACAGTCCTGTCTGATCTGATGATTGGCAGCCATTATAGAAGAATAACTTGTGAGATATTTAATAAGGTTTACTAAATGATAGTGCAAATTAACTCTTTGTAATCCTTTTTTGTGATCAGCAAACCAGATAGGGGGTAGCTGCAAGAATGCAACATGCGCTGCAAGATACATTAATAGTGCTTCATTATCATGCAGTGTCTTTTGAGTAATTTTAAATTGTCAATTGTCTATTTTTTATCCCAACCGGATAAAGTAATACACAGTTACACAAAGTGACCTAATAAAGTCTAACATAAGCCCAGTGCCAAAGTGAAGAATACAATTTCAGTTTCTGATTGCCCAGGTTTTCTGATGCCCTTACTGCTTTTCAGTTGAGTAACTGTAGAGAGTTTTTATTTCTAGAGAGAAAAAAATTGATTCTATGGTTCTGAATAATAACTGATACCTTCTACATTGATCTTACAATGCTGGAGAGGAATTGATAATATATAAAGTTTCAGAAAACTAGGAAGAAAGAACTTCATAACCTTGGACATAGCAGCAGTAACTCAATAAATATTTTTTGTTTCAATTTTATTTAATGCAGTGTTAACACAAAGCAAGAAAAGGATAAACTGGGGGTAGTTTTTGCTTTGACTCTAAATTGATTACATTCTCACTGACCACATACTACCATATTGAAAGAAAGTGTGGTGACTTGGACCCCAGACACCTAGTTTTGGCCCTGCCTCTTTATTTACTATGTGTGGCATATTTATTGAGCCTCAATTTCTTCATTTATAAAATAAAAATGTTAATGACAGTTACTTTCACTATTTCAAAGGTTTGTCCTGCATGTCAAATGAAATAGTTTATATGAAAGCATCCTATGGACATTAAAAATATTATACTCTTTTTTTAACCCCTATGAGTAATACTTATTTCAGAAATTCAGAAACTTCAGAGAATTATAAAGTGAACATTCCTGTTTCTATAACAAAGTTTAAGATGTAAAAGACATCTGATAATGTGAATTCTCCTATGCCATCCTGGGAAATTTCTGGAAGAGTAGAATCGTGTACTGAGTTGTTTCATATATTCTTAAAAGTTTTCCAGTAATTGAGTATCAAAAATGATTTTCGTTTTGTATTCACACTTATGTTAACCAAGTTCATCTTTTTTGAAGAATTGATTTGATTTTGAAGCAAAAGCACGTCAGTTTCAATACTATATGTATATTAAAATTAAATAACTTCACTATTTTGTCAACTCAGTATTATTAACATTTAATTGAACAAGTACTGTATAAATTGATAAACAGTTGTGAATTTATCAATAGCAGTAAAGTGTTCTTCACTTTATATAATGGTGTCAATAACAGTTTAAATCTCTATTTTGACTCAAATATGGAGAATGTTTAAAATCATTTTTATTTATTTGTATCACATTTAATTATTTTATGTATTTATTTTAATTATTAATAAATTATTTTATTATGATTTTTATTATGAAATTTATTTTATTTTTATATTTTTATTATATATAACATTTATATTTTTATATTTTTATTATGAAATTTTCAGCATGAATATTTATACTTGTCTAGGTAGGTCACAGATAAGCTTCTCTTTTCCTTCAGGTGTCACAGATAACTTTGTCACAGTGTGATAGCTGTGAGAGGATAGAAATCACACTATCCTGTGTGTGTGTGTGTGTGTGTATGTGTGTGTGTGTGTGTGTGTTTGGTTATTGGATACTTGGGAAATGTATGTTTTATTTCAAGAAAACCTTAAATAGAATTTTAAAAAGATGGGCAGTGAAGTGTTAGCTCTGCAGGTTTGTTTGCTCAAACATTGCACATTCCAAAGAAAGTAATGGCCCTTAATCCTTTCCTGGGAGATAATTTCTAGGTCCTTGTAATAGTCTGCTTGATAAGAGTGTCTTTATATACCTGAGGCCTTTGGCCACACCAGATAGTTCATGCTAAGAAGTGATTTATGGTAGATGCCCGTTTTTGTTCACCTGGAACCCTGGTCCACGCTGCATCTATTTGACTTTCAGGAAGACTGGAGATTGAGTAGGTAAGGTGCTCTGCCACAAAGATATTCTGCGCCAACTGACTAGCCCCTAATAAAAACTCTGGATACCAGGGTTCAGGTCATCTTCTTGGTTGACAATACTTTGCACGTATTGTGATACATTGTTGCTGAAAGAATTAAGCGTTGTCCATTTGGTTTAACTAGGAGTGGTTAACTGGAAGCTCACACCTGATCTTTCCTGATGGCTTTGTTTTTTGTTGATTTTAATTTTTTTTTTAAAGATTTTATTTATTTATTTGACAGATAGAGATCACAAGCAGGCAGAGAGGCAGGCAGAGAGAGAGGGGAAAGAAGGCCCCTAGCTGAGCAGAGAGCCTGGTGTGGGGCTCAATCCGAGGACCCCGGGATCATGACCTGAGCCAAAGCAGAGGCTTTAACCCACTGAGCCACCCAGGTGCCCCTAATTAGTATTTTTTTTACCATAACAAGGCATCATCATGAGTATAAGAGCTTCTCTGAGTTCTGTGACTTGTTCTAGTGAATCAGTAAACCTTAAGGTGGTCTTGGGGAACCCCTGATACAGTTTCGTGTCAGAACCGAGATTGGCTAGATTGACCCTGACTCACTAAAACATGTCGAAAACATAGTTTGGGAAAAGGAAGAGTGAGAGGGTAGGGGTTGACAGACTTTTGATTCTTACATGGCTTCCTGGTCACCCACGGTATGAAATAGCAGGTGTGCTGGGATATGTATAACTTCCCAGTCAAATTAAGGAATAATAAATCCAATTCCTGAGAAGGTGGTTCACTGATATCTATGGTGATAAAAAATAACAAGAAACAAGTTAACTATACAATCTCTTGGTTATCATTATCTGTAACAGCTAAAATGAAAGTAAAGGAGAGTGTTAGAATAGATCCTGATGCTGGACAAAGCTTGGGTTTTGGCCAGTTCAAGGTAGAGCTCTAGCCTCAGGGCCACCACCAAAGAGAGAAATCACGCTGAGACATTAGAAACTTCATGACATCTCTTCACCAAGGAGATTCTTCAGGTAGGGGAGGACAAAACCAAGAAACTACTAAGAGCAGGAGGTTTGACATGAAGGAGTTGTTTTATCTTCTGGATTGGTATCATCAGCTTCCTAAAGATCTTTTACTAAAATGAATGTGAGAGTGGGCAATTTAGGGCCAGTATCCTGGTTTCAAATGGAGAGTAGAAGAACATGTTGTCTTGGTCGATACAGGATGCACAGCTCATATTGAACAATTATGATGGCTGCATGTAATCCAGACGCATAGAAGGTTATTTCAGAGAGGATAGCTAGCCTGGGGGATTGAATAATGTAATGTTCATTTGCTCTGAGAAGGGGGAATATCTTTCTCTTCCTGTAAATGCTAAATGAACTCCCTAGATGAAACGTCTGCTATGCTTTGTATATAAGCCATGCTGGACTGACACTATGATGATTAAGGTATTCATTCACTTAATATGCCTTTTTTTTTTTAAAGATTTTATTTATTTATTTGACAGAGAGAGATCACAAGTAGGCAGAGAGGCAGGCAGAGAGAGAGAGAAGGAAGCAGGCTCCCTGCTGAGCAGAGAGCCCGATGCGGGGCTCGATCCCAGGACCCTGAGATCATGACCTGAGCCGAAGGCAGCGGCTTAACCCACTGAGCCACCCAGGCGCCCAATATGCCTTTTTTAAACCAGGTCATGGTAGGTGCTGTGATTGAGGAAGCTCCTTTTGCATGGGCACCCCTTGTATACTTAGTGCCATAAAATCAAGCAGTGGTTTGGGAGGCCTTATCAGATTTGTCTCAACTTCCCCATATGGGTCTTACAAATGCCAAGAAAATGAGAATGATTCACAAACAAATGGGGAAAAGACAACAAGGAGATTCAAGGGACTCACCTCAGTAGGGTAGAAATTATTAGAAGGGTATTAATAAATAGGATGAATGAAGTAGACATTGATGAGGTTGAAACAAGTCTCAATGCAGCACCATGGGAGATTGGGTGGAGTGTTGGGGGCCTTTGCTGGTCCTCAGCATTAAAAGGCCCCAAACACTTATGTGGTATTTACCCTAGTTTAGAAGAATTTAAAGTGTTAGGAGGCAAAGATGACAATGAAAAAACTGACTTCTAATTGCTGAGGGTGTTGGTCTGGCAACTTAATCAGGATGAGGACTAATAAAAGAGCGAGGGTCCTTTAGTTCATCCCCTGGGAGGGACTGAAGGCCATATGCACAATACGTAAGGAAAATGGCCACGGACTGGAGAAGAAACTTTTCTAGGATTCCTTCATATGGTAGTCAAGTGCACTATGACTCTAAAACCTGTTGGTGAAATCCTAACAAGGGCTGTAATTAGACTGGGATGATATGGAGATACATGGTTGATGGGATGTAGGTAAAACTGTGGATGAAATTGGGATATTTTAATTGGCTTTATATCAAGTGATTATGTCTCTTTTACCTGAATGCATTATTGGTATGGATGTTCTATATGATTGTGGAACACTTCTCTTTTTAGTATTATTAAGCAAAAGTCATATAATTTTGTCTAGTTATATTCCTCTGCTTTTTTTTTTTTTTTAAGATTTTATTTATTTATTTGACAGAGAGAGAAATAACAAGTAGGCAGTGGCAAGCAGAGGGAGGGGGAAGCAGCCTCCCCGCTGAGAAGAGAGCCCGATGCAGGGCTCGATCCCAGGACTCTGGGATCATGACCTGAGCCGAAGGCAGAGGCTTAACCCAGTGAGCCACCCAGGAGCCCCATTCCTCCACTTCTTTGTGTGTGTTTGTGGAAGTGGAAGTAGGTGGGAAATATCCTGGTACAACCATACAGTTCTCATATCACCTCAGGTTTTTTTTCTTTCTTTTTCCCTACCTAATATAATGATCCTGGGACCAGGATTGAAAGTAAACGTGCCAGATGCAGGCATGATTCCTATGCGAGAAACTGTAATGCTACCTTTAAACCTTTATGCCCAAATTTCTAGGGGCCTGATGGCATGAATTATTGCTATATCCTATCTGGCAAAATTAGGGTTGACAGTAAATGCAGCTATATTGCTCAGTGGTTGAGACAGTCTGGACCTAGATGTACTATCATGTATTTCTATACCTATGTATTCCTACCCTGTACGGATGGGAATGAATTGAGGGGAAGACTGGATTGTTGCTTGAATCTGGACCAGCACAGTGGCTGAACCTAACGTCCATGCCAAAGGTGGAAAAGTTTTGGTAAAAATTAGTGACAAATGGAAAGAAAGAGAAAAAGGAGCTGAAAGTAAATGAATGAATGTACATGTTATGAACCAAGGGAAGTCCAGTATGACACTGGTCCTTTGGGAGAGGCTCAAAGTAGGAAAACAAGACTTTCTCTCAGCACAGTTATACTGGGAACCTGAAAGGATGGAATCATGTATTTGCTGAGATCACTCTTGCGTTTTCAAACTACTTTTTGACAAGCCCAAACGGATGCCTGAAAACCGGAGTGGTATAGCTCTGGGAGATAGTTTGGTCATACAGTATGATGATGCACTGGATCCACTGTTAGTTCCTCAGTGGAAGTCTAGTAATATGCTCGTGGCCACTGACTGACATTTCAGGTTTCATCAACTACAAAGGATAACATTTGGGAGGGAATTTCCAGGAACTACTCCCTACCAGGCCATCAAACCCTGTGGTATACAACTCTTGGCAGACTGATTACTGTGTACCTATAAACTTTGATGATAAAATGCTTAGAAAGTTTGCTGGTTATGATGGAAAAAAATATAGCAGTGGTATTGCCCAACCTGCCACAAATACATATTGCTCTTGTTTTTGTGGATGGAAAGCTATTAAATAGAATAGAAAGAGATCATGGGTTTCTGATGGGATTATAGCGGCAGGCATTATATGGAGGTCCTCATTTCCCTGGGGAACAGTCACACCCTGAGATGGAAGAAGGCTTTATGATATAGTCAAAGTAAACTCAATCTAGCTGTGACTACTACTCATCTAACGCTAGTATGGGTGGCCCAACATTTTGGGGCACAGACCTATACCCTGATTGCACCCACCCGATTAGTACACAGTGGTAACAACATGCATGGTGGATATCACACTGGCCCACAAGACAGAAAAGGGTTTTAGGGGAGACAGATGCCTATCTGGGTATCATGGGACAAGCTAAATTCACCTTTGATGAGGCGCACCATTAAGAGGAAGACTTGTTAATTAGGATAAACAAATTAGGGGAAATTCTATATGAGGAGGAAAGCAAGGAATGGGAGTCAGCCTGGAAAGATGATAAAGTTTAATGAAGTGGGATAAGCAGACTCAAAAATAATGCTGGGTAATTTCCACTGTGTTGGTAAAAGGCTTATGCTTCAACCTGATAGGGCCTCTTCTCTGTTTTAATGTAGTCAGAGGACGAAATAATGATGGGCAGTGGCCCCCATCTTAGCTGTTGAGGCTCAAGGAGCACACTGTGGCAATCTTAATCAAATCTATGGCAGTTCTCTGATGGCATTCTGTCCTGGCCCCAAGAAGACATCAGAAAAAGACATATCCTGTAGTACGTTTAGCAGGGTAGTACTAGAACTATTCTGAGTATTATCCACATCTTCAGAGTGAGGTCAGCTGTTCTGTATAACCACACACAATATAAAGCAGTTTCAATATGATTGTGAAGTGAAATAGGGTACTAGCTTTGTTTTCAGTGGACTTAGAGCCCAGAAATAACCCAGCTGTGAGTCTAACTATTCTTATCTATAATAGTATCTGGTATATGGGCAAGGGCCAGAGATAACCTCTGTAATTCTTCCTAATTTGTTCTGTAATGAAATAGAATTGTACCATGACCGTACTGTGATAAGGCGTAATGCTGGGATTATTGGTGAAATTCATTGACCTTATGTAAATAAATCACTTGTATGGTAATACTGATACTGATGATCAACTCTATTAGGAGGTTTAATTAAAGCTGCCTCAGGATATAATACCCATGGAATATGACCGGCCTGGGCAAGAACTAGATTTCTTTAACTGTCAGCTAATTTCTATACTAAATAGTTTAGTACAAGTTTATCATAAGGTACCAACATTGGTAGATAAAGGGGGGAGTCTACCAGTCAAATTATCACAAAAATATAAAAATGTATGTAATAGCTTTATAGCCTGGATGAGTTGTTTCTTTAAATCTATCCCTTTAAGTCTAATCCATACTGGTCCCCCAAATTTTAGGCATATTCATATTGATACTATTGATGTATCAGTTATATAAATGCTACACTAAATGTAGCTGTTCAGAACAGCAGGAACATTTTGCTCTAAGAGAGCCTAGGACCAGGCTGGTGGTCTGTGCAGTAAACGGGCTACACATTCCAAAAAAAAAAAAAAAGACTGACTGTTGACCATCTTCTGGAAGATAACCTCTAAGCCCTGGAATAGCCATTCTGATAAGAGTATGCTTGTGCATGAACAGACATGTCTGCAAAGAAGACATCCAGATGGCCAACAGACACATGAAAAAATGCTCCACATCACTCGGCATCAGGGAAGTACAAATCAAAACCACAATGAGATACCACCTCACACCAGTCAGAATGGCTAAAATTAAAAAGTCAGGAAATGACAGATGCTGGTGAGGGTGTGGAGAAAGGGAACCCTCCTACACTGTTGGTGGGAATGCAAGCTGGTGCAGCCACTCTGGAAAAGAGCATGGTGGTTCTTCAAAAAGTTGAAAATAGAGCTTCCCTATGACCTAGCAATAGCACTACTGGGTATTCACTCTAAAGATACAAATGTAGTGATCTGAAGGGGCACATGCACCCAAATGTTTATAGCAGCAATGTCCACAATAGACAAACTATGGAAAGAACCTAGATGTCCATCAACAGATGAATGTATAAAGAAGATGTGGTATGTATGGACAATGGAATATTATGCAGCCATCAAAGGAAATGAAATCTTGCCATTTGTGACAACGTGGATGGAACTAGAGGGTATAATGCTTAGTGATATAAGTCAATCAGAGAAAGACAATTGTCATATTATCTCCCTGATATGGGGACGTGGAGATGCAACATGGGGAGCTTGGGGGGTAGGAAGGGAATAAATGAAACCAGATGGGATCGGGAGGGAGACAAACCATAAGAGACTCCAAATCTCACAAAATAAACTGAGGGTTGCTGGGGGGACTGGGGAGAGGGGGGTGGGGTTATGGACATTGGGGAGGGTATGTGCTATGATGAGTGCTGTGAAGTGTGTAAACCTGGCGATTCACAGATCTGTACCCCTGGGGCTAATAATACATTATATGTTAATTTAAAAAAATGAAATTATATTAAAAAAAAAAAAGAATGTCCTTGTGTACCCAGGGCTTTGGGCCTTGACAGATAGGTAAGTGCCTCCCTCTTATAAGGACCCTTACCATTACATTGGGTCACTTGAATAACTTAAGAATAATCTCTCCATTTTAAGAGTCTTAACTTCATCATGTCTGCAAAGTCCCTCTTGCCATGGAAGGTAACACATTCACCGGTTTTGGAATTTAAGGCAGGGACATCTTTGGGAAGGCATTATTCAATCTACCCTATGTAACAAAGCAGGCAGGCTTAAGAAACTCCCAAGCAAGTCTTTTGGAAAAGGGACCAACTCTCTGTAAGTCTTGGGAGGTAACAGGATGTAGGGTGCCTGTAGGGTAGAACACGTGTTTTATCCAAAAGGGACGGAACTGCTTCTCAGTTCTGACGGTTCTTGCTGTGTAGGAGGTTTGGCTGCAGGAGAAGACAGGCCGTCCAGCGTGTGTATAAAAGAGCTCAGTGTTAAAATGCGAATGACCTATTCATTTTAAAGTTTAAAAATACACTGCAGAGGTCACGCAAAGCAAAGACAAATCCTGTCTTCTCTGCTGTTCACACTTTCACAATCATAATGAAACTGAACAAAGCGGTGGTTGTCCCACTCTAGGCTAGGGCTTTTTTTTTTTTTTTTTTGCCTGTGAGAAAAAAACTAACATATTATAATAATGAAAATGTAATTTAGAAGATGCTTCTGCATTTATTCCTTATGGTTGCTATGTGAGATTGGTTGCACTGTCCCTATCTGCAAGGGAAGAGTCTAAGGAATTTAGAGGGTGAAGGGGGAGCCCAAGGACCCCAAGGGAGGGCTGAGAGGCAGAACCAGGATTTGAACTCCTGTCTTTTCCTTTCAAATTCCATCCCTTTTTCACTTAACTTTTTTCACTCTCCGTTACCTAGAACTACGTGTTGTTAACAATTTAACTAAACAAGGAGGCCATTAGACGGAGGCGGCTCTAGCTCTGTGGCCGTCTAGGAAGCAAACCAAAATCTAAGTTATAAAATGGAAACCTAAGGTCCACCAATCACAAATAAGCTTTAAAGCTACAGCCAATCAGGAATCTCCTTGCCTTGCTCCCGCCTTTTCTGAGTAGAAGTCTCTCCCAGGGCGCCTATCCGCCAAGCATACCCCAGTACTTCCGGTTGGGTGTCTCCCCAATTTTTCAATCGATTTCGGCTTCCATAAACTCTTAAAACATGTTCAGTATGTCTCAGTTAGCTTTTAACAGTCTCATGGTGCACTACGCCGGTGAGCGTCTCCTAGGGTTATTCGTGCAGGTGATGCGCCAAGTGCTCTCTCCCGGACTCTGCTTGTCGTGCACGTCAGCCGCGCACGGCTGTGTGGCGTCCTCCCGGCTTCGGCTTTGCTCCCAGAGCGGCCGGAGCTCTGACCCAGAGCACGCAGATGGGGCGAGACGAAGCTCGTCCGAACCTGAGCTGCCCGTCCATGTGCCGCAAGAAAACACATTTCCCTTCGGTTCTGGCAGGATAGGTAGACGTGCTAAAAGCAGCCCCCGTCCTCCGTCCTCCAAGAGAAGCTCAGAAAGAATCCACAGCTCCATTATTCAGGAAGGACCCAGAAGGAGGGAATGGGAGAGAGCGGTTCAGAGAGCGGCTTTGCACAGGCGCTCTTCGAGGCCGGCTCATTTCAAAGTCTGACTTCCCATTCCTTTAACCGGAGCAGAGCCCTTTTGCTCAACATTTCGACCTCCTTCCTTTCCCCTCCTGCAGCTGGGTATTGTGTACCTCACACACTTAGAGTTGTTAGCCATTAGCTGGCTTTTACTATTGATTCTTTTTTCTTTGTTCCTTTTTTTTTTTTTTTTGTTTCCCCTTGAAAGCTTCATTCAGTACTCTGGCCTGAAAAAAGCTCGGCATGAATAAAAACAACATAATTCTCCCCCTTTCTGTCTCTGTGAGGAGCCAATCTCAGAACAAGTTGTGTCCATTTTCTGTAGCTAGGGCGACTTAAAACGTGTGGTTGTGCTTAGGGTTCTGAAGCAGGATGTGCAGAACATTGGAAGAGGGCCATTAGTCAGTGAACCAGCTTCCCCGGGCAGATAGGCAGGGGAGGATCTTGAAGGCTGAATTTTTGTCTTTGTTTTTTCCTGTTTGCTGCCAACTGCAGGTTACAAATTGGATACAAATTCCTTAACCTTTGGCCAGCAGCACTCAATTTCATGCTTTCTAATTTATATGTAAACAGAATTGCAAATTTGAATTAATTATGTTTCCCTCAAGTTTTTCCATCCTATTTTGGGGGGGATTGTTTTGTGATTTGTTTCATTCCAATTAACTCTTGACTTCCTGGAACATTCTTTTGTGTTACCCGGGAAATTCCAACCTATAATAAGCACTCACAATCACAGATTGTTGCCTGAAGCTAAAAACAAAACCTTGAACCCCTTCAGAAATGTTTCCAATTGAAAAAAGTAGTAATTAGTAGCGCAACCTTATTTTCTCTAAATTAAAAAAAAGTAAGAGAATTAAGTGTAGGCCTATATGGCTGTGAATACAAGTGATATCTAGAAACTTCTGTGAATAGAGTCAGTCTTTACATTTTTCCCACCCCAAGGAGAAGACAATTATTGCTCATTGATGTGGACTTATCCCATAGTTTATATTTGTTTTACATATTCTATTCTCAAGGAAAAAGCCTCCCAAAATCAGCCAGGGAACTTCTCTGGAATCTTTGTTGCTATATTAGTTTCTTGGGGTTGCCATAACAAATTGTCACAAACTAGATAGCTTAAATCAAATAAATTTATCCTGGGGCGCCTGGGTGGCTCAGTGGGTTAAGCCGCTGCCTTCGGTTCAGGTCATGATCTCAGGGTCCTGGGATCAAGCCCCACATCGGGCTTTCTGCTCGGCAGGTAGCCTGCTTCCCTTCCTCTCTCTCTGCCCGCCTCTCTGCCTACTTGTGATCTCTCACTGTCAAATAAATAAATAAAATATTAAAAAAAAAAAAGTAAGAGAATTAAGTGTAGGCCTATATGGCTGTGAATAAAAGTGATATCTAGAAACTTCTGTGAATAGAGTCAGTTTTACATTTTTCCCACCCCAAGGAGAAGACAACTATTGCTCATTGATGTGGACTTATCCCATAGTTTATATTTGTTTTACATATTCTATTCTCAAGGAAAAAGCCTTCCAAAATCAGCCAGGGAACTTCTCTGGAATCTTTGTTGCTATATTAGTTTCTTGGGGTTGCCATAACAAATTGTCACAAACTAGATAGCTTAAATCAAATAAATTTATCCTGGGGCGCCTGGGTGGCTCAGTGGGTTAAAGCCTCTGCTTTCGGGTCAGGTCATGATCCCAGGGTCCTGGAATCGAGCCCCACGTCAGGCTCTCTGCTCAGCAGGGAGCCTGCTTCCTCCTCTCTCTCTCTGCCTCTCTGCCTACTTGTGATCTCTGTCTGTCAAGTAAATAAAATCTTAAAAAAAAAAAAAGTTATCCTCTCACAGTTCTGGAGGCTAGAAGTCTGAAATCAAGATGTTGGCAGCACCAGGCTCCCTCCAAAGGTTCCAGGCAAGGATATTTTCCCCCCATTTTGTAGCTTCTGGCGGTTACTGGCAGTCTTAGGCATTCATTGGTTTGTAGACACGTCACTCAAACATCTGCCTCGGTTTTCATATGGCATTCTCCTCTGAGTCTCTCTGTGTGTTTTCTTCTCTTACACAGACCCCAGCCATGGGATTTTAGAGCCTACCCTAATCCGGAGTCCTATCATCTTAACCAATTACATCTACAAAGACCCTGTTTTCAAAGAAGGTCACATTCTGGGGTTCTGGGTGAGTATGAATTTTGGGGCACGCTATTAAACACAATAATTGCTGTTCATGGATTTAAACTAACTATATATAATGCCAAGTGCAAGAATTTCAAGCACGTGTCTAGAAATTTTGTTTATTCAGTCATGTAATTTTGACATTTTGAGGATGGAGACCTCTATTTTTGGGGAGGCAGAGGGGGATGTCATAGGGTTCGGTAGATAGAATCCAGATCTTTTGTTTATTCATATGTGGACAGTCTTTTCCATATATCCTAAACAAACAGATAAGATAGTAGAGCAGTCAAGCCAGAAAGAACTAAATCCAGAATGCAGAGGGGATCATTTTTGAATCCTCTCTGGTAAGGACAACACAAGATGCACCCCGTAAAGCCCTAGAGAGGGTTCAGGTTATGACCTATATTATTATTATCTGAAAATCATTCCTACTTAAGCTTTAGCTTATAATTGAGTTTTTAGAATTGACATTTAGCATATGACTTGCACTTTCAAGATCCAGTGGAAAGCCTATCTAGTTGAAGTGGGATAATAACTTCTTGTCATCAGGATAGTAGGCCTGTCTGGGAGCTACTGAAATATTTTAGTGATATGCTAATACAGAAATGTACTAATTTAAAAATTCTGACCTTAAGTAACCTGTTGGTGCTAATGCCTGGTCCTTTGAATTTGACCCAATTCAGCAACAACCAGTATATTCTGGAAAAGGAGAAAAGAACAAAGGATAAGCATAAGTCACTGAGCTACTTTCTTTCCAGATTTCTCAACTTAATTTCCGGTGTTTAATTAGTCTCTCACCCTCTCTTCTAAACAGCAAGACATCTGGTTAATAGTGTAAGCCGATGGTAATGAGGGAAGTTTATACAAGGAACAAAGTTCCTGAAGGTGTTGCTAGGTGTACAGGTGGGAGGAAGTTCAGAATCAGGGGATCTGGAGGATTGGGCTTGAGTAGAAAAGGGAAGAGTCAGAGAAGCGCCTTCCCAGAAAATAGCAAATGGATCTAGGCACACTGGACATCGGGAAGCTTGAAGCACAGAAATCCGATGAATCCCCAAACGTGCATACTGAGATAATTACAGTTAAACCATATCTTGAAGGCATTTGTTGACTGTTCAGCCTGCAGTCTGCCCTAATAACTACTATTTCCCCACATCTGCTAAATTCATGCAGCTATCCATGGATTATCCACAGGGAAGCAGGATAAATGAGAAAGATAAATAATTTTAACAGCAGTTTGCTTTATTGTAATGAGGAGGCATCATTAGTAAGAACTTGTTGACTCCTGGATTATCAATTGCTTAAGTGGATTTTGATTATTCTAGAGTTTTTAAACGAATTAAAAATTCTTTTCTATTTAAGAGTTGATAGGATATGGATTTTGAAAATAAAGAGCATTTTTATTTTTTCTGCACACTGATCACTTTGAAGCTTACCGTGGTTTCTGAATTGTATTTATTTGTCATTCCTATAGCTACATTACCCAATACAGTAAATTTAGTAGATTAGCTAGGAAACTGAAACCTAAATTAATCACTATATTTTCAATCATCATAATGTCTGCAGTTTCAACCATCATAATATTTGTACTATGTGAAAAGATATCAGATGACTGCTAAGATTATTTGCTTTGAAGAGATTCATTAAATTTGCAGTTCTTTTGCTTACATCAATGTTAAATTAATTTATTTCAAAATCTCAGAAATAGACATATTTGTGAAGATATTTTTGTTTCCAGACATTTATGACAGATACCCATTCCACAAAAGCAAAAATACTTCAGACAAAAAATTAATTCAAGCTGTAATATAATATTTCAGTCTAATTTTCATTTATTCATTCACTCACTTAATCGATAGTTTTTTTTTTTTGTGAGAAAGTACTATATGTCACTGACTATTCTAGACACTGATGACATAGGGACAAAAGCAGCCCTACCCTAATAGTAGAGTTCATATTCCAGTGCATATAGTTGAGGAGACAGACAATAAGCAATAGTAACAAATACGTAACATCTCAGGGCTGTCAAAATGGGTAAGTGCCATGAAAAATGGGGAGCAAGTTGGAGGACACTGAGTGAAATGGGATGGTGGCTTTCTGCAGAGAGTAGAGGGAGGACAGGCAGAGCTAGACTTCTCATGAAGCAAATGAAGCTTAAGCTTCAGGAACTTTCACTGGTATGGGTCTCTTTGAGTGATGGGAGCTGCTCAGCCTGTAGAGTGTAAGTATGGAGAGGGAAGCTGGGGTTGCCATCAGGAAGCATATCTATGTATGTATTTCGGTTAAAATGCTGAAGATATCACCTAAGAAAGTGAACAGTTAACTCCAACGTAATCGCCAGAGCTCTAATAATATGCTATAATTTCTGCTCTCATTCTAAAAGAAAAGGAAAAAAGTAACCTAATTCTGTATTTGAGGTTTTATTTCTTTCTAAAAGAATATTCTCTGTCGGGGTGCCTGGGTGGCCCAGTGGGTTGAGCTTCCTGCTCTTGGTTTCAGCTCAGGTCATGACCCCAGCGTCCTGGGATGGAGCCTTGCATTGGGCTCCACGCTCCGTGTGCAGTGTGTTTGAGATCCTTTCCCCTCCCTTCCTATCTGCTCCTCTCGCTACTCCTGTGTGTGCTCTTACTCTCTTCACCCCTCCAATAAATAAATAAAATCTTTCAAAGAGAAAAAGAAAAAGAACACTCCTTTTCATAATTGTATTAGTTTCAGATCCCAACCAACTTTTATCCACTCAGCTTTGGGAATCTCAGGGCAAGGGGCAGACAGGGACACCAAGGAGGCTGTTGGCTGGAGCTCACAAGAGGGTGATAGGCATGAGGCCTTGCAGAGGTTGTGGGAAGGGGCAACGGACCTTTAAGAACTTTGGGTTTTATTCTTACTAGGTTGGGAAGCCAACGAAAATTTTGAACAGAGGAATGACTTGATCTGATTTACATTTTAATCAGGTCCTTTAAAAAGAATCACTCCTACTACTCTTTGGAGTTTGAGTGAAGAGGCAAATGTAGAAGCAAGGAGATACGATGGAAGGGCACAGGCAGCAGTGGTTGGGGTTTTGTGGGTAGCAGTAGAGGTGGTGAAAAATGCGAGCCTTTGGGATATATTTGTAAAGCAGAGCTGAGAATACTTACACGTGGATTTGATGTAGTTAATAAGAAAAAGAGAAGAGTCAAGGAACATGCCAGGGGTTTTGGTTTGAATAATGAATAGATGCTGTTCACAGAGTTGGGAACTTGAATCAGAGTACAGCTTTGGAGATGCTAAGTTCAAGGTAGACATCCAAGTGGAGATGGGAAGTAGACAGTGGAGTATATGAGTCTGTCACCGTTACCATGTCATTTAATCCTCGTTCAACCCTGCTATGGAGTATCATTATTCTTGTCTAAAGGTTAAAAAAAAAAAAGTGGCTTATATGTTACCTAATGTCTAACAATATGTGGCGATTCTAAGATTTTTTAAAAAAGATTTTATTTATTTATTTGACAGAGATCACAAATAGGCAGAGAGGCAGGCAGAGGGAGAGGGGGAAGCAGGCTCCCTGCTGAGCAGAAAGCCCAATGCGTGGCTTGATCCCAGGACCCTGGGATCCTGACCTGAGCTAAAAGCAGAGGCTTTAACCCACTGAGCCACCCAGGCGCCCCACAATTCTAAGATTTGAATTCAGATCTTCTTAATATGTGAATCTCTTGTTCTTCCCATTGTATTATTTTTCATCTTTTCATTTTCCTGTTTTTCCTTCCTTTCTATTTCCCTCTCTCCCTCCCTTTCTTCCATCCTTCCTTCCTTCCTCTTTCTTTCGTAAATTATATACTTACTGAACAGCTCTTTAATGCTAGGTATTGGGATTCCAAACACAGGTAGCATATGGTTCCAGGCTTCAGCTTGCCTTATGATCCTAATAACTTCTTGGATATATTTAAGCATGGAGCAAATAGAACCCAGTAACACTGATAACCTGATATTTTCTTGAGTCTTAGTAACCATGAGTTATAAAACATAGAATTCATAATAACTTTTTTGGAAAGATGGAAATACTAAAATTAATAAATACCAAGTTTAAGACACTTGCTGACTTTAGATAGGACATATAAAAAACATATTTTAGAGTAGAGAAAATATTATGCATAGTTAACATTTATTGGGCCCTTATATTCTAAGCCTTATTTTATTTAATCATCATAATAAGCCCTTGAGATAGGTAATATTATCATTCCCATTTTATAGATGAGGAAACTAGACATCAAGAGGTTAAGTGGTAAGTGGCAAAGCTGGAAAGCAAACCCAAGGTATCTGACTGAAGGGGGGCATTTAATCATTTTGCCAAACTGATTTTAAGAATCAAGAGCTTCAAAAAAAAAAAAAAAAAAAAAAAAAAGAATAAAAAGAATCAAGAGACTCAGACTCCAGATTCAGTTTCCAGATTCGGCTTCATCTGTAAAGTTGGACTTGAAGATCTCTGGACATCTCATATACTCTGTTAAGATTCTCACAATAGTTATTACATTTTATCATGAGATACACTTCTCATCTCAAAAATGACTTAGACAAGAAATACATATAACTATCATTTATTCGGTACCTACTATGTGCTGGGTTGTTAAGTGCTTTATGTGGCTTATGTGCTTTAGACACAGGGTCAGATTTATTATGGTTGTTATAGATGAAGAGACAAATTAATTTGCTGAAGGTCAAACAAAAATTCCATGGATTTTTATATCATTTTAGTTTTTCTCCAGTAAAGTAGGGATAGCCTTAAATGCAAATACTCCAAAAAATGTCAACTCTCAGAAAAAAAAAAACAAGACATTTTTGAAAGTGTTGAGTCTGGTTAGCAGAAGAATGTGCTAAAATGCTGAAGCTGTTTGCCGTAACTTCAGCCTAGTGAGAAAATCTCAAATAACTTAATGTCCCTGTTTGGCAAACTTTTTGTAGATAAGAACCTGCCAACATTCATCCATTATTAGAATCTAAGATTTCCTGAGGAACTCCTGCTGTCATTAATGTCATATTATGTAAATTATCTTGGAGACATCAAAATGTTTAGGAAAACAGACCCAGTGTGAGCCTTACTGGATGGAAATCTACATAACAACTTTAATTATCTAAATGACTACTTATGAGCATGAGCTGTCCTGATATTTTTGTATATCAGTATCCTAATTTCAAACATAAACAAAAGAAGAAAGGATAGTATAATGACCCTCATTACCCAATACCTAGTTTCAACAGTTACCAACATATTGCCAATTTTGGTTCATCTATAACTCCATGTAGCTTACTCCTTGCTGTTTTCCTCCATAGCTTTATTGAAGCATAATTTATGTTCTGTAAATTAATTCATGGTAAGTATATGGTTCAGTCATTATCAGTAAATGTGTAGAGCTGTTCAACCATAACCCACAATCTTGTTTTAGAGCCCTTCCTGTTGCCTCAAAAAATCCCTCATCTCCATTTCTAGTTAGTCTCCCTCCTACAACCCGCCCCGAGAAACCATGAATCTGTTTTCTATATCTGTATATTTGACTTTCCTGGACATTTAGTATAAACAGAATTGTACAATATTTTTTCTTTTGCAAATGATAATCTTTTGCATCATTTTTTCATTAAGCACAATACTGTTAAGATTCATTCATATTTTAATATGTACCAGTAGTTTGTTTTTAATTGTTCAATAATATTGCATTATATGGATATACCACTTGTTGTCTATCAGCTCAGCACTTGATGAACACTGGGACTATTTTCAGTTTTTGGCTGTAATGTGTAATGCTGCTATCGACATCGGTGTACAGGTCTTTGCATGAGCATAAGTTATCTCTTTTTGGTAGTTCTGTAGGCATGGAATTGTCATGTTGTAAAATAAATTACTATTCAGCTTTTCAAGTAACTACCAAACTCTTCCCAAAATGGGCATATCATTTTACATTCACACCAGCAGTTAATTATTATAATGGATTTACATTTCCTTATAAATTTTGAATCAGCTTGTCTGAATTTATAAAGTTTTCTGCATCTATTTTGATTGGAATAGCATTAAAAGAATCTGCTGGTCATTTTGGTGAGTGTTGACACTTCAACCATGTAGAATCTTCCTACTCATGAACAAGTATGATTCTTCACTTATTTGGGTTTCCTTTGATTTTTTTCACCAGGGTTTATGATTTTCACCATATAGATCAAATATATGCCTTTTAGATTTATGCCCAAGTATTACATTTTTCAGGGGAAATGCTGTATATGGTATTGTTTTTTGTTTTTGTTTTTTTTAAAGATTATTTATTTATTTGGCAGAGAGAGATCACAAGTAGGCAGAGAGGCAGGCAGAGTGAGGGAGAGGAGGAAGCAGGCTCCCCGCTGAGCAGAGAGCCCGATGCAGGACTCGATCCCAGGACCCTGAGATCATGACCTGAGCCGAAGGCAGCGGCCTAACCCACTGAGCCACCCAGTTGCCTGGTATTGTTTTTAAATATTAAGGTTTTGGTTGTTTTTGGTAACACAGAAACAGGATTAAGTTTGTGTTCTGACCTTGTATCCTATAGCCTTGCTAAATTAACTCATTGGTACTTGGATTCCCCTGCCCCCTACCTTTTTTGGTACAATTGGTATTTTCTATGTAGAGTTTCATGTCATTCCTGAATATGAGCAGTTTTGTTTCTTCCTTTGTAATTTTGTATGTTTTTAAATTTATTTTCCTGTTTTATTACTTGGGCTAAGGGTTCCAGTATGATAGTGAGTAGGAGTGAATAGAGTGGTCATCTTTGCTTTATACCTGATCTTAGGGCAAAGTGTTCAGTCCTTCGTTATTAGGTATGATGTTGTTTTTAGCTATTTTCTTTGTTTTTGTTGTTCGTTTTTATAGATGTCTACTTACTAGATTGAGTGAGTTCTCTTCTGTCTCTTTGTCGTGGAGAGCATGTCTCATGGATGGATATTGGATTCTGTCAAATGCTTTCTGTTTCAATTGATGTGATCATATAGTTTTCTTCTTCTTTTTTTTTTTTTAAGATTTTTATTTATATATTTGACAGACAGAGATCACAAGTAGGCAGAGAGGCAGGCAGAGATAGAGGAGGAAGCAGGCTCCCCGCTAAGCACAGAGCCCGATGTGGGGCTCAATCCCAGTACCCTGGGGTCATGACCTGAGTCGAAGGCAGAGGCTTTAACCCACTGAGCCACCCAGGCACCCCTATAGTTTTCTTCTTTAGACTGTTTATCTGGTTGATCATGATGCTTTATTTTCACATTTTAATTTTTTTTAAAGATTTTATTTATTTATTTGACAGACAGAGATCACAAGTGGGCAGAGAGGCAGACAGAGACAGAGAGAGGGGGAAGCAGGCTCCCCGCTTAGCAGAGAGCCCAATGAGGGGCTTGATCCCAGGACCCTGGGATCATGACCTGAGCTAAAGGCAGAGGCTTTAACCCACTGAGCCAACCAGGCACCCCTATTTTCACATTTTACACTAGCCCCTGCATTTCTGAGATATCCTCTATTTTGTTGGGGGTACTTATTTGCTCTTTGATGTTGCTTGATTCTATTTACTCTTATTTTTTGAGGATTTTTGGTCATCTTGACATTGGTGGCTGCCAACTTTTTTTCTCTTGCTGTTGGATTTTTTATGTTTTTTCATTTGTAGCATGATTTTGGATTATATCCTAAACATTGAAGTATTATGTTATGAGACTCTGATCTTGCTTAATTCCCACTGAGAATATTGCAATTTCTGCTTTAGCATGTAGTGAATCCAGTTTGGTTCAAGATGCAAGTTCTGAAGAGGTTTGAGTGGATTGTGGTTTCAGTATCAGTTCTATTTTCAAAGCTTCTGCAGTGTTTTTTTGGATTTATTCTGTGTGTGCACTACCTATTACTAGTGGCCAGTGTGTGATTTGGGCAGTGGGTCTGTCATGTAGTTCAGTTCTCAGTCTTTGCTACACTAATTAGGATCACTTATGCCCAATTTGGGATTAAGTATAGAATTCATGAACAACTTCATTGGTTGCTTTCTGTAGCTCTGACTTCTCTGTGATCTTTCCAGTCCTTACTGGCTTCCTGAGGCTTCTTTTGTTCAGTCTTTTGGCCAGTTATCTGGTTCTTTAGATACCCTGCTCTTCTGCATGTTTCCTGGGACTGCAGCTCCATCTTAGGCTAAGCAAGAGGAGGACAGAGATAGCAGAGTCTGGCTTCTCATGCTCACCCTTAAGAAAGATGGTCCCATCATTTTGGGACTATATCTCCTCCAACTAGAGAAGAAGGTTACTCTCTCTCAGAGTTTTAGATGCTTGTGAACTCCTGCTGCCTTGACTGGGGTTGCGATGGGATTGCCTCAAGGCAGGTGGAGCAGAATCAGGACCCACGCAGGATCAGTGTGTGCCTCATTGTGTTAGTGAGTGACCTATGGTTCCTGCTGTTGCTGTATTATGTGGGGCAAGGGTGTGAAGTGCACACAGGTAAGTACGTTATGCCGTGATCCACTGCTATGATTCCCTCTCATGTGGTTTTGATTTGCATTTGCCTAATGACCAGCAATGTTGGGCCTCTTTTTATGTGTTCACTGGCTATTTGTATATTTTTCTTGGAGGAATCTTGATTCAAATCTTTCCTCCATTTTTTAAAATTGGGTGGCCATTTTGTTATTGAATTATTTGGTTCCTTTATTTATTCTGTATACAAGTCCCTTATAGATATTTGATTTGTAAATGTATTCTTTCATTTTGTAGGCTTTAAAAAAAATGTCTTCACTTTCTTAAGGGTAACGTTTTTTTGAATCAGGACTTTTTTTGATTTGATGAAGTCCAATTACATAATTTTTTCTCTTTTGTTAATTAGGCTTTTGATATCCTATCCAAGAAACCATTGCCTAGTCCAAGTTCATAAAGATTTGTCCTTATATTTTTACTAAGAGTTTTATAGTTTTAGGTCTTATATTTTGGTTGAGGATCCATTTTGAATTAGTTTTGTATATGGTGTGAGGTAAGTGTCCAACCTTGTTTTTTTGCATGTGAATGTTCAGTTGTTCTTGCATCATTTGTTGAAAAGATTATTCTTTCTACTATTGAATTGTCTTGGCACCTTAGTTAAAAAAATCAATTGACTGTAAATGTGGGATTTTATTTCTGGGCTCTCAGTTCTATTCCATTGATCGACATATCTATTATTATGTTGGTTCTACACTGTCTTGATTACTTGATTACTGTAGCATTGTAAGTTTTGCAATTGAGAAATGTGAGTCCTTTAACTTTATTCTCTCTCTCTCTCTCTTTTTTTTTTTACTTTATTCTCTTTTTAAAAATTGTTTTGGCAGGAGTGTCTTTTCACCCTAGGATAATGTGTATGTAAGACTTGAAGATCAAAGAAATGGCAGGGTTAGTTATTCTGGTTCTTATCCAGGTTATACTTTTTAAAAAATTTATTTAAATCCTGTGCTTTCCAACCAAGGAAATCTATCCAAATGGTAGTCATATTGTTAAAAATATGCTTTGCTAGCCCCATGTGCCATAGCAGTTTTGGACACACATATTTCACTCTTAGCTGCTAATGTCCATTCTTGAATCTGTGAGATACTTTATCTTTGGTTTTATCTCTTACGCTTCTCAGCCTCAGATTAACATTTGAGATTCAGATTTGGTTTTCTGAGTATATATTTTCAAATTGAGTTTGTTAATACTTGGACACTGTGTCTTTCTGTGTGCTCTGTGTACAATTCTGCTGGAATAGGATCATGCCCCACCTTGGGACCATGCCATGGCATCATAGGGGCCTTCTGGACAGACTTCTAAGGTACATACTGGTATTCTTTCTTGTGGCTTGGCGCTCAAGTCCATCCCTAGTACTAACTGGATATTTATTTATTTGTTTATTTACAATTTTTTGAGAGAGAAAGAGAGAGAGAGCACATGTATACAAGACGGGAGGAGAGGGGCAGAAGGAAAGGGAGAGAGAATCTTAAGCAGGCTTCACACTCAGCAGCGTGGAGCCTGATTTGGGACTCCATCTCATGACCCTGAAATCATGGTCTGAGCCAAGGTCAGAAGTTGGACGCTTAACTAACTGAGCCACCAAGGTGCCCCACTAATTGGATATTTAAATCTTTCCAACCAGTGGGGAGCATCTTTGGTATTGGGGCAACACAATCCTATATGTGTCTATGCAGAGATATTATTTGTAGTGTTTCTTTTCAAATTCAGTGGAGACATTAAGGTAATAGGTTTATACTAAACAGTTAAGCCCTTTATATGAAGCATTTAACAACCTTTTCAATTCTCTGGATCTTTACTTTGATTTTGAGTTTTTAATCCATTTTCAATGAAATGGTGAAGATGAAGGAAAACAGGCATGTCCATTTACTTGGAAGCGTGTGTGTGTATATTTAGGCTAAATAATGGTTCCATAACCTGAAAACAAATAGGCAACTGGTCTCACTTACTGATGTAACATATTCACAGAAGACATTCTTAACTATTGAAAGAATGCACATGTTTATAGAGTTACAGAAACTCGAGCTTACTGCTTAGTAGATAAGAACCTGTGGGACTGGAGAGATTTAATCGACATTCAAACTGTAAACACACTCTGTGCCAATTCCAGGTTATATTTAAGTTTTAGGCTGATTTCCCAAGAAGCAAGAGGTTCAGCACTTTGTACCAGGATGTTTCGATGTTTCTTTTTAAACCTGGAATCCCAGTTGCTTATTGTTTATAGAGGTCAATGGCATTTCTTTGGAAATGGGAATGGAAAATTCTCCAGAGTCCCACTGAGGTCAGGTCAGGCTCTCCCTGAAGATTTTTGGCGAGCCTGGGTTTTGAATCAGTCATATGAATACAATTTTGATTGTGCCAGAGTCAGGCCCTGGGCACCTGCTTGTCTATTTGCTTCTACTTGTCTTTGAATTCTAAAGACTGGACTGAAGAATGGCCTGCCTAGGTTGTGTCTGAGTAACCCTGTTTCCAGTATTTATGGAGAGAGATGTGTTACATGCCTTAGCAAGGCTGTCTTTAGAGATTAACATACCTGGTTCTTTTTTATTCCTTTTGATCAAGGCCTATAGCTTTAAAACATTTTTTAAAAGATTTATTTATTTGAGAGAGAGAGAGAGAGAGTGAGAGAACAAATGCATGTGCACACATGCACATGAATGGGGGGGAGGCAGGCGGGGAGAGAGAGTATGAACCCTAAGCAGACTCACTGCTGAGGGCAGAGCCTACTGGGGAGCTTGATCCCATGACCCTGAGATCATGATCTGAGCCAAAATCAAGAGTCAGATGCTCAACTGCCTGAGCCACCCAGGTGCCTCAAGGCCTGCAGCTTTTTAAATAGTTTCTGGAGTGAGCCTTTGTCTAGGATGTTCTAGCAATTCTTTGTCACCTCCTTCCTTCATTATTCTTGTACTTTAAAAAAATAATGAAGTTTTTATCCTTTGAATGGAATAATCTACAGTCTCAGGAACTTTAGCTCTTTAAGTTTCTCTCTGATTCTGATTTAATGAGTGGCAATTTGGTTTTTACTCCTTTGCATCCTTCCTGGCCATTTTAGACATACTGAAGTGATTGCAAACACAGGGGAAAGCCTCCTTAGGGGAACTGACTCAGCAGCCCTCTGCTGAGAGAAAAGGCTCTCCTCTTCCTCCTCTTCACTGGGATCAGGGCCACTCAAATTATTTGTCTACAGGAAATGCCCTGGCTTGCTGGGAGTTCTAATGGGCATGACAAGCAGTATTGCTTATACTAATACGTCACGTTCTCAGTAAAGGATTTCAACAGACTTTATTTTCTCTGGGGTTCAGTTAACAACTTTTATACAATACCCACAGCATGTAAAGCATGACACTAGACATGCAAAAGAAGGCAGAGAATGTCAAGGAATGTTTCCTGTTCTTTGGGAGCTTCTTAGTTGAGGGAGAGGTGTATATTAGTCAGGGTTTTCTAGAGAAAACCAGTGGGACACACATGCAGAGAGAGAGAGAGAAAGAGAGAGAAAGGGAGAGTAAGAGACAGAGACACAGACTAGAGAGGTTTATTATAAGAATTTGCCTCATGCAGTTGTGGAGGCTGAGAGGTCCCAAGATGGAGACCTAGGAGAACCAATGGTATAAGTTATAGTTCATGAACTAGAAGAAGAACTAGAACTCTAGAAGACTGACATTCCAGCTCCAACATTCCAGAGATATTCCTTCTCTTACTCTGCCTTTTTGGTCCATTCAGGCCTTCATTTGATTGCATGAGGGCTACACAATCAGGGACAGCTATCTGCTTTACTCTGTCTACCCTTTCAAATGTTAAATTCATCCAAAACACCCTTTTCATGAACTTTGAGGTTTGTAAGTAAAGAAGGGGTGGTTGAAGAGTCACTGGTATCAAATTTGATAGAAAGATGAGGATGGAGAAGAGATGTAGGTCATGGGCAGTGGTATTCTCAGTGACATAGCTAGGAGTATATACGACACACCTCAAAAGACAGTGGACAGAACAGAGCATATCTGTTTGAGAAGCAAGACTGGAAAGTGGATAGAAAAACAAACATTGTATAGAGCGCAGTAAAAACAAGTGATTTCTTTTGGAGTTTGGAACAACTCCGCATATTTAAATGACATTGTTCTTGTTATTAATGATGAAGGTTCTAAAGTAATTTGAGCTGGGATTTAAGTAGTTGTGGGGCTTCTGCCACTCAACAAAAAGTATAGATGTTCATCCCTATTCTTGGAAGGCTGATTGGGACCGAGCCTTCAAAATCTTCTAGACCCGTCTGTCTGTCATTCATGTAGGACTCCCATTTGAAGCATCTGGATGGTCAAATACTTCTAGGGGAAGGAAGCTCACAATTTTCAGTTTTGACCATTTCTTGTTGTTCTGTTGTTGTTGAGAAGCTTACTTTTAAAACAGAAAATTTCCTTATTGAGCATAGATGCCCTAACTAGGAGGAAGGACTCTAGGGGCCCATCTTTGGGGAAAGTACCCTTTACTTTCTTCACAAAACTGAAGTGCCTGTCCATCCAAGGATAGCAGCTCCTCCAAATGGTAGATCTCTGCTCCTTGTCATAGGATTTAATCAAGGAAGAATCTTCTTTGGGATGCTCATCTCTTCCCTTTTATCCTGAGCTTATTAAACTTGCTGGGCTCCATCTCTCAGTGGGCACCATTAGTCTCATTTCCTAAATGTGGGTGATGGTTTCGAGAATTATATACTCTGTATCTTATCTGATGGGCCTAATTTTAAGTGCCCTCTAAAATTCTGCATTTCTTCGCTCTGTTTGTATGGCCCATGTATAATACTAGCCCTAGCTTGAAGAATACAAACTCATTTTATGTATCTGTTTGAAAAATGAATATTGTGTTAACTACTGTCACATCTGAAATCTACTGCACTCGAAGTCTGGAATTCAGAGAAAACTGCTCTAAAAATACAAATGCACCATTTTATTCTGCAGATGTTTCCAGAGTTGCTGAGTACGTAAGCATTAATTAATGTCATTAATGAATTTTAAACTGAATTAAAAAATCAAGTGAAAAATGACAGGAAATAAGAATTTGATTCTGAAGTATTACTTATTATCACTATTATGTAGTGATATTTTTGCTAATGTGGAATAAAATGTGACTCTTACATAGCATATATCAGAACAATAGTATAATTTTCAGATTTCAGTAGAGAAGGATGACCCATAAAATGTTTTCTAACAAGTGCCAAAGTACCCTATGACAAACTTATTAGTACCAAGTGTTAATAATTATATTCCACAACTCTAGAGGCCAGGGATCATGTCACACTTAACTTTGTTTTTCTCATGGAACCCAGAACAGTGTGATTTTTAGTGCTTGTTCAGAATGCATTTGTTGAATCATGTGTTTGTCTTAAAAGCCAAGTTTTTCTTCCCCCAAAAGGATACCGTGAAGTAAAAGGTCAGGCTTAAGGAGGACATATGTGTGTAAATGAGTGTGTGTGCATGTGAATAACTAAACCAACTCTTACCTGGAGAGCAGGAGCTTCCTATATGCTAGTGATACCTTGTGACTTCTTAGTGTTCTGAGTGTTAGAAAATATTTCTCCCCTTGTCCTAAGGTGCTTCTGCTGGTGGATGATATATAACTAACCTGCTTACCACTATTCAGTATATTGACACTGCACTTGAAAAAAAATCCATATGCTTTCGCGTGCCCCCCAAGATTCCAGTTACCAACTTCTGTCTAGCTCATCAGTCTCCCTCCCTCCCTTGCTCTTCTCCCCTTCACTCATTCTGCCACTGTCTCTTCTGCCTCAAATGCTGTTTCTCTAAATTTTTGCTTTGGTTAGACCCTTATCATCCTCTTTACTTCAACTCAAGTGTGATTTTTTTCAGAAGTACTTCCCATCTCTACCCATTCTCGACTTCTTCTAACTCTATCCTGTTCTAATTCAGAACGGCAGCTGCCTCACACTCTCAGATCTACAAAATTGCTATTTATAAAAAGACTGATTTTGGGGGTGCCTGGGTGGCTCAGTAGGTTAAAGCCTCTGCCTTCGGCTCAGGTCATGATCCCAGGGTCCTGGGATCCAGCCTGCATCGGGCTCTCTGCTCAGCAGGGAGCTTGCTTCCACCTCTCTCTCTATGCCTGCCTCTCTGCCTACTTGTGATCTTGGTCTGTCAAATAAATAAAATCTTTAAAAAATAAAGAGAGATCTATTTTGACTTTCAATCCAGGGAACTCAGTGAATTCTAAAGGATTTTGCCAGTGTCATCAACTCATCTTATTCCACTGACATGGAAAAGAGGGTGAATGATAGAGGCAACCCGACACTGCCCCGGATGAAACCTGGTCCCCTTCTATTCTCTTTTACTCTTTTGTTGTCTTTGTGGCACTTGTTACTATAGAAAACTAATACTTATTTGCTTACTGGCTTATTGTTGATTTGTCCTTGACAGGTCTCTATGAGAGCAGAGATCTTGTATGTTATATTCACAGTTGAATTTTCAGTGTTTAAAATCGAGTCCAGCGCATGTAATTATTCAAATATCTGGGTAATATAGCTGAATGATGACATAATTCTGCATGTGATGTTTACATTAGATGACAAGTACATGGCTGGGCCTGGTACTTAGTACGAAATCTGCAATTGTCCCACCTCTCTCCAGCCTTCCTAATGAGAGAGAGTCAGTGATCTCTTTGCAAGTGCTACTTGAGCAGCTTTTAAATTCAGATATAAAGTTGATGCTTTTCTTACCCAATTATTGAAATACAAGTTAATCTATAACTGAGACCCTGTTAAACTTTTTCTTCTTCTTTTTTTTAAATTTATTTTTTATTTTCAGCATAACAGTATTCATTATTTTTGCACCACACCCAGTGCTCCATGCAATCCGTGCCCTCTATAATACCCACCACCTGGTACCCCGACCTCCCACCCCCCGCCCCTTCAAAACCCTCAGATTGTTTTTCGGAGTCCATAGTCTCTCATGGTTCTTGGCAAGTACCTGTTTTTGTAATGATTCTTTATACTTTGTAACTCAGAGATTTTACTAAGTTTAGGCATTTTCCTTATTAATCAGCATTTGTTAATGAGGGTGTTGTTAAAGTATTAAATTAGGTTGACAGGAATAACTTTTGTCCTAATCAGATCCTCATATGCCCATGGTACATAAGAATGGTGTATGAATATTTGTGTATACCACAAAATTAGACTGTGACTTATATGGTCTCTTAAAAAGAACTCTGTGTCAGTGCTTACTGGCTCTGTCTGAATAAATTAAGCCTGTCTGATATTTTTCTTCCAAGGATGTCTGTTAATTAGCTCAGCTCTACACAACTTGGTTAAGTGTACACATCATAGACTTGACCATTGAATCCCTTCTGTTCTAATTCAGAAAGAGAGCTGCCTCAGACTCTAGATCCAGAAAAACTATTACCTAAAAAAGTTTATTTTGACTTTAAATCCAGGGAGTTTGGTGAATTCAAAAAGTTTTTGCGAATGTCCAATCGAGCCCCGTTGAAAAAGAGTCCGGATGACACAGGCAATATCACCACCCTGGATAAAACCCGAAAAGTCATTTTACTTAATTGGAGACGGTCACGATTCTCCTGGTTGTACACAATGAGCAAGAAGACCCTTGCTACCCTCTTACCCTCCTTTTTTTGTGTCTTGTAGAGTTCTTCCTCCCACCTTTCACATTTGTGTGCTCTAGCCATTGCTAGTAATTGGAGTCTTGTTCTCCCTACTGTTTGGGTACTGGTGTATCTCAGCTTCCATAAAGAAGTGTCAGGGTTTTGGGGCACCTGGGTGGCTCAATTGGTTAAACCTCTGACTCTTGGTTTCAGTTCAGGTCATGATCTCGGGGTTGTGAGATGGAGCCTTGCAAAGAGTCTCAGGGCCTTTCTTTTAGCTACTGTATGCCTGAAACTTAGACTCCAGCCCAGGCTCACTGACCTCCTAAGAGAGGGAGTAAATCATCTACCTCTATCCTATAGGGATATAGTATCCATGCAAAGGGCCTAGCATGGTATCAGTTTGAAGGACAAAATCTACAATTTGTTACTATGTGGAATGGTAGATCACCTGAAACCTGTATACAAACACTGGCCTTGTAGGTTCTGTTTTCACAATGAAAATTGGCTACAAGATGATTGAACCACCAAGGAAAACAATTTGCATTCTGAGGACCAGCATAGTTATAACTTGAAACTTCTTGGAAATTAATATTAATCCTCTAGGAAGGAGTCTGGCAGATCTGTTGAGTGTTCTCTTTGAATGGGTCTTACTTTGCTTTTCACAGCACTGAATGATGAGAAGGTAGAAAAGGCTTGTCCTGAGGGGTGGCTTGGAAGAGGATCTCCAATGTGGGCCACTGCCTGAAGTAGTAAAAGCAAAGGCATTCACTCAGAGGTGTTTCAATTTGATAACTATGAGAAAATACTTGTGCTTATATCAACAGTCGGCCACCCTCTCTCTGTTAGTCTCTCTCTGATAGTCATTTAAAAACAGAGTATATTAAGTCCCTACTGTGTGCTCACTCTGGTGAGCCAGAAGTTAAACATATTTAAGCACAATATTTGATAATGCAAATATTTTAAGACTCCATGTTTATCTAGAACAGGAGGTGTTTTAGGGTCACATTTCTCTCATTACAACAGAAAATCGATTGTAAAGACTGTGTTTCTCATTCTAAAGCTCCTCAAGTGAAATTGTGTGTTTCCTGTATTTCCCTTCCTCTGCCTTTAATACATGCACATGAGAGACATTAACTGGGCACGCACCATGGTCCAGAATTCTGAAAAGATCTGGGGAGAAGGAGATAATGAAGGTCCAGTTTCTGCTTGAATGGAGCTCACAGTGTATTCAGACTGTAAATGTTGAACAAATAATGAATCACACCATGCTGTGATAAATGTAGGAGTAGAAGTCCTCCTAGGGCCCTTCAGTGGGCTACCTGCCACAGCCAGAAAGCTTGTGAAGGAGTCTCAAACCCAAAGAGATAATCTTATCTAGTTTACAGGTTTGGGGCATTTAGTGAGATATTCTATCTAGACCACTCAGCATATGGTAATCCTTCCCACAGTTATGATGATGACGAATGCACTTTGTTTCTTTCTACTTTTGGACTAGAGAAATTTTATTTAAAACTATCTTAACACTCCCAGCATGTTGAACTCATGTCTACTTTCTTTTTCTTTACAATCTCCTTTAAGGAAAAAAAAAAAAAAAAAAAAAAAAAGAAGACGTCTTCCTTATCTATTTTTCTTCTTCTTCCATTCTAGAATACTTGTCTATCAATTTGGCTAAATTAAAACAAAAGATCTAAAGCAGAGATGGGGTGGGAAATGGAACTGGGAAAATAAAAGCAAATGGAAATTGGACTGTTGCAATTCTGCGCACATCTTTTCCTAACCACAGAAATCGGAAGTCACATAAGCAAAGCGCCCAGAAAATGAGGATGTTTCCCTTCTGCTGTACCCGAGAATAATAAGATCAGTCAGTGGGGATGGGATAGAGTTTTCAAGCCCATGAATAGAAAGCATGGGACAGATACTGCTCTCAGCATGTCTGCGGTTCTTGAGCAGGAAGACAACAAGTGGGTTTAGAATAACAGAGTTAATTTGTACTTACAAGAATTTTTTAGAGAGGTACTTAATATAATTTCCAACTGCCATGTGTAAATTAATGTATTTTTCTAGGGATAAAGAGTCAAGGGGTAGCAGTGCCCTTGGTGGATGTGAGTAGATAACCATCTTGGAAAAGTATTGAGAGCACGAAGCTACCTGAAAATGAGCAAATGCAGCTGCAGTCTTACTGTGTTTTTTTATGACATTTGGTATTCTGTTTTTCTAAAAAGGTGAACAAAAGAGACAGTATTGTGTTGAAGTGAAAAATACAAAGGCTATCATTAGCTATGCGACCTTCAGACATCAGCTTCTTCTTTAAAATGAGTGCAAAACCAGTTACGTCACAGGGTTTTTGTGAGGATTAAATTTGAAAAAGGCCTTGATAAAGTGTTTGGCATTCAGTAAATTTTAACAATCACTATATGATCATGTATATCTATAACTATTTAGTAGCTCATGACCGTACCATGCAGCACCCACAGAGGCAGACGTTAACTTCTTGTGATAATGTTCTGTTTCAATTTTTAGTCCTTTTGAGGATAAGGCATAAACTGTGATAACATTTCTGTGTAACGTTTTAGTTTAAGAATCTCTTTGTTTTATGGCTAACTGGGTATGTTCCAAGACTTGGGGGGGGGGGCATGGTTTCTGCCATTACTTGTGCCACAGAAGTCTCTCACCTGGCCCTTCACCTGCTTTAAATGTGCTAAGGTGGGTAGGCCCTGTAGCTCGTTTGGGTCTGTCATAAAATCAGCACCCCCTCTGTGACTTGAACAATCTGCCTCAGAGGAGACCAAGCCAACAGAAACACATGCTGCCTGCCAATATGAGGCTCGACCTGGCATCTGCACAGAAAGAAATTTCTTTTTGTGCCAGGTTTTAGTAGCAGCATGTTGGGTCATGGTATGAAGTCTTGATGCTTGGGACCTGTACTGGAAGGCCATGCCATACCTGTCAGCTTCCCCACGTGGTTGGAGGTATTGATCAGGGCAGAGAGACCTGGCTGGTCTCATACTTTATATGTGAGTTAGCATTCTGTAAAAGATAAGCTTCTAGAAGTGGTACTTTTAGAAGCAAGCAACCAAATGTCCGGAAGGTAAATAATGAAAATTATTGATCTCGGAAAAGTTTGTTGTTGCTTCAGGAGTGGTCTGGCCAAGTTTGCAGAATGCCCTAAAACTTCCAGTTCATCTTTCATCTGTCAATTAGCTAATGCCTGACTGCATTTATTATTAGCAGTGCCACTGTCCTGTTTTACCAGGGCACATAGTGACAGTGTCATTAGCTCTCAGTGCTCACGGGAGTGGAGCTCTGGCCTGGGCTAATGCAGTGAGGTGGGCAATTAGTGAGATGGTGTATGTTGAAATACTAGTTTGTCATCACAAGATCTATGACACTTCAAGTTGTCCACATGCAGATTCTGAATTAGTAATTTTTTTTCTGAATTAGTAATCTTAACTACACTGACTTGTTAAAGCATTCAAAAATCAGTTGTTAATAATTTTTCCATTTATTTTCCTGGTTCTCTGTATCAGCCAAGACCTTTGATTGCATTATTGCAAAAAAGGCACAATGGCAGTTGCTTATGGCGGTTAAGCAGAAAAAGAAAAGAGAGAGTCCTAGCCTCATGTCTCCATAAGGAATAGCATCGTTTTTAATGTCAACTTCAAAGGTTTTAATAAGATAACTTTATAAGGATCTATTTGAGAAAATATGTGAAAGTACCTTTATGCCAAGGCAGGACATTTCCAAAATGGGACTCATGTTGGAGAGAAGAGTTCCACTGGGATTATAAATTTGGAACCATCCAGCCTGGAAATACAGTTGAAGCTGTGGACAATGAAGGAGGTCCTGGAAGAGAGAGAGAGTGGTGTGTGTGTGTGTGTGTGTGTTTGTGTGTCGGGGGTGGTGGGGGGCAGATTGAGAGGTGGGGGAAGAGGAGGGAGGGAAAAGGAAGGGAGGGAAGAAGCGGTCAAGTGTACAATTTAGAAAAGGTGGATGAGAAGACCCTTTACTCCCATGGGACGGGACCCAGCTCAGGCTACCCTGATATTCAGAATCTTAATTCCCATCACCATCTCCATCCCTGTCTCCAAAGGGAAGCTTTGCCTCTCTGCTGTTGCTATTTTGGGAGTTTTCTTATTCCTCATCCCCATGAATGTGATTTTAAAAAACACTGTAGAGTCATTATATAAACTGCGGTACTCAAAGGAAGTCCAGAAATAAAAAGAATACTGAACCGAGTGTATGAACATGTTTATTTTCTTTCTTTCTTTTCTTTTTTTTAAAAAAGATTTTATTTATTTATTTGACAGAGATCACAAGTAGGCAGAGAGGCAGGCAGAGAGAGAGAGGAGAGAAGCAGGCTCCCTGCCGGGCAGAGAGCCTGATGCGGGGCTCGATCCCAGGACCTTGGGATCATGGACCTTTAACCCCACTGAGCCACCTAGGCACTTTGAACATGTTTATTTTTTTATGATAATTTTGCGGCATGTTCAGTGCTGATAACAAGAGAGATGCACCATGGAGGGCGTAAGGCTTGTTTTCAGCTGGCATTCATTCTTATTGGTTGGTGCCAATGGTACTGATTGTTAAAAATGTTACAAATGTCATTTCCATCTATATATAGCGCAGCCACCTCCCATTCCTCTGCTCCTCTCCCCAGTACAAACAAACTCCACGTTCTCTTAGTTTTCCTCAGGTCTCTTTCTAATAATACCAGGGCCTGTCACCTAGGGTGAGAGGAATGAAGAAATGAATTCTTAAAAGTTAATGAATTTCATTGTTTCATTGCCAACTTCCATGGGAAAATAAGCTGTCCCCCTGCCTTTTTAAAAATAAACCTTCAAGTTGGAAGATAATCAAAGCCTGGCCTGTGAGTTAATGTTGGAGTTTTGTAGGACGACGTCTGTTTTGCAATTAGTGTTTGTAGAGCTTGTCAGAATTAAGGCTATGACAGCTGACTTTTTTATTTTGTAAAACAAAGGAGGCAGGCATTTACCAACATTTCTTGTGTGTGCATCTTATCTAACTGGAGGACTTGGAGTAAAATTTTCTTAGAGCTCATTGGTGTCCTTAGTAGCTAGTGTGAAGTTCCGGATCAGGCTTCATAATAATCTTCAGTCCTGTGTGTGAATGCCAGATTCATGGAAGTATATTGTAGTCACTTTGCTTTCCCTGCTTTGTTCAAACCCGCAAAGGGTGCCTTGGGTGAATAATGGCCTCCAGAGATATCCAGGTGCTGATTTCTGAGGGGCAGAGAGAGAGGGAGAGAGAATCTTAAGCAGGCTCGATACTCTGCGGCAAAGAGCCTGACACGGGGCCCCAATCTCCCGACCCTGAGATCATGACCTGACCTGAAATCAAGAGTCAGGCACTTAACTGACTGAGCCACCCAGGTGCCCCTGGTACCTATGAATGTTTCCTCATATGGCAGAAGAGACTTTCCAGCAATGATTCAGTTAAGGATCTTGAGATGGGGAAATTATACTGGATTATTCAGGGGTTCATGTAATCACATTTGTCCTTAGAACAGAGAGAAAAAGAGAGAGGGATATTTGACTACAGAACAGTGCGGGCAGCAGCTAGAGGCTGGAATCATTCCAGAAGGATCACAAGGGGTGTCCAGAAGCTAGAAAAGGCAAGGCAGCAGATTATCTCCAACAGTCTTTAGAAGAAACCAGCCCTGCCTGATTTTAGACTTCTGACTTCTAGGACGTTAACACATTTCTATTATTTTATGTCCCCGAGTTTGTGGTAATTTGTGACAGCCGTCATGAGAAACTAATACAACCACCTTTTCTCCACCCCTTGAAACTAGTTTCAATACCAGGGACCAAGAGATTTGTGTGGGGGAAGTTAAGGACATACAAGATGGCCATCTCTCTGCAGCATGGAGCTTCCCCAGGGCGAGGTTTGATGTCTGTCATTAATTCTGAAATGTTCTTGCTCATTGTCACTTCAGATGTTTCTTCTGTTGTATTTGCTGTTCTCTGGTATTCTAATCATATATGTTATTTCTTTTGATTTTGTACCACAGTGCTTGGATGGTTTGTTTTTATTTTTTCTTGATTTTCTTTTCTTTGGGAAATTTCCATTGACCTATCTTCAAGTTCACTGCTTTTTTTTTTTTTTTTTTTTTTAAAGTAGGCTCCATGCCCAATGTGGAGCTGGTACTTATGACGTGAATGAAGGTCAGGAGTCACATGCTCCACCAACTGAGCCAGCCAGGTGCCCCCAGGTTCACTGCTTCTTTCTTTATCTGTATTGTGTCTTGAGATGAGATCATTAACAACATTCTTCATTTATCTTACTGTGTTTCTGACTTCTAGAATTTTGTTTTGGTTCATTCTTAAGAGTCCCCATGTCTTCTCACATTACCAATCTTCTCTGTTGTCTGCCTTTTTGTTAGACCTTCTAACATATTAGCCATGGTTATTTTGAAGCCCTTGTTTGATAACCCTAACCTCTGTGTCATATCTGATCCTGGTTGTGATGCTTTGATGCTTTGTCTCTTCAGGGTGTCTTTTCTCATCTTTTGTCATTGTAACTTTTGGTTGAAACCTAAATTTGTTGTATGGGTCTTAGTTATGAGGTAAATAGGTCTTTAATGTGAGGGCTTGTGTCAATCTGGTTAGAAGCTGAGCCATATTTAATATTTGTTTAATTATAGGTAACAGAGGCTTCAGATTCATCTAGTGTCCCTGTTTCGTCTCCTTTCGGGGCTTTGGGCCTTCTCTCTGTACTGCCTCTGGGAAGGAAACCATGTATTCTAGGTCTTTCAGGTCTCTTCCACTGTTACAGTATTAGAGGTCTACCTGTGTGGTAGTATCATGTGCGCAAGAGGGATGATTCTCTAAACTTCTATAAACTCTCAATCTTGCAGTGGGTCTGTACCTTAAAGTTGTGACTTTCACAAGTATCTGTGTTCCTCTTCATGGGTATAGCACTGCCCCCCATCTTTCTTGGCCCCTGCTCCTTTTCCTGTCTGTAGCATTTCAGACCTATTTCCTTGAAGCCCTATCTCCAGTTGACTATGGATTTCCTCCCCTTCTCTTGATGAGATAGAAAGGTTGGAATAGGGAGGGATTTTTTTCTGCAAGAAGGGAGGAGGTTTCAGTATCTTTCCCACCTCCATCCAAGTCTTGCCCCTGCAGAGTATGCTTTTGTTATGGAGAAGAATCTGGAATGGTTTCTCAGTGGGTATTTGTCCCTTCCTCCTGCCAGGGTCATGAGGGAACCTTGGTTGGATCCTCACTAGGAGAACTAAGTGGGGGTTCCTGGAAGAAAAGGCCTTGAAAGTGGGGAGATGTTCCTTATTTTTGTGTCTCCCAGGAACTTCTCAGGAACTTCCCACTATCATGCTAGCCCCCACTGAGCCTCCAGCAGTTTGTTGAAATTAATAAGTAAGTGGTCCTACCACTTGTGGCATCCAGGAGCTTCTGCTGCAGTGCAGGTAAGCCAGTGTCAGATGTTAGGTCTCTCTGGATGTGTCCTTTCTCCAGATTTGGGGGTGGCAGTTTACTCTATGATATTGGTTCTCTAAAGGGCAAAGAAGAGTTGAAGTTTTATTGAGGTATAATTGACATATAACATTATGTATTGATGTGTTGTATACTTACATATTACATACTTGCATATTACATATTACAAAATGATTATCATCATAGCATTAGCTAACACCTCCCTTTTAGCACATTATTACCATTTCTTTTTTGTGATGAGGAATTTGTTCACTTTGTCTTGTTGTAAGGACGAGAGCATGACTTCCAAGTTATTTACCTTTGGAGCTAAGCTAAATGTATTTAAGGAGTGTACTTAAACATGCAAATGAATGCCTTCTCCTTCAGGAATGGGTGACCCCTCAGCAGCCCTGAATTTCTGCACAGATTACTCAGCAGATAGGATGGAGTCATGTGCAAGTACATTTAATGAACTGGTGAGGGTTAGGAGATCTGTGAGAAGGGAGCGTGTGGGTGGGGCAGAGAGAGAGAAGGATGCCTAACTTGATTTCCTGCAAAGGAGAGCTGGACAAGATGCTGGCATGGGGGAAGAAAGTCTGCAAGGGTTGCTGGCTTTTCTCAACTCAAGGAATGAGAAAATCTGATAGGGCAGGAGAAGGAAATGTGAATTCATGTGAAAGGGACAGTTACAAAGGGGGAGATACCTATGTTGACAAACTGCTTAGTCTTCAGAGCTTTAAAATTTGACACGCTGCTGCCCTCTGGGGAGAATCCTTGGCACTTATAAAATAACTCTTGAATCTAATTATTAATAAATGTCTATGTGGTAAAAAACTGTTTTCCCTCTGCATTTATACTAGGAAATACTTTATTTTCTCATCTTCTCATATCTTCCCAGAGAATGTAGATTTTATTTATAATTTGTTTTCAAGGTTACAAATCTAACAGAAAGGTATAATTATTATGATTGTTGTTTCTATAGTCTTGCCCTGGTCACCAATTAATTGTTTGATCTTGGACAAGTTCATTAAGTTAAGTTTTTAATCTGAAAAACCTGGATAACACATATCTCATAGAGTTATTGTAAGGTTTCAATGAGATAATGTATATAATAAGTGTGGTTGATGCTAGGCACTGGACTGGTAAATAGTAAATACTAAATAATGAGTATCTTATTATTATTGTATTCATTATCTTTATTATTATATCTTCTATTATTATATATATTTTTTCCTGTGAGAAAATTCAGCCATGATCTAAATTTGGGAGGGCCTTTTTTCTGGGGTCCTAAAAAATCAATTTATATGATTGACTTCTAGCATAGATGTTAACACTAGTTTATAAAGAAAGATATAGTATGTGTGCATATATATATCCATATGTATATATGCATATGTATTCATATATGTATATGTATTGGTATACATGTATACCGATATATGCATATGTATATGCATATGTATATTTATGCAAATATATATACATTGTTATTTGCTTAGAAAAATTCTGGGAGGATACACAAAAATTATTTATACTAGTTATTACTAGAGAATTAAGATAGAAAATGAAGAAAGAACATAGCTTTACTTTTTATTTTATACTTTTCTATTCTGTTTAAAGTTTTGCACAATGAATAGTATTACTTTCATTAATATAATTCACTTTGATATCTTTTACCTTTGCCTGTGTATATATGTATATATATATATACATATATGTATATTTATGTATTTATAGTTATATTTTCATACCAATAAATTCCCTTGCTTTAGTCATTCAAGAGAAAGTGTCTAGTGAATGGTATCATTTTGTAAAAGAAGATATAAAACTTGCATGTTCTCCATGAACAAACTTTGAACTGTACAGATTCATGACAAGGATTACATTATTCATTTTAAATGTCGTTTCAAAAGTCATGATACAAAATGGGTTTTATTTGTGGTGAAATGAAAGGGACAGTATTGAAGTGATTTAAGGCAATGCAAAAAATAAATTTGAGTAACTATTTTGGACACGGCATTGGAAACTTCAGCCATAGGAATATGTTAGGGACCAAACATGCTTTTTCATGTTGTCATACTCTTGAGATCACATCAAGAGAAGACTGTGGAGAGTTCTGCAGGGCATAGAACACAGTTCCGTGTTTTATCAGAATGGACACAAATCCTTTGGTTGTCTGACTGAACACTTCATATGCAAGTTCAAACCTTTCAGGAAAAAGTAAAATACTCAGTTAACACCCCCTTCTTTTAAAAAGAGAAAAACACATCCTTTGGGGTATTGTAGTGAACACACACAGCAAAGCCAGCCCTTCTCTTTTGTGGTGCACTCACAATCAAGATGTAAGCGCCCATAAGCCCTCTAAGCCTTTCCCAGGCACTAAGGTTCTTTGCATGCACCACTGAAACCCAACACAATACAGATCTCGAATTGCACTGGGTGCTTAAGGGTGGGCTAAATTATATCAAAACACATTTTCTGGTACAGTGATGATAACCTGAGCCATGAACGATTGTTATCAGTACTGACAGTTTACATTTCCCACCAGAGAACAAATACAAGCACAAGAGTTTTATGTTAATATCACCTTTCAAGCCATAGTTTTAGAGCAGGTGGTATTACCGAGAGACTGAAGTAGGGGAGAATGTTTAAAGACATCGTCTGATTTCATTGCTCCAGGCTGTACTGCTAACTCTGGGTGGCTAACCTGTGAATGTATGCAGCAGATCAGAAGGTGGGAATGGGGGGGGTTCGGGGAAGAGAGGGGGTAGATGACTCTTTACAGATCTCTGTCTTCTACTGGAAATATCCCTAAAGCAGATAACTGCAGAGAGTGTGTCTGTTGCCTTATCATTCAAAGAATGGCAACTCATAGATCCCTAGACTCAGAGCTAGAAGGACCTTTTATATAATAGAGGCCCATTTCTCCTTCTTTTTTTTTTTTTTTTGACTTATGAGGACACTGAAGCCCAGAGAGGCAATTGAGTTACCTAAGGGACTTATTATAAAAAAGTGACACTGGTATTCAGATGATGACTGGATATTTGTTTCAAGATTATTTATTTTATTTCTTGAGTATTCCAGATTGATACATGATATAGCTATAAAGGCAAATCAGTTGGTCAGAATTTAAATGCCTCCTTCCCATTTATTTATTTTGTGCTACATTTACTTTTGCCATGAAATTGTTTGTCTTTTATAGTGTTGAACTATTCTAGTTTCTTAACTGGCTACTCACTTGGCTTAGTAGAGACAAATATCTTCGGTGATCAGTAGAATACTAACAGGTGATCACAGTGGGCTCTCCACTATGACTGCTGAGTACTTATTTTTAAACTCTCCATGAAATGAACCATAGGCCTCACAAAATTCCTGCAAGCTGAGACTTCTTTTTCTGGTTTTTATAGACTTTTGGGCTTAGAAAGTTTTATAAGTAGTGCACGATCATACTGCATATAGGTTGTATTAGTCTGTGTGGACTACCATAGCAAAATAGCACAGACTTGGAGACTTAAAGAACAAAAATTTGTTTTCTCATGGTTTTGGGGGATGGAAGACCGAATCAAGATGGCAACAGTGTTGGTTTGTGCAGAGACCTCTTTTCTTGGCTTGCAGACAGCTGCCTTTTTACTGGGTCTTTGTATGACCTTTCCTCTGTGTGTGACTGGGGGAGGAGAGAGAGTTCTGGTGTCTCTTTTCTTACAAGGACACCAGTCCTATTGGATTGTGGCCTCACACTTAGTTCCTTGTATAACCTTCATTACCTTCTTAAAGGTCGAATCTTGAAATACAGTTATATTGGGGACTAGGGCCTTGACATATGAATTTTGAGGGGACACAGTTCAGTCAGAGTAGCAGAGATAGAAGAGTTAGGGTATGAACCTGAGTCTGCCCAACTTCCAAAGTCATATTCGTTTTATGAAACCTGCTGATTCTTAGTGCAGGAAATTAGTGTATAAAATGGAAATAGTAGTATTTTTCTCCTATCATATGAATGTATTTGTACCATAGTTTACAATTTGACTCTGTTGTGCTTCTGCCTACCCATTCTCCCATAGCAGGTGGCTTTGGCTGATGATCCTAACTAAATGGTAGAAAACAAAATATTTTGTTACTGGTGTACTATAGCTCTAGAAAGGAGATTCCTTCTGGGCCTGTGAGTGATAGTGTGCTTACCTGCCAGGTCAGGTTTAAGCTCCAGCCATTGGTTTAAGCTCCAGAACTTGGCAAACAAGTCATATGGTTGACTCATCCTAAGCAAGGAGAGTCATTTAACCTTGAGTCAAACCACAAAAATATATATTTTGTACTTATTATGTGCTGGGTGCTCTTGTAATGGCAGTAGGGAAGACTGACAAGGCCTTTGCTCATATGCAGAAGTAGAGGAAAGTAAGCAAAGAAATAAGAATTTCATTGGTGCTCTGGAAATAATGAAGTGAGGTAATAGGATAGAGGGGACTTGGGAATGGGATAGTGTTAATATGGTGCTCTAGGGAAGATCTCTTTACTATTGTGACATAGAAGCTAATACTTGAATGATGAGAAGGTGTAATAGGGTTTTCCAGAGAAATAGAACCAATAGGATAGGTGGATGGTTGGTTGGATGGATGGATGGATGGATAGATGGATAGGAAAAAAGGAGGGATGGAAGGAAAAAAAGGAGGGAAGGAAGGAAGAAGAAAGAAAAATTATGAAGAGATGGCTCATGTGATTATGGAGGGTTATATAAAATCCCACAGTCTGCCATTTGCAAGCTGGTGGCCCAGGAAAGTACAATGGTGGTACAAATTCTAATATAAACCCAAAGGCTTGACACCCAGGGGAGCAAATGGTGTAAGTTCCGGTCCAAGTCTGAATGCCTGAGAGCCAGGAGCACTGATGTCAAAAAGGCAAGAGAAGATGGATAACCTGGCTCCAACAAGAGAGCACATTTACCCTTCCTCTGCCTTTCTGTTCTGTTCAGATCCTCAGTGGATTAAATGATGCCCACTTGCATTGGTGTAGATGGTCTTTACTTAGCCTACTGATTCAGATGCTAACCTCTTCCTCAAACATCCTCACAGACACACAGAAATAATGGTCAACCAGCTGTCTGAACATCCTTTATCCCAGTCAAGCTGACACATAAAATGAACCATTACAAACAGGGTTAATGATGGAAAAAATGTGAATTAGAAAGTCCAAGCAGAGGAATAGTAAAAGCAAAGGTTTTGGGTGGGAAAATGGAATTTTTTGAGGAACAGAAAGGCCAGTATGGCTAGATGCCATGAGCAAGAAGGTAGAGTGGCCAAGGTAAGATGGGAGAAGTCAACAGGGGCCAGATTATAGAAGATCTGCTGCAGTGGGGAGAGGACATTGACATGGATTTTAAATGCATTGTGCCTTCCTTGGAAGGTGTTACAGGAGAATAACAAGATCTGATGGGCATTTGTAAAATAATCATTTTTGCAGGGTACACATAGCACTTTTAACAGTTGTAATTTTGTTTCTCTCTTTGCCATGAGTATCTTCCTATGAGGCACAAGGGGGCAACCTATTCTGTGGTCGATTTAAAACTTGTTTTTGAAGAACCCCTGAACCCAGAAAATTAGAATATTTTTAGAAATACAGACCCATTTAAGCTTTGCTTGTAGCTAACCCCTGTCTTGTGTGTCAAGAAGCTCAGGCCACTTGTCTGTTATTGGCTGTCTTGTTTCTCCATTGTTCAGATCACCTGGATAATGTTTTAATGAGAAATGATTTGCAGCTTCCTTTCTTACTTACCTTTTTCCTTCCCTCCTCTGTCTATCCTTCTTTCTTCTCTTCTAATGAGGGAGGCAGTTTATGTTTTCTATCAGTAGGTGCTCTTTTTCTCCATGCAAATTCAGATTCTTGTAGTTATATTTTCTGGGCACTGATTTCATTGTCTACTTATAAACTCCTCCAGTTAACAGAATTCAAAAGCTATGATGGGAGGGAGACTTGATGCTGGTGTGTGAACGGGAGGCTGGTAGATACTCGCTGCTTGCCTGGGATAGTTGGGTTGAGCCGGATTCGCCCACCAGAGGATTCCGGAAGGGGCTATGCCACTTCCACCTGCTTCACCTCATCTGTCTACTCTGATGACACCTGGTGCAGCACAGGTGGTGTGGCTTGGGGGCTTTTGCAGCTGTTAGTATAGCATGCTCCCACAGAGCGACTGATGGCTGTAAGCAACACTCATGGGTAAAGCAGGAAGACTAAGAAACCAGAGGTGCAAGGCAGAAAACCTGGGAGGTCAAAGGAGTAAGGAGGACAGGATAAAAAGAAAAAGAAAAAAAAAAAAAAAAGTCGGGGGGAAAGGGAGAGTCCGTCAAGCTGTGCTACAGATGGTAGCAGGTTTGAGGATATGGAAGGGGTAATTCTAATTCAGTGTGAAGAAATAACAAATGAACAATGGAGCATTGTTCCAGGGGTTGTGGAAAGTGACAAGATATGCTCATTTGTGCCTGTTTACCCATGTGTCCATGATGTTGAGAGCCTGTCTTGGCTGTGGCCCTTTCTGGAACTTGGCTGGGTAGGATAGCACAGCCCTCTATCAGGGCTATCTCTGGTTCCTGGTCACAGCACAGAATTAAGCGAATGCTATTTTATGAGGATCATCATCGTAAATATCTGAATATCTCTCTTTTGGAGGGCCCCATATAGAATGGCACTCTGCAGTATACCCCCAAAGATTAGGAGCTTCTAGCCTCCTAATCTCTTCCTCCTTCTCCCTCTCCTCCTCCTGGTACCATGTGTCTCTGCATACCATGTTCATCTTGGAGGGCAGGTGAAACATAAATTGAAGTACATAAAGCTACAAAGAGACCCAATTATACTGAAATATGCTATCCACATATTAAACAGCAAACATGATATGGCAGTTATATATGCTTTTTAATGAACATATTAAGGAACATGTTAAGTAAATAAGATCTAGATGGGTCTAATAACTTCATTATATTCAAAAGGCATAAACATACTTTGAGATATCAGGGCTGACTGTAATATATGAAAATGTCTATGATTTCTACTGGTGGCAGAGTAGCAGTTACGATTGATTTCACTGTGTTTTTTTTTTTTTTAACTTATTCATAATTAAATAACATGGGAAATTTCAGTCAGATGTTAGTAAAAACAGTTTTTGTTTTAAACATTCTAGGTCACAGATGCCCTTTATTCTATTCACTGTCTTCAGGTTAAGAGTTAAGAATTTCTGTCCTAGGAGGTCCCTGATGTAGAGGGATTAGGTGGCTAGCCTACCCGCCCCCAAATTGGTAGGTTCACTCTAGTGCTAGATTCTTTCTATAAAGTTTAAAATATCCCTGAGGAAATGGGGTGAGTGCAGAGGTACCGCCAGAATGCGTGATCTACTTCCTGCTTACTGTTTCTCTTGGCATTTACCATGTGATTTCCAAATAACATGCCTTCTCTGCTGCTATTTCTTGACTTTTCAGTATTTAACTTTAACTGTTTGTTGACTTCCTCCTGTGGAGGAAGAGCTTGTGACTCTTTTCTGCCCCATACCTACTTTTCTATTATGTTCCCTGGCAGTCAGAAACCTGTTCAATATGGAAATTTGGTCCTTCACACCTGTTAGAATTCGTAGCTTCTGTTATTTGTTTGTTAACTCTCTGCCCTCTCTTTTCCTTGTTTTTGGTCAAGTGCTAGATCTTCTGGACTGAATGACTAATTTTTTCTTACTGTATTACTCCTCTGTCACTTTCTATTCCTTCTTTTTTTTTTTTTTTAACATTCTGGGAAATTCTTTCAACTGTTTTCCTACTGTTTTACTGAATTGTAACTTGTACTTCTCATTTTTTTATTTCTGGGATACACCTTGTTCCTTTGTTGGAATGTCCTATTCTTCTTTCATAGATGTTACAGCTTGGTTCTTTGATGAAATTTATTTTGAATTTTTAAAAAAAGATTTTATTTATTTATTTGACAGAGACACAGTGAGAGAGGAAACAGTGGCAGAGAGAGTGGGAGAGGGAGAAGCAGGCTTTCTGCCGAGCAGGGAGCCTGATGCGGGGCTCGATCCCAGGACCCTGGGATTGTGACCTCAGCTGAAGAGAGAAGCTTAACGACTGAGCCACCCAGGCACCCCTATTTTGAATTTTTTAAAAAAATATTTTATTTATTTATCTGACAGAGAGAGATGACAAGTAGGCAGAGAGGCAGGCAGAGAGAGAGGAAGGGAAGCAGGCTCCCCGCTGAGCAGAGAGCCTGATGTGGGGCTTGATCCCAGGATCCTGGAATCATGACTTGAGCTGAAAGCAGAGGCTTTGACTCACTGAGCCACCCAGGCACCCCCTTATTTTGAATTTTTTAAAAATTTCTTTTGCTCTTTGGATTATTCCAATTTCTTCTGAGATTCCCCCCATTTATTTATTTTAGCTTACCTTTTTCATCTAAAAGTCTTTAAAAAAAATTTGATGATCCTGAGGTGTCCATATTTTAGAGGGAGGGGCTAAAAAAGCCAATTGGAAGTCGCTGTGGAGTACTCTTTGTCATCCTGTCCCCACCTTGAGTTCATTTGTTGAATGAACAAATCCCCAATGTGATGTTACTTAGAGATGGGGCGTCTGGGAGATGATGAGGTGGAGCCCTTATAATGAGATTAGTGCCCTTATAAGAGAGGATACCAGAGGATACCAGCAAGCTTTCTTCTCTCTTTCTCTGTCTTTGCTATGTGAGAAGGCAGGAAGAAGGTGTCCATCTGCAAACCAGGTGGTGTGTTCTCATCAGGAACTGAATCAGCCAGCACCTCGATCTTGGACTACCCAGCCTCTAAAACCACGAAAAATACATTTCTGTTGTTTAAGCCACACTGTCTATGGTATTTTTCTTACAGCAACCCAAACTGACAAAGGCAGAAGGTCTGTGTGTGGTAACTGGGATGGGGCTTTTTTACTGATGGGTTTATATGGCACTAAGATTTTTTTGAATGGGGATTGCCTGATCATTGTAAGTCAGTGTATATTCCATCCTCTGTCAGAACTCTGTGTTGGCATCCCATCTATCTTAGAGCAAAGGTCCAAACCTAAAAATACCTTAAAAGGCTTTATGATCCACTTTCTTCTCTCCTCCAGCCCCTGTATTACCTTGAGACCCTGTTTCCTGTCCTTCTCCACCCTACTCATTCTCTCTGAGCCAACTTGGTCTCCTGGCGGGGAGTGTCACCTCACTAACCCCCACCAAGTGTGGTCACTCACTTCCTCATCAGGCCTTTTGCATTTACTCTTCCCACTGTCTCAAGGTTTCCTGAGATACACATCTCAACTTCCTCAGATTCCTGCTCCACTGTCCCCCTCAGGAAAGCCTTTCCTGACCACCCTATTTAAATCAACGCCTTCCCCTTTGCCTTCTTGTCCACTATCCCTGCTTAATTTTTTTTCCTGTCATTTATCTCCATCTGATATTACTTTATTACTTTTTCGCTCTATTATTCATTACTTTATTTATTTATTGATGCCTGCTGCCTCTCTCCAACATAGAAGTTGGCTGATAGCTGAGGTTTTTGTGTTTTGTTCACGTCCATAGCCACACGTCCCAGAGCAATGGTTAGTCCGTAGTAGGAAATCCATGCAGTTTTGAATAGATGCATTTTCTGCCATGTGCGACCATTGCTTAGCTGTACAAGATGGGGGGAGGTCTCCAGAGATATGACTTCTCCTTGTTTTAGCATCCATTCCCTGGGCCTGCCCCCTGCCCACCGCCCGCCAAGTTGATAATGACCATCTATACCCATTTTCAGAGCAATCACAATTCCTGAGCCTTTCCAGGATCCTGAGGTGAGAATGATCTTTCTTTTGGCTCCCAGCCCTCTGACATCTGTTGGACTTAGGTTCCAAACTTTCTAAGGTCTGCAAAGTCAGTGACCGCTTTCCTGTTTTCTGCCTCACAGCATTTGGGCGACTTCTTTTACTCTCCTCTCCTCCTGCCCGACCACCTCACTGCCCTGCCTGATGAGGCTTCCATGCAAAGAAAAAAGACAAATATGAATATTCTGGATTTTTGTTAATATAGATCTGAAATCGTATACTCAGGAGGAAAGAAATACTGGAGGGATTAAATAAGTGATGTGATTGTGTATGGGAGATGTTGTAGAACACACAGAAGCCTGTGTGTTTGGAGTAGCTTAGCTTTTTGGTCACTTTCAACTGTAAAAGTCATGACTCAATGGTTCTGTGAAATGCTCTGAACTGTTAAGATAAAAGGTGCTATGGACACCAAAAGCATTTTTATTAGCTCCATTCGTTGAAGTGATGTTATAATCTTTGTTCATTTTCAGTTTTATTATTCATTTGAGCCTAGTGAATCTTCTCGCCATTTCCCCTTTTGTATTATCACAATATCTAACAGCTTTAATCATCCCATTTGTTCTTGACAAAAATTACATGGATGACTGTCCCTATTCATAGCACTGTGTTGTTTTTAAAATATCCATTCAACCATAGCTTCCTTCTCATAGAATATCCCATATGTATATTCGGTCTCAGTGTTTCGGTTCCACCAAAGGTCCCTTGTCTGTTTTCCACTAGTATAACCAGCGTTAATACTCATTGTCTCAGAGCATTGTTTTTAATCATTCCATATTCATGTGGAACTTCTATGTAGTTCCATTATCAAGAATCAAAACTAACCAGCATTACTTAATGGAATCTTTAAATAGATTGTTAGAAGCAATTTTACCCACTTGTGTTATTTAGTCCCATGCTCCTCTCTTATCAAAAAATATTCCCTTTTACCTGGCCTTGTCGGACTTGATTACTAGATGGGGAGTGCATTCATAAGATAAAATTCTTAGGTCAAGATTAAAATCTTCTATGAAACTCATTGTTTGACTGCCCTGGAATTCTCTGGAATGTGGCCATATACTCAGTTTTAAAGTGGTTACATTGCTTTCTTATTGGTTAGACATACAGTCCTATTGCTACAAGGTTCAAGTTCTCTGGACTTCTGATGATCCATCTCAGTATTTAAATTATGCATTTCTCTCCTTGAGGAGTATTTTAAAGTTTGTTTTGGAAGCTGACGATGGTTGCACAAGTTTCTGAATACACTGACCATGATCTCCTGTGGGGTATGCACTACCTGGGGCCTTGTAGACTAGATAGAACAAGTCTGTTGTTATCATATGTTTTGCTTTCAAAAGCAAAATTGCAAGCTAGCCAATAAATTCTTTCTTAGTCCTTGTTAAAAATCAGTCTCAGGCTGATCAGACGAATGCTGGAGGTACAGATACTTTCTGAGGTTCGATTTTATTTATTTATTTTTTATTTTTTTAAAGATTTTATTTATTTATTTGACACAGAGAGATCACAAGTAGGCAGAGAGGAGGCAGAGAGAGAGAGGAGGAAGCAGGCTCCCTGCTGAGCAGAGAGCCTGATGCGGGACTCGATCCCAGGACCCTGAGATCATGACCTGAGCCGAAGGCAGCGGCTTAACCCACTGAGCCACCCAGGCGCCCTGAGGTTCGATTTTAAAGTGAAATTTGTTTGTTTGAAAAGCATTAGTATTTAGTGGCCTGCCCTTAAAAATCTTTTCTTTAATTTTGTTTTGATCACTTAAAATCTGATAATTGCCTTTTGTCACCCTCCATGATATTTTCTTAAGAATTCTCTTCAGATTATAGCATGTGTTGGGGTTCTATTCCTGGATGGAATAGAAGAATGTCTATTCTTCTCATAGACATTCTGCTTAATGTTACTGAACGTCAATTTATGTGCATGAGAAATTAGATTTCAAATGCCTATCTTTGTATTGTTAAACCAAATAAAATATAGCCAAAGGGTAAGATTTAATAATTTTGGAACTATCCACTCTTTAGTTTCATGTTTCTCTGCTTCTTCTATTAGCATGTTCAACTTGTGTCTATTTGTATATTAGTATTATGTACGGACAGATATTTTATAGATAAGGAACTAAGAGAACCTAATTATAAGCTTTAATCTCAGAATGACTACTTAATTACTCATTTTCAATTTTCCTATTTACCCACAGAAACAATAAGGCAAATTTAGGCATATTTAGTTCTGACAATCTCTGTGTTTCCCTGACTTTGCATTTGATCTATTGCTGGCCAATCAAATCATATTTTTAGTACATGGAGGTGGTAAGTGGAGGGGGCATGCTATTTATTTATAAATAAATAAACGAAAGATTTTATTTCTTTATTGGACAGAGAGAGAGATCACAAGCAGGCAGAGAGGCAGGCAGAGGGGAAGAGGTAAGCAGACTCCCTGCTGAGCAGACATTCCCCATGTGGGGCTTGATCCCAGGACCCTGAGACTATGACCTGAGCTAAAGGCAGAGGCTTAAACCACTGAGCCACCTAGGCGCCATGTGGCATGCTATTTAAAGACATTTTTTTTACGAATTTGACAACTAACCCCCTAATGCATCTGCCTTTATAAATTTGGATTTTTTAATAATGGGTTTTGGTAAAAGAGTAATTCAAGTTTTAGAAATGAAGTGATACTGTAAATGTACTAAGGATTCTTTTTCAGATCTTACCTTATCTCAAGTCCTTCCATGGATATGTTTTCTGTTTCATTATTTATAATTTCAATAAATTTTGATTTTTATAAGTCTTTTCTAGTTTATCTTAAAGTAGAGCACAGCTGGATTAGTCTTCTTTTCCTGCAGAGGCACACTGTAGGGTAATTTGTTAATATCCCCACCATTCTGGACAGATGAATAAAACATGGAGGTGTATATGTTCTCACCTTTTCTCCTCATATGCTGTAGAATTTGTAGTGGTTGGAAAATTGGCAGGGGTATGTTACTGGTTAATTGACTCCATCTCAAGGCTTTTCAGGGTTCTCTTCCAAGTATGTTTTTCTTTTATGAAAAGAAATAAAAATAATTCAAGTAAAAGTAAAAACAAGGGCAATAGGAACTTGGCAGTTACAAAATTTATTAGAAATAAAATGACAGGCATAACCAAAATAATCCTGAATTCTGAATCATTCTTAATAATCATATTTAGTTTCTTCTAAAGCCCAGAGCACAGTAAGGGAAATAAAACTTTCCATTCTTGTATCTCTTGTATGCTTTGTCTTCAAGCATAAGGAACTTCTCTATCATTTCTGATCTGTTCTAGAAAACCTTTAAAATGTTCCCAGGCTCTGATGTTCAGCCTTAGCTCTCCCTGAACCCCTTCTCTCTCTCTCTCTCTCTCTCTCTCTCTCTCTCTCTCACACACACACACACACACACACACACATTTCTTTTTTTAAAAATTAACATATAGCGTATCATTTGCCCCAGGGGTGAAGGTCTGTGAATCATCAGGCTCACACATTTCACAGCACTCACCATAGCTCATACCCTCCCCAATGTCCACAACCCATCCTATCCCTACCTCCCCACCCGCCAGCAACCCTCAGTTTATTTTGTGAGATTAAGAGTCTCATATGGTTTGTCTCCCTCTTGATCCCTCTTGCTTTATTTTTTTCCTTCCGTACACCCTGCATCACCCCCACCCTGCCTCTCAAATTCCTCATATCAGAGAGATCGTAGGAAAATTTCTTTCTCTGATTGGCTGTCTTCACTCAGCATAATACCCTCTAGTTCCATCTACATAATTGCAAATGGCAAAATTTCATTTCTTTTGATGGCTGCATAGTATTCCATTGTGTATATATACCACATCTCCTTTATCCATTCAACTGTTGATGGACATCTAGGTTCTTTCCATAGTTTGGCTATTGTGGACATTGCTGCTATAAACAATCAGGTACATATGCCCCTTCAGATCACTACATTTGTATCTTTAGGATAAATACCCAGTAGTGCAATTGCTGGGTCGTAGGGTAGCTCTATTTTCAGCTTTTTGAGGAACCTCCATGCTGGTTTCCAGAGTGGTTGCACCAGCTTGCATTCCCACCAACAGTGTAGGAAGGTTTCCTTTCCTCCTCATCCTTGCTAACATCTGTCATTTCCTGACTTGTTGATTTTAGCCATTCTGACTGTGTGAGGTGGTATCTCATTGTGGTTTTGATCTGTATTTCCCTGATGCTGAGTGATGTGGAGTACTTTTTCATGTGTCTGTTGGCTATCTGGATGTCTTCTTTGCAGAAATGTCTTCTTTTCATGTCCTCTGCCCATTTCTTGATTGGATTATTTGTTCTTTGGGTGTTGAGTTTGATAAGTTCTTTATAGATTATAGATACTAGCCCTTTACTTGATATGTCATTTGTGAATATCTTCTTCCATTCTGTCAGTTGTCTTTTGGTTTTGTTGACTGTTTTCTTTGCTGTGCAAAAGCTTTTGATCTTGATGAAGTCACAATAGCTCATTTTTGCCCTTGTTTTCCTTGCTGTTGGTGATATTTCTAGGAAGAAGTTGCTGAGGCTGAGGTCAAAGAAGTTTCTGCCTGTGTTCTCCTCAAGGATTTGGATGGATTTCTGTCTCACATTGACATCTTTCATCCATTTTGAGTCTCTTTATGCGTGTGGTGTAAGGAAATGGTCCAGTTTCATTTTTCTGCATGTGGCTGTCCAATTTTCCCCCTACCATTTGTTGAAGAGAATGTCTTTTCCATTGGACATTCTTTCCTGCTTTGTCGAAGACTAGTTGATCATAGAGTTGAGGGTCTATTTCTGGTCTTTCTAGTCTTTTTTTTTTTTTTTTAAGATTTTTATTTCTTTATTTAACAGAGAGAGAGATCACAAGTAGGCAGAGAGGCAGGAAGAGAGAGAGGGGGAAACAGGCTCCCCACTGAGCAGAGAGCCCAATGCGGGGCTTGATCCCAGGACCCTGAGATCATGACCTGAGCCGAAGGCTTAACCCACTGAGCCACCCAGGCACCCCTGGTCTTTCTATTCTGTCCCATTGATCTACGTGTCTCTTTTCATGCCAGTACCATACTGTCTTGATGACTACAGCTTTGTAATAGCGCTTGAAGTCTGAAATTGTGATGTCACCAACTTTGTCTTTCTTTTTCAACATTCCTCTGGCTATTCGGGGTCTTTTTTTGGTTCCATGTAAATTTTAGGATTCTTTGTTCCATTTCTTTGAAAAAATTTGATGGTGTTTTGATAGGGATTGCATTAAATGCACAGACACATTTCTGACACACTTTTTTTTTTTAAAATATTTTATTTATTTATTAGACAGAGATAGAGAGAAAGATCACAAGTAGGCAGAGAGGCAGGCAGAGAGAGGAGGAAGCAGGCTCACTGCTGAGCAGAGAGCCAGATGTGGGGCTTGATCCCAGGACCCTGAGATCATGACTTGAGCGGAGGGCAGAGGCCCAACCCACTGAGCCACCCAGGCGCCCCTCTGATACACTTTCTTAATTGGGCATGTAGCACATGTCTACAGACTTCTCTATGTTAAGTGGTGTTCCCTTTCTCCATTGTGCAAATGAGAAAGCTGTTGATATTGAAGGCATTTTTTTATCTTCTGATTTTACAATAAGATACTTGAAGGTTCTGAACATATTGCAGCAGGGATGAGGATCTTTTATTCTTTTTCATTCCTTTTTTTCTGTTCTAGCTTGTGAGGTTTTTAGAAGAAAATGGATGTTCCCTTGAGGAAGAAGGCACTAATTTGAGGGCAAAAGTCAAAGAGTTGACCCTCAGTACTCTAATTTCCATCTCCTGCTTTACCTGGCAGGCATAATTAAGACTGGGAGATCTGGGTTCTGGGTCTTTATTTCTGTAAACTGACCAACATATGTTCATATAATTTTTGCATGCCTAAAAATCTTCCATGCTTTCATCTGATGTTCCTTTCAGGGAACTATTGAGACCTTGCCTAGATTTCTAGGTTCCCTTGAAATTTCTTCACTATTTTCTAAGAACTTAGACTCCTGCTAGATTAATATTGTCTACTTCCTGTAGGTTATAACATCCGCAGGTTACATTAGCTGATGGAAATTCTTCTGGATAAATGCATCAGCCAGTAAGGCTACTGTCCCTGAGGGGAAAGATCCCCCCACCTCCCCCCAAGAAGACAGACCATAAAGAGTAAGAAATTTTCCAGTGTTAGTGAGGCCTAGGGGATCTTCTAAGGCAGAAATCTTAGAGATCCCACTTAGTTGCTGGCTCACTGTGGGGTTTGTGCAAGTTGCTTCTCCTCTTCTGGATCTCCAGTCTAAAAATAGAATTATTTTCTCACTAAGGAAGCAGCCTATACCGATGGGTATTTTTGTTTTGATTGCTTTTTTAAAACAGCTTTGAATTTATAGAGATATAATTCACATGTCTAAAATTCATCTTTATTTAAAGTGTACAATTCAGTGTCTTTTTAGTAAGTTCGTAGGGTTATACAACCATTAGCATGAACTAATTTTAGAACATTTTCATCCCCTCAGAAGAAACCTTATATTCATTAGTATTAAGTCACCTTTTCCCTCCTGTCTCCTTTCCCCGTACCTTGAGCAACCTGTAATTTACTGTCTGTCTCTATAAGTTTTTTTATTCTAGACATTTCTCTTAAAAGGATTTGTGCAATATGTGGTCTTTTTGACTGGCTTCTTCCACTTTGCATAGTTCTGAAGGATCAAACATGTTGTAGCATATGTTACTACTTCATTCCTTTTTATGGCCAATATTCTTTTGAATGGATATACTCCACATTATTTACCCATTCAGCGGTAATGGACATTTGGGTTGTTTCTGCTTTTTGGCTATTTCTATTGATATGTGAATCCTTTTTCACATACATGATTTGTAAATATTTTCTCCCATTCTCTGGTTTTTCTCTTCAGTTTCTTGATGGTGTCATTTGCAGCTCAAAAGTTTTTTAATTTTGATATAGTCAATTTATACACTTTTTCTTTTGTTACCAGTCTTTTGGTATCATACTTAAGAAACCATGACCTAGGGGCGCCTGGGTGGCTCAGTGGGTTGAGCCGCTGCCTTCGGTTCAGGTCATGATCTCAGGGTCCTGGGATCGAGTCCCGCATCGGGCTCGGGCTCTCTGCTCGGCAGGGAGCCTGCTTCCTCCTCTCTCTCTCTCTCTCTGCCTGTCTCTCCATCTACTTGTGATTTCTCTCTGTCAAATAAATAAATAAAATCTTTAAAAAAAAAAAAAAAAAAGAAACCATGACCTAATCCAAGGTCATGAGGAGTTACTCTGTGTTTTTTTATGAGACTTTTATTGTTTTGGCCTTTATATTTTGTCTATGATCCATTTATCTTTTCAGTGTTGTTCAAAACCTTGAAAAAAAAATGGTCAGGTGGTCCATGTTGTAGTAGTTCCAGATAATGGAAAAGCTGACAAGAATTGAAATAAATGTTGAACACTTATTGTTTCAAGTGGTTGTATTATGGCTCCATGTTCCCATTGTGTTTCCTTTACCTATACTTCTGCTCTGATAAGTTTTAAGTTTAATTGTGTTCACTCACATGGCTGGCCAGTTTAAGAACATTTCCATATTGATGTCTGAAACTGACAGCTGTTGGGTGTTGAAATAAAGTATACCTTGTTGCTATTGTTATGTTTCTCTGTGATTTTTTCTTTTGTTCTTATTTACCACCTTTCAAACCCTAGTCTATTTTCTTTCTCTAAAGTTGTTTTTAGCTTTTCCTTCTCACATGATTATAAAAATGTGACTTTTTCCAGTCTCTTTAGTTTCTCATTTTTATTACTATATTCTGGAAGGTTTTTTAAAAAGCCTTCATTCTCGGGGCACCTGGGTGGCTCAGTGGGTGGGTTAAAGCCTCTGCCTTCAGCTCAGGTCATGACCCCAGGGTCCTGGGATGGAGACTGGCATTGGGCTCTCTGCTCAGCAGGGAGCCTGCTTCCCCTCCTCTCTCTGCCTGCCTCTGCCTACTTGTGATATCTGTCTGTGAAATAAATAAATAAAATCTTAAAAAGCCTTCATTCTCTTACATGATTTTTTTAAAAAATAAAAATACAATAATGTTGTTTCATATCATCATACTGAAGTATTCACAGCCTTTGATGTATTATGGACATTTAATACACATTAAACAGTAAAAGATTTATGCTTGATCTTTCAGATGACTATCAACTGGATTAGATTTCCTAATTAGCCATTGATTTGACCTCATTGGTGCTTCCAGATTTACACATGGACACCTCCTCCTCCATATGTAATGCTTTAGTGATAATCTAAATAAAGGAATAAGAAAGATAACTACTGAAGACAATTAGTAATGATCAGGCCTCCCAATGTTAGCCATATATGGCAAAATTTTGACTTCCATGTTTCTTTCCAGAAGTTGTCATACATGTTATTAAGAGAGCCCTTGGCTTGTCCCCTTCACCTCTAGAGAAGCAGTGATCTCTTTTGTCCATAGGAAAACTGTATCCCTTATAGTAGTTGTCTTCCTGCTCCCCAGAAAATAATCTGCTGGAATTCAAAATACAATTATTACGCTTGACCACTTTTCCTATATCCTGGAGCTGACCATTATTAAGGGCATCCAATTATTCATAGCAATCAAGCAGCTGACCTTGCTAAACAGATCACAGCAGTGGGTATTTGACAGTCAGTCTGCTGGCTGGGCATAATAGGAGGAGACAATATCATATCCTGGTCATCTTTAGTGAGAACAGCATGACACTTGCAGACATACCAGAATGCTAGAATAACTTGATTGCAGGATTTAGCATTTCATTATTTTAAAAGCATATGTATAGAATATACTGGCAGCAGCAAAAAAAAAAAAAAAAAAAAAAAAGTTGATTTAGGTCAGCTTGGTCTTTGGAAATCTTTTTCGTGTACCTCAGATGGCTGCTAATTAAGTGCTTGACCTTTGGTAAGTCATTAGGCTTTCTGAGCCTCAATGTCCTCAACTCTGAATTGAGGGCTTTTGCCTATTTTTATGAGTGGTTGTGAAGATTCAGTCATGCAAAAACTATGGCATAATCAGATAAGTAGAAGTTACTCAATTATTGTCCGTTTCCTTCCATGGAGTCGGTCTGAGTCTCAGCTTCAGCAGAAGTAAAAGGCATAGCACAAAAGCGTTTTTATTCTTCACCAAAGTGCCGGGTAGGTTTTGACTCTCACATGAATGCTGCTTTTTCATTCTGCTTTTTCCACAAGCCCACAAGTCAAAGGTTTTCCTTTATTGTGCAGTGGTATTAAAGTGTGATATTTGTTTGCGGTGAAGGAACCTAAACATTAAAAACTGACATAAATTTCCAGGTGATTGGCTTTTGACCCTTCTATTTCCTTGACTGTATGTTCCCTCTGAGTTGGCATGACATGTAATAGTTCTGATTCAGCTGTGAAAGGAGCAACTTGTTTACTTTAGGATGTACATTAATTCTCTCAGCCCACTAGGAGGGGGATTTTCACAAGGAACTATCGTTATGTGAGTTTTAAGCCAAGCAGTTTGAAAGAGTTTGGAGAAAGGCCCATAGTTTATAGTCACTCGAGGGTCACTGGCATGTTCTAATTCAAAGTGACCAAAGAATTCCTTCCTTGTATTTTACTTCCTTGTCGCCATTTGAGATGCCCCACTGTCATTTGCATCCCATTTAAAAAAAAAATAAAAAGGGATTCATACTTCTATAAGATTGCTGGGGTGAAGTAAAGAAAATACTCTCTTTAGAATTTCTCATACACACTGCTCATCAGTGATGGATACATGTGAATTTAATTTGCCACAAACATCATGAAGTATTAGCATAATTTACTGAGAGAAACAGGAACTAAATTTTGGAGAAGGGGGCTATCAGTGTCAGATTAACCCTGAAGACAACTGGGAGTTTCTTAGTGACCTGTGAAATAGCCTTTTTTTTTTTTTTTTTTGCATTCCAGGGGGAATTGTCTGGATATGGAAGTAGGTGAAGGAAACCAAGAAACGAAGGGATCCTGTGGTGGCTTGGGACTCAGGTATATTCTGCTTGCAAGTCGGGTGGTTCAGGAAGAGGTCCTGATGGCTGTGTAGACCATATAATTCCATAATAGTTAAGGGCATAGTCTTAAATCCCAGTGGACTTAGTTTCAAATGCTAGTCTTTTCAATTTATTATTAGTTTTCTTGTCTGAGAAATGGCAGTAACTGTCAAGACTCTTGGGAGAACTTAAATGAAATCACAAATGTGCTAATATCCTGATGCGAAGGGTAGTGAATTGGATAGTACCCTCCAAAAGACATGTCAGTGTCCTGATCCCTGGAACATATGACTGTGACCTCATTTGCAAAAAGGGTCTTTGCAGATGTGATTAAGTTAAGGATCATGAAATGAGATAATCTTAGATTAAACTGGTATGTCCTAAATCCAATGTCAATGGTCCTTATTAAGAGATTGAAGAGGAAAAGACACAGGCCCTGTGAAGACAAACAGGTTGAAGTGATATAGCCACAAGTCAAGGATGCCAATAGCTCCCAGGAGCCAGAAGAGACAAGGAATGACGTCTCCCCAGAGACTCTAGAAGGATTATAGCCCTATGGATGTCTTGATTTCAGACTGGTAGCCTCCAGAACTGTGGGAGGATACATTTCTGTTGTTTTAAGCCACTCATTTTGTGGTGATTTGTTACAGCAGTCCTTGGATGTCAAGGGCTGAGCATAGTGTCTGGCCCATGGTCAGTGTTTGGTGAGTTGTGGCCTTAGTTTTCAGACGAATTAGATTTTGGGAGGGGAGTGCTTAAAAAAAAATCCATTAAAAATTTTTTTTAAAGATTTTTAAAATTTATTTGACAGAGATCACAAGTAGGCACAGAGGCAGGCAGAGAGAGAGGGAGAAGCAGGCTGCCTGCTGAGCAGAGAACCCGATGCGGGGCTCGATTCCAGGACCTGGGATCATGACCTGAGCTGAAGGCAGAGGCTTTAACCCACTGAGCCACCCAGGTGCCCCTAAAAAAAAAATCCATTTTAAAGTTTTTTCTCTCTGGTTCTTTTAGCCTTATTTGCTTATTCTGTCAGCCAGTCCTTCAGTATTTGTTAAATAGCTTCCATTTAGTGCTAAGTGTCCTGGGGGTCTCTAAAAGAGCACTACATGATGGTGAACAGAATACACGAGACCCCAGCCTCGCTGACTTTGCTCTCTAGTGGGAGAGACAGACAAATGGAAAATAAATCCTCACCACAGTTAAGTGCTATGAAGAAATCTGGTTGAGTCTGGGGACAGAGAAGAACCAGGAGAAAAGCAGAGACACTGGTTTCAAGCAAGTGACTGAGCCTGACAGACTGTGGCAGAAATTTCAGAAAGCGAAAGGTATTTTTGTAGAGGACTTCTGTGTTAAAGCAGAGTGTTGACTTTGAGGTTTGACTTTGCATTAGGTATGAGATGCAGGAGACATTTGCATTTGCCGAGTGGAATATTGCTGCTGTCTATGGGGCAACAAGGCTATTTCCTAGATGTTTCAGGGCAGAGGTTGGCAAACTTTTTCTCTAATGGGCCAGACATTATATAGAGCTTGTGGGCTGTATGGTTTCTGTTGCATTTTGATTTTATGTTATAGCATTAAGCAGCCACAGAAAATGTGTGAATAAGTGCGTGTGAGTCTCTCTATGTCCCATACTTCATTTACTGGACACTTGAATTTCATGTAATTTTCACATGTTTTGAGCTATTTTTCTTTATTTCTTTTTTTTTTTTTTCCTGTCACCCCTTTAAAAATGTAATAACCCTTCTTAGTTCGAGAGCCATACTGGAACAAAGAGTGGGATGCATATGGCCTGTGGGTCATTGTTTGCCAACCCCTGTTTTAGAGCACAGCTTTGCTCCTTACAAACAAAGGAACAAAGTTCTATGCCTCACTATTCTGCTGTAAGCAGCAGCCAGCAGGATTGGAGACCTGTGGGGAAGAGAAGATCCCTTGGGCAAGCAGTGTGCTATCCGTGCAGAATTCTCCATTCTTGGTGGCCTGATAAACATTGGCCTGAGCTTGAATTAAGAATGATTTTTTTGTTTGTTTGTTTCATGAATCAACATTTAATGATAATATTTCTTCTTGATGTTTCAGCTATAAAAGTACAAATTATGCATGAAATTGATGTACATTATTCCATCATGAACTAATCTGATAGAAAAACACATTAGGTATTTATATAAAAAACAACTCATTTATAACCATTGAAGCATTTCGAAAAGGAGAACTATGTTCCTGAAAATGTGAATGACCAGAAATTGAGGCCATTCAGTTATGACCAGGGAGATGAAGCACTGTGTTCTTACCATCTTGCCGGCATTGCCCAGTTGCCTTTATGGCCATAAATTTTAGTATGATAAAAGACATTAAATTTTTTTCTTTTATTCTATGGCATCATTTCCCAAATGATAGTGAATTTCTATATAATACTTTATTTATAACCTCCACTACACTTTGGGCTCTGGAAATAGGCTGATAAACAAGTTGGATTGGGACAAACAAGTTGAATTGGAATTTGTCAGATGTTTTGTGGATTCAGGTATCTTACTATTCAGACCTTGTGGGTACTCCACAAATTAAGTCAAGTTTTGGCTTCTCAATTTTTAAGCATCTACCTTCTTCCTCCCTCCCTTCCTCCTTCCTTCCTTCTGTTCTTACTTTAAAGATTGTATTTACTTTTTTGACAGAGAGAGAGAGTGAAAGAGAGAGAGAGAGAGAGAGAGCGAGAACAGGCAAAGGGAGCAGCAAGCAGGCAAAGGGAGAGGGAGAAGCAGGGGCTCCATCCTAGGACCCTGGGATCGTGATCTGAGCTAAAGGCAGACACTTAACTGACTGAATCACCCAGGTGCCCCTCTTCCTTCTTTTAAAACATCATATTTTAGCCATGCTGATTCTGGGAAGTATCCACAAAAAGTATATCTATTATCAGTAAATTTTTGTATGCTTAACATAAAATGCCAATTTAAATCAAGCCATCCTTTACAGATCATAGTTCTTTTAGAGCTTAAGGAGGCCTCAGAGATGACCTACCCCAATCTTCTTCATTTTATACTTGAAGGAAGTGATGCAGAAGTGACTTGATAATTCACTAGTTTTACCATCCGCTGTAGTTGGTTTCTATTTTACTCCATGATGAGGTTGGCTGTCCTGTGAACACTGAGAAATGTTTGCTCAGTAGCTTGTAGATGGAGCACAATCATTCCCAGCCTCTCTTGTATCATCTCTGGTTTCGTAATAAATACATCTGGGGACATCAGGAAATCTCAAGTGGGTTGTCTTAGTAACTTTCTTTTTGTAGAGCCGATGGCTTTGGATCTTGACACTAGGAACTGCTCCATGTAGTATCATTGCCTTTATTAAGAGTTTAAGTTAAGGGTGTGCATGCTCACCTCAGAGAGTAGAAGCAAAATTATTCTAAGGGATCTGCTCTGTAACAGAGGCAGGGTGGGTGCTGTCTGGATGTTAGGGTAGATCACTGAGTGGCTGAGACTTGTGATGGGGTGGAGGCCCATGGGGGAGAGGAAGCAAGCAGTTAATATCCAGGCATCTGGTTGGTGAGGGACAGCTCAAGCACTCCACACAGTGGTCAGTATTCTCTGAGCAGGCAGCAAATAGAGATCCAGACTAACTGCAGAAATTATTATTACCCTGGATTGGGGGGCAGCATTTAACTCTTGAGAGGAGCTCTCTCAAGAGATACCTATGTCCTCAGTCAGGGGGTCTAGAAGATTAGTATGGAGAGTTTTCCAGAACTAGGGAAGGGGACCTGAGAGACGAGCCCAGGATAAAGGAGAGGGAAAGCAGTTAGACAATTCAAGCACATATTCTTCCTGTCTGTTTGAGCTCCAGGAGTGTGAGCCCTCAGTGAAGTGAGCTTTCTAGAGAAGCAGAGATAACCAAGGCAGGGTTGAGGGCAATGATTCAGTCTATCCGTCCCTCCAGTGTAGACCATATTCAACTGTTGTGCTGGATCCTTGTCTGCCTTCACATGATCTTTTGGGCCTGACAATGCTCACTTGCTTTCCAGGGATTTTTAATTTGAACACTAATGTGAAAACAAATTCCTCATGAAATCTGGACATTATCACTGTTCTTTTAATGGCTCTTGCTGAAGAGGAAAAATAGACAATATCATTCCATTTCATAAATACCTGTTACTTATATGGCAGAACTATAGTCATTGGTATGGCCTTTTATGTATTTAAAGCCACATGTATAGGGTTATCAGACTCTCAGTGATTTTCATCTTGGGTGTAGTTTTTGTTTCTGCATTTCATGACATCTGATTTTTAGCACTATTGATATTTGCATCATAAAAAAAGATAAATAAAATTTAATGTCCCTTTAACTACCCAGTTTCTGTGGTAGAAATGTCTGGTCCTTTCTTGACCCATCTTTGCTCCCAGTAGGCAAGCCTCTCTACCCAATTTCTGCTTTTTACCTGGTCTTAGTTCTGCTTCTGGGTACATTGTATATTTCAGAGGATCTTGCTTGGGTCAGTTTCAAGCCCAACTTGTTGCTCTTTCCCCTGTTAACCAGGTTGCCCATACATGGATGTAGGTAAAGCTTCACACACATAACCACTAGCATATACTTATCCCTTAGGAATTATATTTGTTTTCCAGGGTCAGAACTCAATAACTCCATCCTTTAGACTCCTGGCTCATTTTTTCTCTTTGGATTTTGCTTGCCAAAATATAGTTGCTTTGGTTGGATTCTTGACTCCCATCTTGTGTGACTCCTGCTTTGGGGTCTGGGTTCCCATCTGCCATCTTGGGCTCCATCCCTGAATATCTACCTTCTATTTTTAACCTCTAGTTCCATGCACGTTATGGGCATGGAGCTTGATCTGTGCAGTTTATTTTCTTGTCCTGCTTTTTACTTTTTTGCATTCTTTAGGGACTGCTAAAACTCTTTCTTATTCTGGTAGACCCTCTGGGCTCTGATTCAGCCTTTCATTCATTGCTCCCAAATTATTCCCCAGCCTTCCTGTACCAGCTTTTCAAAGAAAATATTTTTGAAATAAGTCTCTTTTAATAGGCTTAAAGAAGGGCACCTGGGTGGCTCAGTGGGTTAAGCTCAGTGGGGAGCCTGCTTCTCCCTCTCTCTGCCTACTTGTGATCTCTGTCTGCCAAAAAAATAAATAAAACCTTAAAAAAAAAAAAACACTTTCCTTAAAATATTTTAATTATTTGAAAGAGTATTCTAGGGCTTTCTATCACTTACTGCTTTTGATGTCATATGAACACAACGCCTGCAACTGGTTTTCAGAGCTTTTGAGTTTTGCTCATTTGTCTTCTGATTTTTTTGATTAAAAACATTTTCCTCACTGAGAGGCTTCCTTTTGTACATTGTGGGACATCACTTGGTTTGTAAAATAACCTAGAATACTAATTTTTAAAATCCAATTCATAACCTCATTTTTTAGTTATATTTTGTCATCAAGTAGTATGAGGTAGGCTTCTTTAAGTCTATTTTTTTTTAAAGATTTTATTTTTATTTATTTAACAGACACAGATCACAAGTAGGCAGAGAGAGAGAGGGAAGCAGGCTCCCTGCTGAGCAGAGAGCCCAATGTGGGGCTCAATCCCAGGACTCTGAGATCATGACCTGAGCGGAAGGCAGAGGCTTAGCCCACTGAGCCACCCAGGTGCCCTTCTTTAAGCCTATTAAAAGAGACTTATTTCAAAAATATTTTCTTTGAAAAGCAAAAAAAAAAAAAAAAAAAAATAAATATAAGCTTTGTTGAACCCTTTAAAATTATTACAACATGATTTATGCACAGAGTATACTTTGATGAATATAGCCTGTGTGCTTAAAAAGAATGCACTTTCTTCTGTTGTTGGAATATTCCGTGAATGTCAGTTTTATAGTTATTCAGTCTTCATACATCCTTACCGATTTCCTGTCCATTTGTTCAATCAATTACTGAGAAAATAGTTTTGAAATATTTATTTTGTGGATTTATTTATTTTTCTTTAAATTGTCAGTTTTTGCTTCATTTAGATTCTCTATTTAGGTGCATACTCATTTGGGGCGTTAACGACTCCTTAAAGAATTGATATTTTTATCATTATGACTTTTTATCTTTATTCTTAGTAATATTTTTATTTTAAGTTTTACTTGGCCTAATATCAATACAACCCTTCCAAATGATAGACTGGATATTTGTGTCCCTACATCATGGGATATAGAATCCTAAGTGGACAATTTTTGTCTTACAAAACCTTAAAGGTGTTATTCCATTGTTTTCTGGCTAGTTGTATTTCTAACACTGTTTCCTCTGAACGCAATGTCTTTGGTCTCTTTAGCTGCAGCTTGGAAAGGTAGAATCCTGAAGCACATACAAATCTCACCCCACATGTTTCTTTCCTTTTGAGGAACACAGCCTACATTCTCTGTTGTCCAGTGCCTCAGGATAGTTGTTTTTTATATATTTTGCTCAATTGTGTATTTCTTTTTACAATAAGAATAATTCCTATGCCTGCTCTTCTGTCATGGCTGGTCCAAAAGCCTCTTGTATATGTTCAAAACATCCATAGTGATTGGTATATATTGACAAAAGGTTATGTTTGATTCCTGGGAAGTATTTGGTTATTTAAGAGTAAATATCATGCTCTATAAATTAATCTCTCTGATTCTTTTTTAAACTTCCTTTTTTTTTTTTTTTGCAAATGAGAATTCTATCTGGTGACTATGAAACCACAGCAAAAGCCTTAACTAGGCCATGCACCTTGATGGACATAACCTCAGCCAATCAATATTTATTGAGCACCATCTGTGTACCAGATGCTGGGAGGTCTCAGAACTGTTGCAGACTTAAATACTATAAAATAAATCATGATCTGATATCACTTTTTGAGGTTAGGTTGAAGAATAATGTCGCAAAACAAACAAGATTTCACGATTTTAAAGCTTTGGGAGTTGATCTATCTGGAAAATGTGTGTTCTTTGAAAAGCAAAACAAAACACTAAAGACCGTATTTTATTTTTAAAGATTTATTTATTTATTTATTCATTTATTTGATTTTTTTATTATGCTATGTTAGTCACTATTTAGTACTTCATTAGTTCTTGATGTAGTGAGAACCACATTTTAGTCCTAAGTCTGTTGGAATGATACTGTGCAGCTAACAGTCTTTCCAAGTCTGTCTTTCCTTCTCTAAAGAATGAAACTGCTGTGATTTATAATTTTTAAGTTCTCTTTGATATCTAAAATTTGTGATTCTCTGTCTTTGTGTACTTTTTATACCTTTCTTCTGTCACATGCAATTAGGACATAAATAGGGAAGCATCATGTTTGTGAGATTCTGCATTCTGAATGTGATTTTGATTATTTAAAATATGAAATTTTAGAGTGCACTTATGTTGTGGAAAAATGGTTTTCTAAACAGAATAGGTAGTTACCTTACATATATGCTTTTATGTGTCCTCTGAGTCATATCTGCTCTCAGTAGCTGCTGACAATACAAGATTTTACTGCTGAAAGAGCAGCAGATCTAATATGCTGCAAAAGAGCAGGCTGAATTTTATTTTGCCTTGGGTCATCAATAAAATTCTAGTCATGCTCTGATCTTATACTCTTTATTGTTCCCCATGATACATTGCAGGTAAAAGAAAACTTTACTTTTTCAGGCATTGCAAAACTTAAACGAAAAATTAGAAAACACCTGAAGGGTCATATGTTCATGGCAGAGAGCTTGGAAGGCATTCTCCCTGATGTAGTGACACATGTCAGTGGGTGTGTTTGTTAGGGTCGCTGACTGCTGTAATAAATAGTCCTGCCTGTTAAGTCCCTTGGAATAATAGGACTTTGCCTCTCCCACATGTAACAGTCTCTGGCAGGTGAGTATGTGAGCAGTGCAGCTCTCTGTCTTGTAGTCAGTTAGGAACCCATGTTGATGGTCGCTGTGCCATCATTCAAGGACTCAGCCAACGCAATATACCATTAGATGGCTGCAGAAGTTATAACTGGTTCAGTCAGTCGGAGAGGGGGAAAGAGCATGGAGAAGTTCAAAGAGGTTTCTTTCTTTCTTTCTTTCTTTCTTTCTTTCTTTCTTTCTTTCTTTTTTAAGATTTTATTTATTTATTTGACAGAGATCACAAGTAGGCAGAGAGGCAGGCAGAGAGAGGGGAAAGCAGGCTCCCCGCTGAGCAGAGAGCCCGATGCGGGGCTCGATCCCAGGACTCTGGGACCATGACCTGAGCCGAAGGCAGAGGCTTAACCCACTGAGCCACCCAGGTGCCCCTCAAAGAGGTTTCTAAAAGTTAGTTTTCTTCAGTTCTGTTGGCTTCATCAATTTGCCAGAGAGATGGAGAAATCTCAGAATCAGGAAATAAAGTCCTGACTATCTAATTCCTGAGCCCATGCTCTTAACTACTCTCTTACGTTATCTTTTCTGATCGTGAAGTTACTTGTCTCAGTCCATTCAGGCTGCTATAACAGAGTATCATAGACTTATATACCACAGGGTGGCCTATATGGAACAGACATTTATTTCTCATAGTTCTGGAGGTTGGGAGTTTAAAATTAAGATACCACCAGCTTCACTGTCTTGTGAGAACCTGCTTACTGATTCCTTAGACAGCTTTCTTTTCACTGTGTCTTCACATGGAACTTTCTGGAGTCTCTTTTATAAGGGCACTACTCCTATTTATGAGGGCCCTGCTCTCATGACTCAGTCACCTCCCAAAGGCCCCACCTCCAAATACCATCATACTGGGGATTAGGTTTCAGCATATGCATTTGAATTATGGGGAACAGACTTTCAGTTTATAGAATTGTTTAATTCTGGAATTCTACCAAATCAACTATTACTGGAATGCAGTCCTCTATGAACCTATGCTAATAGAGAACAATGAAATTTTTATTTGAATATTTCCTCTGATTTCCCAGACTTCCCCCCAAAGGCCCTCTTTCCCTCTCTCTTATTCTCTCATTTTTTATTGAGCTCTAAATTAGATGCAAGAGCAGAATTTCCTCCTTTTAATGCCTTGGAGATCTGTATTTGCCCTAGGAAATGAGGGGAACATAGGCACACAATCCAAAATCAGCAGTTCTTTCTGTCTTGGGGGCTGCAAGCTTTGTATCTTTCAAGGAAGTTGGGTTTTTTGTTTGTTGACTAATTTTTAATTTAAGTTCAATTCATTAACATATACTTTATTATTAGTTTCAGTGGTAGAACTCAGTGATTCACCAGCCTTATGTCATACCCAGTGCTCATTACATCCCTGGCCCTCCTTAATGTCCATCACCCAGTTACCCTGTCACCTCACCCTCCTCCCCTCCAGCAACTCTCAGTTTGTTTCCTGTGATTAGGAATCTTTTATGGTTTGTTTCCCTCTGATTTCCACTGTTTTACTTATCCTTCTTCTCTGCTCCTCTGTTTTGTTTCTTAAATTTCAGATGTGAGTAAAGTCGTATGATAATTGTCTTTCTCTGATTGACTTATTTTGCTCAGCATCATACCCTCTAGTTCCATCCATGTCATGGCAAATGGCAAGATTTCTTTCTTTTTTCTTTCTTCTTTTTTTTCCCTTCTTTCTTTATTATTATTTTTTTAATGATGGAAGGGGTTTGTAAAACTCTCTAACTTAATCTGTTATATGGAATGTCTCTTACCCCCTTTCGTCAGGATCACAGAGGCTGGAAGGTTTTCTTTATCACCATTTTTATTAGCCAATAACCTCAAGTTTCATGTAAAAACTTACCTTTGCACATGAATCTCCTTTGGGATTAAAAAAAAAAAAAAAGCATTCTGAGTAATTGTTAATGTTCTATTTTCACGCCCACAGAGGTATTTCTGTCTTTTTCAGTGTATGCAACTCAGTTTTTAGTTGTGTCCCCTGAGGGTTTTCTGACTTTGGCTATTTTTTCTGGATAGTTATTTCATAATCCTGATAAACAGCACATATGATTTCAGCTAAGCCATAGAAGAAACTACATTTAATAGTATTAGCTAAGATGAAAGACACTTCCATTCAAAAAGTGTCCAAAGACACCTTCTGCCAAAAATTTGAGGCGAACATGCCAATTGTTTTGCTTTTTTAAAAAACATATCCATCCAGGAGAACTGCAATTTCCATGAGTTTTATAGGTAGAAAAAAATCTTTAACTCAGGCCTGAAATATAATGATAGGAACTCTGGTAGGCTTACCCTTTAACAGAAGATGGGATTGTTCTATGACTTTTGAGCCTGTTGAAGACAAAATTCATTGCAGATAGCAAGTTTGTGGATTCATACAGAAAAAGAAATGACTCACATTTGATAAGATCTGACCACTATGAGATGCTGCCAGATTTACTAATATGCTAATGATCTACTGAATATATAGAATAAGTACCTTGTTATGTTATGTGTTTTATTTTGTTGCAAAAATAATTTGGGAGAAGTGTAAATGATACGTGCAAGGGAGTGGTTTTGCCTTTTTTATTGTGGTAAAATACACGTAACATAAAATTTACGGTCTTAACCACTTTAAGTGTAAATTTTAATGGTATTAAATATATTCATCATGTTGTACAACCATCACCACTATCTCTCTCCATAGCTTCTTTCATCTTGTGATGAAATTCCATACCCATTTAACACTAACTACCCTTTCTCTCCTTTCATGTAAGTAGACTTACACAGTTTTTGTCTTTTTGTTACTGACTTATATCATTTAGCATAACGTCCTCATGTTTTACCCATGTTGTAACATATGTCAGAATTCCCTTCCTTTTTAAGACTGAAATAGTATTCCATTGTATGGATATACCACTTTGCTTATCCCTTCATTCATTGATGGATAGTTGGGTCACTTCCACATTTTAGCTATTGCAAATAATGATGCTATGAATATAGGTATACAAATGTCTCTTTAAGACCCTGCTTTCAATTCTTGTAGGTATATACCCAGAAGCAAAGTTGTTGGATCATATGGCAATTTTTTAATTGCTATTTTTAATTGTTTGAAGAACCACCACAGTGTTTTCCATAGCATTTGCAGCATTTTTCTTTCTCACTGTCTGTGCATAAGAGTTTTTTACCATGTTTTAGGGGAGGCAGCTATGATGTAATAGTAAATGCATCAATTTTAAAGACAAAAAAAAACTGAATATGAGTTCCAGTTCCTGGATAGCGGTCATGTGACTCAGGACTAAAGATTCTAATCTCTCTGAATCTCATGTTTCTCACTTTCAAAAAAATGCCTGTGATACTAATGAAGTAATCTATATAAAGGCCACTGAAACTGTTGGGTGCTGTAAAAATGTCAGTTTTTTATTATGATGTAATCAAATACTGGGAAATAAAGATCTGTACTCTTTGCTGATTTTTATATATATATAAAAATATGTATATATGTAATATACCTACATATATATATATATATATATATAGACACACACAGACACACACACACTCACACATACTTTTAGATAGTATCCATGAGTATTTCTTTATTTTTTTTATTTTTTTTATTTTTTTTTTAATTTATTTATTTGAAGAGAAAGATCACAAGTAGGCAGAGAGGCAGGCAGAGAGATAGAGAGGGAAGCAGGCCCCCTGCCGAGCGGAGAGCCCGATGCGGGACTTGATCCCAGGACCCTGAGATCATGACCTGAGCCGAAGGCAGCGGCTTAACCCACTGAGCCACCCAGGTGCCCCTCCATGAGTATTTCTTTACAGAGCTTACTATTCACAGTACCTGTTGAATTTCAGTAAAAATTAAATTTGATACCAAAGATAATAATCTTATGGAGAAAAGTTCCATTTTGTACCATTAGCTTAAGGATATCAATAGAAGAATCCTTGCTGTGTATAATTGCACTCGTTGGCCAGTAGTGTGCTCTGCCATGACTAATTCTTCTGAAGGACAATATTTAAGACCTAGGGAGTTAGGTGCAGTCTATGATTGACTTAGGTGGGTTTCAGGGACTTTGCCATGTAACATCTTTTTGACCTAGGGCATGTTCCTATGTCTCTGAGCTTTAGTTTCTAAGTTTTAAAAATGAGGGAATGGGAATAAATCATCCTTATAGGCTTTTCCTGACTCTGAGCATCTCTGGCTGTAAAGTCCCTGGACCGGTTCATCAAATATGATCAGATTGTTAACTCCTGCCAATGCTTTTGAGTTCAGGTAGCACAGTGGATCCAGAAGCAATTCGTTGAGAGAGTAAAGTAGTAATAAGTGGGAATAATTTACACTAATCATGAGTGAAATTTCTTAACTGTAGTAAAAGAATGACTTGTGATTGGGTAAGATCTGATAAAGTTTGCAGTATTTGGAAGAGAAGTTATCTAAAAGAATGAATGACTATGCTTATTAGTGTATAATTAATAAAAGTAATATAATGTTCCAGAGCAGGTCTGGCCAGTACAATATTTCGCAACAGTGGAAATGTTCTATATCTGCACCATCATTATGGTAGCTGCTAGCCACTATGTATCTACTGAGAAGTTGGAATGACTAGTGAGACTAAAGAACTGAGACTTTTTAATGTTAATTAAATTTATTTAATTAAATTTAAAGTAGCCATATATGGCCAGTGGCTATCTTACTGGAGCACAGTGATAGAGAATGTGATCTGTTTCCTGAATTATAGGCTTCTTTAGAGAAATAAATCTGATTATTCATCTTACTGTGCATTTATTAAAACTAACGCAAGGCATATAGTAGGATGATAGATAGATAGATAGATAGATAGATAGATAATAGATAGTTGTGGCAATAAAGATGTTTTTTTTTTTAAAAATGATCTGTGAGCAAGTATATTTGGAAAAGACTACATCTCCTGTCACTTTTTTTGAGATTCATAATGCATATTAATATACTATATGCTTTGGAATTTTTCTAAATAGATTTATTTTGCTTTAAATCTGCATCTCTCAAACTTATTTCACTACAGACTCTTTTTATGTGTATGTTTGTGTGAGAGAGATTAAGAAAAGGCAGGAGGGAGGCGGGCGAGCGGGAAGAAGAGGAAGTGACAGAGAGAGAGGGAGGGAGAGAGAGAGATGGATGAGCTCACTCCCGCCCGGATTCTACTCGTCATATATTCAGATGGATAATTTTGATGGAGTGCAGAGTTTTGGAGTAGATACTAGAGGGTAAGTATCCAGGAAGCTAGGATAGAAAATATTTAAGGACTCAGAACCCTTAGAGTTGGGAAAGGAGGCTTTGAATCTGGAACTCCACATGACAGTTTGCACCAAGTGAGTATTTTCTCCTTTGGGAAATAATCATTGTTCCTGAATATTGAAAGTAATGTTTGCTTGTAAGTCTCAGGGATCATGTATTTAGAGGTCTTTTCTATTTCTTATGAAGAAATGTCAACTTTAAACTTGAATTTGGTCCTTAAAGTACTAGGATTTCTCCCTATAAAGATTTTTGAAATTTATATTAAAACACAATAGATAGTCAAATTATTGTCCTTCAACTTCTGAAGTTAAAATTTTGGTTGGAGTTGAATCACATTTAACTTGGATTTGAATTAGATACAGTTAGTATCTAATACAAGAGGGAAAAAATGGAGGCTTTTTGTTTATCTAGCTTTCTATCTTCCTGAGAGTTGATGCATAAAATTGTGAGAAGGGGCACTGCCTGAAACTACTACCTGCTATAACATTTTTTTTCCCAGAGAGTAAAAAATACTCAGTTACCTCTTGGTTTATGAGGCAATGAAATATTCCAGCACATAAATATTGACGCTGAGACCCATGGGATGTAGGCGTGCTAAGCACATTTGCAAGACATAAAGACCAAAGCTAAATGAAGTTACATCTTTTCCTATAAAATGCAGTCTGTCCCTCAATGGATTTTACCATCCTGTTGTTTTTATTTCCTCCATCTTTATAATTGGAGACACCCTGCTGGCCCGTTGAAAACACCACTAGTATTTCTTCCTGAAAGTTAGCCAAACTACTGATGATTATTCTTAAAATTCTGATTAGGTGTTTGCAGTTAAAATGAACACATCAGGGAAATGCCAGGATGTGAGCCGGAAGTGGAGAACAGGAAAGTGGCTAAATAAAGGCATTAAAAAAACAATCTGTGAGAGCAGTATTGTGAAATGAAATAGATTTTTAAAATGGAAAATACTGTATTGCTTTTAACTTTCCTCTGAGCAAGAAGAATCTGAATTCTACATACTGAATATAGCTACTCTAATGTTTATCTAGTTTTTATCTACATGGACAGGGCTTCTCTTGTAATTGCAGAAGTTAGGATGCGGGTGCACGTGTGTATATGTGTGTGTGTGCGCGTGTGCAGAGGCTGGTAGGTGAGGAGTTGTTCATTAGCATTCTCTTGTTGCAAGTTGTGTGAAACAGGTTTGGAGCACATTGTGTTGGATCCTAGGACGGGTGAGGGAAAAAAAAATGCGTTTTTTCCCAATCAGGCTTTGCTTTAGAGAATCCTACAGGAATTCCCTGGTGAGCTATGAAACTTGAGAAATGTTATTTTGGTAGTGTATGTCTCTGCTCTCCCAACCAGATCATATATCCTTGAGAATAGAGACAATGATAATGTGCATATTCATTTACTAAACATTTATCCCAGGCCTACTACATTGCAGTCATTGCATTAGGCACTGGGTCCACAATGAACATTTTAGTCATGGTCCTTACTTTCAAAGAGCTTATATTCTTGTGTCAGGGGAGACAGAGAGGAAGCACATAAAGGGCTTCATGTATTTCAGATACTGACAAGTACTGAAAGAGACGTGAAGAAGGTAGTGTGATAAGGAATAAGGGTAGCTGAGGAAGGCCTTTCTGAGAAGGGAACTTGAACTCAGCATGAAGAAAGCTCAGCATGAAGAAAGAGCCGGTCATGAAGGAGATTGAAGGAAGAGAAATAACAAGTGGAAAACCTTAGAGTAGAGAGCTTTAGCTTTCAAGGACAGAAAGAAGCCCAGGCCACGGTGACTGAACTAAAGGATCCATTGGGAAAGTAGAACCAGATGAGATCCGAGAGGCTGGCAGAGTCAGATCTCCTAGGCCCATGACCATGTAGGTCATGTTGACACTGCCATTTTGCTGCATGCTTTACCTTACCTACATGGTCTCTCGTGGCAAAACCACAGTTCTGATTTAAATTTCAACTCTGTCTTTCCCTCTAAAATATGGAACACGGGAATAATGCTCATTTTCACCACTTCCATCCCAGGTTATACTGGAAGTCCTAGACAGAGCAGTTACGCAAGACAAAAGAAAGAAAAGCATCCACATTTGAAAAGAAGAAGTAAAATTATCTGTTTGCAGATGATGTGGTCTTATATGTAGAAAACACTGTAGACTCAACAATGACAACAACAACGACACCACCACCACCCTGCTAAAACTAATAAACAAATTCAACCCAGTTGCAGGATACAAATCAATATGCAAAACTCATTTGCATTTTGATATGCTAACAGCAAGCTATCAGAGTGAGAAATGAAACAATCCCCTTCACAACGGCATCAAAAAAAATAAAATATGTAGGAAGACTTGTACACTGAGAACTATAAAACACTGATGAAAGAAATTAAAGCAGACACAAATAAATGGAAAGATATCTTGTGTTCATGGACTAGCAGAATTAATTTTAAAATGTCCATATTACCCAAAGTAATCTACGGATTCAGTGCAATCCCTATCAAAAATCCCAGTGACATATTTTACAGAAATAGAAAGAAATAGAAATAGAATAGTAGAAAGAATAGGAATAGAAATAGAAATAGAAAAATCCTAAACTTTATCTGGAACCACAGAGGACCTTGATGAGCCAAAACAACTTTGAGAAAGAAGAAAGCTGGAGGCATTGTACTTCCTGATTTCAAAATATATTACAAAGCTACAGTAATTAAAATAGGTTGGTACTGGCATAAAATTAGACATATAAAACAGTAAAACAGCATAGAGAACCACCAAACAAAGTCTCACATATTTTTTTTTTTTAAGATTTTATTTATTTATTTGACAGGCAGAGATCACAAGTAGGCAGAGCGGCAGGCAGAGAGAGAGGAGGAAACAGGATCCCCACTGAGCAGAGAGCCAGATGCAGGGCTCGATCCCAGAATCCTGGGATCATGACCTGAGCTGAAGGCAGAGGCTTTAACCCACTGAGCCACCCAGGGGCCCCTCACATATATGTGTGATAAGGGTGCCAAGAATACTCATGGGGAGAGGACAGTCTCCTCAACAAAAGGATAGTCTGTTTTCAGCCCTGGGAAAACTTGATATTTATTTGTATAAGAATGAAATTGGACCTTCATGTTATACCATACACAAATATAAAGTTAAAATGGATTAAAGACATGAACATAAGACCTGAAACTATAAAACTCCTAGGAGAAAACATTGGGGAAAACATGTCAACATTGGTCTTAACAATGATTTCTTGTATATGCCACCAAAAATACAGGCAAAAAAAGCAAAAATGGACAAGCAGACTACATCAAACTATAAAGCTTCTGTATAGTAAAGGAAACAAACTGAATGAAAAAACAATCTATGAAGCGGAACCTAAAGAGAAAATATTTGCAAACCATATATCTGAGAAAGGGTTAATCTCCAAAATATATAAGGAAATCTTACAACTCAATAGCAACAAAATAAAACAAAATAAGACAGCAAGAAAAAAATAAAAGAAAAACCAAATTTTAATGCAATTAAAGAATGGGCAAAGGGGGGCACCTGGGTGGCTCAGTGGGTTAAAGCCTCTGCCTTCAGCTCAGGTCATGATCCCAGGGTCCTGGGATCGAGCCCTGCATCTGTCTCTCTGCTCAGCAGGGAGCCTGCTTCTTCCTCTCTCTCTGTCTGCCTCTCTGCCTATTTAAAAAAATAAAAATAAAAAATAGGCAAAGGACTTTAGATATTTTTTAAAAAAGATTTTATTTATTTTTTTGACAGAGACATAGCAAGAGAGGAAATAGAAGCAGGGGGAGTGGGAGAAGGAGAAGCAGGCTTCCCACTCAGCAGGGAGCAGGGCTCAATCCCAGGACCCTGGGATCATGACCTGAGCTGAAGGCAGATGCTTAACAACTGAGCCACCCAGGCACAGCAGGACTTTAGACATTTTTCTGCAGAATACATACAAATGGCCAATCGATATATGAAAAGATGCTCAATATCACTAATCATCAGGGAAATGCAAATCAAAAACCACAATGAGGTATTTCCACACACCTGATAGGATAATTTTTATTTTTAAAAAGAACAAAAGATAACAAATTTTTATGAGGATGTGGAGAAATTGGAACTCATGAATATTGTTGATGGGGATGTGACTTGTTGAAGTCACTATGGAAACCGTTGTGGAGTTTACTCAAAAAGCTGTATGATTCAGCAATCTAGGTAAATAGTCAAGGGAATTGAAATCAGGATCTTAAAGATATATCTGTACTCTGATGTTCGTTGTAGCATTATTCACAAATGCGAAGAGAGAAGCAACCTAATTGTCCAGTGGATAAAGAAATTGTGGTATACATACAATGCAATAATATTTAGCCTTAAAAAGGAAGGATATCTTCCCATTTGGGGATATGGATGAATCCAGAGGACATTTTGTTAAGTGAGATAAGCCAGGCACAGAAGGACAAATACTATATGATGCCCCTTATATGAGAAATCTAAAATAGTTAAACTCATAGAATCAGGGAATGGAATGGTTGTCTCTAGATGCTGGGGATAAGGGAAAATGGGAAGTATTAGTTAAAAGGTATAACATTTCAATTAAAGAAGATGACTAAGTCCTACAGATCTACATGGCATAGTGCGTATAGTTAATACTAGGTTGCATACTTAAAGTTTTACTAAATGAAAATAGATACAACATAGACCTTATGTTAAGTGTTCTTATCACAAAAATAATAAATAAGAAGGCAGGAAGAAACCTTTGGGTGTGATGGATAGGTTTATGACGTAGATTGTGGTGATAGTTTCATGGGTGTATACTTATCTCCAAACTCACTACATATATACCATTTGCATACAGATTTTTTATGTCAACAAAGCAAACAAAACAAAGAACTGTCTCATAAGAGGGGTTGAGACTTAGTGCCTTTGTCCTTCTTAATGCTGATAATAGAAGAATTATAATAGATACTTAATGCCGATAATAGAAGGCTACATTTCTAGGGGTGCATGGGTGGCTCAGTCAGTTAAGTGTCTGCCTTCTGCCTTCTGCTGAGGTCATGATTCTGGGATCCAGCCCTGCATCGGGCTCCCTGCTCAGTGGGGAGCCTGCTTCTCCCTCTCCCACTCACCCTGCTTGTGTTCCCTCATTTGCTGTCTCTCTCTCTGTCAAATAAATAAATAAAATATAAAAAAAAAAACCAAACAAATAGAAAACCAAGAAAGCTATATTTCTAAACTACATTACTTTACCTCCTACAAATAAAATACCTATCTATGGATTACTTTTTAATGACATAGAAGATCCACGGGAGGACCAGTCATGTGATGAGCACTTACCGTTTCTTACAAAAGGTGCCCGTTGAACTTATTCTTACTTAACTGTTCACCCGTTCTTGTATAAGTATCTATGTGCAAATTGGGGTTTTAGAATTTGGATTTATCAGAGTTTCTCTCTCCTAAAATCTTGGCAGGGGCTTCTGATTCCTCTCTCCCCTTCCTCTACTTTTTCCTTCTTTCACTATTATTGCCATGATTATCACGAAACTCAAACATAAATTTAATCATAAAAAGGCAGTGGGATGCCTGAGTGGCTCAGTTGATTAAGGGTCTGCCTTCAGCTCAGGTTATGATCTTGGGTTCCTGGGACTGAGCCCTGTTTCCGGGCTCCCAGCTCAGCGGGGGGTCTGCTTCTCCCTTCACACTCACTCCTGGTTTCTCTTTCTCTCTCTCTTTCTTTCCTCTCTCCACCAAATAAAGAAACAAAAAGAAACAAACAAGCAAGTAAATAAATAAAATATTTTTAAAATATGCAGTAAATTACAGGAGCCTGGGTATGTACTAAATTTGCATTTCCCAATAGCTATAGGTTTGAGATTTTCTACTCCTGTTTTGATACTCACACTTTGCATGCATCTTTAATTGCAGCCCTCTCAAATCCTTTTCAAACAGGGAGAGCATCCTTTGTAAACTAACATATGCCTAGGAAATAAGCCGTTTGCAATAGTAGTTACCATTTTCTAATTTCTATAGTCAGAATCTCAGTTTCATTCTTTGGGATTTTTAGCTTTCTTTTCTTTCTTTCTTCTTAAAAATTGTTTTTTATCCAAATGTAATTATCTTACAGTGCTATATTAGTTTCAGTTCTATTAGTACATTATATTAGTACATGTATATTAGTACACTGTAATGATTCAGCGACTCTATCCATTTCTCTGCACATCGTGGCACGTGTACTCTTAATCCCCTTTACCTAGTTCACCCATCCTCCAACCCTCTGCTCTCTGGCAACCACCTGTTTCCGTATTTAAGAGTCTGGTTTTTTGTCTGTCTCTCTTATTTCCTTTCTTTCTTTGTTCTGTGCCTTAAATTCCCTATGTGGTACAGATAGACCAAGAAGGTGTAACGTTAAGTGAAATAAGTCAGAGAAAGACAAGCACCGTATGATTGCACTCGTATGGGGTTTTTAGCTTTATAGCTGTAACTCCCATTATTTGTGCTCTGCCCAGGTTGCCTCAGATTCTTCTACTTTCCCTCCCAGGTTGTGTGAGGGCTTTTTCTTCTAATAGTTGGTGTCAGAGAGGCTTTTGGGGAACTGCTTTCTGGGGACTGGAGCGGGCACTGAGAGTTCACACCCTGCTGGGAATTAATCTCTCTCCTGAGTGGCTCTTAGCCAATGGCTGATGAACGCCTAGCTCCTGTGCCTCCAGTCAGCACAAACTGACCTGTAGTTTATACTGTAGAACCTTGGGCTCCAGGCTGAGGTTAAGGTTGATGATGAAAGTGTAGCTGAACCTTCACATGAACTCACACCTTTCCATGGCCTCTTCACCTTCTTTGTCCTGCTTGCTTCATTCCCTTGCTGTTTACTCTTGGGAATACTTCCTTAATAAATTACCTACCTATGAATTTTGCACTCAACATTTGCTTACTTCTAATGAACCTAATCCAAGATACTACTTCTTGAGCTTGAATCTTTACAAACACACATACACACCCCCCACGCACAACGTTGGAATGCTGACTGTAGAAATAAAAAGGCATATTAATTATTTAAATTAATTAAAGCATAGAGATAGAGTAGAACCACGTGACTATCCCAGTCTTAGGGTCATTAATAACAAGTTCTTTGGGAACTTGTTTGGGATATTGTTAATAAAGACTTGATGCCTGCAGTGGGAGATGAAGGCCAAGTGATGGATTTGGAGTCCAGCAGGTCTCAGTACCACTCATTAGATGTACATAACACAGTATATCTGCAAGCCTTATTATTATTATTTTTTAATCTTTAAAGAAATACAATACTTACCTCGTAGGGTCATTTAGATGATTAAAAGTTGGGACATGTAAGACAACTGTCTTAGTGAGATGTTCATTCTCCAAATTAAAACCATATGCATTACAGCTGTGGAGGAAACATGTTATTTATAGTAAATAAGATTCTTAAATACAAAGAAGGGAAATCTCAGGGCAGACTGGGGTGAGACTTGTAAGATGCTAGGACAGTCTAAATGAGGAGAAAGATTAAAAAAAAAGAATCATTGAACTACAGATTTCTCGTAGTTGTTAATTAAAGCTAAGGCAGGAGATGAAAATCAGGGGAAATCAGATGTTAATAACTGTTCACTGTTGAATTCCCAGTATTTTACAGAATACCTGTCATAGAGAAGGCTCTTCCTCTAGAACAGAATCCCACTCAATACAGTTAATAATTTGCAATATACACCTCATGCTCAAATTAACTTCAGAGTAAACCTTACAAAGCTCTTACACCCATGTGGATTCAGTCGTTTCCAAAACAACAACATTAAAGATTTCAGTGCCTTTATAGAGTGTCTAGTTAATGAAGCTTTTGAAAATACCACTTTGGTTAGATACTAGGTTGTGAACACCTTACCAGATCATCGTAGTCAATATCCTGGAGTCTGGAACTGGCTCTCCAGGTAACCAGCAACTATAGAACACTACCCCAGCCAGGCCTATTTATGTCTGGACATGCTTTTAGTTATAAAATAGCATTATTAATAGGGGATTACTTCAATTTAGTGGTTTTAAACAATAGAACATTTCTTTGTTTAAATCAGTTGGAAGAAAATGGTACTAAAAATATTGCCAAAGAAATCAGTGAAAGAGTCAAGCTTGCTCATTTATAATCAGAGTGATTGTTGAAAAGGATAATGGGAATGACAGTTATAAAACTGAGAAGCCCAATGAGAGAAACTGTGAAATTATGACTACAGCAGGAAAAAAAAAAAAAAAGTTTTAGAAGCATTCAATTCTGAGGACAGATTCGCTATGGAGATAGAGCAAAATAATAGTGAATCAGATTCTGGACACATTTAATAGGAAAAGATGTTGATGTGCTGTCACTCTCCCCTCCAAGTGAAACAGATGGCTCTATAGGGAGGGACTAGTTCTGGAAAATTCCACAGGAATTCATGACAGAGATTGGAGAAAGCAGTCATGATCAAATCTTTAACCTCCACCTTTCATTTAATACATGGGGGCATAGCAACATTCATTCACGGTGTGGTTGTAGGAAATTTTAGAAAGGACATATGGCAAATTTTAAAAGGTAGTATATCTAATCCAAAAGAACTGATTTAGTTCTTATAATGAAGGAGAATGGCAAAGAGGCAGCCTCTGGACATTTATGTGGATTAAATAACAAAGCTTTGGAAATAGTTGTAGGATGACTAAACTAGCCAGTAAGGAAATGCACTCTTGCATGATGCAGTCATTCTACTGGGAGACGTTTTCTTGAATCTTTGCTAATTGCACTAAGCATTATGAGAATTACTACATTTCCCTTTGGAACACTTCTGTCCACAGTTAACTTTAAGAAGGAAGAAAAAGACCAACGAGTTAGAAAGCCAAGACAAAAGTTCAGAAGAATAGTAGTGGGTGATGGTTTAGTACAAACAATTTCCAAGTTTAGATATAGAGGGCAGCAAAGTATGTTTTAGATACCATGCATTAGAATATCAACTTGCACATGTGGGGGGACATTGTTGACGTTTTCCTAGTTGAGAACAAAAGAAAGGAAAGGAAAAGTCTCTGAGTCTTGTTAATTCAATAAAAAGGAAGAGCATGTGCATTCTGATAATGCAATATGAGATTAGCTATCATGTGTGTAATTGTGGGTATCATATGAAATTCACTTTCTTTAATTATGTGTATTCACTTTTCCTTAAAAATGAGAATTTGAAGTTTCCCCATACAAATGTATCTGTGCTTCCCAATCAATTAATGTAAGAATGGCCCTCTAGTTGGGTTTTGAAATCTAGAGAGAATCTTAACTGTGGGTTTGACTGAATGTCAAGACATTGCTTTCTTTCTTTCTTTCTTTTTTTTTTTTTTTTTGTTAACTTTTTATTTTTTATAAACATATATTTTTATCCCCAGGGGTTAGCAAACTCAACACCCAAAGACATTGCTTTCAAATTAAACATGTAAAAACTTTTAGATTTTTTGTTTTTGGAAATGCCTATACTGAAGGATGAAATAATTCATTTAGCTAGACAGAAAGCATACTCCCATCCTTCACTAAATTAGGTTTCAGAGAACATCAGTTTATATTGCATATACTTCGCAGAGTAAAACTATTAATCTTGGGCTACTATGAATTCATGTGTGTGCTGAGATGGCATTTCTGTAAAAGCTAGTAGTTTTGTAGTTGTGCCATGGAAAACATTGATTATGCATCATCAAGAATCAGCAGGAAAAACAAATGGTTAGACATGTTTTGGTCGAAATGAAAGCAACGTAAATCCTTAATTTGACACTAGATTTATGAGCACAAGGTAAACAGAAGTTGGGCCTTTCTTCAACAAATAATGCTAAATGTTTGTTAATATCTGTGTGATGAAACACATTTATCTTCTGGTTATTGACCTGTTCGCATTTTCTTTTCATATATTGTCCTCTAGAGGAAGGCACTTCTTCACTTAAACTGACCGCTTACAAAAGTATTACATGAAGATTTCTCTGTGGACTAGGGTAGGTCAGTAATTAAATTTTCTTGAGTCAGTAGAGAAATTATAAAAAATAAAATCAAATGTTCTGAGTTTTTTTCATAAAGTTAAGCTCATTCTATTAAAAAAAAAAAACCAAACCCTGCCTTTTTATTCTAAGATTATGTCCTATTTACTTATGTGGTTTTAAATTTCCCTGTTACGAAATGATGGGGACAATAGGAAGTACTTAGATTTTGTTTTTTAAATGTGTATACTTATTTAGCAAAAGAAAAGTTGACCATATGTTGGTCCTCATTTAAACAAACAAACCGGTAATCAATAAATTTCATAACTGGTGTACATTAGACTTCATACAACTATAGCGGCTGTAAAAATATTGAAATAAGTTTACAATTACTATTAAATAACTGTTGCCCTACATGCCTTGCCTTCTACCCACTTTGGCCACTCAGTATTCTTTCTTGGGATCCAGACCTTTTCACAAGTATTGAAAGGTTGATGCCTGTCTCAGCTGGGGTCATCAGGATACTATTTGTTCATAGTTTACCAGTTCTTAAATATTTTAAACAGAACCCATGGTAAAATCCAAATGCGTAGGAGCCATTGGTATAAAAGGGGTATTGTTAACTGATTCCTTTAAGAAAAACAAAAAACACCTCTCAGCCATGGAATCCCTTAAGAACTGTGTTCAAGACAATGTGGCAACTCCTAGTTTGATTAATATAAGCATAGGGTTATTTTTCTTCCTTCGTAGAGCATGCGATGTAAAAATCTCCAGAAACATAAACAGGGCTTTATGCTTCCTAGGCATCAGTAGTTACAGGATGAGAAAGAGTGGGAAGACCTTAGAAGCTTCACAGGAGAGAGAAAATGATGGGCCTCCTGCATCTCTTTTCTCTTCTCAAAATTCTTCCTTCAGTAAGAGAGATGGGATCGGTGCAGAAATCCGGTGACTGAAAAAAAAAAATGCTGCTTTGACAAACAGCAATCTTTAAGCCAAAAAGAGGAGGACAAATATCTAAAAAGACTTGAAACATTAAGCAAAGTGAGTCAGGCCAAGTTTAAAATCTTGTTTTGAATGTATTAGATCACATTAAACAAAATTAAAAGAACCCCAAATCCCAAACCCCCTCTCTCTTTGTTCTCAGATGCTTGTCTTTTAATCAAAAGACAGGAGGAACAGAGTGAGTAGTTAACGTCATGGACCTTTTGAGCAGCTGTCCCGCTAAACTTCAGAGACTGCCCCTCCCCATAGCTGCTATCAGGTGACCATAGCTGGTACTGCCCCTGCGCATTTAAGCTGCAGAAACACATTAAAAAGAGTCAAATAACCCTCTTTGGGGTCGGAATCGCCAAAATGGGTGATGATCTTGCATGAATAATACTGTCATTTGAAATCTAAACTTTATTTCTCTGCACTTTGAAACAAAGTAAAGCTAGTTATCTTCATTTTGCTTCTCTTATTTCTTGAAACTCTGCCAGTATGGCTGCAGAAGAAAAGAGATGCACCAATAGTTCTCTATTATAAAAATACATAAATGGGGCACCTGGGTGGCTCAGTGGGTTGAGGCCTCTGCCTTTGGCTCAGGTCATGGTCCCAGGGTCCTGGGATCAAGTCCCACATTGGCCTCTCTGCTAGGCGGGGAGCCTGCTTCCCCCTCTCTCTCTGCCTGCCTCTCTGCTTACCTGTGATCTCTGTCAAATAAATAAATAAATCTTTATAAAAGTACATAAATAAAACATTTGGATGCCACAGAGGTTTCAAGTATTGACAAGATGGATTGTATGATATGGTTTAAGGTTTTAATATTAATTATCTTCCAAGAGAGGTCCGGGATGGGGAGGGTTAATGGGCACAGTGAAAAGAGCAGAGAAAATGCCACTGCAGGTGTTTGCTTTAATGGGGTGTTGATGGAAAGCCAAGGGCACGGAAGTAGGGAAATGAGTGAAAGAGAGAAAGTGTTGAAGTGGTTCATGTAAAACACAGGTCTGTGACAATCTAAAGCTCTAATGCCTGGAATTGTTCTGGCTTTTCTTATTTCAGAATGCTGCTTCGCTAACTTTTGTATAAGCCCAATTACCTTCTTGTAAGGACAGGGCAATCAGAGTAGAAATTTCAGAAAAAAGGTTATTTAATCACACATAGAAAGCAACACATTCTTTAAATTCATTTCACAAATTTGGCAGGTAAAATGAGTTATTTCTCTAGGTTTTCCATATATGCTTTTTTTCCCCCCAAAAGGTTTTATTTATTTATTCTAGAGAGAGAGAGAGAGAGCGCACGAGCGGGCACGCACAAGCAGGGGGAATGGCAGGCAGAGGGAGAAGCAGACTCCCTGCTAAGCAAGGAGTCTGACTTGGTACTCAGTCCTGGGACCCTGGGATCATGAACTGAGCTGAAGGCCTACGCTTGGCTGATTGAGCTACTCTTGTGTCCCTTTTTCATCTGCTTTTAAAAAAAACAAACAAACCCTTATATATTAGGACATTTATAAAATACGCATATACAATAGTATGGAGACTATTCTAATGACGAACTCCTATTTATCCACCCTCAAAATGATCAACTCCCCCAACTTTCTACTCCTCTCTCTCCCCCAGATTATTTTGCAGCAAATTCCAGACATTATGTCATGTCAGCTGTTAATATTTCAATATACATCTCTAAATTATAAATATTCTTTTGAAATATGTCTATAACCCCATTGTCATACCAAAAAGTGCTGTATCATACAATAAATAATTTCTTAATAACATATCCAGTTAATGTTTAAAAGTTTATTTCATTTTTATATGTGCTACTAAAGCAAGCACAAGTTTATTTCATTTTTAAAAAATGGTTTGTATGATAGAAATAATGGACCTCCCTCAAAGCATCCTCTATTGCAATGGTTAGTGTGTCTCTCAATATGTAGGATTCCTCTTTCTGATTTATTTTCTTCTTGCCTTTTTTTTTTTTTTTCTTTTTTTGGTGGTTGTTTTAGCAACTGGGCTGTTTGTATACAGGGTAGATTTTGTTGATTACATCCTTGAGATGTTGTTTACATGTTGCTGTGATCTTCTGTCTTCCATAAATTGTTGCTTTTAAGTTTGTTACTTTTGTTGAGACTACTTCATAGCTGTTATTGTTTACTTTCCTAAGGATGTACAAAATGTGTCTACTTGTTTCTTATTTGTCTGCGCCATGTTCGCAGTCACTGAAGGCCTTTACCTAGATCTCCAGTGTTTTTGTTCCTTCTTATCATCAAATATTTGGCTATCCTGACATAGTTAATTAAGTCAAGGAAGAAAAATTGCTTGACTCCATTCCTCTAGTTAGTTACCGTTTACCAAATAACAAATTGGTTACATAGCATCCTCTAAGGAAGAAAAGTGGTATTTTCAAATTACATTTTTAGTATCATTGTAAACTCACAGATGAAACACATTTAATACATTTTGATCCACAGTGTTAACAATCCTTACTGAGAGTCAACAGCCCTTGGAGTTGGACTGAAATGTTGGCTCTCCCCGGGTCTCTGGCCTCCTGGTCTACCCTATAGATTATTTTTGTATTTACCAGTCTCCATAATTGTATAAGCCATTTCCTTAAAATAAATTCCACCCTCTTGACACGTGCATGTGTGTACATGCACACACACACACACACACACACACCCTATTGGTTCTGTTTAGCAGAACCTCGACTTACACAATTGTTCAACAAAATTTATGTTAATTCAGTGGAGTTTTTCTGAGTGTCTACTCTGTTTAAGGCATTTCTTTAGGTGCTGAATATACAACAGAGAAGAAAATAGCAAAAAACAAAATTAGACCTCATGGATTTTAGATTTTACTGTTTTGATCAAATAGTTCTTTCCTTAAAATGCTTTGATTCATCACTTTTTAATTATTTTTGCTAGTTTTGTTCAGTATTTTAGTTCTACATATTGCACATATAATTGTTGCAATAATTATTTTGTAAAACACCTCAATATGTGTTTAATTCACCCAGTTTATTTGCCTACTATTTCCATTGCTCATCAAACCATTTTTCTGGGGTAGTTTTCATTGCCTGGAAGTACAATATTCTAGAAGTTCTTTTATTTTTTATCTATTTATTTTTAGATTTTTAAAAAATTTTTATTTAAATTTTGCTTAGTTAACATTTAGTGTAATAATTATTTCAGGAGTGGAATTTAGTTATTCATCACTTACCTATAATACCCAGTGCCCATCATAACATGTTAGAAATTCTTTTAGTAAGGATCTGTGGGTAGTAAATTATTTGGCCTTTATTTAATCTGAAAATATTTTATTCGCATTCTCTAAAGTTTTGCTATGTGAAAACTTTGGTTTTAGAATTTTCTTCTTTCAAAATAGTTAAGTTACATTTGTACTGGATTTCAAGTTTAAAAAATGGTCAATTATCTGTCTTTACTCTGATTACTTTCAAGACCTCTTTGTCTTAATGTTGCACTATGAATTATCTAAGTGTATATTTAGATTTAGATTTTTACCTCTCGGGCATAATTTCTCCATCATGAATCTGATGTTTCATGACTTTCTTTTAGTTTGGAAAATTATCAGCTTTAGCGTTTGGAATATTGCTTCTACCTCTTCCTCTCTTTTCCTCCTGCAACTCTGATTATGACCTGATGACCATGGGATGTGAGAAATAAAAGTTGACCCTGAGAATTCTAGATCAGATGACTGAAAACATGATAGCTACACTTCTCTTATCTTCTCAGTATCCTAAAGCATCTTTCATATGTTGCATCTCTTTACTTCCCCATTTTATATTCTGCAGACTTTGTGTGGCCCAAATGGCCCAAAGCTCAAGGCTTTTCAAATAGCACAAGTAGCAAGACAACACTAAAAAATGATGGACTTGTGGTTACAAAATTTTAGGGGAATTATTCTTTCACTCCTCCTGCCTCCAAGTTTGTATCCTGTCCTTTTTTGTGAGGTGGGTTTATTCCTAGCTTAGTCTATTTCTATTTTTTGTAACTATTTCTGTATCTGTTCTGTGTGTGTGTGTGTGTGTGTGTGTGTGTGTGTGTGTGTGTGATATTCTGTTAGATTTACAAGCATAGCTAGGCTCTGCCTTTTTTCTGTTGTCCAAAAGTCTTAAGTGAGGGTTGACAATAAGATCTAGGTGTTAGACCCCAGTGAAGCAACATGTCTATGTCCTCAGGAACTTACATTCTATATAGGAAACTACTCCACTGGAGAATTCAGAGTCAGTAACAAATTTTAAATAAGTAAATCTCTTGATTCTACTGTCTTAATAAATTATGTATAATATAAAACTTTCACAGCTATTAAATTAAATAGCATGAAGTAAACCATACAGATAAGTATCTTACTTCCCCAGTGGATCATCGTCAAAGCCCATTTAGATGTGCACATTTTGCTTTACAAAATGGAACTTCAAAAACAATTTTAAGCAAAGGAAATGCCATGATTAAATAGGGATTTCAATGAGGAAAGGAGGAGTTTGGATTAGAGCAGCAGTTCTCAGCCTTGGTTGCCTAATAGGAAGATATTGATAGCTTTAATACAGTTTTGATACCTCAGATATTTAATTTAACCAACCTGGGATGGGGTCTGGGCATCACAATTGTTTTCTAAAACAACTCCCTCCAGGTAATACTATTTTCAAGCCACTGTTCAGAAGTATAGAGCTAAAGCAATATAAACAGAGAGAAGGATTTAAACTTGAAAGATAATTTTACGACAAAATTTTATGACCTGATGACCATGGGATGTGAGAAATAAAAGTTGACCCAGAGAATTCTAGATCAGATGACTGAAAACATGATAGCTACCTTTGTGTTACTGTATGTTAGGCCAAGTGCTAGCTGTGTGTTAATTAATTGAGTCTTCATAGTTGTGTCAGAGATGGTTACCTGTTCACTAAACTCTTTTCTTTTTGTTCTTGTACAAAGAGCTGGACTACATTTCCCAAACCTTTTTTGCAATTAGGCCATGGCGTTGAGTTTTGCCTATAGAAATATGTGCAGGCAGATTGATATGTACCATTGCAAGTCTGACCCATTTAAAACAAGAAAAAACCTGGCTTTCTCTTTTACTTTCTATCTGCCAGTTGAGGCTGTGCCCATGTTGTGTAATGTGTGGCATCTTTCCCTTCTTTCCTGAGGCCCTGAGTGAATATATAGAGAAGAGCACAGTATAACAACTTTTATTTCCCTGTCATTGAAAGTGAGGGAAGAAACTAAAATTTTGTTGCTTAAGCCACTGAAATTTTTGGGTTTATCTGTTAAAGCAGCTAATGTTACCTTAATAATTCTACAAGATAAGTACTATTATTAGCCTTATTTTAATGTTGTATCTGTGTGGAGCACGAGGTATGGATGTGCTCCTTCTCCCTTGCTTTTGATCTAGACCTCCTCCTGTCTCCCGGCTGCCATGATGGCAATCTGCTTCTTATCATGTGTGGCTGCCCTTCTGTCCCTATTGGGTAAATCTGAGGAGGCTGAAGCTGAATTCCTCAGGGCTGGTAAGCCCAAAGAAGCAGTCCTCATGTGAGTTACCCATAAATTACTTACTTCCATATATATGGCATTTATAGCGGGATAAGTAGGGTTTGTGGAAAGATTTTTGAGATGCCTGTATTGCACTCCAGTGGAGGTACCTATAGGTGTGAAATTGGTGGCCAGTGTGATAAATTCACTCATAAATCATCAACATACAGGTGATTGTTGAAGCCATGGAATTGATCTCTTGAGGAGACAAAGCAGAGAATAAAGGAAGTACACTAATGGTAAAGTTTAAGTGCTAACAATATTTAAGAAGAGAATCTGGTGTGGGAGACTAAGAAGAAAAGTCAGAGAGGTTAGAAAAAAATGGGATGAAGTATTGTCAAGAAAATCAAGAGAAGAGATATCTTTAAAATGGATAGCTTATCAGTAGTGACAAAAGATACAGAGTTCAGTGAGCTAAAAACCAAAGAAAAGGCCATTTATCCAATTAGGTGGTAAATGCTGACCTTTAAGAAAGCCTTCTCAAGAGGTTGGCATGATTGGAAGTTAGATTGAAATGGTTTGACATGTGACAGAGAAGTGAAAACTTGTGGGCAGTATGTGTACATTACCTTTTCAAGATATTTGGCAATAAGGAAAAAGGTATTGTATAGAATAAGCATTTTTATCCTTGAATCAGCTGAACACTAGAAAAAAGTGAGCATTGGGACAGCAGGGAATGTGTGAGACCAGTTCCTTTCCTGTGAGAAGTTTCTACTCTTAGGGAAACATAAATGAGTCATCATTATTATTTACCTCAATAATATTTACAAGTAAATATTAAATAGAAATGGGACTATGTGTGAAAAAGTTAGTACTTTGAGGACAGGGTGATGGTTTAAAGTTATTTTGTAAAATTAGAGTGGTAGATTGAAACAAAGTGACATTCTAAGAACCAAGTTTAGGAATTAAAAAATAATATGGAGAGCATAATTCTGTTGGAAAATGGGGAATAAAGAAATATATTCCAGAAGAACAGGAAAGAAATGAACTTGGAGATGAATCAGACATGAGGATGAGTTGCTAACAGAGTAATGATATACAAATATGATTCATATTTAATGAATGGGGAGGGAAATCCCAGTTCCTTTTTGTGTTTAATTTTTCTCAGGCAGGAATACTGTATTTATATTAAGGCCCCAGGAATTAAGAGTACTGCAGAGAAGCTGAAGAGTTCCATAAGGAATTATATACCTAGGGAATTGTTCACATTTGGAAAGTTGAAAGGAAATGGTCATATTTAACATTAAAAAAAACAACCCTAGGGAGTGATTTCAACATCTAGATAAAGTTCTGCAATTAAATTAAGTGTGGTAGTAAAAAAAAAAAAAGAATAACCTGTCCCACAAAATTGTTATGTTGGAAGTAGGATAGGGAAATGTATTAGAGAAGCCATGTGGGAACATGGAGTCTGATGGGGCTGACAAGGATGCACCACCATGAAAGCCACTGCGAAACTGGGAGGGAGGTTCATGCATGTCAAAATGTGAGTAGCAGGCTGAGTTGTCACAAGCAGTCCGGGGAGACAAGGCATGGGCAAGAGCGAGGTGTGTATTCTAGGTCCGGAAGGATGGAGGTATTCAGAGATCAGAGAGTTAGGGCTCTATTTTACAGAGGAAGGTGGGTAACCCAAAAGCAAAATGTTGGGTCAAGATGTGGAACCACCAAAGTTGAAAGTATCCAGGCTAGAGGAGGACTGACTTGGAGCTGAGTGAAGCATCTTCCCAACCTCTGAGAAGAAGAACCCTAGCATGTGTTGCAGTGATTGTATATTCTTGTAAAGTTTGCAAAAGCAAGATTGTTTTGGAATTTTGCTGTTGATGTTGTTGGGGAAATGACCATCTTTTCCCAAATTATACATGTTGAGCCTCACTGTCTCTATCTTGGCATTAAGATTTAAGGCACAGACATCAACAAAAAGAATTGTTTTGCCTCAGACTAAGGGCTTCTGTATTTCCTTTGTTGATAGTTATTAGAGACAAACTTAGCCAGAAAACTGAAAGTGGCTGGGAAGAGGAGTAGCTAAGTAGGTCATTTTCCGTGATCACAGATAAAATTAATGTGGTCGGAAGATAGCAAGTCAAGGCCATCTTCAAATAGGGGTGTGTGTGTGTGTGTGTGTGTGTAGTACAGACTATTAGGTGTTTTGGATTTGGTTCTCTTGAATTACATGTTATTATCTTTTGCTCTTTTCTTCTATTGAGTTGTTTCTCTTTTTCTTTTCAAATATATGTATTTTTGTATGCTATTTGGTACTAGGGATATATGAACTCAGAATTATATCTTCCCTCCTAGATTAGGAGCTCCGTGAGGGCAGGGTTATTTCTTATTTAGACTCTAGTTACATTGAAGAGAGCCAGTGCACAATAAATGAAGCCTTTAGGTTTTCTAATAGTTCTGCCACTGAACTAGGAATAGGGATAAGCAATGACAGATTTCCCTGAGAAGCTGAGGCATGGGCATGCAAAAATGTGAAATTTGAAATAATCTGAGCAAATTTGATAAAATCCCTGTATATCCTTACCCCACAGTACCTATATTTTAAAATAATTTCTAAGATCATTGAAATAACTTTGAATGTATCCTATTTTAAAAGCAGAAATTGTCAAGATTTAAAGGAGACATCATCTAAATCAATCTTTTTAATTTCGCAGAATGTGGGAAAATTGTTTGAAGATATTTATTTGATATTAATATGTTGCTTTAATTTTCACTCATTCATCTAACAGATACTTTTTAAAAAAAAGATTTTATTTATTTATTTGACAGAGATCACAAATAGGCAGAGAGGCAGGCAGAGAGAGAGGGAGAAGCAGGCTCCCTACTGAGTAGAGAGCCTGATTTGGGGCTCCATCCCAGGACCCTGGGATCATGACATGAGCTGAAGGGAGAGGCTTTAACCTAGTGAGCTACCCAGGAGCCCCTAACAGATACTTTAAGGACAGATACTTTTTTTTTTTTTTTAAGATTTTATTTATTTATTTGACAGACAGAGATCACAAGCAGGTAGAGAGGGAGGCAGAGAGAGAGAGAGGAGGAAGCAGGCTCCCTGCTGAGCAGAGAGCCCGATGTGGGACTCGATCCCAGGACCCTGAGATCATGACCTGAGCCGCAGGCAGAGGCTTAACTCTCTGAGCCACCCAGGCGCCCAGGACAGATACTTTTAAGCATAGAATATGTACTCAGTTATGTACCAAGGTTTGGGGTTACATTGATAACAAGGGCATGATCTGTGCTTTATTGAGGCTTTAGTCAGGTGTGTGTTAATCAAAATGTTCATGATGTTTGAAATGATATATAAGATGAAAATTAATGTTCCTGGCACCATATAACAGTGGAAGCTCATCTAGATCTATGTGTATTAAGAGGTAGGGGATGTTCAGGAAAGGCTTCTCAGAGGAGGTGATATCAGAGCTGAGGTTGAGGATGGCTAAGAGATCCTTTTGGTAAAGTAGTATGGAAGGAGATGGAGGGACTAGTTTATTTATTTATTTTTTAAAGATTTTATTTATTTATTTGACAGAGAGAGATCACAAGTAGGCAGAGAGGCAGGCAGAGAGAGAGGAAGGGAAGCAGGCTCCCTGCTGAGCAGAGAGCCTGATGCAGGGCTCGATCCCAGGACCCTGAGATCTTGACCTGAGCTGAAGGCAGAGGCTTAACCCACTGAGCCACCCAGGCACCCCATGGAGGAACTAGTTTTAAAAAAAAAGAAAGAAAAGTTTATGGAGAGAAAATGCAATTGTCAAAATGCTTGATGCAAAAACCAGAAAAAAACTGGTAGAAAATTTGGGATGTCTGAAGTGAAAACAAAGGAAAGATTGATATATGGTGAGGATAGAGATGGAGGAAGGGGCTCTACCATGCAGGACATTATATATCATGACAGGAATTGTGGCTTCTTCTTTAAACAATGAAAAGCCATGAAAAATATTTAATATAGGATATCATGTAATCAGATCTGAGTTTTTGCAAAAGTCCTTCTGGCTCTATTGTATGGAAAGGATCAGAGGAGCTAAAATGCATAGAGGAAGAACAGTGGGAAGCTACTTCAGTGGTTCCAGGAGGAGAGATAGCAGTTTGCATATGGTGGTGTCATTGGAGACAGAAAGAAGTGGGCAATTTTAGGGGATCTTAGAGGTAAAAAAGATATTTTTTTGTAATGGATTACATATAAACAGGGTGAAAGGGTGGTATCAAGTTGACTTCTAGGATTATCACCTATACAAAATAATATATCAAGTAGGCAGTGGGATATGTGAGTTGGGCTCAAAGGGTAGGTTGATCCTAGAGATCTGAATTTTTTCCAGATACTTAGCTATGAATGATATTTCCTTACAAAAACATGAGAAGAACATTTAGGAGCAAGCCTTAAGAACTCTAACATTTAATGATGTTTAGAAAAGGATGAATCTGAATATGAGATGTAGCGAGATAATACCAGGTGAATCTTTTCCTTGGAAGCCAAGGAAAGGCAGTGTTTCTAGAATGAGGTAATAGGCAACATAGTCAAAGGCTGCTAAGAGGTCTGGTAACATGATCAATAAAAACATTAATTGATTTTAATAATGCGAGATCACTTGTGACTCAAGAGAAAGCTGTTTTAGTTAAGTGACTATTTGGAAAGGATTGAACAGGGAAGTGAGCAGAAGTTAAGAAGAGATAAGTGGAGTCATCTCTGAGAAGACAGTTGGCTATGTAGAGAGAGAAGGGGGGAACTAGGGCAGCAGAATACGAGATATAAAGTGGAACTTTTGTTTGTGAATGTCAACTGGGATCTCCTGTGTAATTAATGGTTCAGAAATTTATATTTTTTAAGTAGGACTTGAAGAATAATTTTGGTATTTGAATAATAATAGAAATTTATAGTCAAAGTGTAATTTGCTCTATGTTGTATTCCTGGTAATAGCTGTTATTTGTTTATGTCATTGTCTTTAGATTAGAATATTTTTTTACCATGAGAGTATACAGTCTACTTAACAATAAGGCCATGGGTTTATGTGACCATTTCAAGTCCACAGAGGGCATTGAACAGCAAGGGCTGCCTATTCCTTGATGTTACCTTGCATTGCAATAAGAACGCTTTGTGCACTGGGATTGATTGGGTTTATGCTGCACTGGAATGGATGGTGCCAGAGCAGGCACACTCATAAGAGAAATAAATGCAAGAGACTATACAATGCAAGGAAGGTGTCTAGAGAAGAATGCTCTTTTATGTTCTGAGATGGTAGTGAAGATGTGGCAGTAGAAGTAGGAAGAATCTTTCATTTGGGGACTGCTCCGAAAGTGCCTGTGTACTCTTGTACATTTGAGCTATGAAGTATCGTACACATTTTATTTATCATCATAAATGAGGACTACAGTATTTATTGAGGGAGGTTCAGAGTGTTCAACTCATGACAGGTAATTTACTCATGTGGTATTATGTACACATTACTGGTAGTGTCAAGGAATAGAATTTACCCTTGAAGTATTTAAATATGTCTAAATTTAAATATATAAATCATGCATATGGCAGGCAGTGGGACATGAAAGCATGGTGAAGACCATAGGCTTCTTGAGTTTACCATTAGGGTTTAACATGGGCAAAGGTTTTACATTTTTGAGTCTCGGTTTCCTTATATGTCTTAGGGGGATGTTAATAATAGTAAATAATAGTACCTTCCTTGTAGGGTAGTTCTGAGAATTAAATGAAGTTATGCTTTTGAAGCAGGAAGCAATGGTTCATATTAGCCATTATTATGAGTGCTTTTAAGCCTCTTTACAACCTAAAATTCAGCTTCTCAAACTGATAAAACTGGGTGCATTGTGCCAGAGTGTACTAGAAGCCACAACATAAATCTAGGATATCTTCCTGAAGTGCATATTTTCTTAATATTTACTATCTTTTTTTTTTTTTAAGAGAGAGTGAAAATACGAGACAGCATGTGCATGAGTGAAGGGTGGGGAGTGGGGGAGGGAATAGCAGAGGGAGAGGGAGAGAGAGAGAATCTTAAGCAGACTCTGTGCTGAGTGTGGAGCCTGACACAGGACTCGATCTCATGAACCTGAGATCATGACCTGAGCCGAAATCAAGAGTTGGACGTCTAACTGACTGACCCACCCAGGAGCCCTGATATTTACTACTTTTTTTATATTTTTACGTGAAGTATAAAAACATTGAGTTTTCTTAGAGGAAGAGAAGGCTTCAAAGAAAGATGCTGTCCTTGGTGGGTGTGTGAGGAACTAGAGAATGTGCATCCATCCATTTGTTTCTGTGGCCTGTGGTTCCTCAGTGGCAAAAGCCGTGGCTTCCGTTGGAAGATACAGCAGCAAAGGCACTTCTTGTTTAACCAGCAATTTTGGTAGATTAAAAATCAAGAGGATTACATGGATTCGTCTGTGCAAATCCAGACGAATGATTTTCTGGATTTGGGAAGAAACTTGACATGTTTTAAACTAGCACTTCAACTAAGAAATGTTCTCAGGATCTTGCTGTTTTAAGTAATCGAAAACACTGTCAACTCAGATTGCTTCTGAAAGTGGCAAACTAAGATGTTTTTAGAGACACTAAAATATAATGTCTTGCATTACTTTTGGTAAACATCTTGATTCCCTTATTTACTGTGAGTAAAAGAATTTGGCAAATTTTCAATTCTAACAGACAGAATTCTTAGAGAATATACTGTATGTTTTCTCCCCATTTTATAGATTTGCCAAAACCTAGATATATACTTCCATATTAACATTTGGGTGTTAATTTAAAAGACAAATTTGATTAAAACATAGGCAGAAAGACAAAGTAGATGTGTACAAACAGAGCAGATTCTATGTCATCTTTTCCTATGTGGTTTCTGTATGGGTAGCTTCAGATTTAACTTTCTTAATCTTTTGAGAGAAAATTGGAGACCATAAGTTGGAGTAGTTGTGATTTTTTCTTTGGGGTTTGGTGAGACAAAGCCTCTTGTTTGGGAGAATCCCTTTCTTTATCCTTTGATCTAATTCAAAGCCCACTTTGGCTATTGCTTCCCCCATGAAGCCTCTAGACCATCTACCCACCAGAATTAATTATATCTTCACCTGTGCAACATTCTATGTTCACTAAAGTACAGAGCAGTAATTTCCTTACACATCTGTATTTCCAATGACTCGAAATCCTTTGTTCAGATTCCAGTCTTCTTCATTTTATGGATTCAGGGACAGGCATATAGGAAGTCCTCAGTTCCTGTCTGTTAATTGATGTTGGAAGGGTTGAAGGAAGGGTTGGTAACCACTCGTAGTAACAGGTGGAACTGAGAGTATATGTCTGTAGAGGCTTTCCAAAGGTATCAAAAGAGCCAGTCATTAATGGATTTTCTCACAAAAGTATCCCTGAAGCAAAAACAGGACCTCAGACGGTAGAAAAGTTCCCAAGTTATGCTAGAACATATCTGGTCCTTCTCTAAAACTATGTCAGGAATGGATTTGTGTCTAGGAGTACAAATGGGGCACCTTGGGAATGAATTTGTCTACTATCATCAACCTTCAAGTTATAAATCTATAATATGACAGGTAATTACATGTTTACCACTCAAGAAATTTATTAATCAAGTAATTTATTAATCATGTAATCTCTAAGCCCTGAAAGCTGTGAATCTGTAATATGACAATTAATTACATACTCATTAATCTAGTGATTTTCACTCAGGTCTGTGGTAGTTGCTCTGAGTGGGTTGGGGATCCTGAAGAATGATCAGGTCTGTTCTCTGGTATGTAATGGGTTAATGTCCAGTGAGGGACAGGCAAAGCTGATGTCCACGGAACAAGAAGAGATAGTAGAAGTCAGTATAACAGGATAAGGAATGAGATGTATCCTTTTGTTGGAAATTAATCAGTACTCAGAGCTGAGGATATTAGGTGATGACTATGCTTCTTTCTTTCTTTTTTTTAAAAAAAGATTTATTTATTAGAGAGAGAGAGAGCATGAGAGGGTGGGAAGGGCAGAGGGAGAGAGAGAGAGAATCTCAAGCAGACTCCCGGCAGAGCATGGAGCCCAGTGCAGGACTTGATACCATGACCCTGAGATCATAATCATAGCAGAAATCAAAAGTTGGACACTTAACCAACTGAGCCACCCAGGTTGCCCCTGACTATGTTCACTTCTTAAGAAGGTGCTAGGTAAGTTTTCATAAGATTTCAGAAGATGCAGCCAAACTAGACAATCAGCTTTCTTCTCCCATTTTTTACTTGGAGTTATACAAGAAGTCTAGAGATTCCCTTGACAGGAGACTGTGCTGAAATTTCGCAAGATTGGAGAGGTTTTTGATTCCCTCACCTAGAGGGACAGAATCAAACTGGGGGAGGAAACTACCAATAAATGTCAATGGGAAACAAAAGAGCCCCTCTGAGAGATGAGGGGATGTTTTTCCGAAGCACAGTGTGGTGTACTAAGTTCCCAGATGTTTGCTGAACTGCAGTACGGATATTTTATGCTCTGGGGCTGGCCAGATCTATACCCTACTCAACTGGACAGTTTGGGCAGGGACAAATAGGAGAGAAATAACAGACGGAAGAGGCCATGAGACCACAGTATTGTTGGGAAAGGGAAAGTGATGCTTTTCCTGGCAAAACCTGACATCTCTTCGTCTCTGGGGAGCACAGCCAGTGCTGGCATTAGGCCTGAAGATATTTGAAGTCAGAACCTGGCTGGAGCTTCCCCTTGCTGCCAGGCAGGAAGGAAGGTATGCTTTCTGAGCTAGTACACCATACTCAGAGAATCTGAATGGATTTAGATGGGATGGCATATTTTTATCATAATCTACAAAGCTACTCTGCAATGTCGATTTTCATTTTCTGACACAAGTTAAGAGTGGGTTCTTTTTTTACTTTCAGATTTTTTGAGCTTTTAATTTTTATTCCTAATTTTATTGCATTATAATCAGTGAATTTGTCTGGGCTATTTCTTCTTTCTCCACTTCATTGAATATTTTTTTGTGGCCTAATGATTTTTGTGAATTTTTCTTGGATAATTGGAAGAAAACATAATCTCTGTTTCCATGGTAGGGTTTTTAAAGTATGTCATTTTGATATACTATATTAAGTATATTATTTAGGTTTTCTTTGTCTGTATTTTCTGCTTATTTCTTCTATTTCAGTATTTGCTAGCTTTTACTTATTAATACTCAAACTGTCTTCTATAATATATAGTTAATTCTACTGTTACAGTTTTATTGAGAACTATATTTTTTAACATTTTAAAGCTTTCTTCTTTTTTCATCTTATGTTTTTTGCCTTTCAGTCAACCCATGTGATATTATTCTCATGATTTTGGACTTGTCTTTGTAGTAAGAAAGTAATTTAATTTGTTTATTATTTCATTTTCAAATTTTCTAAATTAATGTTTGAGGTTTGACTTATGTTATAGTATATATTTTGTTTTGCTTTGTGGTCAAATGCAGAAGACTTTTCCATTTAATAAATAAAATTCTTGTATCCTTTTGAAATAAAAATGTTTGGTCTTATTTTATCATATTACTTTATGTTATGCTTTATTTTTTTATAGTTTTATGTTTCATGGCTTTCTCCATATTTCTGGTAATTAGAAAAGTTTTTTGTTGTGGTTGTTTCCTGTAAAAACTGTAATTTTATGTGATAGCCTTAATTATTTCTTTGGGCAATATTTATTATTTTTCTATGATTAATGATGAAATGAGTATAATTTTCTTCTTTCCTTTCTTGTCTCTTCTTTATGATCTAATTTTAGTTAACTATATGATATTTCCAGTGCTTGTTTTTGCTACATCAAATAAACTTCTTCCTCTATTATTCGTCTACTACTGGCTTCCTCTATTATTGGCTTGTCCAGATTTCACTATTTTTGACTTCCAACTGTTAACAGCAAGAAAGTCCATGTCCTCACATTACCTGCCATCCTTATTTCACATTTCCTGCGAACATTTTGCTTATACACTAATAAGAGTTGTTTCACCTCTTCTGTCACCAACAGCCCCACCTTGTCTGTCTCAGTCCTTCTATTGCATCCATGTAATGCCTGCAAATATTTCTTCTGTGACTTGCTCTCCCATCATCCTTTGGGAGCTTCTAGGAGGTTCATCTAGAAGGCTTCATGGAGATGATAGTCTTCATATTCTTACTGTTCTTTGCTGTTGCTAGGACTTCTAATACTATGTTGAACAAGAGTGGTGAGAGTGGGCATCCTTGTCGTGTTCCTGATCTCAATGGGAAGGATGCAAGCTTTTTCCCATTGAGGATGATATTTGCTGTGGGTCTTTCATAGATA